>NW_027636806.1:0-643157 GCF_936440315.1 Barbus barbus | reverse complement strand
TATAGGCCGTGCGAGCCAAAGTGGATAGCACATGGGCTAAAGCTAACGCACTGTGAAAATGCTAATGAGCTCATGAAGGATCATAAAGTATGGTATTTAAGTGTTAAAGCGTTAAGTTAATGTGTTTTTTGAAGTGCATACATGTGATTTGATGATGAAGTGGTTTGAATTGAAGATGAATTATTGTTCTGGCTGGGTTTTTTGTGAGATTCAAGTTCTTCTGTGATGAGTTCCTGATTCCAGCTGGACGCACCAGGTGCAGTTTGTATATAAGACACCCACAGAACCATTTTCTCTGTTCAACTGTGTTTGTGTGTATGTGTTTGCAGGCTTAATGATCTTTACTGTGATAGTTTGACCATTTCATTTCTATGTGTGTGTGTGCATGTGTGTTTGTGTGTGTGTGTGTGTGAATATGCTTATAGAGTATTAATAGACTAGTGTAATGTTATTGGAAGTATTACTCTGGAACGGAATGAGCTATATTCACCAAACTCAGTACACATATGTACGAGCTCAATCTTTGGTCAAATAAAAAAAAATGCGCAGCTCTGCCACTTAGGGGTGCTATAAGACAGAAAAAACCTGTAAATGGCTATAACTAGGCAATCGTTGCTCTGATCGACTTCAAAATTGGTATGCAGTGTCTTCGTCTGAAGGGGCACACGCATCTATGAGGACATTGGTGTATCTAAAAAAACATGGCCGCCATTGGCCAAATAATTTAAGCACCTATTAAACAAGGTTAACGGAGGTCGATCGGAACGAGACTCGGTGGACATGTTCGACTCATGGCCCTAAAGGTCTGTAAGAATTTTAAAAGAAATCGGCCACTAGTTGGCGCTAACAAGGTTTTTGGGTCTGTAATCACGTGGTGTTTAACATATCCACAAAATATGCATATAATTTGATAGATGTCCTCATAATGAGCAACTTTGCCTCAAGAACCATTGCTCTCAATCAAATCGTTCATTAATTATTCAGAAATATGTTTAAAACCTACTTTTGCGAACTAGTCCCTGGTTTTTCACTTAATCTCGATCAAACCACTGCAGTAATAACCTCTGGACTCTCTAGATCAATAATTATCGAAAAAAAAAAAAATTGTCCTTTGGTTAGCTATAATTAGCTCATTAAAAAGGATGCGTGGCCACATATAACCATAAACCTATAAAACCTAAACAAAAACTTGAAACTTTACAAACGTTGGTGAAAACGTGTGTCAGATGACTGTTAAAAAACAAGAAAAGTTTCATGGAGATTGGATCATAGGTGGCGCTATAAAAGTTAAAAAGGCCTTAAAAACACAGAATTTCTATACTAAATTACCTCCAATTGCAATAAAATGTTCATATATATTCATTTATACACTATATCTTCATATAATATGATAGATCTGCACATTCTGAACAAATTTGCCTCTAGGATCAGTGCTGTCAATCCAACTGTTATTTAAGTATTTGAGATTATTAAAAAAACATGCTTTTGTCAACTAGCCTTCATTTTTTAACTCAAAATCAATCAAATCAGAGCAGTACTTTTCTCTAGACTCTCTAGGTCAATAATTATCAAAACAATGTTGAACATTTGCATTTAGACAATTATAAACCGGTCATTTTATAATATGCTGTTTACATAGTGTACAGAAAGGCCTATTAATACTAAAAGAAAGCCCACACACTTTGTAAAATGATGCATAACTTGATTCTAAACAAGCATGCACAATTTAAAAGAGATAAAAAATAAAGTTACAAAAAATAACACTATAACAGCTATAAAGGTTAAAAAACACAGTGTTGTATGAGAAATTGCAATTTCTAACCCCTAGATGGCAGCGGAAGACCACTAATGGGCTCATTAAACAGTTATAACATTTAAAATCACTTTTAGTTAAAGTTTACCATTTTGTTCATGCAGAGATGTCAGTTTTTACAATTTTGCCATATTATAATCACAGAGAAACATGAAAATGACAAACTCTTAAAAAGAGAAGACTTGCAATGAGTATTGTCACCTGTCATTTATTGCAAATATCTATATCTGCAACAAAATGTGTGTACATGCATGTCCGTGTGTATGTGTGTGTGTGTGTGTGTGTGAGCGTAAGAGTGTTTATTGATTATTAATATGATAGTTAAACCATTTAATTTCTTTCTGTGTGTGTGTTTCTGTGAGCCTATTGTCCATTTTCGATGTGTTTCACTGTCAGCTATACATCCAGGTTGGCCTAGACCCTAAAAGCATACCACCTCAAGGCCTTAAAATGCTTGAACCCCGTTAATCGCTGCTTGCAGCTATATTTATATTTTATTATTTCTCCCAAACATACTTGTGTTGTGAACAGGTAGGTCTAATTTAATTCCACATCTTTGTCTTTTTTTTTTTTTTTTTTAATCTTTACAATAATTACCAACATCATGTAGAGTGAAAGTTTAATTGTAATAGAGGTACTGCACAGGCTTTCAGAATAGACAAATCTGTGGCCAATTGGTGAAGTCGTCACAACTTTAAGGCATGGTTTAAGAAACTGAACATTATTTACAACATTATTAGCTGTAATTCAGAGCATGCAGGCAAAAGAGGAAATATGATTTTCCAAGAACTGGTTCTTTTTGGAAAGTTTGTTTCGTGTTCACTTAACTGATTCACCAGTTCATTTACATAATCATGTAATGATGTAACATATACGTAATTATGGTAACATTTTGCATTAAGGTTCCCTTTATAAAGGGTTTATGAAGGTGTTCATAACTGACTAATAACTCATTTAGAAATGCATTATAAGTCATTCATAAGAAGTTATAAATGCATACATAAAAATGCATTGCCTGTCAAAATGTTACAAATGCTTATACATATATTCATACTTTTTTCACTCAAAACCAGACTCCTGGTTTATTTCATGATGCAGTAAAAATAGACTATTATAGCAAGGATGTTGTATTTATGTTTTTCTCATTCATATCTCATGACTCGTGTCACTTTTCTTACTATGTTTCTTATGAGCATCTACTTTGTGCCTTACCCATGACACAATGCAAAAGTTCATGATGCCGATCCGCAGCAGTGATTAAAAATTGATGTATTTTGTTCATCAAGATTAAATGATCAACCTTAATTTTTTTTTGGGGGGGGGGGGGGGGGGGGGGCATAAACGCACAACCATGACTTCACAAGATATCAGTAATGAATATTTTAATTCCATTATTAGTTACCTGTAAACCTTCATGTAAAGAATCAATTATTATTGAGCTATAGACTATTCAGAAAATTATTATTGAGCTAAACAATTCAGAAAAACCATAAAGTATTCCACCAAATTATAACTAAGCATCACATCTATACAACAAAACTATTATATATTATGATAAATGCAAGCTCAATAAAGACACCTAAATATTTATATTTTATCTAATTGAACAGTTTTGAACTAATTATTACATGCCATTATTACTTATTTCATTAACTTTAAAATGTCCGCTTAGTTTGGTCAAGTATGTAACCCTTTTCTTCACCCTGGGGGTTAAGTTAAAGGTGCCATAGAATGGAAAACTGGCATAGTTGAATAATAAGAGTTCTGTTCATGGAAATGACATACAGTGAGCCTCAAACACCATTGCTTCCTCCTTCTTATGTAAATCTTGTGCGTTCTAAAGACCACTGAAAAACAGGTGAATCCCAACATAACACCGACTGTGACGTTACAGTGGGGATCATTAATGTTTACACCCCCAACTTTTGCATAACGTATACCAGTCCGTGTTCTAGGCCAGCCGACCTGCACAGCTGAATCATCGATGCAGTGTTGCCAGAGATCGCTATTAAAACAAAAACCAATAAATAAAAATAAACTGAAATTATTTCAAATCTTTTGCAGTTAAGATAAGATAAAGATATCGCTGACCTTAAACTGCAACGTCCTACTTAATTAAATTTCTAAAGTGTCAAAAAAAGTGGAAAAGACAAGTCCAAAAACGCTTATAACAGCTGGATCTGGCAACACAGAGGCTGCGTCCCTGCCCTCGCTCACAGCTCTCTCTCAAGCCTCGTTCACTCCACCAGCATCTCGCAGCGATCATGTTCATACCACGGACGCTAAACATTCTTGCAAAATCTGTATCTTTGTCTGATACAGGCTCAATAATATAAGGTTGGATGCCTAATCTATTCATCGTTCACGCCGGACAGTAGAGATCTGTTTGCTGTGTGAGCTACTGAAATGAGCCAATCAGCCAATCAGAGCAGAGCTCAACATTATTATTCATAACCCTTCCAAATAAAGTAATAACAGACCATTTCATTCTAGGGACAAATCCTAAATGGACATGTAAAACCGTTTCTGGATAATTTTTGCCTTTATTTAAGCCACTTACGTCTATGTAGATATCAGAGAACAATTTTAAATATTGTATCAATGCATTCTATGGCACCTTTAACATTTCAAGATGGGGAAGCCGTTCAGTTGTTCATCCCATCCAGCAAGATTCCACATCCTGTGGTGCATACTTTGCAAAGTTAGTATACTCTGTAATTAGTCAATTGTTTTAAAGTTGTTAATTGAGAGGTTGACTTTTCATATCAGTTAGCACAGGCCCTTCTTGCTGTCACGAAACTGGTCTGTGGACTTCTGTTTACTCACCACCAGAGGTCACTCCTCCATCACATTGACTCTTGTACCACACTACTGTTGCACTTCACCCACGAACTACAATTCCCATCATCCATTGCACTGACGACACATATACAGCTGATTGCACTAATCATGCTCACACCTGAGAATGATCACACAATCACACACCCTACTTAAACCATGGACTTCCTCTTCCTCTCTGCCGAGTATTGTTCTGTGTATAATACTCTCCTAGTGTTAGCTGTTTTACCGAGGCTTCTGTGTTTTCTAAGTCTAAGTCTAAGCTTAGTTTGTTTTGTTTATAGTCTCGTTACCTGTTTCCCGTCCTTGTATCGTGGATTTACCCTTGTCTCACCGTTTCGGACTCTGTGTTTACCTCGTTTGGATTATTGCTCAGGTTATTGGACTACCCCTCTTCTCAAGCCCTCTGGATATTGTTCATCGATCGAGGACCCACGCATGCCCTAGGATTACTCTTGTGTCTTGTCAAAAGGACAAGACACAAGAGTAATCCTATAAAAGGAAGGAAGATGGCGGCGCGATCGATCGCAGCGGCTGCTCCGGGTCCCAAAGACGGTGCTTTTATGTCGTTTAATGTCGTCTGTTCGTCTCCAAATAGTGTCAGTTTACCGCTAACTCTTAAGGAAATCACCCCAGAATTCATCTATGATCGCCAAAGTCTTTTGGATATCAGCAACGCATACGAACATCAACTCTCGCCGGCAGCTACTGAGAAGCTACGAGGCCTTTGTTTACTGCTGGAGCTGGACCTTGAGACCGCGGCCTCGCCTACTGACGCTACCCGCACAAGGCAGCGTCGCAAGCGGTGTGAAAAATGCACAAAGTCTTCTGTGAGGGCTAAGTTTAGGTGTAGGGTTGGTGTAGGGCAATAGCACACACAGTTTGTTCAGTATAAAAACCATTACACCTATGGAGAGTCCCCATAAACCACTAAAACCAACATGTGTGTGTGTGTGTGTGTGTGTGTGTCTGTCTGTCTAACAGCAAACAAACAACAACAATTTACAAAACATTTCCAAATGCTAAGGAAAACAGGTGAGTTTTTAGCGCAATTTGAAAAGCACTAAGTGTAGGAGATGATTTAACAGACAACGGAATGTCATTCCAAAGCCTGGGAGCTGCAGCAGAGAAAGCCCGATCACCTTTGCATTTTAAGCGAGATGGAGGAACCATAAGGTTTAAGGCGAGACACGGCAGGCAAAAACATCGTTTTTTTTTATTGGTCAATTTTGAGATTTTTGGATATTTGTCTTCAATAACATGTCTTCTTTTAGACTTGTGGTGAAAAAAAGTCCGAAATACACATTTAGGTCTTTATTTTACTGCACTTTGTCTGTTTGCGTCTGTAGATTTCTCATAAATTCAACAAAAGTTGGCGTTCTAAATCAACATGCTGCTCCGCGATCTCTGCCTGTACCCAGTCATCACATATACTGCTGGAAAGCTCTCTCTCTTCTCTACAATGCTGTCGGATCCAAATATGGTTATTTCCTTTCTATCAGCAACCAATCGTGAAAGTAAAAGAGGGGATTTAACTCTAAATGCGCAATCTCATTGGCTGAAGACAATTTCTGACAACGTGATTCGTTCAGAATCGTCACATGACATGGTATGCTTTGACGCTTCCTTGTTTGGTTAAGCTTTCCGCGGGATCTTTTGAGTGAATTAATGAAAATGACTTCGCGTCAATCATCGAAAAGAGTACAGCAGTTGTCACTTGCAAGGGGGAAAAGGAAAATTAGTGATGGATTACGCAGTGAAATGCCCGCCTCGGGAAGCGCATCTGAACGTAAGCTGTCGATGGGAGGTTTAGAATTTCTAATGTCAGAAATAGCCCAATACGTGTGGCTGTTACCACCTTGTAACATATTATAACATTACTGTAACAATATTTGTTTTGTATGGATGAAATATTTATTTATTTATAAGATTTATAAGAATAGAATAAAGTGCCATCTCATTCATTATGTTGTGTTGCGGTGGTCAGTTTTACTTTTACAGTACAGATTTCTGTGTGCTGTATCTATAAAAACAAAACAAATGAACAGTTATTGATACAATACACATTTCATTTTAGTGGCATAAATTGAGAGAGGTATTGAGTCACTTCACAGGACCAGGGAGCAGGTCAGGCAGGCCTATGCAGATATTGATGCAGATGTGGCAGAGTTGCTGAGAGAGGATGCAGATGCGGTGATAAATATCAGTGTGTCTTTTGATGGCACTTGGCAGAAAAGAGGGTTCACATCACACTATGGGATTGGGATCATCACACTTTTAATGAGGGGGCCTCTGCCATGCTTGCCATTATGGATAAGCTTTGGCTGGAAAGCACTGTCGTTACCGTCACCACCATCAGGGAAACCGACATGCTGAGGATCACAAAAGCCGAATCCATCCAGTCTGAGAGTGTAAAACGTTGCAGAAAGACTCTGAGCACAGCTAAAAAGCTGAAAAGGCATCAGCAAGAGAGGGGTGAGGGGCCTACATATGGTGCAGGCATGGAGAGCTAGGCTTTCAACCCTCATGGGTGAACTTTGTGTTCCGATGGACATAGATGACTAGAGTTGCAGTTCTGATGATAAGTTTGTGTCTGTATTTGTGGTTCTCTGTGGTTAGTTGAAGGTCTTATTTGGCAATGTTGTTTTATTCAGTTGTCATTGTTCATGGTCTACATTGTTATAAACAATTACTTGGCCAGTTGTTTTGCTTGTTAGCAATGTTTTCATATAAAAATGTGTGGATTTTTACAATATAAATCTTTAAAGCCCGTTTTCTCAAAATGACTTTTCTCTCATACTCCAAGTCCGAAATCTCCACTTCAGTAGCACCTATATACACCAAACTTTCCAGTCTTGTACCTAGTTATATTATGAAGACAATTACAGAGGGATTTGTAAATATATTATTCCTAGCCTGATTTATATAACATTTTATTCCAAAAAACATGGCGAAAATAAATTTTTTAAGGCTATTGACAGTATATTCTGATTTACAGGATAACAAAAGTAGATATCCATAAATCCCTCTGTAATTTTTTTCCCATCTAATATGTGAACACAATGAAAAAAGAATTTTGAACCTGGCTTTATCCAATTCTGAGATTTTGTTTTTTAAAATATATGCAAATTAGCGCATATTTAATTAGATAATGCATAATTTGCATATTTAAACATAAAATTACAGAAACTTTGTAATACATTTTTTTCTCATCTTAATGTAGGTAATCAACTGGGAAAGTTTCATGGTGATATCTGCTAGTTAAAAATTTTACCCTATTCACCTGTAGTGTCTCGCCTTAACTGATCATCTGACCGCACAGACCTGTTAGATTGATACAGACAAATTAAATCAGAGATGTACTCAGGTGCGAGGAAATACAACTAATCTCCACAGTCATCTGGAACACAACCACAGGGAGCTATATGAAGACTTCCGAAAACGTTAGGCCGAATCTACCAAAACTGCTAACGAAAAGCCAAGTAACAATAAGGGAGCCGTACAGACAACCATCTATCAAAGTATTACAAATGCAACGCCTTACAGAAAAACGTCGAAACGCCACAAGGAATTAACAGATGCTATCACACGCTTTTTGCTAAAGACATGATGCCTGTTAACACTGTGAGCAAAGAAGGCTTTGTGGGTCTAATTAACATATTGGACTGAAGATATCAGTTGCCATCGAGAAATGATTTTTCTCATGTTGCAATTCCACAGATGTACGACACTTGTGTGAAGACAGTGAGCTCCGAGCTGCGCCAAGTGGACTTCTACGCTAGCACTAGCCAGGAAGTATCTCTGTATACCAGCAAGTAGTTCGCCTTCAGAGAGAGACTTTTTAGTACATCAGGAAATGTTGTGACGTGCCAACGCACATGTTTGAAACCTACCAAAGTCAATATGCTAGTTTTCCTGGCAAAAAAAACCCTGGAATAAAATAGCTTTCACAGTTAAGCACATTTGGCATCGCATTGTGCTAAAACATAGTGTAGTGGCAAAAACAATGTTGGGTTTTTCCTATAAACCCCTGTTATTGTTTCCAACCACCTGGAGAATGCGAGTACAGGGTCAGACTCACAGGCCGAATCCAAGAAAATCCAAGAGTGTTGTCGTTGAATGTTTGTCGGTATTTATTGCAAAAAATATAAAGTACAAAACAAAAATGAAAACTGGTTTAAATGTCTTTAAACATTCCTTTGTAGCGCTTGGAGTTTAGCTTTCTCATACAGGCCAAGCTCCAGTAACACAGATCCAGGCCGAGGTCAAAGACTGTGGCCGTTTCTCAATACCAAGTTCGCAGAGTCTGGACTTCCGTCCTTTCGAGTTTGGACTTGCCAAGTTCGACTCAGAAGAACGAACTCTCGAGGACGGGAGGACGAACTGAATTCTGGGTTATGGCCCGTATCAAGTCCGCACAAGTCACCTCTCGATGCATCCTCGGTAAAAGGGGCGGATCAAGAACACATCCGGGGATTTGAACTGGACTTGGCTAGATGTGAACTTTGAATTGGAACAGTACTTGGGCAGCGACTGATGACGTTTCACAAGTCCACAAGTACAGACAAGTACGCATATTGAGAAACGGCCTGTATCTGCTGGCACGCCTTCTCCTTCTGTCCCCCCTTCTACGCTTCATGCTCCAACTTATAGGATAGCGCCCTCTCTGGCTGTAGAAGGTGTACCACTCAAATGCAATAGAAAAGACAATTATAAGTAAATTATGAAACCAAAAATAAACTCAAATGCGGCTCCTACACATAGGTTTACATGTTATTACTTAATGTTCACATGTTAATACTTATTTTATTTATGTGGATGTTGACAAGATGTTAGTATTTCCACTATATACCAATTTATTTAAGGCATGTATACTTTGTTTAATAGCATTTTTTTTAAATCAAATTTTTGTGTAATATTTATTTTTATAAAAAAAAACAGGCAAGGCAAGGAAATATTTTGTTTAAAATATTCTCTTGCTTTAAGATGGTCTTGATGATTGTGTGGTTACATGTGAAGAAAACGTAATGTTTGAGAGTAGTTTTTGTGTTTGCAGGTCTATGGTATCAGCAAACCAGAAATAAGAATATCTGCAGAGGTTTCCAGTCATTCATAGTGTTTTAAAGTCTAAGGGAGAATTCCAAACGGCTTTTTTGTGCCCTTGAAGGGCACTTCGGGAAGAGGACGCCATTTGTAAGGACGTTCCAAACGAAGGTGAACATCTTAATCCCTTCACGAAGGGCCCTTCCAGAAGTCCGTTAGCGAAGGGAACATGCCATGGTCACTTCACAGAAAGTGATTTCCGTTTGTGAACATGCGATCTTCACTTGATCAAAGTTGCAGTTTATTTTGACTTTACAAACGTAAGTAGAATAAGCTAATTCAATTTGTCTTTGTTTTTATGTGATGCAAAATATTTTCGTCAGTGATAGAAATATAATTTAAGACTGTATTGTTAGCAGCTTTAAGCAAGTTAAGATTGAAAAAGTTTAATAGTAAATAAGACACAATTACATTTATTCATTTAGCTGACGCTTTTATCCAAAGCGACTTACAATTGCTATATATGTCAGAGGTCGCACGCCTCTGGAGCAACTAGGGGGTTAAGTGTCTTGCTCAGGGACACATTGGTGTCTCACACCGGATTCGAACCCGGGTCTCTCACACCAAAGGCATGTGTCTTATCCACTGCGCCATCACCACCCCAATTAGACAGTATTTGAATAAAATTTGCAACAACTGTTGGAGCGCTGAATGCTGCACGCAGGCGAGGCGTTGTCAAGGATAACGTTTGGTCAGTTCCAAACGCTTATACGAGACAGTAATGCCTTACACCCTTAAAAGAACACACTTCAAGGGCTCTGCCCTTCGAAGAATATCCGTTAGCTGTTTATTTTAGTATGATCATTACATATATAAATAATAAAAAAATAGCATTTCTCTAGGGAAATGTTATATCGCAAGAAATATCGTTATCGCAATATTCAACAACAATATCGCGTATTTTCCCAATATCGTGCAGCCCTAAGGCAAAGCTTTAAAAACATATAGCAGCACAATCCAAAGCAAAATGTGTCTGCCACCTTGTGGAGCTGATAAAACCGGTTTGGTTATTTATCATTTAGCAGATGTTGACTTCAAGTGAACAAAGCTATAATAATTTATGAATCGTTTATAGACCACCACTTTTTAATGCTTTGTATTTGGGTTTGTTTGTTTGTTTTTCTGCCTGTTACATTTACCTTTTTGAATTAATTTCAAGGATTGACTTGTTCTAAAATGTGCGGATAAGGCAAAAGAAACGCCTAATATATTAACATCAAATGAACAATTATTTTATTTTTTTCTTCATCTTCTTTTTTTCAGAACAACTTCAGTTTCCTGGTGAAATGATCATACAGTACCTTTCTGGAAAACACATATCAAAGAAGACCAAAAACCTTTCAGTTCAGTTGTATTGATAAAACATAACTGAATTTATTTTGTAGTGTCTTTTTTTAAGTCTTGTTGTCTACATAATGTTGTAGTATTATGACCCTGGAGTATGAGTATGTAACGAGGGAACAGTGCATGCAGTATAACTTGCTGCTAGGAGTTTCCCAAAGAGACGTGTGAAAACCTCACCAAAGCATTTGTTGTGGATAAAGTTGACTTTATTTCATCATGTAGTATAACATAAACACAAAGGCCAAATAAACTGTGTGTGGTTGAGCGTATTACAACAGCCACGGTTACAATCGGCTTTAAAGAGTGACAATAATGTCATGCATTCGAAACAATTGTGCTTATAGTTGCCATACAGGGCAACCAGTTTGGAAAACTGAAAAAAGACCCTGTGATGACAGCATGATTGTGTGCTTTTACAGGTAGGCTAAGTATATTATCCAGCCGCTGTTGCCGTCGTTCAGATTTTTGCCAACAATCTTGATACCAGCATTCTGATATTCCTTTCTGGCCTCAGGGTTGATCAGCAGAACGATGGCTTGGATCTGTAATGCACATCCTTCTTTCCTGTACCATGCAAAGACATCTTTTCCACTGGTGCCTTTGTTGAGATTAACACTGAGCACTTCAAAGCCTTTCTTTTGAAGATTTATTTCCTCTTGGAGGGAGGTGCTTACGTCAAGAGCAGTGAGAGCTTTGCTCTTATCGGTCGTGCGCCGATACCAGAGGAAGACGTAGTTTCCACCGGCATTACGATTGGTGTCTTCATCCACACGAGTGTAGCCCAGCTGAAACAGGTACTGGTCGGAAGAGAAGTCAACTGATGCTTTGATCTCAAAGATATAGCTCGGCTTCTCTCTCTTTGCCCACAGGTAGATGACGTTTCCTCCTGCATTACGGTTCAGATCACAGCCCAGTCTCTCCCAGCCATCACGCAGAAGAGCAGGCTCTTGTTGGGGGTCTGTGGTTACCATGAGATCCACAATTGGAATGTCGTATTCAGTGCTGCCGTAGAAGTACCACAGGAAGATATGATCTCCACGAGTTCCTGCATTCAGATCTCGGTTGACCTGCTCATAGCCAGCATCAACCAGACCAGATTTCATTTTGAAATCGAATGAAAACTGGATCCTGGTCACAGGTCGGTTGCCACACTCTTTCTTGTACCAAAGAAAGACCTGGTTTGCACAAAGACCTTGATTGAGGTTAACATCGATGAGCTGATAACCCTGAGCTCTCATTTCATTCTCCTCTTCCTTACAGGTGGAGACATTGAGCTTTGTTATTTGCTGACCATTTGCCATTTTGTTTTCTTCCGTATTTTTGGGGCCGAAGAAACAGATAAAATTCTGAAGAAACAAAACAAACAAACAAACAAAACGTATGTTTAGTTATTGCTTTTAATATGTAATTCTGTAGTAATCATTTCGTTTATGAAGTCTAAAATGCATATTTCTCTACATTTTATTTCTTGGCACACACATCTTTGTCACGAAACAACATGATTTTAGATCTAAAATGTTGAAAGCACTTCAAAAGCATTAATGCAGTTTTTAACATATCATTTTATCATCATTATTATTATTTTTCCATATGAGCTACTTATTATACTTTCCTGCTTGCATTTCAAAGTAGGAAAAGACTAAATGTTAAATTATCAAATTTTCTAGATTTTCTCCAGATGAATAAATGATCACCCTACCAGAAAACGTTGTAGAAGACACGGCTGTTTGACTGATGAGATCAGAACAGATCTTTAAAGAAACTTCACAGGGCTCTCACTTATATATCACACAGTTGACCTGGCTACCCATCCCCCCAACACCCACCTCTAAGTTACGTGTGATTCTGAAGAACATGACTGACTTGTTCAGTCGTGAAAATATTCTTAAGAAACAAAGTTTCCAAGGGAAATTGGTTCTTACAGGTGAATTTCTGAAAAGAATTGCCATGGTGAAAGAAATTAATGCTTTTGTTCACATTTTTCAAGTCTGCTCCACTCGATGGAATTAATTTACCAGTGGGTGATTAGCGTCTCCCAAAATGTTTGTATAGATATATATATATATATATATATATATATATATATATATATGTGAATAAATACCCAACATGCACAAGTATTGTAGCCCTTCTAAATTGTATTGTAACGTGCAACCCAGAGAAATAAAAAGCACAGCAAATAACACAAGCGGGCTAAGGCTTCCTTTCGTGATGCATCAATTACAGGTTCAGTGAATCCTTCACATCCCCAGGCACTGAAGAAGAGAGAAAACTTTTGTCACAATGGAAGCAGAGATCCTAATCATAATAGAATAAAGCAATACGGTATATTGTGAATATACTCATGGCTAAAGGGCACTGACAGGCACAGAGATTGATATCTAGCTGCTTGCCGAAAGCCTGCCGGACTCTGGAGGTGAACTAGGGTCCCCGATCATACACTGTGTCTTCTGGTCGGCCACAGATCCAGAGAACTTGGTGGAAAAGGATGTTAGCAGTCTCCATAGCAGTGGGTTAGACCTTTTTTAAGGATTAATCTGCATGACTTACTGCAGTGATTAGAAAAATGGTGGTATACCCATTGGAGTTTGGCAGATCGGTGATGAAGTTGACGGACAGGTGGGACCAGGGTCTCAGAGGGATAGGCAGTGGTCGTAGAAGGCCGGCTGATAGTTCTCTGGGGGTTTTAGACTGTGCATAAACTTGACATGCCTTAACATATGTCGTAACATCATTGGTGAGTGAAGGCCACCAGAACGAGTTACGTACCAAGGCTGTAGTCCTTTGGATGCCAGGGTGTCCTCTGCTGAGGGTGGTGTGGATCCACTGAATCCTTTTTGGCGCTGAGTGTGTGGTACATAATGCTTGGTTGGAGGACATTCAGGTGTGCTCTTTGAATTTCTTCCATGATGTCCCAGCTTATGGGTGCCATGATGACAGTAGGTGGTTATATGGGCGCATTTTGGAAAGAGCATCAACTTTGCTGTTCTTACTGCCAGGGCGGTAGGAGACTGTGAATTGGAATCTTGTCAAGAAGAGTGGCCATCGGACTTTTTGTGAATTGAATCGCTTTTGCCCCCTTGATGTATTCGAGGATTTTGTGGTCGGTGATTACTTGAAACAGAGGGTCAGAACCATCCAGCCAGTGGCACCACTCTTCTAATGCAGCCTTCACGGAGAGTTTCGAACATCAAAGTGCCTTTCATAGAAGAAACCGTCCAACGGCTAGTATCCAGGGAATGGACCCCCTCAGTCGATACTGAAATTTTCAAAATGTAACGATAAGAGTCTTTCTGCAACACTGGTAGTACAGAGTAGCAACTCAATCAGGTACCCGCTGACGGGCGGCTGCTTTCAAACGTTCCCGTTCCTGTTTGGGTGCGCTTTCTGTGAAGAGCACTCGTGGTGATGTGGCTCGAGCGTACTTAGTTTCGTAAATGGACTACTAATACTGAGCCTCATGACGTACTGTAGGCCTACTTCTGACTTGAAATAATGTTGGTTAAGTACCAAATTCCTTTCAAGGCAAGTCGTATCACTCAGTGGCCATCTTTGATTGTCCATCTTTTTTTTTGTTTAATAAATGTTGTGAAAATATCAATGTGTTGCTTCTAATGTTACAAGCACTTCGACATTAGTAATACAATGGCATTATTGTTATTATTATTTTAATTTTTCATATTTTTAATTTTAAGATAGCTACTTGAACGGGTTTCAAAGTAGGAAAAGACCAAAGGGTTATTGCCACATAAGTTGCCTTGATTTTCAACAGAAGTCTAGAAGACTGTGCAATAATGTTTAATAACCGATGCTGCTGTAAATTGCAGATTATCCAGAAGAACATGGCTGACTTGTACGGTTGTGAAATGTTCTTAAGAAAAAAAGTTCACCTGTTTTTCCTCAGAACAGCTTCAGTTTCTTGGTGATGCTATCAAAAACTGCATGAAAAATGTCACTGTCAACAAAAAGATTTGGGTGTTTCCCAACCAGAAACCCTTGATGACATGTGAAGTGCAGGGCTTGACGCTTACCTTTTTCCAAGGAACACGTGCTCCTAAATTAAAAAATTTCAGAGCGCATTAAAAAACTGTAGGGGCGCAATGCAAATTTTTCAAATTAGGTGTTTTAGCTTAATAAGGGGCTATAAAGAGACATTTTACAAGCACAACTATTTAATTAATCAGAATGCAGAAAGTACACAAGATTTTTAAATAATTTTGCTTCAGACGCTATTGAATAGGCTAATTATGTATATATATTAGTTATAGTGCTATTAAACTGTATGTACATTAGGTATGTGACGGTATAAAATTTTCACAATAGTCATTGAAGCTTTTGTCACTGTATTTTATTTGATTTTTTTTATCACAATATATAATTTATAAAAAGTGAAAAAAGTGTTGTCCTCCTGACTTTATTAAAAATACACAAAAATATAAAGTAAACAAGTGTTTCAAGATTAGAGTGCAAAAGATTGTTCAAATGAACGAAAGAACAATAGGTAACACTTTACAATATGGTCCCATTTGTTAACATTAGTTAAAGCAGGCTAACATTAACTAACAATGTGCAATAGCCAATTGTTGCAGTAGTTAATATTCTTTGTTAGTTTGTTTGTTAATAAATGCAGCTTCAAAGGGCTCTAAACAATCCCAGCCGAGGAAGAAGGGTCTTATCTAGCATAACAATTGGTTATTTTCTAAAAAAAATGACAATGTATATACCTCAAACGCTCCTCTTGTCTAGCTCTGCGTGAACTCTGTTTTTTTCCAGTTCATGTATGTCGAAAAACTCCCATCTCATTTTCTCCTCCAACTTCAATATCGTCCTACATTGCTGCAGAAGGACTGATATAGGTTTAGTAATTGGACTAACTAGCTAGCTATCTGGCTAACATCTACAAATACATTACAAAATGTAGCCTTTATTTTGTTGCCTTTGTTGTCTGTTAGACTACTTTAGCCATTTCATATTGCTCACGTTTTTCTTTGTTGTAATAAGTAGGCTACTTGTTGTGGGTTGCATTTTTCTGTTTGGGAGTAGGCTATAACTCATGTCAGGTCTCTTCAATGTTTTAACAGATTCACTCATAAAATACCCACAAGGCGCATTTATTTATTATCACAATTTATTTACTGCTTATTTATGCTAATACTTATCAGCATTTATGTTATATTATAGTAACGTTTAGAAAAATCTGCATTTTCTGAATTTTTTTAGTGGGGGGCAGAAATCTAAAATCTGGCCTAGGGCACCACCTGGGACGGCCCTGCTCTCTACACACACACACATAGTGAATAAGGACATTGTGTGATAGGATCATCTGTTGTTAAATGTGCGTATGAGACTTGGCAATGATAGTGCTTGTGTAACTGTATGGAATGACAGAAAGGTGAAAAGGTGTTTAATTATTTTTATTGAGAGATAAAACTTGTCAGTGTTGGGGCTAAGTCTTTTTCTCCTCTTAGACAGTATTTCCTCTTAGAACACTCTTTCACATGGTACAGGAGGCCAGGGTACAAAGAAACTGTAATGCCAATGTACAGTACATAGATGGGGGTAGACATGTTTCTAAATTCTCCAGTATTCAAGTGGATCTTCAGCTCTTTGTATGTTTGTCTCTGTAAGGTCAGATCGCATCAGAAGTGGCATTTGAACTTTGTTCGCTCTGGTCTACAGCACTGTCCAACAGAAGCCAAAGGTTTCCACCTAAGAAGTGTGAGGAGAAAAATATTTGATTGGAAGTGACTGTCCATGTATATTGACTGAATATAAGACATATCGACAATTATAAAATACAATAATTAAAAAATAATTAAATAAAAACTTGAGCTTGATGTGGGTTGTTGGGTGACAGATGGTGCTTCTGTTGACTGAGTGCTTGACGATTTGGATGGTCTTTCATCTTCGGCCCTGATGACATTGGCACATTCAGCTTTTAGCCGTTTGACAACCTCTGTCATTTTAGTTTAGTTGAGGAAACCGCTTTCCATATTTGCATACTCCCTATAATGGCTGACACTGAACAGAATTTTGCAAGTCTTTTTTTTGCAATCCACCCAACTGCAGTTCTTTAATCACATTCTTGTGCACATGACCCAAACTTCCAAATACTAAAGTAATTAACTTACAATGATAGTCAAATTTATCAATAGCTTCAACACACACACACACACACACACACACAAACACGAGAGAAAAAAGCTATAAAAAAAAAAAAAAATTACTTCAAGCGTATTCTTAAAATTGGACCTCATCATAGATCTAAAACTTAAGTGCCATTGTTTTAAAAAAAAATGCTTTATTGACTGATGTTTCATAGACCTTCAGTTATGTTTTAAAATTTCATGCCATTTGTATGTAATGTCACAGTATTTTCACCTCCTAAATTACTACGTAAAATGTACAATTTACTCAGGCCAATGTCATTTTTTTTGTATGACGTTAAAATTCTTTTTAGAATTATTGTACATAAATAGGTTAAGCAAAACAAAGGGGATGATTTCTGAGAACTATTTAACTGCAGGCATACATTATGGTACAGAACAAATATTTCGAGCTTCCCTTATTCGGTCCCTTATTTTATAAAGAATTGCAGTTGTACCTTATTTTCCATTTCTGAAGTTAATTGGCAAACCTAATGATGACGTAGTTATTTTTTGACTCCCCCGACAGCGGCACCTTGCTCAAACTATTTATTATCAATATTAATTTATTAACAACGTTAGTTGTTGGAGATATGGGAGCAAAAATACATTGAATTACAAGGCTGTAGAGCAGTGGCTTTCAAACCCTGGGGCGCGACTCTCGGGTGGTTGGCGAGACTTAAAAAATAGGTCGCCCGGATGATTCTTTCAAAATTGCAATGACATTGTGATAATCAGAAATATGGGCTGGACAAAATATATGTCATGTCAGAATAGATCCCTGATAGCACACGTACATCTCGGAGATGTCTATTTGACATCTGCATTTACATCTGGAAGACGTATTTTTTTAGAGTGTTTGCTCATCTGCAATGTGTCTATAGGACGTTTCCTTTTAGATGTTAAACAGACGTCTATTAGATGTCTTTAAGATGTTTATGATTTAGAATGTATGTAAAACTGACATCTGGAAGACGTCTGTCAGACATTTATAGACAGCAGATGCTATCCAGATCAAGAGATCTTTAACAGACATCTTGCAGACGTACGTGTGCTATTTGGGATGTGCATGAAGGCAAAGTACCCTCTCTAAATTCACAGAAGCACTGACAGTGATTTGATTTTGGTACAGGTCTCAAAATAGTTGAGACGGGGGCATGTTTACCATAGTGTAGCATCTCCTCTTCGTTTCAAAACAGTTTGAAGATGTCTAGGCATCGAGGTTATGAGTTTCTAGAGTTTTGGAGTTGGAATTTGGTCCCATTCTTACCTGATATAGGTTTCCAGCTGCTAAAGGGGCGCGTTTAGTGTTCCCTATCGATACTCCACTCGTACTGCGTCTTGCTAAAGACGCTATGGGAAAAAGCCTTTTTTCTCCTTTACTGAAGCCTTATTCAATCACGCAGTGAAACTGCACGATCATTGGTTCGCGCAGTGTGTTAAAAACGAACCAATGTGTCGGCAGCGGAGCTGCACGAGCCTATGGCGACGGAGCCCGCCAGAATGGGCGGGGTTATCTGGCTATATAATCGGCCGTCTCGCCATAGGATCCTCAGATTTCTTCTCCTTCAGCGACGACATCTCGCCTTCGCTGATCCCAAGAAGCCGCCTCGCCGTTGACACGCCTCGCCGCTGAGCCAGAGACCTCCTGCCAGCTGAGATGCCGCTTTCACCGCGCTCCAGCCCCGCAGAAGCCCCGGTCTGTTCGCTGCCGCCATCCGGTGAGTGCTATAAAAATGCATATTTCTCGGCGTTGTTGCAAGTGCCGCAACAGCGAGTATGGCTCGTGCAGGGAATCCTGCACGATGCAGAAGAGCAATGAGCGCGCGCCGTCTGTCTGGGTCTCGTCCACGCACTGACTGTGCGCTTACCGAGACGGAATGCTCGTTCGAGTATGAGTCTCGCTTTCCCGCTCGCTGTCCACCTCTGTGGAGGCACCTCCGCTCTCCCGTTTCTCCTCTCTCAGCAAAGCTCGGAGAATGAAACATCAGAGCCACGGAGCTTCCTGTAGCGCTCTGATCCGCCGGTATTCACATGTGAGAATCAGAGCTCCTCCTTCATTGAGCGGTTCTATTCTCTTTGGCGAACCGGAGTGGAAAGCTATGTGTGTGCGTCACTGAGACGGCGCTCGCACAGGCAGCCTGCTTTCACCGAAAGCCGGGCTTTGCCCTGATTTGCTCGCAGTCCTCTATGTAGCAGGCCCGCCTCCCCCGCTTCTCTTCTCCCAGTCACCTCGGAGACAGGAACAGCAGCTCGCGAGGCTGAGCAATCAGGTTTGAGTGATTTTTCGCGCCGACATAGCCCCGTGTGTTTCACTCTGCATACAGCGCTTGATCTGCCAGCACATGTGGATTAGCGCCTCTCATTACATTGAGTGGCTCAATCCTTCTGTGCACATTGTAACATGCAGCACTGGGCGGCCCCGCCTCTCGCGTTTCTCTTCTCCCAGTCACCAAAAAAAAAGGCTTGAGTGATTTTTTGCGCCGGCATAGCCCCGCGTTTTTCACTCTGCGTACAGTCTTTGATCTGCCAGTGTGTTTACAACAAGGATTAGCGCCTCTTGCAGCTCTTTGATCTGCCAGCGCTACTTTCATTATGAAAGCGTCAGTCTGTCCCTGCTGCCTCATGGTCCCTTTCTTCAATGAAGGTGGCCACGCCTCCCCTGCTCTAGTGTTTCTACTCTCCCAGTTATCTCGGGGAAGAAAATGCAAGCTCCAGGGTTCGAGCGATCAAGCTTGAGTGAATTTACGCCAGCGCAGCCCCGCGTTTCACTCTTTGATCTCGGCTCGCCTTCTTTAGTGAAGATGGCCCCTCCATGGCAATGAGTTTGTGGTAATACTGTTGTGAACACTGGGCCCTTTCAAAAAGCACCCACACAACTGATCGCTGTAAGGAAATAAAACACAAACATTTTCAAAAGAGAGCACATTCCTCTCCCTCTTATCACGAGCTTCAGGTCCCTGCTAGGCGGCCTGCCACTCGAAACAAATTCAACCCCTGACCACACGGGCCGAGGCCTGGCAGGCCATCCCCGGATTGTCAGAGTGGGATACAAGGATAATAGAATGAGGCTATGGGTTTCCTCTTCCTCCTCTCACGAGCAGTCGATCGCTCGAGTTTATCCAGCCCCTTGCTACGCGGGCCAAGGCCTGGAGGGCCATCCCCGGAGTGTCAGAATGGGTTATACGGACAATAGAACGAGGTTACTCACTCCAATTCGCTCGCAGACCCCCGCGCTTCAGCGGCGTGGTCTCCAATTCTGTAGACGGCGAGAATGCTCACGTTCTACGTTCAGAAGTGATGACGCTGCTGGAAAAAGGAGCCATAGAAATGGTTCCTCCAGCTCAGAGCGAATCAGGCTTTTTCAGCCATTACTTCCTCGTTCCCAAGAAGGATGGTGGCCTCCGGCCCATCCTCGATCTCAGACGCCTGAATCGCGCCCTCATGAGGAGGTCGTTCAGGATGATCACACTGAAGCAGATCCTCGCGCAAATTCGCTCAGAGGACTGGTTCTGTTCCCTGGACCTGAAAGACGCATACTTTCACGTCCAGATAGACCCCCCATCACAGACGATTCTTGAGATTCGCCTTCGAGGGAGTGGCTTATCAGTACACGGTCCTTCCTTTTGGACTGTCCCTGGCCCCACGCACTTTTGCGAAGTGCATGGACGCGGCTCTTTCCCCTCTCAGGCAGATGGGAATCCGCATTCTCAATTACCTCGACGGCTGGCTCATTCTGACCCAGTCAGAGGTACAACTACTCTCACACAGAGCCCTCCTCCTCAGCCACCTAGAATGCCTGGGGCTCAGGGTCAATTTTGCCAAGAGCGCGCTGTTTCCCAGCCGATGGGTGTCGTTTCTGGGAACAGTTTTGGACTCGGCTCAGATGAGAGCTGTGCTAGCGCTGGAACGCGCTCTGGCCATTCAAAAGCTCGCAGCCTCCTTCCAGAGCAGCACCGCTCGCCCCGTCAAAGCGTTTCAGAGGATGCTGGGCCTCATGGCAGCAGCATCGCCGGTGCTACAGTTGGGCCTGCTTCGCATGCGGCCCCTTCAGCGCTGGTTGAAACCACGGGTTCCGCGACACGGTCGCCTACACATCAGGGTGAGCCAGGCCTGTGTAACGGCCCTGGCCCCCTGAAAGAACCCACGATGGTTCAGAAAGGGTGTGACCATAGGGATGGTCTGCAGCAGGAAAGTTGTCACGACAGACGCCTCCAACATGGTTGGGGGGGGGCGCTGTGCGAAGGCAAACCGACCTTTGGCCTTTTGTCGAAGGCGGAGCGGAACCTCCACATCAACTGCTTAGAAATGCTAGCAGTGTGTCGAGCCTGCCAGTTTTTCCTGCCAGAGCTAAAGGAACGACATGTGCTGGTCCGCTCAGACAACATGTCTGTGGTGTCCTACGTAAATCACCAGGGAGGTCTCTCCTCGCAGCGCCTCTTCCTTATGGTAGAGTGACTTCTGGAGTGGGCTCAGCTCAACTTGTGCTCGCTGAGAGCAGCACATTTGCCGGGCAGATTGAACCAAGGAGCGGATGTGTTATCACGGAGCAACGTCCCCTCAGAAGAGTGGATGCTCCATCCGCAGACGGTTAGAATGATCTGGAGAATCTTTGGCAAGGCCGAAGTAGACCTTTTCTACTCCAAAGACAACTCTCACTGCCCAGCCTATTATTCGAAGGTCAAGGACGCGTTGGCCCACGACTGGCCCAACCTCCTCCTTTATGCATTCCCTCCGATCGCTCTGATTCCTCAGGTCATCAGGCGAATCAGGGATCAACGACACAAGGTCTTGTTGGTGGCCCCCCTGTGGGAGAACCAGCCTTGGATGTCAGAGCTGACCCAGCTGCTAACCGCAGCCCCCTGGCCCGTGCCCCTGAGACGAGACCTCCTCTCTCAGGCGAACGGTTTATTGTGGCACCCTCGTCCCGAACTGTGGGCGCTTCACCTCTGGCCGCTCAACGGGAGCTTACCAGCCTCCCAGAGCGAGTGCTAAATACCATTTCTGAGGCTAGAGCCCCGTCTACGAGACGCCACTATGCCCTTAAATGGGCGATTTCTCCGAATGGTGTTTAACCGCGGTGAGGACCCCCCTGCTTCTGAGTTGGCGGTGATTCTGTCCTCCCTGCAGGAACTGCTGGATAAAGGACGCTCTCCCTCCACACTCAGGGTGTTCGTATCGGCTATAGCGGCCTTTCACGCCCCTATTGCGGGCCAATCAGTGGGCAGGAACAATGCTGTTGTCCGCATTCTGAGGGGTGCCAAGAGGCTGAATCCGCCTCGGCCCCTTACTGTCCCTACGTGGGACTTACCCACTGTGCTGAGGGCCCTGAGGGGACCTCCTTTTCAGCCGCTCCAGTCCACGAACCTTCAGTCACTGTCGCTGAAGACTGCTCTGCTACTAGCACTAGCGTCAGTCAAGCGAGTAGGAGACCTGCAGGCGCTCTCTGTGAGCCCTGCCTGCCTGGAATTTGGGCCAAACGACTCCAAGGTCATCCTAAAACCAAGGAATGGATACGTACCTAAGGTACTTTCCACTCCGTTCAGAGCTCAGGTCATCACACTCTCCGCGCTTCCTCCCTCCGAGGTGGACCGGGAGTTAATTTTGTTATGCCCTGTTAGAGGATCTACTTAACCCTACGGATCTACTTTGAGCGTTACGCCTCCTTCAGGCGCACGGAACAGCTCTTTGTTAGCTTCGGTAACCGCGCCAAAGGGCTTCCGGTCACGAAGCAGAGACTCTCTAAGTGGATAGTGGATGCCGTTACGCTGGCTTACTCTTCCTTGGGCCTTCAATGCCCCATTGAAGTACGAGCCATTTCGACTAGAGGCATTGCCTCGTCATGGGCCTGGTCTAGCAGTGTGTCCATTACAGACATTTGTGTGGCGGCCGGCTGGGCCTCGCGTGCCCACATTTGCAAAGTTTTATATGCTGGATGTACCGGCCTTGCAGGCCAGGGTCCTATCTGCTTAGATGAGTATGACTTACGTGGTGGGAACAACCCTAACGGAGAACTCTTGACTGCACGGGCACTCAAGCTCTCTGATGGGTTCCTTACATATCTCAGCCCTGAAAGTGCTGAGTATGTGAGGAATACATGGAATGACCCGGGCCGAGCGTGACCTCTATGAGCTCAGCTCGCTTTAGCCGGAGTATACTACTTCCCTCTGAGCATGGAATGCTTATGGAGGTATTTTACACAGTCGTTCCTTTACCATAGCACGGCGTGATTGAATTGTGTTCCCATAGCGTCTTTAGCAAGACGCAGTACGAGTGGAGTATCGATAGGGAACGTACTCGGTCACTATCGTAACCTCGGTTCCCTGAGATACGGAACGAGTACCGCGTACTTTGCCGTGCCAGGTAGCTGCACGACTCATTCGTCGCTTCAGTCAAAGTAAACCTGAGGATCCTATGGCGAGACAGCCGATTATATAGCCAGATAACCCCGCCCATTCTGGCGGGATCTGGCGGGCTCCGTCGCCATAGGCTCGTGCAGCTCCGCTGCTGACACATTGGTTCACACACTGCATGAACCAATGATCGTGCAGTTTCACTGCGTGATTGAATAAGGCTTCAGTAAAGGAGAAAAAAGGCTTTTTCCCATAGCGTCTTTAGCAAGACGCAGTACTCGTTCCGTATCTCAGGGAACCGAGGTTACGATAGTAACCGAGTACGTTTTTCAGCAAGTGTTCCCGGAGGGGCCCCCCTCGGTGGATTTTGCGATCGATTCTGGGGTAGAGATGGGTATCGTTTACATTTTATCGATACTGATACGATACTTATCAATACAGTTATCCATACTACTCTCTATAATTTTGTGCAAACATAAATGATGTAAAAAGATGTTGAAAATTTCAAGTTATTTTATTACTGCAGTTTACATATGCCTCCAAGCAAACCGAAAAAGGCACATAAAGCTCTTTTTTTTATATAAAAAGGCCCTTCAAAGCGAGCGAGCGAGAGAGAGATTTCCTCAGCATACCATAGCACAACATATTTGAACATCGTGTGCATAGGAGCACAACAGAATGTAATGGAGAATTCTGGCGTCTCTATTTTTATTAAAGAAAATTTAAATGTTGACTTTCTCAGGGAGCGGGCGTGATTTCTCCTAACAGAGTGTCCCTCTATGCTTTAGATGTTTTATGTTTTATCTCTGTTTTTATCTACATGATAAAAAAAGGGTTATTTTTAATATGTACACTTATTTATAGTGATTCTCCAATCAGGATTTTTACAGACATTCATTCAGGTCCTGAGTTTCATTTTTGAAAAAGGGGTGAATTCCCCTCTTAGATGATTCTTGTGGGAGGGAGGATTTTTTTTTTTTAGTGGTGGAGGGGGGAATTTTTAGACTTTTTTTCCCCAAAAAATATGTAATTAAATGTTTGATCATGCTATGTATTTTTGTTTTTACAATGGGGCAATTGTTGAGAGTGCACACTGGAGAGCGCACGAGTGCTGAATAGTTTAAATACTGGCAAACTTAAAGAAATGCAATTATAAACTTTAGTGATGATGCATGTCAATCGTGCAGTGTGCAGCTCGTTTATAGTGCAGACGCGATGTGGTGATATGAAGCCATTTGTTGTGCATTAACATTGAACATTGTAGTATGAACATTGGGACGCAGGTCATGAAATCACAGGTAGGTGAACTTGATCAGCGTTTGAGGTAAACTCTGCAGGGCAGTGGCCCTCCAGGACTGGATTTGAGGAAACCTGCTCTCAGTCAAGGAACTCATGTCCTCGTAAGTCCATTGCAAAATGGCACTTGAATCAGATTTGTCCTGAACTTTTCCTAAAAGTCAGATGTACAGACATTGATGTGTTTGACACCTTTGCAGAATCTGGTTCTCAAGATGTGCACAGTACTGAGGAAAGTCTTCTATATCCACCTGACAGAAATGCTTTGACTGCAATTGTCCTTTACTTGCTGAACAACAAGAAATTGTCCTGCTGTCCTGCCAAAGGATGCTTGTTCAACACAGAACATGGAGACACTGCCCAGGCACCTCATTCCACAGGAAACCTTTTGCGCTGTATGCCCAGGAAAGATTCCTCTTTTGGAACCGATCTTAATTACACAGAAGAAAAGATTGTCATGTTCCCTGGCATATTGGAAGGTGTGTATGATTTAGGAATACATTATTGTTTCTCAGGTTTATTTCATAAGCACAGGCCCTACATGTAGTTAAATTACAGCCTACAGTGATCCCATGGCTAATACATAATTATTTTCCTTCCATTTTTACCGATGCCAGGAATGGGCAGAGGGATGCATCTGTAACTTTGCCTGTTCTTGAGACAGTCTGTACAGGTAATCTTCACTTATTCACAACTTTAATGCACCCATCCTATTTTAATAAACATGTGACTTGCATGTTTTTATCACATACCATTTTAATCATTATTTTAAAGAGTCTTTGATGTAAGTATTTGGATAGTTGAAGACTTTATAAACAAGCATACCCAGGTAAAAAAAGAAATACACTTAAGCTATACAGATATCTACTGTATGTATTTATTATATTTTTATTTTACTATATCTAAGTGCATAATAAATGTGCTATTTTGGAGCAACTTTAAGTATGTTAAGTGCTCTTTAGGATATGCTTAAGATGAACTTTAAAGGGATAGTTCACCCAAAAATGAAAATTTAATGTGTATCTGCTTACCCCCGGGGGATCCAAGATGTAGGTGATTTTGCTTCTTCAGTAGAACACAGACAAAGATTTTTAACTCAAACCATTGCAGTCTGTCAGTCATATAATGCCAGTCAATGGGACCCACGGCTCTGAGAAAAAAAAAAAACCATACACAGACAAGACCAAATTAAACCCTGCGGCTCGTGACAATTTAATGAGGTCTAAAAACACCAAACGATTGTTCTGTGCAAGAAATGGAACAGTATTTATATAGTTTTTTTACCTCTGATCCAATGCAATGTCCAACTGTCCTGAGCACGTTCACACAACAGCCGGCGCGTGACTTATCTTCTTCTTGCTTTACGGTGGATCGCAGACTCTATCTCTATCTCTCAGACCGCCATCTATCTCTCAAATGGACCATTGACACGCCTAATTGAGATTGTAGATAGAGTGTCAATGAAAACTTTTGATTTGATAGTTAAACGTGTATGTTAATGAATTCCAATCATTCGTAAATAGGGCACTCGTGCACGCTCGTTCACAATTAGCATAATCCCCATCTATGAATTACAGCTACGCAAATTGCGTGTCCAGGAACACAGTGGAATATTCTGGACTACTTTCTCAGGTTTGGCTCCAGTATATTGCATAAATGCAAAAATGACTAATAGGCCATATGCCGAACAATAAATATTCAATAACGTGTGTCCACCAAAGAGTTTTTAGCCAGCTTAAAAAAGTCAGGCACTCTTAAAATGACCTGCTTGTGGCGCTTGAAAACGTTTTCGTGCACAAAAAGACACTTCAGTTGCAGTTTCGAGACACTTTAGTTGCTATGATTTGGAATATCCATAGCAGCAACGTATTACTAGTATCTAATTTTTAAGAACTACTGGATATAAAAAAGCAGTAACCAGTAATATTGACTTCTCCATTGCTGTAGGCAGTCATTGTACAAGTAGGATGGTTGGTCGCTATTTGTCTCACCCGTCCTGTATTTACAGCTGGGTAAATAGTGACAGTGAGGAGCACTGAGTTTTACGGTTATCAAATAAAAAACATTCCAAAAGAGGGTAAATGAAGTGCTGTCACGTCGTAAAAAGGTTCAGGAAGCAGTAGCGAGGGAAACGAGAGCTTTATTAAAAGCCAGACGGAAACACAGGTGGAAACACAGGATGATGGTGATGACGCAGGAACCGTGATGGACACACAGATGGCCGAAGTGAAGAGATAATCTGTGAGTGCTGAGTGATCCGGAACAGAGAACGCCAACAGGAACGGGAAACAGGTGACCACACTGGAAGACATCAACAACGATCTGGCAACGGCTAGAAGAACTGGTGAGTATAAGTAGCTGAGATGATGAGCTGCAGCAGGTGCTGCAAACGAGACACAGCCGAGACAAATCAGCGGTGATGGGCAGGTCACGCCCACAAGCACCTACACACAACATGACAACACTGACACGAGACGAGGAGAAAGCAATGGATTAGTGAACCGTGACAAGTGCATCAAAATTCAGTGTCATCAAGAACACAATGTTTTTATTTACACGTGGTAGGGAGCAGGGGCTCGTTCTTCGTACGTTGCTTAAAACATCCGAGATCAAATGAGACATCCGAGATGATTTCATCGTGCTAATCATGATCCGGCCTTCGAACACACCTGTTGTTGATGATTAGTATCGCTGGATTGAGTTATCTTAGATAACTGCGCTGGTTTAAAAGGGGATATGTATCGATAGTAGAAACACTGATCAGCAACGCTGTTATTGGTTGCCCACAATGGCCAAAGAGCGCGCCCACTTTTTCTCTGCGGCAGAACAAGAACTCTTGATGGAGGGCTATGGGGAGTTCCAAAATTTAATAAAAACGACAGGGAACACCTCACAGGCTGCAAAAGCCAGGAGAGAGGGCTGGCAAAAAGTTGCAGACAAATTAAATGCGTAAGTAGTGATTGTGTTAGAGGTTTTCAATCAGTTATTACAGTATATGTACATTAAACATTTTCATACTTTAATCTTTCATATTAGAGCCTCCACAGGACCCACTAGAAATTGGGAACAAGTAAAGGTGAAATACAAGAATATTCTACAAAATGGTAATAATTAACTAAAATAATAACTAAAAAGTTTCTATGTTTCTTTTCCTGTGTACCTCATTGTAATTAATTTTTATTTCTTTCTCTATTTCTGTGCAGTTTTACATAACACACCCACACTTTTACCTGTTCCCATGCAAGTGGTGGCTGAAGCATGTGCAGTGGACTTGTCCTTTTTTTTGTTTTTCTCAATGGTGAAATCAATATCAATAGTGGAGACACCGTATCACTTTGTCATACCATTTATTTTCATTGCACAGGACAGTGAAGAGACTCTCGGATGAGTGTCCTTTGGAGGAAGTACCTGTACGTGCATAACTACACATAAAAATGCACTATATAACATACCCTATAAACTTATCAACTAATGTCCTTTATATTTTTGACCGCAATATGAGTTGCAGGAGTCTGCACAGAGGCCTGCAGAGAGGGAGTCTGCACAGAGAACTGATACAGAGGTGGACAGTGTTGCATTGTTTTTTTACTTTCAGTTTTAATTTAATTAATTCAATTTATTTTCTCTGCAAATGGCACAGGGTGACATCCGTTCCCTCTATAAACGTAGCCTACAGCAAAAGGTTGAATATTTGCATTTAAAAAAAACAAAAACTGAGGGGAGAAATGGAGCTCCAAGAGCTAATGAAGAAGAAAATTGCTCTAGAAATAGAGTTGCTGCAAAAGGAACTTCAGAGTAAGTACTAAAACACTTCACATTTCAGAGCACTACTGTTGACCTTGCATAACAATATCTCTTTACAGGCAAAAGATGACCCTAATTTTATTTTATTTTTTCTCAAAGAACAACTAATAAAAATCATTGAATCCATATTTGCCTTGTCTTTTTATTTATTTGTCTTAATTTTTATTAAATTATTCTCAAAAATGGTGTTCCACAATCCTGTCCCGTGTAGCTCTGCCACTAGGTTGATCCAAGTGCACTGGCTGGAGGTCATCATCAGGCTGCAGTTCCACCACAGGGGTCCTCTCCTTTCTAATGGTGGCAATGTTGTGTAATACAGCACATGCGACAATAATGCCGCATGCCCTGTCAGGTGCAACCCTCAGACTTTTCAGACACTGAAATCTTCCCTTTAGTTGCCCAAAGGTCATTTCAATGCGTGCCCTTGTCCTGGCTAGAGCTGCATTGTAACTGGTTTGTGGTCCAGGGAATGGAGTCATAAAATACTGCCTACAGGCGTAGCCCTTGTCTCCAACCAGGATCCCATCGTAATCACCTGTACAATGGTAAAATGCAGTTCTGTTAGGCCCACAATAAGTGTGTGTAATACAGTGAGCATGACATTAATATCCTTACCACGTTCAAATAATGTGCATAACTGTGACATTTGGCTTCCACATTTGTGATATGACACCTAGAGTCTAAGACATTGTAGTCAATCAACTGCATACTTATGGAATACATTGTATATATTACCAATATAAAATATTAAGAATATTTATACTTAACTCACCTGCACATTTATACTGTGAACCCCCTTTCGGTTCACAAAATCCCCTTCATTTGGGGCCTGGTGGGGCCTTGATATGAATGTGTGTGCAGTCTATGGCACCAATCACATTAGGGAAGCCTGGGGGACAATCGATTTATATTTACTAGTGTGGTCATATTCATACGATCTTCATTAACAAGTAGAATGTACCTGCAATTGCGAAATAGCTCTGTTTTACAACTTGGGGTCTTAAGTGGCTTGGAAAGACTACAAAAACACCTAAAAACTGCTTTAGCGCCAGGTAAACTTTACGAATGGCACGACAGACAGCACTTTTGGCCAAGTTCTCCGCATCCCCAATAGTGTACAGGAAAGTGCCACTCGCAAAGAATCTCAACGCGATGCACACAGTTTGTGCTGTGGTTAAAGCCCGACTCCGACGAGTAGAACTTTTAATATGAGGTTCTAACAAGTTTATTATGTAAATGACACCCTCACGTGAAAAACGATATCTTTCAAAAAGTACACTATCGCGCTGTGCTAATGGATCCTGTCTGTGTCGCAAAACGCGATTAATTCTAAAAGCTCTGTGAATTATCCTCGCACCTTCCGCAACAGGTTGCTCTCGTAAAAACGGGCAAGACATGGCTGCGACAGACTTCCCTATCTCCTCCGCTTATAAAGCCGCGATCTAATCCTGTTTACATGAAATAAGCCTGCTCCCGAGCAGGTTTAAGCTTGCGCACCTGTTGCTATGACAGCAAGTCCAGGATGAGCGTCGAAGAACCAAACAATCCAAGATCATGCCAAATCGTCAACAATCAAATCCAGCTAACTGAGTTAGCGACGTACGAAGAACGAGCCCCAGGTGTACATTTATTTTGTACCAACTAACAATTTGAAAATATTAACATTTTCATGAATTCGAAAGTTTACGTCAGAATGGCTTTACGAACGATTTACACAGAAATTTGTTCTGCTCATGTTCCATTGTTTGTTTTTAGTTATAAATCTGTGCATCAGCGCGTCTGTTGTTGCATGTTCGGACGTTTCAATGCTACTGTTTTGCTTTGAGGTTGTTGTTTTTTTCTTCTTGTTTTGTTCTGCAGCTTGCTTGCCAGCGTGCTTGTGGGGTGCTGCAGTGTCCCGTCCTTTGCGGGTTTCTAACTTGCAATTGTTGCTTGCTGTTTAAGTCTTTTTTTTGTTTTGTTTTGTGTGTTTGTTTCGTATTGTGAATTGATAGAAATTATATATATCCTTGTAGGTTTAAGAGTGAAATGGGGAAAAATTATTTTCTATATACTAGTTCTGTTGCTTGGAATAAATTACCTGGGTATATACAAGAAGAAAGTATTTTTAGAAGGGAAGTTAAAAAATGGTTGTTTTATCATTGATGTTTTCTGAAGTGTGGGCGATGAGTTTCTGAATTTGATGTGTATTTGCACTCCATTTATGTTTTGTTCGACAATTTTTGAGATATTTGAGGACCACAATGGAAATAAGCCGAATGGCTTTTTTGTGTATTTTATCCTCGACATTATTTTGAAATGTGTATGAACTAGTCTTTTTTTGGACTTTTTATATAATGTTCTAAATTTTGTCAAATAAACAAACAAACAAAATAGTCTTTTTCTTCTTTTTGTTAATTGTGTTGTAGTGTTATATCAGCTTGAATTATGCTTTTCTTTATTTTTTTTGGTGTGGGAGTCATTTTCAAATTTTGCAGTTTTCCTTTTTCATATCTTTGAGTGGAATTCACTTCTGTGCGAGTGATTCTTTTTTGGGGAAATGTGTGGGCCTCTGGAAGGCCTAGTCTTTAGCCTGCCTTACTACTGGTGAGCCCCAGTTCCTTGCGTTAGTTTATTTGTTCTTTAATTTGTTTCTTTGTTTATTTGCTCCTGCGTCAGTCTAACCGAGACTTGTCATAGCACTTGCATGTTGTTGCTCTTTTGTTGGTCTTGATTTGCATTTTTAAGTCGCTTTGGATAAAAGCGTCTGCTAAATGACTAAATGTAATGTAATGTAAATATATATATATATATATATAATATGTATATGTGTGTGTGTGTATATACAGCATATATATGTGTATATACACACATATACATACACACACACACACATACAGTGTTGGGGAAAGTTACTTTTAAAAGTAATGCATTACAGTATTGCGTTACTCCCTAAAAAAGTAACTAATTACGTTACTTAGCTACTTTTTATGGAAATTAATGCGTTAATTACACAGCGCACTGTCAAATGCCCACGAGCAGAATTATCTGTATTCATATGGCAATTTTCTTAGTGGTTTGGTCTCTTGAAACCACGATACTTGTGCAAAAATATTGAATAAAATATGTTGAATGAATGTAAAATGCTTTCTTTGTTGGGATAAGAAGGTTCATCTATTGGAACTTAGAAAATAAGAGCAAACAATTTTAAGATCAAATCATTTTAAATGTAGGTTTGTCTAAAAGAAAGAATAATCTTTTATCTGGTTTAGTTGTTTTTAAAAATAAATCAAATCTCTTTTTTAAAAACATTGCATCAAACTTAATAGGTAAGCTGATTATCATTTCATCGTGCATTCATCACATATTTATCAGACTTGTAAAAGTATCATGACCCTTCGTAGAAGTACTAAAAGTAAATCTTATAAAACAATGAGCATCGATTAATAACTTTGTTAGAACACAACTGATATGAAACTAAAGCCTGAATAAAAGCTTACCAGATGTAAAGCAATTTTATGCCTTTAAATCATACTTGATTTTGGAAAAAGTTTGAAATCTGAACTGCTGACCTTCCTGAATGCTGTCTGTGTGTGTGTGTGTGTGTGTGTGTGTGTGTGTTTGTGTGTGTGCGTTTTTGTGACATGAGGACATAAATTTGTATAATGACACAGGTATAACAAGGTGAAGGTGACTTTTCAGGACATTGACCCATGTCCCCACTTTTCAAAATGCATATAAATCATACAGAGTGAGTTTTTTTGTCTCCTGTGAGGGCTAAGTTTAGGTGTAGGACAATAGCACATACAGTTTGTACAGTATAAAAACCATTACGTTATGATGTGTTAAATAAATGTTGAATACTTGTTAATTTATGATTAATGATCAATGTTTTGTTTTGCTTTGCTTTAGTAACATGTTTGTTCCTTAATAAAAATAAAACACGGTTTTTACTTGAGTCTCTTTTTAGCTTGAAATGTTTGTTTTTATTAGTGGTGGGCCGTTATCGGCGTTAACGTGAGACTCTTATCGGGCGATTAAAAAGAAAAATATCGCCGTTAATCTATTCTCAAAGTTGGGTTGGGAGCTGGGTCTATACTACGCAAGCTATGATGACTTTCACCTTGATATTTTAGCGCGGATGTATACCTAGCCGAATTGCACTGTAGGGGGCGAGAACGAGTCTTCGTGTGTTTGCTTCAGGGAAATTTTATTTTTAAGAAGCTTCCCAATGGAAACCTCGACAAGACTAAGGTTGTTTGCACCTTGTGCAATGCGGAATTAGTTTACTGTAGGAGTTATTCCAGTCTCCTAAACGCAAAGCATCCCTTAGCTAATGCAGAAGATGCCGGGCCAAGCACTGATGTAGCGCAGGGGAAGAGTCGTCGTCAAACTACTATGTTTGAGTGCAACCGAGGCAAGCCCGTCAGCACAGCTCTATCAGCCAAGCTAACTAATCTCCTCGCTCAGTGGATTGCTATCAGCTGCCGGCTCATCAGCGTGGTTGAAGATGATGGGCTCGAGCTTGTTCTCCAGGCGGCCACAGGTGACCCATCTTACAAATTACCTGCGAGGCGAACTATCATGAGGAGAATACATGACCAGCACGCCGCAGAGAAAGCCGCAAAAGATGAGAAGATGGTAGAGGCGAGGTGTGTAGCACTGACTGGGGACCACTGGACATCTGTCAACAACGAAAACTACCTCGGCGTTACTGTACACCTCATCGATGCCAGCTGGGAACTTCACTCCTTCGCTTTAGGTAGGCTACGTTATGTAATTTTAAATTACATAATTTAATTTAATTACTTACCCTATTAATTACCACGACACCACGAATTCGACAAGTTCAGGAGCCACTCGTGCAAGATGTTCCAACATGGTGGAATTCCACCCTTGAGATGATCAAGCGCTTGAGGCGCAACAGAGACGCACTGCACACAACGCTGTCTCAGCAGAAGCACAATCTGGCCCTCCCAACAAATGCTGAATATGAGAAGTTGGCAAAGCTAGAGAAACTGCTGGAGCCATGCAGGTATGGTCTACAAAGATAGCGTGTTCATGAATTGGCATACAAGTTATTTTAAATGTCACTTTGTATTTAAGAAACACGTGCCCTTAAATGTAATGTGATTAAGAACTTTTAAAAAATGTGTAATCTGAGTTAAATGAATCAGTCATTAATTATTTATTGCTCTGTTTATGTCTGTAACACATGATCAACACATGATCGAAGTGAAAATGTCCTCAAACACACCTAACCAACGCATCTATGACAAAAAGAATGTCTGTCTTTACTGTGAGAAGCCTTATGCAAAAATCACAAGACATCTCAAACAGAAACATTCTGGAGAAGTTGAAATTGCAAAGGCCCTGTCATATAAGCAAGGCTCACCCATGGAAAATCTTTTATTAACAAAAGTAAGGAACATGGGAAATTACCACCATAATAGTGCAGTCCTATCCACTGGAAAAGGGGAGGTCATACCAAAAAGGCAAGCAATGTATATGTCAACAGCAACTGACTATCTGCCTTGCAAGTTTTGCTTTGCTATGTATGTCAAAACAGACCTCTGGAGACACCATAAGCGTTGCAAATTACAAGTAAGAGAGAATATGCCGGGGAGGCGGAAGGTTCAGGCAAGCTGTTCCCTGGTGATAAAATCGGACTCATTAAGTCTATCACTGGGTGAGAGAATGTTTCTAAAAAATGGCGAAGTTGGACGACACCGGGCCGATATTAGAAATAAGATGAGGGAACTTGCCAGACTACTTCTTGTGGCAAGAGCCATTGATAAGGACATTGTTGCTTTGAAGGACTTGATCAACCCAGCAAAGTTTAACACAGTACTTGAAGCTGTGAAAAAGATGACTGGATTTGATGAATCGACAAACAGATTTTCAGTTCCATCAACAGCACTGAAACTACGACATTCCCTTGTTAAAGTGTCACATATTTTGCAGGGGGAGGCTTTACGCCAAGAGGACGAAGCTTTAAAGGGAAGAGCAGAGCACTTTAGTAAGTTAATTGAACTGGAATGGACAATCCATGTGTCATCAAATGCACTAAAAACATTATACCAGAAAAAATAGAATAGCCCGCAAATTCTGCCTCTAGCAGAAGACATCAGGAAGCTTCAGAATCATTTAAAGTGCCTCGAGGAGGTCAACAAAAAAGCACTCATTGACCATCCATCCCAAAGGTCGTGGAGTGATCTCTCCCAAGTGACTCTGGCACAGCTAATTTTGTTCAATCGACGTCGTGAAGGTGAGGTTTCTAGGATGGAGGTTACAACATATGTGCAGAGAAACCAAACCAATATGCAGGATGAAATTTTGGAGAGCCTATCACGTTTTGAGAAGAAACTATGTGAGAATCTCACCAGAGTAGAGGTACGAGGGAAGAGAGGTCGGAAAGTGCCAATACTATTACCAGCAAATGTAAAGGAATCAGTGGAACTTCTAATTAAAACTAGAGAAGACGCTGGGATTTCCCCTAGTAATCCCTACATATTTACAGTAATTTGATTATAGATCACAAGAGAACATGCGTGGATGTGACAGCTTAAAGCGATATGCCAAAAGCTGTGGGGCTAAACATCCAGAGAACATCACTTCCACTAAGTTGAGAAAACATGTTGCCACAGTATCTCAGTTACTCAACTTAAAAACACACGAACTTGACCAGCTTGCCACATTTATGGGACATGACATTGATGTCACTCTTCAGGGAGTTTTATAGACTCCTTGAAGAAACGTTGCAAATGGCAAAAGTGAGCAGAATTATTTTTGCCTTGCAAAACGGAATCAGCAAATTTCAAGGAAAATCTCTGGAGGACATAACGCCTAACATAAATTGTAAGTAAATGATTTCTGTGTATTGTTCTTTTTAAACAAGGCAAAAGCTCTGTACTTGCTTAAAACTTTTTCAGTTTTACATAATGTGATTTACATAAGTATTTAATCATTTTGTTACAGTTGAAGAGGACTCCAGCTCAGAGTCAGAGGATGTTCATTCTAAAAAACAGACAAGTCAAGAGGCTAAGTTTTTATTTTGAATTTTTGACATAAGAATTAAAAATTCTATACATTAAATGCAACATGGCTTTGATTTATTCTGCCATTTGAAGTGTTGTTCTCTATGTGGTTTCAGAAAATTCTGATACTGAGGACGATCCTTCTGAAATAAGGGCTCTTAACTCTGGAAAGACTTCAGCCTCAGGAGAGGCAGTTGGATATACGAGTAATCCACAACTGCCATTAAATCAAAAAGGTATGTTATTCCATTCACTATAAACCATACAGAAGATCTTGACATTTGTTTTTAGAATTGACCATGGTGTATTATGTTTTCAACTTTAAATTTAGCTTATTCATTCCCTCATATATTTAATAACTAAATTTCTTTCTCTTCTCCTTTTTTTAAAAGAAATAGTAAAACCCAGAAAGCCCTGGTCAGGAACAGAGAGGAAAGTCATAGAACACTATTTCAAGAACAACATTAAAGAAATGAAGGCTCCTGGAAAAGTGGACTGTGAAAAATGCTTAAATGAAAACAAGATTTTAAAGGATAATGGAAGAGATTGGAAAGCAGTTAAATACTTTGTGCGCAACAGAATAACTTCGATGAAGAGAAATTTGGGTCAACAGTATCGGGCCCTATATCCCTGAGAGCTTGCGATGTGGAGTATCAATGTTGAATGTCACAATACTGAGAGCTCGTGATGCACCACACACCTTACGAACAACCCATATTTCTGAGAAAACGTTGGCCAATTCTGAGTGTGCTCCACACAGGTGATTGGGCTTGACAAACCACCTGTACGAGTCACACTCCTTTCCTTTCCATATGCACCAACACTTCACGTTTCTGGGGAATATTGTGCAACCCAAATGAGCATCAGTGTGTCATAGCATTGAAATTATTGACTACAGCTGGTTTTAGATACATGTCTAAACATTTTAAGCAACAAAGCCTATTCTGTTTGGGCCTCTCAGTTTTTAAATGCCTAGCTATGACTTTGACTTAAGCCACTTTAAAATTGCACAAATTTATTATTATTGTTACTATTTTCATTTTTAGTTTTATTTATACAATCTATTACCAACTTTAATTTGTCTTTTTTCATTGTTATTTTACACAAAGCAAAACGCTGCTTATTTGAAAAGTACTATAGAAATAATTATTTATAGTATTATATAATGTTATTGATATTATTATTGTATACCTGTAGCCACTCATCACTGACGGTGGAAAGTCTGCACTACCGTAAGGGGTGGGGGCGAATCACTTGGAAAACCATCCCACACACCATTAGGAGTGTGTGTGCACTTTAAATAAATTCTGCCTTGATTTCATTAAAGTTTCTTGTTCATTGTGTGTGTGTGTGTGTGTTCCAATGCAACAAGTCAACATGTGCAATAAGTGCTTTTAACAACTGCCAATGTTAAAATGTTTTATCATCTGAGTCAGGTACCATATTTCCCTAGCTAACTGATCTTGCAAATCTTACCATAAAGGTAACACTTTCTGCTTATATTTAACTTATAAATATAAGATTTTACGGTGCAAATGTAAGTTTGGTTAAGTGATTTTAAATAATATTCTTCACTTGAACAAAATCAGTTAATTTCGCTTTCATTGCTACGGCACTTTTGGCTCACTGTACAAAATTGAAAGGATTTTTAGGCTGGTTTGGCTATTGCTACCGGAATGGTGAATCCATTAAAACTCATTCAGTCATCAATCTCATGTTTCCAGTTTATTTCTCAACATGTAGGAGTAGACATTTCTTTGATACCAAGTGCTGGTAATTGTTGGTTTCTGATAACCCATAAACAAATAGAAACAATATAACATTAACACAAATCAACTTGAACAAATCAAGTAAATCAAAAGAAACTTACATTGTCATCAACACAACAATTCCACACAGGCCATGTGAGTAGAGAGGCTTCTCGCACAAACAGAGGCTTGATTAATAAAAGGCCACAGGTGATCTTATCACGACTCAGTCAACCAATCAGGTCACAGTATAATTTTCTACAGCCGCCCCCAAATGTGTTAACATTTGCATACAAGAAAATTCATACTACTGTACTGTACTATTCATACTACTTAAAGCTTCCCATCACTCAGAATTTCAGCAACTCTGATTCTCCCATCAGAACTTGATAAAGTCTTGCTAACGGTCCCTACCAGCCAGCGTCCACGAGGAAGCTGGGGGTCCACAATCATAACCTTTGTCAAGGGCACAATAGGATTTCCATCAAATTTCCACTTTTGACGAATCTGAAGATTCGGAAGATAATCCTTAATGAAACTGGCCCAGAATCGATCTGCAAGAACTTGACTGTGTCTCCACTTTCTACGGGTAAGTAGCTCTGAATCTGCATACATCACTTGCGGGAGAGATGCATCTCGCCGCCCCATCAATAAAATATTTGGGGTAATGGGATCAAGATCTGAAATATTCGAAGATACGTAGCCAAGAGGTTTTGAGTTTAACAACTCCTCAATTTCAACAAGCACAGTATACAGAACTTCCTCAGAAACAACTTGTGTTCCCAGAACCACTTGTAACGCTGTCTTAACAGACCGTATCTCTCTTTCCCAAGTACCTCCAAAATGGGGAGAGTATGGTGGATTAAAGGAGAATTTAATTTGTTGGAGGGCAAGCATCTCCCGAAAAAAAGGGACTAAGCTGAGAAAATGCTGTCCGAAGTTCTTTCTCCTCGCTTAAAATTAGTCCCTTGATCAGACAATATTTCATAGGGCCGACCTCGGCGAGCTACAAACCTTCGCAAAGCCAGAAGGAAACTATCTGTGTCCATACCAGAAAGTAGCTCCAAATGAATACACCGTGTTGTCTGGCATTTAAACATAATGCCCCACCTTTTCTCATGACGGTGACCTATTTTGATGCTTAAAGGCCCAAAACAATCCATACCCGTTGACCAAAAGGGAGGCTTATACAATCGTAGTCTGGACACCGGTAGATCAGCCATTCTGGGGACTGAGGGCATACCTTTCCATTTCCTACACTCAAGACATGACCTCTGAATTTTCTTTATTAACTGTCGCCCTCTCAAAACCCAGTATTTCCGACGAAGATGGGCGAACACTCTTTGTGGTCCTGAATTACACAAAATTTAATCAAAGTCAGCAACTAAAAGTTTGGTAATATGATTCTTTGGGTCTAAAACAATTGGATGTATAGCTTCAGAATCCAAATCTTCACTTTGATGGAGTCGTCCACCCACTCTTATCAGCTCGGTCACTGGATCAAACTCGGGTGCCAAGTGAACTAAACGGCTTTGTCGAAGAACTTCATGACCATCTTTAAGCAGTTTATATTCCTCAGGGAAATCCTCCATCTGGGCTTGACGCAGGAGATGCAATTCTGCTTGAGTTTGGAAAGGTTTAGTGTCGTCTCCAAATACCAGAGAGAGAGTTTCAACTGGTCGCTGCAATCAACTCTGACCAGGTATTAAATTGAAGCATATCAGAAGCTGGGGAGTTTATTGGTACCCGATTAAGTCCACAGAACAAAGATTTTCTAAGTTCTGTACCAACCTCATCCGGACTTGAAGCTGGCAATTTTGGCCATTGCTGAGAGTTCAAGTGTAAAAAGGTAGGTCCTTGAAACAAAGAACTTGTAGCAGACAATTCAGAAAGCTTCTTGCCTCGAGTGATGTCATCTGCTGGATTGTTTGCAGTGTCAACATATCTCCATTGATCCGGTCTAGTACATTCAAGAATCTCTGTGATGCGATTAGCCACAAAGATCTTGTACCGCCAGGATTCAGACTGGATCCAAGTCAACACAGTTGTAGAATCGGACCATAATGTCACTGTTTCGATATCCAAAGTGAGTTCCTGTTGCAACAAGTTTGCTAGCTGAGCTCCAGTCAGAGCAGCACACAGTTCTAAACGAGGAATAGAAATGGTCTTCTTTGGTGCTACCCTTGAACGAGCCATGACAAGAGAAACAGAAATCTGACCATCTCCACTAATCAGTCGCATGTAGGCAACTGAGCCATACGCCTTCTCAGATGCGTCGCAGAATATATGAAGCTCTCTTCTAATTGGATCTCCCCAGTTCTTTCTTGGACCATACCACCGTGGTACTTGGATTCTAACCAGATCAGGTAACTCATTTTCCCATGCAAACCAGCCTACCCTTATTCCTTCTGGAATATCTGGATCATCCCATTCTCTGGTAGGCTTCATCCATAACTGTTGCAAAAGAATTTTAGCTCGTGTCGTGAATGGAATGATGAAACCCAGTGGATCATACTGACGAGCAAGTATTCGATACAAAGCACGTAACGTTAGAACATCATACTCCACTGGACGATGCTTATAACTCAAGGTATCCTGCAAGCAGTACCAACTCAATCCAAGTGTACTCTCGCATGGATCGGTGCAGTCACGGCTCAACCATAGATCAGTGTCTACTGAACGTGCATCAGTTGGTAAATGGCTCACCACAGGGATTTTATTACTGGCCCATTGCCGAATTTCAAACCCACCTTCAGCTAACAAAGAACGCAAATCCATGAGCATCTTTTTTGCTTCTTGACTCGTTGGGAAACTTTGCAAATAATTATCCACATAAAAGGAATGCAAAACAGAAGATTGGACATCTTGAAATTCGGCAGGAAGGTTTTGCACACATTTCTGAAGAGCATACGTAGCGCAACAAGGGCTACAAGTAGCACCAAATGGCAAAACCTGCCATTCATAAACATTTCATTTCTTCTCATATTTCGCCATAAGAAACGTAACAGTGATGAATCAAAAGTCAAGAGGGGGATTTGATGGAACATAGACCTGATGTCTCCACTGATAGCAACTGGATGTTCTCTAAACCGTAGTAGGACTCCAATCAAGGAAGGACCCAACACTGGTCCAGGTAACAAATATGCATTCAAACTCTCACCTTGATACTGATAGGAACAATTAAATACCACACGATGCTTGCCATTATGTTCCACAAGATGGTGAGGAATATACCAAGCTTCATCACTGAATTCAATCTCATTAGGCTCCAGCTTCTTCACACATCCAGTGTAGTGGCGGACCACTCTTAGCTGGGACGTATTGCTTAGCTTCTTTGACAAGCTATCCAACACAGAGAAACTTAAATTGTACCTTTTTTGAGGTGGATGAGATGGGATTCCAGCAGATAGGTAAACAGGGCAGGTAAGCAGAGCAAGGCAGGCAGCAGGCAGGTAAGTAGGTTGGTTCAGACAAAGCATGGACTCCAGTAATCCAACAAACGATTGGTAAGTGGTTGAAAAATGGTGGTCAAAAAAGGCACAACTTAATATCAAAAATAATGTCCAAATAGTGTTCAATAGTGATTCAATAGTGTTTCAATAGCATTTCAATAGCATTGTAAAGAACTGTATGCTTAATACGTTCCAACAGCTTCCTTGTTCTTTTGTTTTTAGAAAGGTGAGAGGCGGCCATCTTTAACTTAAAACATTCTCACCAACCGTCAAACTAAAAGTCCCTACAAAATAAAGGACCCTAAATCTAACAAAATATACCAGTGCTCCAATAGCACAAAAATTTACATTAAACTCAAAATGGCTCCTACATAGCCGGCCCCTTATAGCTATTGCAGGAAGCAAGCTATAACTAACTAAATGTAATTTTACAAGGAGCCATATATTACTCCCTTAAACTCATTATGCATTATTCACAAGGATAAATGAATGCAAAGATTCAGTGTATGCATATGTACGATAATGTGTGCACGTGCGCAAGTTCATTCAGGTCTCACTCAGCTTTAGGTTGCTGGCCTTCTACTAGCAAGCAGATCTTACTGATAGGTCTTTCAAGCTGGCTTGTTTTGGTTTGAAGCCGTACACTGTGGACCAAGCCTTTGGAGTCAGGGAAGGCTTCAGTGACTCTAGCCAGCACCCATGATCCTCTCGGTGCTGTGCTATCGGCTACTAGCACGACGTCTCCTGGACAGAAGTTACGTCTGACCCGAGACCATTTTTGCCGTGTTTGCAGAAGAGGGAGGTACTCTCGAACCCAGCGTTTCCAAAATAAGTCGGCAATGTACTGGATCTGTCTCCAGCGACGTCTGGTATAAAGACCTTCTTTCACGAACAAACCTGGAGGTAAAACATGCTGCACCTTAAGCTGCAGTATATGATTAGGCGTTAACAGCTCCAAGTCATTTGGGTTATCAGAAACAGTTGTGAGTGGACGGCTATTGAGAATGGCCTCAACCTCACACATTACTGTTTGAAGGCCTTCATCATCCAGATACTGCTGGCTGGTGACTGACCGTAACATCATTTTGATCATGCGAATCAACCTCTCCCATATCCCTCCATAATGGGCACCATGGGGAGGGTTAAATGTCCATTTCACTCCCTTTTGGAGCAGACTTTTTTCAATTTGTTGCATGTTCCAAGATTTCAAGGACTCTTTTAGTTCCTTTTCAGTTGCAACAAAGTTTGTTCCATTATCTGACCGCAACTCGGACACTGGTCCTCTTCTGGCAATGAAACGTCTGAATGCATGAATGCAAGAGTCAGTATCAAGTGAATGTGCAACCTCCAAGTGTATAGCACGGCTGGTAAGACATGTGAAAATCACGCCGTACCGTTTTACAATGCTGCGACCTCGTTTTACCTCTAATGGCCCAAAATAATCGACCCCTACATGCGTGAAGGGTGGAAGGTCAGGGGTCAACCTGTCAACTGGCAAGTCTGACATTTTTTGTTCACCTGCACTCAACTTGATTCTTCTACACCTGGTGCATTCATAAACTACCTTTCTGGCCAAAGTGTTGGCGCAAGGAATCCAATATCTTTGTCTGAGTTTGGAGAGCATGAAATTTCTTCCACTGTGTCCAACTTCTTGATGGATGTGCTGAAGTAAGAGTTTGGAAACGTGATGGTCCTTAGGGAGAATAGCAGGGTGTTTCTGCTCAGTGGGCATTGCCATTTTACTCAGACGTCCACCAACCCTTAAGATACCATTGGCCAGAAGAGGATTTAGCCTGTAGATGGAGCTGTTTCTGTTTATATTTTGCATGCCTTTCTGCAAACAGGCCCTTTCTTGTGGGAATCCCTGCCTTTGGCAAAACTGTAAGATTGCGACCTCAGCATCCTCTAGATCACTGATTGATAGTACATATGGACCTGTCTTTTCATGTTTTCCTTTTCTTGTGGTCATGATATGTCTGTTTAGATCTTTCTTGCCATTCTTAAGTAATTTCAACAGAACAGACTTGAACCTCAGGAACCATGCCACAGCTTTCTTAAGCCCCATCCAAGTTGAGAAATAATTCATGAGGTAAGTAGTGGCATCACAGTTTTCCTTCACAGCAACATTGACAGTGACAACTCCTTTTCTTAATCTGGAGACAGAATGGGTTCAGATGGAAGCTCTGGCCAGCAATGAGATGGTTCCTTCAGAAAGTCTGGCCCACTGATCCATGTTGTTCTTTTCAAGAATATGTTGACATGTAGTCCCCGGGAGGCGTAATCGGCGGGATTGAGTTTTGTGGCTATATACTTCCATTGGGAGACATCTGACCCACTTCTGATGACATTAACACGGTTTGCCACAAAGGTTAGGAATCTTCTGCTTTCATTCCGGATGTACCTTAGAACAGTCATGCTATCTGTCCAAAACAGAGACTTTTCCAATTCCATATGCAACTCCTCAGATAGCATCTTGTCCATTCGTACGGCCAAAACTGCAGCAGTGAGCTCCATTCGTGGTGTGGTCATCAGTTTTAAGGGAGCAACTCTGGCCTTTCCCATTATAAAGGTGGCGTGGACCTTTTTGCTGCCAGTCAGTCTAAGATAGGTAACTGTTCCATAGCCAAGGTCATTCGCATCACAGAAGTGGTGCATCTGTGCTGTTTTGACATCTCCAAAGTTGTTTGGTACAAGGCATTGGTTGACCTTGAACTCCCTCACTCTTGGAAGATCTTGCCACCATTGCTTCCAGGCTTGAGCCTGGACCTCTGGCAATTCTTCATCCCTTCCAATGTTCTGCTTGCACAACTCTTGCAAGATGTGTTTTGCCGGAAAGGTGAGAGGTGCAAGGAATCCAAGTGGGTCATATATAGAACTGACCATAGACAGAATCCCACGTCTGGTGCATGGACGCTCCTTTATGTTCACCTGGAATGTGAAAGTGTCTTCCTTAACACACCACTGCACACAGAGAGCTCTTTCCACTGGCAAATCTTCTATGTCAAGGTCAAGATTCTTTATGTCCTTGGCCCTCTCAGGTTCTGGAATGGAGGCCAATACAGCTCTGTTGTTTCTAATCCATTTGGTCAATTTAACCCTCTGGGGCCCGCCGTATCGCCGGCGATACGAACTCGGTTTTTTTACGATAAGTGCAAAAGACACTAAAAGTACTCTGTTGATTTTGGTCACACAAATAAGTGTTATACATCAATCGAAACTGTTAAGTGTCTACTTTTTTTTTGAGTACACTCACGATTACAACAAAACTTTGTGGTTTTGGAAAAAAAAAGAAAACCAACAGGATGCGCTCTCTGTCTTCTCCGTCTCCGCGATATGTTTATAGTAACGCGTCACTAAAATGAAGTGTAACTCAGCGAATACTCAACACAGAAACATGAGAGTTATCTCTATAGAAAGCCTAAAGTGTCTGCTTTCAAACGAAGTAAGTGTTATCGAAAACAAATGTTCTGTGATAAAGTAATCAGTATGAAACCGACACCATGTTCAGTCTGTCCAGTCTAACTCATTATTTCTAATGAGATCCCGCCCCCTCGTGTTCACATGTAAATAACCACGTGACGCGCGCGCGCGCTTGGAGACGCCCAACAACAAACAATCACGAGACTCTGTTGCTGCTCGTTTCTGGAAGGAGACGCGCTGACTAAAGGCTGGATTCACCTCAGAATAAGTGCAACAGTTCATACAGAAGATCGATCTGAGTAAGTAAATGCTTCTTTTTTGCATTAGTTAGCGTGTTATTGTGACAAACTTGAACGCGTTTAGTTGGGTTTTTCCCAACCGACAACATGATGAATGCTACGCATCTAAGAATGTTTAGAAGAATATTTAATGTTCACAAATAGATTTAATAGCGTGCTAAACAATAACAATTCGTTTCTCAGATATAAAATATCCTTTTTTATGGTACAAAGTACATCCTTTTGTGGTTCACAGCATACGTGAGTCTATGGCTGCAGAATCATAACAGCTAACGTTACTATAAAACCATACATACTAGGCTGTATGACTACAAAATCATAGTTGTTTTTTCCCAAACTGTAATTCCAGACTACAGTGTTTGAATATGATGGGCACTTCATTGTATTTAAATTTCTTACGGCACGAGTATGTTTTCATGCTCTAGATAAAACAATAAAAGTAATATGAGAGTAACGTTACATTGTAACATGATGAATGATACGAGTCTAAGTATGTTTACAACATGTTTATTATTAATAGTCTTCTCTGTTCAAAAATATATTATAATAGCGTGCTAAACAATAATAGTTTCTCCGATATAAAATATAATTTTTTATAGTACAAAGTACATCCTTTTGTAGTTCACATCACAGCATACTTGAGTCTAGTGCTGCAGAATCATAACAGCTGCTATAAAATCATGCATACTAGGCTATATGACTACACAATCATAGTTGTTTTTCCCCCAAACTGTTGTTTTCATGCTCTGTATAAAACAATACAAGTAATATAAGAGTACATTGTAACATGATGAATACTACGAGTCTGTTTAGAACATGTTTATTATTAATAGCGTACTCTGTTCAAAAATAGATTTTAATAACGTACTAAACAATAATAATTAGTTTCTCAGATATAAAATGTATTTTTTTGTGTACGATAGTACAAAGCATGCATGAGTCTATGCTCACAAATGTTTTTTTTTTGGTTGTTTGTATTTTTTTTGGACCAGGTACCTGAACCACAGATGAATCCTGATGACTTTCTTCAAGATGTTTTCCTCTGAGAGTGCTGTACCAGCATCAGATGGTCAACTACACTGATATTCTATGGTAAAACAAGATCCTTGGCTACTGATTGTGTTTTTTTCTTCTTGAATCCATGGAAATAAGTAAATATCAGGTATTTACAGTAATCTGTTGCAGGAATAACTCAAAGTCTGTTCACATCTCTGTGGTTAGATCAGTGTGCACAATAATGTGTCTTTGACCTTCATTATGTATGTTTTGATTATACTGTGTTGTAAATAAAATACAAATCATTTAAAAACCCCATTTTTTCAGTCTCCTCACACTCTCTGTCTTACCTGCCTCAGTCACAGTCACACTGATGGGCCATTAGCAGCTTTAGGGGAGGGCCCTTTGTCTGTCAGGTGAGAATCACTTAATATTCAAGCCCACTACCACTCCCTCGCATATTGGCTTTAGATCACAAAACATGTCTTTAAAAATTTAAATCAATATATTGTTTTCTGTGAATGACTAAGCTGAATGATTTTCACATAATTGTGAAGTAAATATTCTACCTTACAAGACTGATTACTCAAAAGTCTTATTCAGGACGATTTAGTGTGGCTTTTATGGCCTTATTTCAGCTACATTATTTTCCCCAAAACTTACTAACCACGCATAATATTTTTTTTCTAAGAAATGCAGACATGTACATCCATCTTGGTCACATATTATTGTAGCACAGTTTGTGCTGAATACAAAAAAAATTACATGTTGGTCAATAGTATGATTTAAGAAGCTGAAATAAGCACAAATATCAGGGCATGTCAACACATCTCAAGGGCCCCAAAATGACCTCAGACCCCAGAGGGTTAAAGCCTCCAGTTGCACAGAGTAATTTCAGCTCTTTACAAAGTCTAATGGCATGGCCCTCTGTGTCCACCACCTTCAACAAATCATCCACATAGAAGTTGTTCTTGACTGTGCTAGTTGCATCAGCTGAGAAGCACCCCTTGTTATCCTCAGCTGTCCTCTTTAAAGCATAACTTGCACAGCTAGCTGATGATGTTGCGCCAAAAAGATGTACGATCATCCTGTACTCTTTCAGTGGCTGACTAACGTCCCCATTTGGCCACCAAAGGAAGCGCAAAAAAATTCACATGATGAGATGGGACCTTTACTTGATGGTACATTTTCTCCACATCAGCCATGATAGCGATGTTGTCAAGACGAAAACGGACTAAGACCCCAATTAAGCTGTTTGTAAGATTGGGACCTTGAATGAGTTCATTGTTCAGTGAGGCACCCTGATAAGCTGCAGAGCAGTCAAATACCACACACAAGCTCCCCTTCCTTGGGTGAAACACACCATTTTCCATTTTCCTGCATCAACTGGTCTTGGGGTACAAGTTCAGCATGTCCGCATGATAGGACCTTTTCCATAAATGCCCTATACTCATTATGAAAGTCACGATTCCTTTGAAACTTTCTTTTTAAAGACAATGCTCGTTGCTCTGCCATGTGACGGTTGTTTGGCATCATAGGATTGTCCTTCTTGAATGGCAAAGGCAATTGATAATGTCCATCCACTAATTCAACAGAGCTGTCTATTATCTGCATGAATTTGTGGTCTTCCACCGACATTTGTTTCTTTTCCTCAAAACACTTTTCTGGGAAATCATGGTTGTATTGCTGAATCAAAAGTTCACTCAGGTTATCAACAGAAATCAGATGTGCATGAATATATTTCTGACCTTGCTTGTTGATGCATGCATCCTCATTGTGGAGAAGTCCATTCACCACCCATCCTAGCAGTGTTTTAACAGCAAAGGGTCCATTACCCTGGCTATTGATAATTCTCCAAGGTTCCATCAATTTGGGTGCATTAATCCCAATCAGAAGGTCAATCCCAGCATTAATGTTGGGAATATCAACATCTTGAAGATAGGGCCATTTTCGAATATCTTCTCGTCTGGGGATATGTTCCCTGTTGACTGTAATTTCCTGCTGAGTGTAAACTTCAGGTAATTTTATGAATTCCTTTCCTTCCAAGCTACACACTTCCAGGCCCTTGACTACCAGACTGTTAACAGATTTCTTTTGCCCCATAGTGCGCAGAAGTATTTGCTGATGTTTCCCATGAGCATTCAAGTTCCTCCTAAATTGTTCTGTGCAAAATGTTGCGGAACTCCCTGGGTCAAGGAAAGCATATGTCTGAACTACATGATTTGAATTACTCATTTTGACTTGAACTGGTATTATTGCAAGTGTACAATGTTTATCACTACATTCAAGTGCCTCTCTTTTCAGTGAAACCAACCCACTGCTCACTGCCCTTTTGTCTGTAGGACCTGCATTACTCTACTCTTTCATTACATTTTGAGGTATATGCAAGATACTGGGATGTAATTTTGAACAAATTGAACAGGTTTGTCTATTTTTGCAAGTCAAACTCATGTGTCCTTTAGCAAGACAACCAAAGCAGACACCTTTAGTCTTTAGCAGCTTAACTCGAGCGTTGTGAGACTTCTTCATCAGCTCTTGACATGACACAATCTCATGCTCACCATTACAGGCAGGACAGAGTTTTGATGAACTGTTTTTGGGCACATTTGATACTTGCATTGTGCTCTCTGTGTTGTTCTTTGGTGCAACCGATACTGTTGTGGCAAAACTGCTCCCTCTGCTCTTCTGCATGGAACTCATTGGCTTGCTACTGTTAGCGGCTGTTTTTGGTGGCCTTCTGTTTGAGGAGCCGTCTTGGAGGTTACCAAAGACTGGGTCTTGTAGAATCCTGGCCTGCCTTTCCAGGAAGAAGACAAGATCGGCAAACGTGGCTCTTGTTCCTGTTCGTTCCCTGATGTCAAAAGCATGTGATCTCCATTTTTCTTTCACTTTGTAAGGCACCTTGGAGATTAGAAGCCTCAGGTTTAATGGAAGGTTCAGCTCATCCATGTACCTTAAGGTGCGCATTACATTACAGCATCCACGGAGGAAAAGAGCATAACTGTACAGAGCTTCTCCATTGTCTGATGGGATATTATTCCAATTTAAGGCTTTATCCATATAAGCATTAGTAATTTTATATTCATCTCCAAAATGAAGTTCCAATAGCCGTTTTGCCTGTGCATACCCTCTATCTGCATCCATATGAAGGCAACTTCTGACCAGCTCTTTAGGTTGGCCAGAGGTGTACTGTTCAAGGTAATACAGTCTGTCTTGGCTATTGCTGGTGTTTCTCTCAATACAGTGTTCGAATGCCTGCATAAATGGTCTGAAGTTCAGAGGTTCACCACTAAACATGGGTAGATGCCTAGTTGGAAGTGAAGTCATTTTCTGTTGCTGTGCAATAAGATCAACAACAGCACCCAGGTTGCTGGTATCTGAGCTTAAAGGAGCATATGGAAAGGAAGTACCTGCAGCTGCTTGACTGGTCGGATTCAATTGTAAGGTCTGAACAGGCCTTTGTGACCTCCATGGTCTTGTATCCTGTGTTAAAACCTTTTGCAATGGTGTTTTGGGAACAGTAGAGATTCTGGCATATTCCACTGGTGAGGATTCTGGATGAACATGTTCCTTGATTCTGTCATAATTGCTCTCCAGATACGCATTAATGCCATCTCCTGGCAATTCTGAAACTTCTGTCAATATGAGTTTAGAGTTCATAGATTCAGCATCAATGCTCTGTAACACTCGCACTTTTGCATTAGCTGCAGCCAACTCTGTTTCAAGTTCAACTCTTTCCATTGCATTTTGCACTTTAATTCTTTCCATTTCCAAGGCGTGTTTTTCTTCAGTCCTTCAGTACGTTGCAATAGAGCTGCCTTTTCAGCTTCAGCTTTTAAACGGGCGGAAGACACTGACGAAGATTTTGAGGCAACACTGGCACCAGAACGTGAATGTTCTACTTTACTGGCACGTGCTGCCACAATGGATATACTGTCCAGAGGAGACACCACAATTTGGGGTTCATAGCTTTGAGCATTCTTCCACATTTCTACCTCATTCAAAAATGTTTCAAAGGTTTGCATCTTTGGTTGGTACCAATCATCATTGTCACTTTTCTTTTCCTTTTCCTCATACAGCACTTGCACAGATTGATGCGCATCTTTAAATTCATCCAATGCCACATGGAGATGTTCAATGCCTGTGTCAACGGCTTCAATATCTCCACCTTTTAATAATTCCTTTAATTCATTCATTTTACATGTACACACGCCAAGTTTTCCTCTGCGCGTTGCGCAAAGCTCTTTAAGTTTGTCATCAGCCATATTTTAGCTTTTTTGAGAACAACAACAAAAAGATTCATTTAAGCTTTCATATGCGTGAACAAAAAATCATTGACCGCTCCAGTAGCAAATCCAATAATAAACGATAATGCACTCCAATAGTGAACTTGAAAGGTAAATTCTCAAAAGATCCAAAACTTTGTCAACTCCAAAGTATCAAAAAAAAAAAAAAAAAAAACTTTTACGCTTCAATATCAGTCAAACAAATGCTTCCATGGGTTCCAAACAATTTGATTGTGAAGCAGTGTAAACAATTGCAAAGTTCTTTACTTAATGTAGTGGCGGACCACTCTTAGCTGGGACGTATTGCTTAGCTTCTTTGACAAGCTATCCAACACAGAGAAACTTAAATTGTACCTTTTTTGAGGTGGATGAGATGGGATTCCAGCAGATAGGTAAACAGGGCAGGTAAGCAGAGCAAGGCAGGCAGCAGGCAGGTAAGTAGGTTGGTTCAGACAAAGCATGGACTCCAGTAATCCAACAAACGATTGGTAAGTGGTTGAAAAATGGTGGTCAAAAAAGGCACAACTTAATATCAAAAATAATGTCCAAATAGTGTTCAATAGTGATTCAATAGTGTTTCAATAGCATTGTAAAGAACTGTATGCTTAATACGTTCCAACAGCTTTCTTGTTCTTTTGTTTTTAGAAAGGTGAGAGGCGGCCATCTTTAACTTAAAACATTCTCACCAACCGTCAAACTAAAAGTCCCTACAAAATAAAGGACCCTAAATCTAACAAAATATACCAGTGCTCCAATAGCACAAAAATTTAGATTAAACTCAAAATGGCTCCTACATCCAGCTTCAACGAGTTTCTGAATCTCTTGCTCATAAATAAGCGCACGATCTGGATCCTTAGCCAGCTGTCTTTCCAGTCGACGCAAAGCTGGCATTACTGCCTCGGATGGTACTTTAATTACTGGTGCATTCTTAGCTCGCAGTAAAGGAGTCACATATCTTCTAATTCCATTAATTTCTTCACACTTTGTTTCCCGTTCCAAGAACTCAAGAGCTTCCTTATCTTCCTTAGAACGCAGGGCATGCTTCGGAGTTGGAGAGAAAGGAAGTACATCAACTTTCCATAATTTCTCCACATCCTGGTGCAACTGATCCATGGACAGTGAAGCTTGGAAGAAACACTGCGTGATTGAATTAGTCTTCTCACCTAAAGAAGTCGGTCCCTGCAATGTTCACCCCAGGCGAGTATGTAAAGCAGCTGGACTTCCAGGAGGACCGAAATGTAAGAACAAAGAAGATGAGGATAATCAGCTCACACTAATAACAGAGGTTTCACCTTCTGAAACTCTTCCAGAGGGATGCCTCTTAGATAGCGTCGCTGGAGCATCTGCACTGGGTAAGTCTGCTCAGGTAGATCAAGCATTTGAGCTGTAAAAGCTCCTCGTATTTGGTATTTACTCTACTTATGATCAGCTGACGAAATTGAAAAGGAAACATTTGCACCTTCAATTGTCTCTGAGCCTTGCCGGATGGTTCGAATAACCAATGACTCTGCCGCCCCATGAAGACCTAAAAATTCTGCCGCAGAAGACATAAACATGGTTCTTTCTGAACCGTCATCTAATATGGCATACGTCTCCAGAGTCTTTCCTTGATGGCTCAGAACTACCTTCACAATTTTCAAAAGAACAGAGTTAAGACCACTTGGTCTGCTCAAATAATATATCCCAGAATCAGGTTTGTGTACATTCACATCATGCAATATTCCTAGGTGACGATTCTGACATTTTGGACATTTTCTTTGCAGGTCACAACTAAACGCTCTATGGGCCCAACCACATCTCCAACAACGATTGTTATCAGCAATCCACTTCCGTTTTGCTGCTGTATCAAGATTCTGGAATTCAGAACATTGACTAAGATGATGATCAGTATGACAACAGTAGGTACAAGATGGTTTACGGCCCTCATTCCTTTCCTGTGATCTAATAATTTCAGTTTTCCTTTTCTGAGTGGGTACATTTACTTCTGGACTTACCCTATGAAGGAAAGCAGCTGACTGAAATTGGGACTTGGTAGGCCTCCCTTCTCTTATCTGGGACTTCACACCCTTTGATTGTTCAAATACTTGGACAGCTAGATTCTGACATTCTGATTCCTCTTCCAACCAAACAGAGAAACTAACCAAGTCATAGGGCTCATCTGGTCGAGTAGTTTTAGCATATCTTGCAAAACTAGCGACCTGCTGGGCTGGAAGCTTACTAAGCAATTGATGGACATGTAATGCGCAGAATAACTCTTTTGCTCCTTCATGATCCCAGGACTGAAGCATGCCAACAAGAGCTTGAACTCGTAGAGCAAATTGACTAAACCCATCGGGATCTCCTGATCGTACAGCTGACAAGTTCTTAATAGCAGCAATCTCCCGAAGCACCAACTGATGGGGTTGGCCATACCATTTCTGGAGAGCCTTCAAAGCAGTAGTGTAAGGCTGAGAATGATAGGCATAAGCCAAGGCTAAATGTCGGGCTGCATCAAACTTCAAATGATCCAGAAGAATGTGATACTTATATTGCTCAGTTTCCTCTAAGGGCATCAAATTCTTCAAAGCCATGTTCAACATGGCAAACTCATAGGGGTCATCACTCTTCAAATACGGAAATGAAAGTCTTTAAATAAGGGCTGACCTTGAGGGCTGTGAAGCAGGCATCTTTGTCTGAGGCACCGTCACTGCTGTCGGAATGGGCCTACACTGATCAAGTACCATCTGTTGTACTCCAGTTGGAGGAAGTGCAGATGTTTGATATCTCTAAGCAATGATATCTCTGGAGGTGAAAGGATTCGAGATAGACATAGTGGAAGGATTAGCTTGCTGCTCCCTTACTGTTCCAGTTTGATGTTGCAAGGAAATTTGATGAGGATTACCAAGATATGCATAGGGATGTCCAACTAATATATCTCTTGGATGCAATGTTGCAGCTCTCAATGGATCACAATTAAGTGAAGTGTATTGGCCAAGAGATGGATACGACACTGGATAAGGAAAATCAGGCAGGTTTGGATGCCTTAGTCCTCCACTTGGATAGAGGGGGGGCGGCAGCCAACTTGGAGGCATCCATGGATTCCCAGGCATAAGGAACACATTTCCCTGCATTTGATCAGCTGGAAAAAGGCTTTGATCCCTTCCTACTTGTTGATCACTGGAATCAAACCCTGAATTAATTTGATGACTGACTGAAGATAGCCATGGTAGACCATTACGTTGCTGAGTCAAACCTGCACCCATTACATCAGGATCCACAGCAGATTGGAACCTAAGGTTGTCTATGGGACGAAAGGAAGGTCTAATAGGGGTACATGGATTAGAAAGCTGTGGTGGTATCTCTGTAGCAATAGGTACGGATAAAATAGGCATTGGAGAGACAAGCGGCACATCCTGAGACGGAGGCATGGTAATTGGTTCACTAAACTTTGGTGGCATAGAAGACACATTTCCCTGCTTAATTCCATGTTGACGTATACGTTCACTCAACTCATCCACCATAGGATTTCCGAGGTTTACCTCATGTTGTTGGTTCAGTTGGGTTGGAACAAAGGACTCTTCATTCGAACTGCATTCAGAGCTAGTAGAAGATGAAGATCTTTTCCTTTGCATATCCTTCATCATTTGTCCCATATCCAACAACATTCCCTTCATCTGCTTAATCTCCTCAGATAAAGACTTCACCTCGTTTTGAGTTGCAGTAATGGAAACTCCTTGTGATGTAACCTGCTGACTCAAATCCTCTGGCTCTTGTGCCAGTTGCCCTCTTGGATGAATCGAAAGATTTGACTGAGCCATCACATAATCTTGCTGCCATCTTGGAGGCTTTACAATCCTAGATGAACGTTTAGGTCTTACACAGTCATCCTCAGTATCCATTCTAGCAGCCTATTCCGGCTCGAATGACCATGTACAAAATTGAAAGGATTTTTAGGCTGGTTTGGCTATTGCTACCGGAATGGTGAATCCATTAAAACTCATTCAGTCGTCAATCTCATGTTTCCAGTTTATTTCTCAACATGTAGGAGTAGACATTTCTTTGATACCAAGTGCTGGTAATTGTTGGTTTCTGATAACCCATAAACAAATAGAAACAATATAACATTAACACAAATCATACATAAATAAATCAACTTGAACAAATCAAGTAAATGAATCAAGTAAACAAATCTAGGAAGATGGCGGCGCGATCGATCGCTGCGGCTGCTCCGGGTCCCAAAGACGGTGCTTTTATGTCGTTTAATGTCGCCTGTTCGTCTCCAAATAGTGTCAGTTTACCGCTAACTCTTAAGGAAATCACCCCAGAATTCATCTATGATCGCCAAAGTCTTTTGGATATCAGCAACGCATACGAACATCGCAGGCGGCTACTGAGAAGCTACGAGGCCTTTGTTTACTGCTGGAGCCGGACTTCGAGACCGCGGCCTCGCCTACTGACGCTACCCGCACAAGGCAGCGTCGCAAGCGGTGTGAGAGAGGACGGAAGCGTGGTAAGCGCGGAGGTATACGAGCTAGGCTAAGAGCTAACCCCTCAAGGCCGGCTCTTCCAACACTCATGCTCTCAAACGTTCGCTATCTGGAAAACAAACTGGACTTAATTCAACTCAGTCGATCTACACAGCATGAGGCAAGGGACTGTTGCGTGTTTGTTTTCACCGAAACATGGCTAAACGACAACATCCCGGACTCCGCCATTCAATTGCACGGGCTAACCAACTTCTGAGCGGACAGAGATTCATCACTGTCTGGTAAGACACGCGGAGGTGGCTTGTGTGTGTATATCAACAAAGACTGGTGTAACAATGCTGCGGTATTATCAAAACACTGTTCATCGCTGGTGGAGTTTATGGTTGTGAAGTGTCGACCGTTCTATCTGCCGCGGGAGTTCACGGCCATTGTTATCGTTGCGGTTTACATCCCCCCGTGTGCAAACGCTAAGGACGCGCTTCGTGAACTGTATAGCGCCATCAGTGAACAACAAACAAAAAACCCAGACGGCTTTTTCATCATAGCCGGTGACTTCAACCACGCAAACTTAAAGACAGTTTTGCCAAAGTTCTACCAACATGTGAACTTGGCAACAAGGGGAAACAACACACTGGACTTTGTTTACACAACAGTTAAGAATGCTTACAAGGCTGAACCCCGCCCCCACCTCGGGTACTCCGACCACATCACTGTTATGCTAATCCCAGCATATAGACCACTTCTCAAACTCACCAAACCGGTTGAAAAGCAGATCACAGTATGGCCAGACAATGCCACCTCAGCACTGCAGGACTGCTTCCAGGACACAGACTGGAGCATGTTTAAAGAGGCAGCCACCTACAACAACCACACAGACCTGAATGAGTACACTGAAACTGTGACTGCTTACATCAAAAAGTGCACTGATGATGTGACAGTCACCAAGACCATCACCACACGTGCAAACCAGAAGCCATGGATGACAGCAGAGGTTCGTGGGCTGCTAAAGACCAGAGATGAAGCATTCAGATCAGGAGATAAAGCAGCCCTCAAAACAGCAAGAGCCAATCTGTCCTGTGGCATCAAAAAAGCAAAACGGTCATATGCCCAAAAAATCAACAACCACTTCACAGACAGCAGAGACACACGGAGCCTGTGGCAAGCCATTCAGACCATCACTGACTACAAGCCCCCGCCACAGGCCTGTGATGAGGACACATCCCTCCCCGATGCACTCAACCACTTTTATTCATGGTTTGAAATGCAGAATGACACACCTGCACAAAAACTGCCCACACCTCCCAACGACCGGGCGCTCTGTCTGTCTCCAGCCGACGTAAGGAAGACCCTATCTAGGATTAACCCACGCAAGGCTGCGGGTCCTGACAACATACCTGGCCGTGTTCTGAGAGACTGTGCTGCACAGCTGACAGATGTCCTAACAGATATCTTCAACACCTCGCTGAGCCACATCTGGCTGAATGGTGTGGCACAAACAATCTGTCCCTCAATGTGGAGAAGACAAAGGTGGTTGTGATGGACTTCAGAAGAAACTCTGTTGACCACCCCCCACTGACCATCGACAGCTCGACTGTGGAGAGAGTCAGCAGCACTAAATTCCTGGGGGTGCACATCACAGAGGATCTCACCTGGACCACCAACACCATGTCACTCTCCAAAAAGGCACAACAGCGCCTACACCTTCTCCGCCGTCTGAAAAGAGCAAGTCTCCCTCCACCCATCCTCACCACATTCTACAGAGGCACCATTCAGAGTGTGCTGACCAGCAGCATCACTGTCTGGTACGGGAACTGCAGTGCTGCTGACCGCAAGACCCTCCAGCGGACAGTGAACACAGCTGCAAAGATCATCGGTGCCCCTCTCCCCTCCATCCTGGACATCTTCCTTACACGATGCTCCAGCAAAACCAACAGCATCGTGAAGGACTCCACCCATCCCTCCCACAGTCTCTTCCAGCTCCTACCATCAGGAAGACGGTACCGGAGCATCAGAGCCCGCTCCGCCAGACTGCTCAACAGCAGCTTTTTCCCCCAGGCTGTGAGAGCCCTGAACTCAAACCACCCCGCCCCCCTCTGAAACCCCATGCAAACCCCTACCTCCTGAAACATGGACCACCCCCCACCCCAAACCTTACCAAACCAAAGAAAAACTGTATGGAACTTTAATTTTTTTTTTTAATTTTTTTTTTTTTTAAGTTGAGCCAATTTAAAATAAGAATAATAAGTTGAGAGAACTCAGTTCAAAGTCTGCTAAAAGCTGGTTGCCTTAAAATGTTAAGTTGGCTCAACAATTTTTATTTTATTTTAATTTTTTTGTACGTGTGCGAATCAGCGCGATTGTGCATGAACCTCACAATACCGCTTCTGCGTATGCGCCAAAATTCAAACACACACACACACCCGCGCTAACGGCAGAGTCTGAGCGATGGCTGCAGCTAAACACAGTTGTCTACGTTAAAATGTTTTTCTTAGCAAGTGGAAGGAAAACGAATGTGCCAGCATAAAGTTTATACGACAGTGATTTTATTGACGGGCACGAAGACAGACCAACATCGCTGAGTGGAGCACTGGATGAAATGCCCTTGAATGAGCTGCAGCGGTGCAGGTAATTTACACTGATTTACTCCACGCTTTATTAAAATTCATATGCTAATATTACATAGGAACTAAGTGTTTTATGATTGTTTTGGACTGAAAGAGCCTCTGTCCCTATACAGATCAGTTTCAAATTTCCCTGTCAGTGTTTTAAATATGATGTTATGGTTAACGTTGCAGCTGCATTGATGTGTTTTGCCATTTGCTCGCGTTAAAGTTAATTTGAACTATACTAAGTTACTGGATAGAGTTACTGTAAGCTCATTGTTTTCACTGGATAAGCAATTGTCACAGAATAGCCCGTCGTCACCTTCACTGATCACTTCCACCTGCACATCATTAATAATCATGCTTACCTGATCCTCGTCACCATCATCATTCTGAACTGGATAAAAGCACTCACCTCAGTCACCGCATTTGTCCGATCTTGAAGTTACCACACTGCAAAGCCTGTTGTTACTACTACAAGGACCGACGTTGTACGAAGCATCAAGCTGAGTATACTACCTGAAATACCTACCTGTTATACTTACCCTCTGCCTTGTTCCTCTTCAGCTTCTCCGCGATCAGATTCCTGTGGCTGGCTTGGACAACCGCTACTCCCTATCGCCCTGGCTTTCCTGTTCACCCAGGACCTGCAAAAACAAAGAGACTATATCAGACTACTCTAATTATTTAAAAACTTTTAAAATCTTTTAAATAATTTTGTTTTAATACTCAATATACACTACTCACACAAAGTTATTTATGGAAAATGTAAAACGTTTACGCTACAGTGAAATTATATCATGAAAGTAGGGCATTTAAGTAGAAGCATGCAGTGGTAATTTCTTCATCTCAAACAAATGGTGGTGGCTATACCACAACAAACATATCAATGTCTCAATAACTTGTCACGTGTCCTTGAGCATCAATTACAGTTTGACAACGATGTCTCATGCTGTTCACAAGTCGACTTATTGTATGCTGAGGCATGGCATCCCACTCTTCTTGAAGGGCTGTCCTCAGGTCACTGAGGTTCTGGGGTGCAGGGTTTTGACCCTCTGCACGACGACTCGGCTGATCCCACAGGTTTTTTTATGGGATTCAGGTCTGGAGAAAGTGCAGTCCACTTGAGGTAGCCCAGCCTCCAGCAGCCGCTCCCTGATGATGTGACCTCAATGAGCTGGGTTATTGTCATACAGAATACAGAACTGCCCTACACCTTGTGAATGGTAGTGACAAGCCAATACTACCTAAATAACATCATTAATCCAGTCATTGTGCCTCTGCATGAGCAACACAGGCCTGATTTAAACTTCATGGACGACAATGCCCCAGCTCATCGAGGTTGCATCATCAGGGAACGGCTGCTGGAGGCTGGAGTACCTCAAATGGAGTGGCCTGCACGTTTTCTACACCTGAATCCCATAGAAAACTTCGTAGAAAAAGTCGTCGTGCAGAGGGTCGTAACCCCGCACCCCAGAACCTCAGTGACCTGAGGGCAGCCCTTCAAGAAGAGTGGGATGCCATGCCTCATGCCACATTTTTTGTTGTGGTATACCCACCACTGTTTTTAGCGTTTGTTTCAATAAATACTTTGAGATGAAAAATATTACCACTCCATGCTTCTTCTTAAATGCCCTACTTTTATATAATATCACTGTAGCATGAACTTTTTACATTTTTCATAAATTTCAGCTGAAAGTCAAATATCCCTAACTTTTTGTGAGTAGTGTATTTCTCATATGTAGTTAACACTTTAAGACATAGGCACAGTTCTAATTTAAAAGCAAAATTAAACTGGTACAGTGTTGGATTGCAAGACTTAAACAGATTAAATGTATATATTTTAACACCATATTGACTAAAATCAAGTTTAGTTTACTGTACGACCCAACACTACCAAAGTTAAAAATTGTTTTTAAATGTTGAGCACTTCCTGAATTACATATAGGGTTCAGACAATTAGATTTTTTATATTATACATTTAAGTGTAAATGTAATTCTGGGCCTAGTAAATCAATTTATTGTTATTATATTATAAAAACCTAACTTTTACTAATTTCTTCCAGATGCAGTGATCCAGAAATTTCTTCACCGGGGGCCTCTTCGGGATGGCAATAAACCAAAAACTACCCAAGCTGTGGGAATACAAATCTGTAGACCTTTAGCTGAACCACTACAATTGGTTGATGTTCTGTTTCTTATGCCTGTTCAGTGTTTTGATCAGTTATACAGGTCCTTCTCAAAAAATTAGCATATTGTGATAAAGTTCATTATTTTCTGTAATGTACTGATAAACATTAGACTTTCATATATTTTAGATTCATTACAACACAACTGAAGTAGTTCAAGCCTTTTATTGTTTTAATATTGATGATTTTGGCATACAGCTCATGAAAACTCAAAATTCCTATCTCAAAAAATTAGCATATCATGAAAAGGTTCTCTAAACGAGCTATTAACCTAATCATCTGAATCAACTAATTAACTCTAAACACCTGCAAAAGATTCCTGAGGCTTTTAAAAACTCCCAGCCTGGTTCATTACACAAAACCGCAATCATGGGTAAGACTGCCGACCTGACTGCTGTCCAGAAGGCCATCATTGACACCCTCAAGCAAGAGGGTAAGACACAGAAAGAAATTTCTGAACGAATAGGCTGTTCCCAGAGTGCTGTATCAAGGCACCTCAGTGGGAAGTCTGTGGGAAGGAAAAAGTGTGGCAGAAAACGCAGCACAACGAGAAGAGGTGACCGGACCCTGAGGAAGATTGTGGAGAAGGACCGATTCCAGACCTTGGGGGACCTGCGGAAGCAGTGGACTGAGTCTGGAGTAGAAACATCCAGAGCCACCGTGTACAGGCGTGTGCAGGAAATGGGCTACAGGTGCCGCATTCCCCAGGTCAAGCCACTTTTGAACCAGAAACAGCAGCAGAAGCGCCTGACCTGGGCTACAGAGAAGCAGCACTGGACTGTTGCTCAGTGGTCCAAAGTACTTTTTTCGGATGAAAGCAAATTTTGCATGTCATTCGGAAATCAAGGTGCAAGAGTCTGGAGGAAGACTGGGGAGAGGGAAATGCCAAAATGCCTGAAGTCCAGTGTCAAGTACCCACAGTCAGTGATGCTGGTGTTGGTCCACTGTGTTTTATCAAGGGCAGGGTCAATGCAGCTAGCTATCAGGAGATTTTGGAGCACTTCATGCTTCCATCTGCTGAAAAGCTATATGGAGATGAAGATTTCATTTTTCAGCACGACCTGGCACCTGCTCACAGTGCCAAAACCACTGGTAAATGGTTTACTGACCATGGTATTACTGTGCTCAATTGGCCTGCCAACTCTCCTGACCTGAACCCCATAGAGAATCTGTGGGATATTGTGAAGAGAAAGTTGAGAGACGCAAGACCCAACACTCTGGATGAGCTTAAGGCCGCTATCGAAGCATCCTGGGCCTCCATAACACCTCAGCAGTGCCACGGGCTGATTGCCTCCATGCCACGCCGCATTGAAGCAGTCATTTCTGCAAAAGGATTCCCGACCAAGTATTGAGTGCATAACTGAACATAATTATTTGAAGGTTGACTTTTTTTGTATTAAAAACACTTTTCTTTTATTGGTCGGATGAAATATGCTAATGTTTTGAGATAGGAATTTTGGGTTTTCATGAGCTGTATGCCAAAATCATCAATATTAAAACAATAAAAGGCTTGAACTACTTCAGTTGTGTTGTAATGAATCTAAAATATATGAAAGTCTAATGTTTATCAGTACATTACAGAAAATAATGAACTTTATCACAATATGCTAATTTTTTGAGAAGGACCTGTATATGTAAATGTTTCTTTTTTTTTTTTCTTTTTGATTGTGCAGCTCAATAAGATTGTTTAATTTGTTAAAGATTGTTCTAATTAAATAAAGACTTGGAATAGATGTTACTTTTTGTAGCTTATTGCACCATTTAACATTTTAGGCTTAAGGCATGAAATATGCAATGCACTGCAACTTTGTAGATGCATACAACCTGTATTTCACGAGTTCGCCCTTGCGTATAATGAACAGAGTTTAAGGTTTATGCGTATTTGGCGTGCTGTCCGGGGAGAGGGCTCCGAGCTCTGTGAATTACTCCCGAACCCGGGGCACTCCTCCTGTCCGGGGAGAGGGGTCCGAGCTCGGCATTTAGCCCGGACCCAGAGCGCTCCCCCCCGAGCTCCTCCCCACGCTGGGGTAGGAGCGGGCTGATGGTGAGGAGTTGGGGTGGAGGTGGGATGCTGAAAACTGTAGAGAGAATGAAGGTAAGATGGCTTGGTCTATTTATAGAAGTTCTCTCTCGGCTGATGGGATAGACTGAGTGATTGCTGATGGTGAATTGGCCGTGTTAATTATCCGCGCGTGCTCCTCCCGAAATTTGTTAATAAAACATCACTAAAAGGTTGTGGTGATGTCGGTGGTGATGGCGCAGTGGATAAGACACATGCCTTTGGTGTGAGAGACCCGGGTTCGAATCCGGTGTGAGACACCAATGTGTCCCTGAGCAAGACACTTAACCCCCTAGTTGCTCCAGAGGCGTGCGACCTCTGACATATATAGCAATTGTAAGTCGCTTTGGATAAAAGCGTCAGCTAAATGAATAAATGTAAATTAAAAGATAATTTTAAAGATCAAAGATCACATATTAAAAGATCAAATATATGAAACCATATATTTCATAATTAAATGATTGTCATATATAAGTGACACGTCACATATATGTAAATAATTTGTATGCATATATGTCCAATTTGTATATAACGCATAATTACAAAAGACATATATCTCACATATATTAATAATTATATACATTCCATATATGGCAATAAATGTATTATACATACATAAACATATATTTTTGTATTTGGTAGACTTATATGTCAATATATGAAATTGGGGGTATTTCGTATATGCACATATATTACATTTCCGTATGGCAAAGTTTGATGTCAAATTTGTGACGCAAGAAATGGTGAATCAAGTCATGTTAAAAAATATTCTTCACTTGAACAAAATCAGTTACTTTAGATCTTCTGTATGTTTTGAGTTACAGGCAAGCAACACAATAAGTGTTTTCCCATTTTTAACAGCCAGCATTGGTATGCAATGCAACAAAGATTTCCAAAGTCAAAAGAATTCACTAACAGACTTTCCAATCAGATTTATTATGTATAAATGTTAAGTTCATGTCATTTTTAATTAATTGAACCTCACTGAATTGTTGTAGTGTGATATTGCATCTTAAAACTGGTAACACTTTAGAATACTGTTCCATTATTAATGAATAACTACACAAGAACGCATGAGTAATGCAATATTGGCACTCTAGTAACTATTAGTAACTAACAAGAAACTCTGATTAATGAATTAGTAAGTAATAGTGCTTAGTCGAAGGTGGTAGTTCACTATTAGCTAATCAGTAACTATTATTTTTTCATACCTCCCTAAGAACTACTGTATACAGGTTCATAATTAATATGAATAATACATAATGAATAATTAATTCTAAAGTAAAGCTCATGGTAACCCACTAGTAATGACTCAAGTATTACCAAATTCTTCTAAAGGAAATACTAATTATTTGGATCAGTATTCTAAAGTGAAGATCATGATAACTCCCTAGTAACGACTGAAATCACTGTAAGCTTTTGAGAGTGTTGTAAAGCATTGGATGGGTCAATATATAATTGAGGGAGTTTTCATGTCCATGAGATTTATCTCGCAAACATGCTTATTAAAATACAATTTTAAAAGTCTTCAGTGTTCTTCATGATCTTGTCTTTACAAATTCCATAGTTAATTATTATGGAAATAATCATTTATTTATAAAAATTGACTAGATATCCCTAAAATGTCAACTAAATAACCGTCCGAAATTAATTACAACCACAATCTCATTACCTAAAAAAATTAATTTAGTTTTAATTATATTGTAAGGCTGGTGCCAATATGTCTGATTTACCCCTCGACGAAACAAAAGGCCCTCCTGAAAATTAACACTTGAACTATCTCCTGCAGATGTAAAGGGAACTTCAGAGATGCAGCACACAGTGCAGCTCACACTTCACACACACTATTTCCCCTTCACCCCCCTCCTCCTCCTCACATAAAATACACTGAAACCTATGCAATGTTAGGTATGCACAAGAAGTAACTATACATGTTTGATATCATTTAAAGTGTCCTTGTGCGCCTGGTAAAATGGTCTCATTCTCCCAACCATAATGAAAAGCTAAAAGAAGTTATAAAATATGAGAAAAGTCATGTGTCTCTTAAAAAGGTGTTTTCCTCCCCCAGATCCCCCATTCCTGTATGTAAAACAAGAACCCTTTCAAGTACAAATTCTGATCTCACGGCGTGAATCCCTCAACAGGGAACCAAATTGTAATTATAAAGACAAACGCCACCATTTGGTAGGAATATTGAATTAGCTGGGTATATAAGGAAAAGGTGCAAAAACGTTCGGGGAGTCTGTAAGCTGACTTCCCACACAAATGCTGTGTGTAGTTTTGTTGACAGGTAATAATTTCTACAAATTCCTCTATTTCTGAATTGTTGTTATGACATGTTCAACTGATGATTTTATTCTTGTGAATTGGATTTTGAATTATTGCTTCATTACCTGATCAATAAATTGTAAACGTTTGATTGTATTCTGACCGACTCTGAGATTTGTTTTCCCAAGTAGATTGTCGGATTCGTATATTTCCACAAGTTTGCGTCAGGGATTAGTGACGACTAATAATCCGATACCTAGATTCACGTGTGCTTGGATGAGGAGACGAGTAAGTTTCTGTCTAGAATCAGCAGATGCTGTTTGATCAGCCTAGATCTGAATGCGTCGATGACCTCTGTTCTAATTTAATGTTACTTTAGATAAGTTTACGTGGGAAAAGCCACGAGCTTGGCCGGACAAAGCCATTTTGAAGAAAGGTAAAGTTGATCGACTAATGTTCTTAAATGGTGGTCAAAAGGAAGACTTTACTAAAGTAAACTATTGAATTAAGTTCCTGAGGGGCAGCCAAGGGGGCTAAGTATTACATATCTTTGATTCTGCACGTGGGAATACGGCAAATCTCAGATATTTAGCCAAATACCTCTGTTTTGGGTCATTGGAACTGACAAAAATTGTGCCGGAGACCTAGTGAGGAACTCGAAGCGATATAGTTTCCTGATCTAAGCGGGTAAAGTATAATCAGAGCTTAACAGAACAATCAAACATTCGTTCACTTTAATGATGCACAGATATCATTAAAACCTTTCATTTATGGAGTCAGATGAAACAACGAGTTATTATATGTGAAAGAAATATATTGCATTTAATCTTGTTGTGTTGCGAAAAGGAAAGACAAGCAATACGCAGAGAGACCTTCCTCGTTTTATTGGAAACCTCCATTGGACCAATAAACGAGCTTTACAAAGTGGTGACCACACCTCCGTGATCTCGCAACAGACGAGCAACGTCTTTCCAGCGCGACATTCAACTTGAACCCAGCCCGGAACATGAGGTTTGATCTCCCTCTCATCTATCTCCAGCTGCTGTGGTAAGTAGATTTTTGCCTTGTAAAAGTGTTGAGGGAAAGATTGTTTACATCTCACATATAGACACATTTATAGTACGGGTCGGAATACCCTGTTTAGACCGGAGCCGAAAAATCCGGTGGGCAAAAGAATTAGACGCGAAACATGTCTTTTCAGGGAAAGCACGGCAGTGTAGATGAAGAGATAATGGCGCTTCTAGGCGTGCAATTGCGAAAACTCCTTGTTCGGTTAAGCGACAAGGGACTAAAATTAAACTGGAGTAACAACGAAATAATATCCTGGTATTCTGCCGAGGGTGCGAAACTAAAATCCAAGAAAAAGTACAAGAAAATCCCCGCTGCAATTGTGTATTTGCTTCGTCGTAACGACCTCGAGACCATAACCGAGAACGAACGAACAATAGCAAATATCAAAGAAATCGAGAGGTTGCGATCTGACGAATTACAAAAGCTAAGAACACAAGTCGAAGCGTTTACCTACGAACAAAAGGGGTGGGCTAGACAGCGCGAAGAAATGGCGACAACAATTGATCAAATTCAAAGAAAACTTCAAACCGGCAATAATTACATATCAGCTCTCGAAAATTGCTGCGATAAATCAGGTTTTCCAGTGGCTGCAGTAAAACAGGCAGCACTGGAAGAAACCTTCGAGCTAGAGGCTGAAAATGAGAGTGATGATGACGATGCCGCTTTAAGATGTAGCGCTAGGCCACAGAGAGAAACTCGTAGCCGAGCTGTTGTGAGCCTGTGGCCTGAAACGCCAAACCTGCGAAGCCCAATAAAGACTCGAACAAAATCGAATGATTTGCCAAATAAATCAGTTAAAGTCGCTGTGCTTAAAACCATGACGAATGCGGATGATGAAATCACAACGATCAGTCGCCCGTTAACATGCGAAGAAGGTTCTAGACATAAACAAGTCGTAGGAATTATGCCGAGAAAAGGGCCGTTTCAACCCTACTGGGAAGCATTGATGTTACAGGCCAATGTGTACAAATTAGAAATCAGAGATGTATGGCAAATTGCTCTCCTCACTATCCCTGATGAGCTCAAACCGAAACTAACCGCAGAGATGAAATCTGGCAACATAATGAACCGAGACAATAACGAAACCAACGAAATTATTTACGAGCGTCTAAAACAAGCATTATTAGACATGAGGGGACCGACACACGCCGATTGGAGCAAAATATTAGAAATCAAACAAGCGAGTAATGAGTCATTTGAAACGTATGCTGAACGGTTATGGGTAACATACAGAGAACACTCAGGCCTAGAAAATGCAGACCGCAACCATGACGCGTTACTACAACTTGTAAAGAACAACGCCGGCAGTCCAATTCAAAAGGCTTTATCAAATGGCGTCGACCCGGCCGAAAACACGTTCCGAGCGATAGTGGATTGGGGATCAAGAATAGAACTCAGATGGAGAACAAAACCCCGCAACATTGCGTCCGCACAATGGTTAACAGAAGGGAACAGCCCAGACAAATTTAGCAAAAGATCTCCAAACAAAATGCTATGCCACTATTGCAAAAAGTCTGGCCATTTAAAAAAAGATTGCCAAAAAAGAGAGAAAGAGTCAAAAGAGCAAGAAAATCGTTACCAAAAAACGCACTCTAGCGACGACTCAAACTTATATAAACAATTTGCTGATTTCATCACCGAGTTTCAAAAACAAAAAACCCAAAATGGCGCGGCCCACAACGCGAGCGGCACGACTGAAAAATATCATCACCAATAGGGATACGTGACCTCCATCGCTGTAGGGAGCATAATTAAGAGCGGAAACAGAATAAAAATAAGAGCTAATTTAGGAGGCCGGTTAGCGGACGTACTTATTGATTCTGGCGCATCTTGTTCCTGTACAGACATTCCATTACCTTTAACCAACGAAACTATTCAGATCAAAGGCATCGGCGACACGTTAATGATTGCAACAAAAACACAGCCAGTTGAACTCGATTTAGGCGTGACTGTATTGAAAGAACCCCTCTGGTATTTACCTAACAACAGTGAAGGGACTGTGCTGGGAATGGACATTATGCGGAAGTATGGCTTTGTAATTCACTGCTTTGAAAAACAAATTGAATTGAAAACAGACAAAACTGTAAAAAAATGCCTACCAAAAAACATAACGAGTATTATGTCCATATCCACTCCAGATCCCATTCAACAAATGGTAAACAAACACGATCACATTTGGGCTACACATGAACATGACTGCGGCCTTATTGACTTTGTTGTATGCATTGAAGGGGAACCCCATCCCCCGCAAAAACAATACCGCATTAAACCAGAGGCCGAGTCAGCCGTTCATGAAATTGTACAACAACTTGAGATCAGAGGAATAGTCCGTCGATGTAGTTCGACCACAAACTCTCCGTGTTTACCAGTACCAAAATCGAACGGAAAATGGCGTCTCTGTATTGATTATCAGCGTCTTAACAAAGTTTTGCCCAAGGCTACACCTATAGTGGCAAATCCATCAACGTTATTATCACAGATTTCAACACAAGCGTCTTGGTTTACAGTACTCGATGTAAAGAACGGTTTCTGGTCCATCCCAATCAAACGCGCGGATCAGTGGAAATTGGCCTTCACTGTGAATCAAATCCAGTACACCTGGGAACGAATGCCTCAAGGCCTTCATAACAGTCCTGCGATTTTTCACCGAGCATTAGAAGACACACTTAATCCACTGACAGTAACCGGAAACGTGATCCATTACGTTGATGATATACTTCTCGCGACCGAGGGATCATTTGATGATCATTTACAACTCGTTGACGAAGTACTGTTAACACTCGGTAAAGCTGGCTTCAAATTAAACAAAGAAAAGGCTCAAATCGCACAAAACGAGGTCCAGTACCTGGGTTATACGATAACGCAAAGCCACCGAGCATTAACAGAGGATAGGCGGAAATGCATTGCTGAACTCCCCCGACCGCACACACTGAACGCGTTACAGAAAGTGCTGGGAACAGCAAACTACTTAAGAGACTTCATTCCAGACTTTGCAAACGTAGTCACGCCATTGTATTCCCTCTTAAAAGGAAAATCAAAGCCCTCTGACGTCCTAGAATGGTCAGAGGAACACGAAAAAGCCTTTACGAGTCTAAAAGAAAATTTGTGCAGTGCTCCTGCGCTCGGTCTGCCCAACCCCAAAAAAGCATTCCACTTACAAGTGGACGCAAATGAAAACACTCTAAGTGGCGTTTTAACACAAGATCATGGGGGGAAATTACGCCCGATCGCCTATTACAGCCGAAAAAAATCCACGGTCGAACAAGGATTCGACCCGTGCACTCAGCACGTGCTGGCAGTTCACTGGATGTTGACAGCAACTGAACCGATTGTAGGTTTTCAATCTATCGTTGTACATACAGTGCACACGCCAGTACAAATGCTGTTGCAGGGTCGAATAAAAGGTGTGTCGTCGCAACGGTTAGCCAGATGGTTAGCAGATATACAAGCACGTGACATCACAACAGTGAACGACCGAATATTGCCTCATTTATTGGGAGATGTAGAGGGCCACCCACACACATGCGAAACCAAGCAAGAAGCTCAGAGCCCAGTTCATGATCAAGAACTCCCAAATCAGACACGGGTGTACATTGATGGTTCCAGATACTGGCATGATGGAAAATTTTGCACAGGATGTGCGGTGTGGACTCCTCACTCTCCCAATTCAGGCACTAACCAATTGCTAATTAAACTATCCGCAAACACATCTGCACAAGAAGCTGAACTTTTTGCATTACTCGAAGCAATCAGATCACATCACGAACCGCTGTGTGTATATACTGATAGTCGATACGCTTTTGGTGCAGTCCATGATTTTATGGCACAGTGGCAGTTGAGAAAATTCCTCACATCTGCCGGAACGCCAATCAAACATTTTAACATCATAACTTCGATTTGGCAGGAGATTCAAACACGCGATTCCTCACTCTCCGTCGTCAAAGTGCGCGCGCACATTAACAAGAATCCAGATGAACACGAAAGAAACAACAACATTGCAGATCAATTAGCAAAATTAGCAGCAAAAAAGGGAGATGAATGGCTGCCTGACAGACTGATTGTTCCTGCTGTGAGTGCGGTTCAGACTGTCCCTATTGACTTGAAACAGTACCAACAAGAACTGTGGAGTTCTGATGGAGAACTGACACCGCACCTGCAGCAGGACCAACTAGTCAAGGTCACTGAAGGCATGATTTTGAGAGACGATAAATACATCGTTCCAGAAGCCCTCCAGAAACCAGTGATAAAGTTATACCATGATTATGCACATGTATCAGCTCCCAAAACACAACAGCTGATACAAAAGAACTTCTGGTGGCCACAAATGGCATCAGACATTCAAAGGTGGTGTGACACATGCATTGTATGTGCCACCATTAACCAAGGTAAACCTGGCCGTACAAAACTGTGTAGACCAGAGCCACCCAAGGGACCTTGGGAGTCGCTCCAATTGGATTTTATAGGTCCACTACCCAGTGCCAAAGGAGGGTATCGTTATTGCCTTGTGATAATTGACAAATTTTCCAAATGGGTCGAGGCGATTCCTACTCGCAATAACAATGCAAAAACAGTGGCACGTGTGGTAGCGAACCAAATTCTCCCACTCTGGGGAGCACCAATCCAAATTGAATCTGATCAGGGCACACACTTCACAGGCCAGGTGATGAAAAACATATGCCAAATGCTGAACATCAAACAAAGATTCCACGTTTCATTCAGGCCTCAGAGCTCCGGTATGGTGGAACGTCTTAACCGAACCATAAAAGAAAGCATCTCGAAACAGATTGCACAACACAAAAACCAATGGATTGATGCTCTGCCCACAGTTCTAACAATACTGCGGGCAACTCCTTCAAAAGCCACAGGTATCAGTCCATTTGAACTCATGACTGGAAGAGTCATGAAACTGCCCATCGACCCAGAAATTTCCCCAGCAGACCTGGGGCCTCTCGTGATCGCAACTCAACAGTCTGTATTGAAGCAATTACGAGAGAGGCTAGAAGTGCTACATGCACACGCTGCTCTGAAACAACAGCAATCAGACCTAACAAATGATGCACAATTCAACCCAAACTCTGAGGTGAAATTCTCAGAAGGAGACGTGGTAATGATACGTGTTTTTGTGAAGCAAGGTGCATTCACACCCAGATGGCACGGCCCATATGAAATTAAAGCTGTATGCAACAGCTGTGTGGCCACAACCATAAAAGGGAAACTGAAGTGGTATCACATGTCTCAGTGCAAATCATTTAAAGGTACACAGAATAAATAAATAACTGTCACTGTCTTTTCTTCCTGTCTTCCAGGTCGACTGCAGCGATCCCATGGAGGCCGGATGAAAGAAAAGTGTCAGGGCCCACGTGCATCAGACTGGGCCAAAGGGTTTCACTCACACACAACCTGAAATGTGGGAGGTGGGTGTGGAAATACTCCAAGGGGCCGTCCACACCAAAAATCACACTCACACCCAAAGAAACAGCTACATGGCCTCCCGGTATAGTACCGGATCCAAATTGCACACCACAAATTTGCTGTAGTTCAGGTAGCACCCACCCACCGTCAGGAAACATTTCAGGATACACTCGAGCACCAAAATTCATGCACAACCTCACTGCCTGATATCAACTTAAAATAGATTCAGGCGACACAATAGGTAACATGGACACTCTACATGAGAACAACAACAATGGCATAGACCCAAAATTGTGCTATAATGTTACAAATTTGGAACCTGCAACATATAGGTGTACACATACGGAGACGCATAATGACACACACATGAGGTTCACAGAGTTAATGTACGACCTCACATCATACACACCTAACGAGCAGAAACCAAAAACGTTTGTGTGGACCAACCGAAAGGAAGGAACATATTGTGTCGGAAAATGTTCACATAGCATAGACAATTTCACCAATCCACACAACTGTTCATGGACTGTTATGTATTGTTTTAATTTGACCACCTGTGGATACACTAAACCCAAAAAATGTCCGGAATTGCACTCAATTCCTCCTGGTGGACTGATTAGAGGAAACATCAACAAAACCTTATTACATGATGTAAATTTGGTAATGACACATGTGACTTACAACATTTCCAACATACTTACTGCTTATACAAAACATTGGGATGTTAATGATGAGTCACATTCATGGCTACAGTCACGAATTGATGATTTAATTTCTGATTACAAAGACAGACTTGCCGTCCAAATTCCACCTGCTCGCTCAAAAAGAGACCTGCTCGGCAATATAGCTGGCCTGTTTGGATCAATTAATTCAGCAGCCAACACCTATAAAATAACCAAACAATCCCAATTCTCCACATGGTTGACAGATCAGATGGCCACTGGTTTTCAACACATCACTAATAGCAATGATAACATCATCAAAGCGGTTCGTTCTGAGGCGCAGGCGCTTCTAACGATCAGCCACACATTGTTCAATCAGACCCGTACCATCGAACGTGACTTAGCCTGCAGATCATATGCACAAGATTTGTTTACTGCAACAAGACAGGAAATTTTAGACCTTCGTCTTCACAAAACCCCGAGACATGTCTTGAATGATTTAATTGAGGTCTTAGATTTGCATAGATGGTTCTCTTCAGAAAAAATGAAAAATGTCAAATATTCAGAACTGTTATCCACAATTATGATGTATACTGGAAACGAATGTATTGGTTGCATTGGGTTTTTTGCCACTTTTCCTTTAATCCACCCAGATCAAGTTTATCCAAATTCCACTACTATTCGCTCCCTTGGAGTGGTAGTTAAAGATCAGGTAATTAAATGGGATCACCTCACTGGATATATGACTTTGAAGGGTACTGAGACCTTGTTTACCAGTCGCACTTGTTGTCATGAAACTCACAATTATGTTGTCTGCACATGTAACACATTACAACCTTTCTCTTCCAATGATAGCAAACTCATAAATGTTGAATCGTTGCATGGCCATTCAAATGCTGTTCAGGTGTCTTATACTCAGTGGTGCGTCATCAGTGAAATGAATTCGTTCACATATGGAGGACTGACCTGTCCTGCTAATCACTCCTTTTGCTTGGAAGTGACAGAGGATTTTTCTATGGGCCAGATCGACATCCTCGGAAGGATGCCGAAGGACGCTGAGGTCTCCCCGTGGTGGGAAGACACCTTTTATGAACACGGAACACAAGCTCTGGTCGACACGATGGACCTGGTACAGAACGTCATTCTCCAAACAGAATACCACCTCTCTCAGGCGCAAGTGGAGACAAATTTGGCGCGAAAGACTGCACAGATCCTGTCTAGCTCATCGACCCGATCCGCACAGTCTGCATATACTTGGTGGGACTGGGTACTTCGAGGTTGTGCGGTTGGAAGCGCACTCATCTTCTCCTTTACGTTATTCCAATGTTGCTACTTCCGACACCTTATCAGATCGGTAAAAACATCCACCAATACTATCTTGACTCTCAGCCCCTTAAAGCTACCCACCTTACAACGACTGAAGTGACACCGCAGGAAACCCTGTGAGTGGCCCACGGTGCCAAATGAGGGAGCTGTAAGGCTGGTGCCAATATGTCTGATTTACCCCTCGACGAAACAAAAGGCCCTCCTGAAAATTAACACTTGAACTATCTCCTGCAGATGTAAAGGGAACTTCAGAGATGCAGCACACAGTGCAGCTCACACTTCACACACACTATTTCCCCTTCACCCCCCTCCTCCTCCTCACATAAAATACACTGAAACCTATGCAATGTTAGGTATGCACAAGAAGTAACTATACATGTTTGATATCATTTAAAGTGTCCTTGTGCGCCTGGTAAAATGGTCTCATTCTCCCAACCATAATGAAAAGCTAAAAGAAGTTATAAAATATGAGAAAAGTCATGTGTCTCTTAAAAAGGTGTTTTCCTCCCCCAGATCCCCCATTCCTGTATGTAAAACAAGAACCCTTTCAAGTACAAATTCTGATCTCACGGCGTGAATCCCTCAACAGGGAACCAAATTGTAATTATAAAGACAAACGCCACCATTTGGTAGGAATATTGAATTAGCTGGGTATATAAGGAAAAGGTGCAAAAACGTTCGGGGAGTCTGTAAGCTGACTTCCCACACAAATGCTGTGTGTAGTTTTGTTGACAGGTAATAATTTCTACAAATTTCTCTATTTCTGAATTGTTGTTATGACATGTTCAACTGATGATTTTATTCTTGTGAATTGGATTTTGAATTATTGCTTCATTACCTGATCAATAAATTGTAAACGTTTGATTGTATTCTGACCGACTCTGAGATTTGTTTTCCCAAGTAGATTGTCGGATTCGTATATTTCCACAAGTTTGCGTCAGGGATTAGTGACGACTAATAATCCGATACCTAGATTCACGTGTGCTTGGATGAGGAGACGAGTAAGTTTCTGTCTAGAATCAGCAGATGCTGTTTGATCAGCCTAGATCTGAATGCGTCGATGACCTCTGTTCTAATTTAATGTTACTTTAGATAAGTTTACGTGGGAAAAGCCACGAGCTTGGCCGGACAAAGCCATTTTGAAGAAAGGTAAAGTTGATCGACTAATGTTCTTAAATGGTGGTCAAAAGGAAGACTTTACTAAAGTAAACTATTGAATTAAGTTCCTGAGGGGCAGCCAAGGGGGCTAAGTATTACATATCTTTGATTCTGCACGTGGGAATACGGCAAATCTCAGATATTTAGCCAAATACCTCTGTTTTGGGTCATTGGAACTGACAAAAATTGTGCCGGAGACCTAGTGAGGAACTCGAAGCGATATAGTTTCCTGATCTAAGCGGGTAAAGTATAATCAGAGCTTAACAGAACAAGCAAAAATTCGTTCACTTTAATGATGCACAGATATCATTAAAACCTTTCATTTATGGAGTCAGATGAAACAACGACTTATTATATGTGAAAGAAATATATTGCATTTAATCTTGTTGTGTTGCGAAAAGGAAAGACAAGCAATACGCAGAGAGACCTTCCTCGTTTTATTGGAAACCTCCATTGGACCAATAAACGAGCCTTACAATATTATTTACATTAAGTTGAGGTAATTGTGAACAATGTGTCTTTTTGGGCAATATGTCACATTTTCAATAGAAATTGACAAATCGAATATGTGTCCGAGAAGACGCTGTCATCTAAGTTACCCATAGCAAATACACCCCTCAAGGAAGAGTGTGTTTTCCAAATCACATGACCTGCTCCACATGATGTCATTTCCTCCTGAAGAGAAAACTAGCAAGACTCCAAGGTATGTTCTCCCTCCACATTTTCAGTTATTTCACCTAAAGTAGTGCTTGGGGCAAATGTGTACTTATCATATGTCAACAATGTTACTACAATGAATTCATAAATAACTTTGAATTTCAATTTTACTCAGTTGTACATATAATATTTAGAAGAACCTCTCCGTAAAATGCCATGTGGTGTCTGGTGCTAGGCAACCATTTTGATTTTATCCCTAAAAACAGCAAAAATGTCAACTAGGTTACCAGTCACCTATGTTACTCTGCAAAGGTAACTTAGTTGACCAAGAGTAACATAGTTGACATTCATGACATGTTCTTATAGTTTTCAGGAGTTCATTTAATATTCTAATTGTACAGTAACTATAAAATACTTTGCAATAAATATTATAAAAGTAAACTTGTTTTCAGGCAAATGCCACGATTATCTGCTGCAGAAAAGCAGCGCCGTTACCGTGCACGGCGAGATGCTGATCCTGCAAAAAGGGAGGCATACTTGGCAAAAGGCCGGCAGAAATGGAGAGAAAAGAGGGAGCAAGGTGCATACTATAAGCCCATATCTGAACAGAGTGAGAGGGAAAAACGTGCAAAGAGAAAGGCCTGGAGAAGAGCCCAGGAACAGAGCAGACGCAGAAAGAAACAGAATTATGCTATTGTTACCCCACCACTGAGTCCTGACAGCGAGGAACAACCAGTTCCAAAACCAGGAAGGTTAGAAGGTTATGTAGAAAGAACCTCAAACAGAACAGAACAGGTTGATTCCTGCCCCACAGCACGTGACAGCACGTCATGTTGAAATAAAAAGAGATGTGTGGGAAGATATTGCCAAATCATATCTTCATGGCTAAGGACATGCGCACACACACACACACACACACACACGCTAACAAACACGTGGCACAAGCACACGGTCAAGCACACACACATATAGACACCAGACATGTATAGTCCAGGTGCCAGAAAGTAAAAATCCTGCCATGTTTTTGGATCTGCCTCTACATCTAGAACAGGTGTTTTCACTAACGAGCTCATCTACCTGGTAGAGGAGCTGGTTAGTGATGGTTGGAACAGCTGCTGGACAGGATTTCTACTTTCTGGCACCTGGGGCCTGTTCCATAAAACAAGTTTACCAAATAAGCCAGGCTTATTTCAGTAATTCTGACTTATTTTCACTTGATTTGGTTTCTGAAAGCAAAATTACCATAGCTCAAGCTCAGTCACTGTGGTAACTTATGCTGGCAAACTAACCTGGTCCGGAGCAGGCTAACTGTCAGGCTAAGCTGAGCTCCTCTAACTCTGACCAATAGGAACGCATCAATATTACCACTGACTCTCTCACATACAGTCAGTTTAATTTATTATCGGTCCAAAAATAAAAGTATACAGAAAATACACCTTAAATAATCAAATAAATAAAAAATAGGCTACAACCAACTGTATTTAATGTATTGTGCCCAAAATGTAGACGAATGACATTTTAACATAGTTGCTACTTGTGCATGCAGTTGATCAGCAGTTTCTAGCCATGCAGACTTTCTCTCTGAATTTATGACAGCTGTACCTTTTATGGTTATTAGAACATTAAAACATTACAATCTAAAATGGCTCTTTAAAGCATTAAAGCATAAAAACACAATCAAAAGTTAAAATCACTGAATTAAAAATGTAAATTTATAATAGAAATCAGAGTACATTTTAACTGATAAGAGGAACACACATTTAACTCATTTGAGCTAGTGATTAACAGTTGCTGCTATCATAAAAATACACTTATATATAGGAAATTAAAATTCTATGTGTCACATTTAATGTCCAACAACAAATATTTTAGCAGAATGTATATTTTATTCAGAATTCTTGCGCTAGTATTCTATTCTGCTCCGTCTGTGTAGCGCGCATGCCTCGCATAAGCCCCGCCCACTCCTGACAGCTAAATGGATATATTTGCATGGCTTTCTGACATTTACAGATGTAACAAATATACCTGTGACGTATCAGTTATGCACTGAGAAAAACACAATGTTTCAAATGCGTTAAACAGCACAAATATTCGCTGTTTGCTATGGTGGATCGATCTGATCCATGATCGACATTAAGGGCTGCTTCAGAATAAACGTGTACGTCACATTATCCTGACTCACTTAACCTGGATGGCATTAGTCAGATTGCGTGAACTTGAATTGTCGTTTATGGAACCGCTTTAGTCCCGATTGATTTGTTAGGTTATTTCAAGTCAGGTTTTGGACTTTAATCCACGCTTTTCTCCTTTATGTCATGAAATATTCAACAGGTCTTGATTAAATGCAATAAAAGATTAGCTAACATATAATAATTGATATAGTTTAGGATTGTTTTTGTTAAATACATCATCCTACTTTGTCATGTCCAGTCAACTATGTTACTTTTGTCAACTATGATACTGGGCTGTCAATTAAGTTACCATTATGTTTTTTAAAAAATATATGTATTTCAATGGTTCCCTAATCTCCAAGTAAATATTTAGAAACTGAGTAGCTGTCAAATATATACCTCAGCATAATTTCATCACGAAAATTATCATGAATCAAGCAGTTTGGAAACAAAATATACAGACCGGTTACTTCAGTACTTGAAATTTGGGGTTTCAATTGAACAAAATGTGTATTTTCTTAATTAATTGGGCATTTTAATTGAAAAGGTAGGTAAATAGACACATATTCTTCCAAGAGTAATGATTTTTTTAAAATGTCTGACATTTACTTAAAGTTAAAACTTATAGGTTTTGTCCGTAACATAGTTGACCAAATAATGAGTAAACTTCTTGTTTTTAAAACTAAATATCTGAAATCAATTATGCCTGAGCTTGGCAATGACTAAAAACAAAATATTTCAGGGATGATTTATCAGGGAAGATAATAATATTTTGTAAATAAATATATTTTTTCCCAGAATTATTCAAACTCAAAATCTCCCACAATTATATATTGACCCGGATAGTAATTATTCAGGTGTTACTACATCCTTCTAAAGGAATTACTAATTGTTTGGATCAGTATTCTAAAGTGAAGATTGTGATAACTCCCTAGTAATTACTGAAGTCAGTGTAAACTTTTAAGGTTTTTGTAAGGTTTTGGTTAGTAATTCATTTTGCTAGATTTGGTAACACTTAAATCATTACTAGTGGGTTACCGTGATCTTCACTTTAGAATACTGATCCAAATAATTAGTAGTTTCTTCAGAAGGATGTAGTAACACTTGAGTCATTACTATCCAAAACCTTACATATATCTCAAAAGCTTTAAATCACGTCAGTCAGTATTAGGGAGTTATGATGCTTTTCACTTTAGAATACTGATCCAAGTAGTTAGTAGTTCCTTTAAAATAATTAGATAATTCTTGAGTTATTACTAGTGGGTTACCATCATATTCATTTTAGAATTAATTATACATTATGCATAATTCACATTAATTATGAACCTGTATACAGTAGTTCTTCAGGATATATAAAAAAAATAGTAGTTATTGATTAGCTAATAGTGAACTACCAGTTTCAACTGAGCTCTATTACTTACTAAATCACTAATCATAGTTTCTTGTTAGGTATTAGTAGTTACTACAATGTTAATAGTGCATTAGTGAATTGTTCCTGTGTAGTTATTCATTAACAAAGGATCAGTATTCTAAAGTGTTACCGTTTTAAGGTAGTTCACTATTAGCTAATCAATAACTACTATTTGTTTTATATATCCTGAAGAACTACTGTATACAGGTTCATAATTAATGTGAATTATGCATAATGTATAATTAATTCTAAAATGAATATGATGGTAACCCACTAGTAATAACTCAAGAATTATCTAATTATTTTAAAGGAACTACTAACTACTTGGATCAGTATTCTAAAGTGAAAAGCATCATAACTCCCTAATACTGACTGACGTGATTTAAAGCTTTTGAGATATATGTAAGGTTTTGGATAGTAATGACTCAAGTGTTACTACATCCTTCTGAAGAAACTACTAATTATTTGGATCAGTATTCTAAAGTGAAGATCACGGTAACCCACTAGTAATGATTTAAGTGTTACCAAATCTAGCAAAATGAATTACTAACCAAAACCTTACAAAAACCTTAAAAGTTTACACTGACTTCAGTAATTACTAGGGAGTTATCACAATCTTCACTTTAGAATACTGATCCAAACAATTAGTAATTCCTTTAGAAGAATTTGGTAATACTTGAGTCATTACTAGTGGGTTACCATGAGCTTTACTTTAGAATTAATTATTCATTATGTATTATTCATATTAATTATGAACCTGTATACAGTAGTTCTTAGGGAGGTATGAAAAAATAATAGTTACTGATTAGCTAATAGTGAACTACCACCTTCGACTAAGCACTATTACTTACTAATTCATTAATCAGAGTTTCTTGTTAGTTACTAATAGTTACTAGAGTGCCAATATTGCATTACTCATGCGTTCTTGTGTAGTTATTCATTAATAATGGAACAATATTCTAAAGTGTTACCAGTTTTAAGATGCAATATCACACTACAACAATTCAGTGAGGTTCAATTAATTAAAAATGACATGAACTTAACATTTATACATAATAAATCTGATTGGAAAGTCTGTTAGTGAATTCTTTTGACTTTGGAAATCTTTGTTGCATTGCATACCAATGCTGGCTGTTAAAAATGGGAAAACACTTATTGTGTTGCTTGCCTGTAACTCAAAACATACAGAAGATCTAAAGTAACTGATTTTGTTCAAGTGAAGAATATTTTTTAACATGACTTGATTCACCATTTCTTGCGTCACAAATTTGACATCAAACTTTGCCATACGGAAATGTAATATATGTGCATATACGAAATACCCCCAATTTCATATATTGACATATAAGTCTACCAAATACAAAAATATATGTTTATGTATGTATAATACATTTATTGCCATATATGGAATGTATATAATTATTAATATATGTGAGATATATGTCTTTTGTAATTATGCGTTATATACAAATTGGACATATATGCATACAAATTATTTACATATATGTGACGTGTCACTTATATATGACAATCATTTAATTATGAAATATATGGTTTCATATATTTGATCTTTTAATATGTGATCTTTGATCTTTAAAATTATCTTTTAATTTACATTTATTCATTTAGCTGACGCTTTTATCCAAAGCGACTTACAATTGCTATATATGTCAGAGGTCGCACGCCTCTGGAGCAACTAGGGGGTTAAGTGTCTTGCTCAGGGACACATTGGTGTCTCACACCGGATTCGAACCCGGGTCTCTCACACCAAAGGCATGTGTCTTATCCACTGCGCCATCACCACCGACATCACCACAACCTTTTAATACAGGTTGTATGCATCTACAAAGTTGCAGTGCATTGCATATTTCATGCCTTAAGCCTAAAATGTTAAATGGTGCAATAAGCTACAAAAAGTAACATCTATTCCAAGTCTTTATTTAATTAGAACAATCTTTAACAAATTAAACAATCTTATTGAGCTGCACAATCAAAAAGAAAAAAAAAAAAGAAACATTTACATATATAACTGATCAAAACACTGAACAGGCATAAGAAACAGAACATCAACCAATTGTAGTGGTTCAGCTAAAGGTCTACAGATTTGTATTCCCACAGCTTGGGTAGTTTTTGGTTTATTGCCATCCCGAAGAGGCCCCCGGTGAAGAAATTTCTGGATCACTGCATCTGGAAGAAATTAGTAAAAGTTAGGTTTTTATAATATAATAACAATAAATTGATTTACTAGGCCCAGAATTACATTTACACTTAAATGTATAATATAAAAAATCTAATTGTCTGAACCCTATATGTAATTCAGGAAGTGCTCAACATTTAAAAACAATTTTTAACTTTGGTAGTGTTGGGTCGTACAGTAAACTAAACTTGATTTTAGTCAATATGGTGTTAAAATATATACATTTAATCTGTTTAAGTCTTGCAATCCAACACTGTACCAGTTTAATTTTGCTTTTAAATTAGAACTGTGCTTATGTCTTAAAGTGTTAACTACATATGAGAAATACACTACTCACAAAAAGTTAGGGATATTTGACTTTCAGCTGAAATTTATGAAAAATGTAAAAAGTTCATGCTACAGTGATATTATATAAAAGTAGGGCATTTAAGAAGAAGCATGGAGTGGTAATATTTTTCATCTCAAAGTATTTATTGAAACAAAAGCTAAAAACAGTGGTGGGTATACCACAACAAAAAATGTGGCATGAGGCATGGCATCCCACTCTTCTTGAAGGGCTGCCCTCAGGTCACTGAGGTTCTGGGGTGCGGGGTTACGACCCTCTGCACGACGACTTTTTCTACGAGGTTTTCTATGGGATTCAGGTGTAGAAAACGTGCAGGCCACTCCATTTGAGGTACTCCAGCCTCCAGCAGCCGTTCCCTGATGATGCAACCTCGATGAGCTGGGGCATTGTCGTCCATGAAGTTTAAATCAGGCCTGTGTTGCTCATGCAGAGGCACAATGACTGGATTAATGATGTTATTTAGGTAGTATTGGCTTGTCACTACCATTCACAAGGTGTAGGGCAGTTCTGTATTCTGTATGACAATAACCCAGCTCATTGAGGTCACATCATCAGGGAGCGGCTGCTGGAGGCTGGGCTACCTCAAGTGGACTGCACTTTCTCCAGACCTGAATCCCATAAAAAAACCTGTGGGATCAGCCGAGTCGTCGTGCAGAGGGTCAAAACCCTGCACCCCAGAACCTCAGTGACCTGAGGACAGCCCTTCAAGAAGAGTGGGATGCCATGCCTCAGCATACAATAAGTCGACTTGTGAACAGCATGAGACATCGTTGTCAAACTGTAATTGATGCTCAAGGACACGTGACAAGTTATTGAGACATTGATATGTTTGTTGTGGTATAGCCACCACCATTTGTTTGAGATGAAGAAATTACCACTGCATGCTTCTACTTAAATGCCCTACTTTCATGATATAATTTCACTGTAGCGTAAACGTTTTACATTTTCCATAAATAACTTTGTGTGAGTAGTGTATATTGAGTATTAAAACAAAATTATTTAAAAGATTTTAAAAGTTTTTATTTAAAATTTAAAAGATTATTTAAAAGACTGTATAATACTAATTATGTAATAATTATAAGTTGTAGTTGTAAAATATTCCCAGATACCACTTGATCTGAGCTCCACCTTCTTAAGGACAAGACAGAACAGCAACAAAGCACAGCCTACATGCCCATGCAAATAAAATGCCTCTAGAGACATGAAGAATTATACTATATTAACCCAAGTTTTCAATGACAGAGTTCACAACTAAGGTTACAATTTCGTTTGCTATTTAGCAACAATGAAATAAACAGTAGACGTTTTATAATAACGAATGAGGGCATCGTTTTGGCCTGGAGAAAATAAATTAAAAAGGGTAATTGATTTGTTTACATGTACAGTATATTGCAGATGTTAGTTTTGGTTTCAGTAAAATATGTGACCTTTTCTGGGTAGATGCTCCATCATTCACATCACTGCCATCCACAATTTGCAGGTTCAGCCTCCACTTCTATTTTCTGAGAAATTCTGGACTGATTACCTTTTCAAGGGACACAAACAGGAAAAGCATAATTATCAGCAAAGATATGAACAAAATTGACTACCGTAGGTTAACCATATTTTCAAAAACCCAAAGTCACATCTTTTATTGTACTGTACCTTTATGTAATATGCACATGTATGTGCTTATGCACTCATCACAGACATGTCTCTGACATGTCAATGTACTTGGTGTAATATAACCAAGGACAGTACTGTATGAATTCAATGTGTTTGAGTTTGTGCAACTTTATAGACTAGACTACATCTCAGAGATAAACATTATAACGTAATTTTGCTCCATTACTTTTTTCAGAGAGCTTTAATTAATTTTCAAATGTTGCATTGCTGTAACGGAACTGCAGGACACAGAGGTAAGTGAAATAATCAGTGCATTTATTACAGACGTGGATTGCACACAGCAAAGGTGAAAGTCTTCAACACAGGTGAGTATCCCTTCGTGGAGAGGATGTGACAAGTATGCAGTGATTCTGATATAGTCTCTATGTTTTGGCAGGTCCTGGGTGAACAGGAAAGCCAGGGCGATAGGGAGTAGCGGTTGTCCAAGCCAGCCACAGGAATCTGATCGCGGAGAAGCTGAAGAGGAACAAGGCAGAGGGTAAGTATAACAGGTAGGTATTTCAGGTAGTATACTCAGCTTGATGCTTCGTACAACGTCGGTCCTTGTAGTAGTAACAACAGGCTTTGCAGTGTGGTAACTTCAAGATCGGACAAATGCGGTGACTGAGGTGAGTGCTTTTATCCAGTTCAGAATGATGATGGTGACGAGGATCAGGTAAGCATGATTATTAATGATGTGCAGGTGGAAGTGATCAGTGAAGGTGACGACGGGCTATTCTGTGACAATTGCTTATCCAGTGAAAACAATGAGCTTACTGTAACTCTATCCAGTAACTTAGTATAGTTCAAATTAACTTTAACGCAAGCAAATGGCAAAACACATCAATGCAGCTGCAACGTTAACCATAACATCATATTTAAAACACTGACAGGGAAATTTGAAACTGATCTGTATAGGGACAGAGGCTCTTTCAGTCCAAAACAATCATAAAACACTTAGTTCCTATGTAATATTAGCATATGAATTTTAATAAAGCGTGGAGTAAATCAGTGTAAATTACCTGCACCGCTGCAGCTCATTCAAGGGCATTTCATCCAGTGCTCCACTCAGCGATGTTGGTCTGTCTTCGTGCCCGTCAATAAAATCATTGTCGTATAAACTTTATGCTGGCACATTCGTTTTCCTTCCACTTGCTAAGAAAAACATTTTAACGTAGACAACTGTGTTTAGCTGCAGCCATCGCTCAGACTCTGCCGTTAGCGCGGGTGTGTGTGTGTGTTTGAATTTTGGTGCATACGCAGAAGCGGTATTGTGAGGTTCATGCACAATCGCGCTGATTCGCACACGTACAAAAAAATTAAAATAAAATAAAAATTGTTGAGCCAACTTAAAATTTTAAGGCAACCAGCTTTTAGCAGACTTTGAACTGAGTTCTCTCAACTTATTATTCTTATTTTAAATTGGCTCAACTTAAAAAAAAAAAAAAAAAAAAAAAAAAAAATTAAAGTTCCATACAGTTTTTCTTTGGTTTGGTAAGGTTTGGGGTGGGGGGTGGTCCATGTTTCAGGAGGTAGGGGTTTGCATGGGGTTTCAGAGGGGGGCGGGGTGGTTTGAGTTCAGGGCTCTCACAGCCTGGGGGAAAAAGCTGCTGTTGAGCAGTCTGGCGGAGCGGGCTCTGATGCTCCGGTACCGTCTTCCTGATGGTAGGAGCTGGAAGAGACTGTGGGAGGGATGGGTGGAGTCCTTCACGATGCTGTTGGTTTTGCTGGAGCATCGTGTAAGGAAGATGTCCAGGATGGAGGGGAGAGGGGCACCGATGATCTTTGCAGCTGTGTTCACTGTCCGCTGGAGGGTCTTGCGGTCAGCAGCACTGCAGTTCCCGTACCAGACAGTGATGCTGCTGGTCAGCACACTCTGAATGGTGCCTCTGTAGAATGTGGTGAGGATGGGTGGAGGGAGACTTGCTCTTTTCAGACGGCGGAGAAGGTGTAGGCGCTGTTGTGCCTTTTTGGAGAGTGACATGGTGTTGGTGGTCCAGGTGAGATCCTCTGTGATGTGCACCCCCAGGAATTTAGTGCTGCTGACTCTCTCCACAGTCGAGCTGTCGATGGTCAGTGGGGGGTGGTCAACGGAGTTTCTTCTGAAGTCCATCACAACCACCTTTGTCTTCTCCACATTGAGGGACAGATTGTTTGTGCCACACCATTCAGCCAGATGTGGCTCAGCGAGGTGTTGAAGATATCTGTTAGGACATCTGTCAGCTGTGCAGCACAGTCTCTCAGAACACGGCCAGGTATGTTGTCAGGACCCGCAGCCTTGCGTGGGTTAATCCTAGATAGGGTCTTCCTTACGTCGGCTGGAGACAGACAGAGCGCCCGGTCATTGGGAGGTGTGGGCAGTTTTTGTGCAGGTGTGTCATTCTGCATTTCAAACCGTGAATAAAAGTGGTTGAGTGCATCGGGGAGGGATGTGTCCTCATCACAGGCCTGTGGCGGGGGCTTGTAGTCAGTGATGGTCTGAATGGCTTGCCACAGGCTCCGTGTGTCTCTGCTGTCTGTGAAGTGGTTGTTGATTTTTTGGGCATATGACCGTTTTGCTTTTTTGATGCCACAGGACAGATTGGCTCTTGCTGTTTTGAGGGCTGCCTTATCTCCTGATCTGAATGCTTCATCTCTGGTCTTTAGCAGCCCACGAACCGCTGCTGTCATCCATGGCTTCTGGTTTGCACGTGTGGTGATGGTCTTGGTGACTGTCACATCATCAGTGCACTTTTTGATGTAAGCAGTCACAGTTTCAGTGTACTCATTCAGGTCTGTGTGGTTGTTGTAGGTGGCTGCCTCTTTAAACATGCTCCAGTCTGTGTCCTGGAAGCAGTCCTGCAGTGCTGAGGTGGCATTGTCTGGCCATACTGTGATCTGCTTTTCAACCGGTTTGGTGAGTTTGAGAAGTGGTCTATATGCTGGGATTAGCATAACAGTGATGTGGTCGGAGTACCCGAGGTGGGGGCGGGGTTCAGCCTTGTAAGCATTCTTAACTGTTGTGTAAACAAAGTCCAGTGTGTTGTTTCCCCTTGTTGCAAAGTTCACATGTTGGTAGAAAAGCTGTCTTTAAGTTTGCGTGGTTGAAGTCACCGGCTATGATGAAAAAGCCGTCTGGGTTTTTTGTTTGTTGTTCACTGATGGCGCTATACAGTTCACAAAGCGCGTCCTTAGCGTTTGCACACGGGGGGATGTAAACCGCAACGATAACAATGGCCGTGAACTCCCGCGGCAGATAGAACGGTCGACAATTCACAACCATAAACTCCACCAGCGATGAACAGTGTTTTGATAATACCGCAGCATTGTTACTCCAGTCTTTGTTGATATACACACACAAGCCACCTCCGCGTGTCTTACCAGACAGTGATGAATCTCTGTCCGCTCAGAAGTTGGTTAGCCCGTGCAATTGAATGGCGGAGTCCGGGATGTTGTCGTTTAGCCATGTTTCGGTGAAAACAAACACGCAACAGTCCCTTGCCTCATGCTGTGTAGATCGACTGAGTTGAATTAAGTCCAGTTTGTTTTCCAGATAGCGAACGTTTGAGAGCATGAGTGTTGGAAGAGCCGGCCTTGAGGGGTTAGCTCTTAGCCTAGCTCGTATACCTCCGCGCTTACCGCGCTTCCGTCCTCTCTCACACCGCTTGCGACGCTGCCTTGTGCGGGTAGCGTCAGTAGGCGAGGCCGTGGTCTCGAAGTCCGGCTCCAGCAGTAAACAAAGGCCTCGTAGCTTCTCAGTAGCCGCCTGCGATGTTCGTATGCGTTGCTGATATCCAAAAGACTTTGGCGATCATAGATGAATTCTGGGGTGATTTCCTTAAGAGTTAGCGGTAAACTGACACTATTTGGAGACGAACAGGCGACATTAAACGACATAAAAGCACTGTCTTTGGGACCCGGAGCAGCCGCAGCGATCGATCGCGCCGCCATCTTCCTAGATTTGTTTACTTGATTCATTTACTTGATTTGTTCAAGTTGATTTATTTATGTATGATTTGTGTTAATGTTATATTGTTTCTATTTGTTTATGGGTTATCAGAAACCAACAATTACCAGCACTTGGTATCAAAGAAATGTCTACTCCTACATGTTGAGAAATAAACTGGAAACATGAGATTGACGACTGAATGAGTTTTAATGGATTCACCATTCCAGTAGCAATAGCCAAACCAGCCTAAAAATCCTTTCAATTTTGTACATGGTCATTCGAGCCGGAATAGGCTGCTAGAATTGATACTGAGGATGACTGTGTAAGACCTAAACGTTCATCTAGGATTGTAAAGCCTCCAAGATGGCAGCAAGATTATGTGATGGCTCAGTCAAATCTTTTGATTCATCCAAGAGGGCAACTGGCACAAGAGCCAGAGGATTTGAGTCAGCAGGTTACATCACAAGGAGTTTCCATTACTGCAACTCAAAACGAGGTGAAGTCTTTATCTGAGGAGATTAAGCAGATGAAGGGAATGTTGTTGGATATGGGACAAATGATGAAGGATATGCAAAGGAAAAGATCTTCATCTTCTACTAGCTCTGAATGCAGTTCGAATGAAGAGTCCTTTGTTCCAACCCAACTGAACCAACAACATGAGGTAAACCTCGGAAATCCTATGGTGGATGAGTTGAGTGAACGTATACGTCAACATGGAATTAAGCAGGGAAATGTGTCTTCTATGCCACCAAAGTTTATGAAGTACCTATGACAGCAGTGGAAGGAGTCGAGAGGCGAGTGAACAAACATCTCCGCAAGTGGCTCGGAATCCCACCAAGCTTCACGTCAGTAGGGTTATACACCAGGTCTGGTCAGGTACAACTACCCCTATCATCAGTGGTGGAAGAGTTTAAGGTGGCAAAGTGCCGGGTTGTGATGATGTACCAAGACTCCAGGGATGAAAAAGTCAGAAGAGCAGGCGTCACTACGAGATCAGGACGCAAATGGGTGGCTGGCACATCAGTGGCGCAAGCTGAAAGCGCATTGAAGCTGAAGGACATCATCGGGAACCCATGCATAGGGAGGCAAGGACTCGGTTCCACTCACTTCCAGCAGTGGGGAAAAGCAGACCCAAGGCAGAGGAGGGACATGATTCAAGCTGAGGTCCGACACCTGGAGGAAGAAAGGCGCAGATCTAGGGCCGTCGAACTTGGAGCACAAGGTGCCTGGACAAAGTGGGACCTGCCGAAGCGGAAGATCACGTGGCCTGAGATCTGGAGACTGGAGCCCTTTCGTATCTCTTTCCTGCTCCGTTCAGTGTACGACACCCTTCCATCACCAACAAACCTCCACAGATGGGGAATGAGGGAGGACCCATTGTGTAGGCTATGCGGAGGGAGGGGAACAATGGCGCACATACTGGCAGGGTGCAAAACAGCTCTTAGCCAAGGAAGATACAGGTGGCGCCATGACAAGGTCCTCAGTGCACTGGCTGACATCTTGGAGCGGGAGAGGCAGAAAAAGCGCCAGACCAGTACAAGGCCGGCGACATCCATTCAGTTCATTAGAGAAGGGGAGAAACCACCAGCCCCCAAGAAGATAAAAAAGAGCCTCTTGCAAGCAGCACAATCCTGGGAGATGAGGGTGGACCTGGGAAGGAAGCTAGTCTTCCCCCAGGTTGTGCAAACATCGCTGAGGCCGGACGTGGTCTTATGGTCCGAGGAGGCAAGGAAGATAATCTTGATTGAACTGACGGTCCCGTGGGAAGACGGGTGCGAGCAGGCCTATGAGCGGAAAGCCACCAAGTATCAGGACCTTGTTGAGCAGTGCAGGGCCAAAGGGTGGCAGACCTGGCTATTTCCGGTTGAGGTTGGGTGTAGGGGTTTCCCGGCGCAGTCTGTGTGGAAGTCACTCACAGCTCTGGGTATAGCAGGAAGGGAGAGGAAGGCAGCTGTTCGTAGGTTGGGTGAGGCAGCAGAGAGAGCGTCTTGCTGGCTCTGGAGTAGGAGGGAGGAGTTGAGCTGGGGGCCAGGAGGAGGTGGGCAGTGACTGGCCACCACTGCCGACCCGCCAACTGGAGGGTGTTGTGGTCCAGGGTCGAAACACCCTGTGAAAGTTGGACGCCACCTGACGACATCTCCTCTTGGCTGAAAGCTACAGTTATGCAGTACAGCCAATAACTGAGTTAGACAGCATCAGTATAGATGTATCCAATAGTAGTGAACCAATTACCATGCCTCCGTCTCAGGATGTGCCGCTTGTCTCTCCAATGCCTATTTTATCCGTACCTATTGCTACAGAGATACCACCACAGCTTTCTAATCCATGTACCCCTATTAGACCTTCCTTTCGTCCCATAGACAACCTTAGGTTCCAATCTGCTGTGGATCCTGATGTAATGGGTGCAGGTTTGACTCAGCAACGTAATGGTCTACCATGGCTATCTTCAGTCAGTCATCAAATGAATTCAGGGTTTGATTCCAGTGATCAACAAGTAGGAAGGGATCAAAGCCTTTTTCCAGCTGATCAAATGCAGGGAAATGTGTTCCTTATGCCTGGGAATCCATGGATGCCTCCAAGTTGGCTGCCGCCCCCCCTCTATCCAAGTGGAGGACTAAGGCATCCAAACCTGCCTGATTTTCCTTATCCAGTGTCGTATCCATCTCTTGGCCAATACACTTCACTTAATTGTGATCCATTGAGAGCTGCAACATTGCATCCAAGAGATATATTAGTTGGACATCCCTATGCATAGCTTGGTAATCCTCATCAAATTTCCTTGCAACATCAAACTGGAACAGTAAGGGAGCAGCAAGCTAATCCTTCCACTATGTCTATCTCGAATCCTTTCACCTCCAGAGATATCATTGCTTAGAGATATCAAACATCTGCACTTCCTCCAACTGGAGTACAACAGATGGTACTTGATCAGTGTAGGCCCATTCCGACAGCAGTGACGGTGCCTCAGACAAAGATGCCTGCTTCACAGCCCTCAAGGTCAGCCCTTATTTAAAGACTTTCATTTCCGTATTTGAAGAGTGATGACCCCTATGAGTTTGCCATGTTGAACATGGCTTTGAAGAATTTGATGCCCTTAGAGGAAACTGAGCAATATAAGTATCACATTCTTCTGGATCATTTGAAGTTTGATGCAGCCCGACATTTAGCCTTGGCTTATGCCTATCATTCTCAGCCTTACACTACTGCTTTGAAGGCTCTCCAGAAATGGTATGGCCAACCCCATCAGTTGGTGCTTCGGGAGATTGCTGCTATTAAGAACTTGTCAGCTGTACGATCAGGAGATCCCGATGGGTTTAGTCAATTTGCTCTACGAGTTCAAGCTCTTGTTGGCATGCTTCAGTCCTGGGATCATGAAGGAGCAAAAGAGTTATTCTGCGCATCACATGTCCATCAATTGCTTAGTAAGCTTCCAGCCCAGCAGGTCGCTAGTTTTGCAAGATATGCTACTCGACCAGATGAGCCCTATGACTTGGTTAGTTTCTCTGTTTGGTTGGAAGAGGAATCAGAATGTCAGAATCTAGCTGTCCAAGTATTTGAACAATCAAAGGGTGTGAAGTCCCAGATAAGAGAAGGGAGGCCTACCAAGTCCCAATTTCAGTCAGCTGCTTTCCTTCATAGGGTAAGTCCAGAAGTAAATGTACCCACTCAGAAAAGGAAAACTGAAATTATTAGATCACAGGAAAGGAATGAGGGCCGTAAAACATCTTGTACCTACTGTTGTCATACTGATCATCATCTTAGTCAATGTTCTGAATTCCAGAATTTTGATACAGCAGCAAAACGGAAGTGGATTGCTGATAACAATCGTTGTTGGAGATGTGGTTGGGCCCATAGAGCGTTTAGTTGTGACCTGCAAAGAAAATGTCCAAAATGTCAGAATCGTCACCTAGGAATATTGCATGATGTGAATGTACACAAACCTGATTCTGGGATATATTATTTGAGCAGACCAAGTGGTCTTAACTCTGTTCTTTTGAAAATTGTGAAGGTAGTTCTGAGCCATCAAGGAAAGACTCTGGAGACGTATGCCATATTAGATGACGGTTCAGAAAGAACCATGCTTATGTCTTCTGCGGCAGAATTTTTAGGTCTTCATGGGGCGGCAGAGTCATTGGTTATTCGAACCATCCGGCAAGGCTCAGAGAAAATTGAAGGTGCAAATGTTTCCTTTTTAATTTCGTCAGCTGATCATAAGTAGAGTAAATACCAAATACGAGGAGCTTTTACAGCTCAAATGCTTGATCTACCTGAGCAGACTTACCCAGTGCAGATGCTCCAGCGACGCTAACAACATCTAAGAGGCATCCCTCTGGAAGAGTTTCAGAAGGTGAAACCTCTGTTATTAGTGGGAGCTGATTATCCTCATCTTCTTTGTTCCAAAGAGCGAATACATTTCGGTCCTCCTGGAAGTCCAGCTGCTTTACATACTCGCCTGGGGTGGACATTGCAGGGACCGACTTCTTTAGGTGAGAAGACTAATTCAATCATGCAGTGTTTCTTCCAAGCTTCACTGTCCATGGATCAGTTGCACCAGGATGTGGAGAAATTATGGAAAGTTGATGTACTTCCTTTCTCTCCAACTCCGAAGCATGCCCTGCGTTCTAAGGAAGATAAGGAAGCTCTTGAGTTCTTGGAACGGGAAACAAAGTGTGAAGAAATTAATGGAATTAGAAGATATGTGACTCCTTTACTGCGAGCTAAGAATGCACCAGTAATTAAAGTACCATCCGAGGCAGTAATGCCAGCTTTGCGTCGACTGGAAAGACAGCTGGCTAAGGATCCAGATCGTGCGCTTATTTATGAGCAAGAGATTCAGAAACTCATTGAAGCTGGATGTAGGAGCCATTTTGAGTTTAATCTAAATTTTTGTGCTATTGGAGCACTGGTATATTTTGTTAGATTTAGGGTCCTTTATTTTGTAGGGACTTTTAGTTTGACGGTTGGTGAGAATGTTTTAAGTTAAAGATGGCCGCCTCTCACCTTTCTAAAAACAAAAGAACAAGGAAGCTGTTGGAACGTATTAAGCATACAGTTCTTTACAATGCTATTGAAATGCTATTGAAACACTATTGAATCACTATTGAACACTATTTGGACATTATTTTTGATATTAAGTTGTGCCTTTTTTGACCACCATTTTTCAACCACTTACCAATCGTTTGTTGGATTACTGGAGTCCATGCTTTGTCTGAACCAACCTACTTACCTGCCTGCTGCCTGCCTTGCTCTGCTTACCTGCCCTGTTTACCTATCTGCTGGAATCCCATCTCATCCACCTCAAAAAAGGTACAATTTAAGTTTCTCTGTGTTGGATAGCTTGTCAAAGAAGCTAAGCAATACGTCCCAGCTAAGAGTGGTCCGCCACTACATTAAGTAAAGAACTTTGCAATCGTTTGCACTGCTTCACAATCAAATTGTTTGGAACCCATGGAAGCATTTGTTTGACTGATATTGAAGCGTAAAAGTTTTTTTTTTTTTTTTTTTTTGATACTTTGGAGTTGACAAAGTTTTGGATCTTTTGAGAATTTACCTTTCAAGTTCACTATTGGAGTGCATTATCGTTTATTACTGGATTTGCTACTGGAGCGGTCAATGATTTTTTGTTCACGCATATGAAAGCTTAAATGAATCTTTTTGTTGTTGTTCTCAAAAAAGCTAAAATATGGCTGATGACAAACTTAAATAGCTTTGCGCAACGCGCAGAGGAAAACTTGGCGTGTGTACACGTAAAATGAATGAATTAAAGGAATTATTAAAAGGTGGAGATATTGAAGCCGTTGACACAGGCATTGAACATCTCCATGTGGCATTGGATGAATTTAAAGATGTGCATCAATCTGTGCAAGTGCTGTATGAGGAAAAGGAAAAGAAAAGTGACAATGATGATTGGTACCAACCAAAGATGCAAACCTTTGAAACATTTTTGAATGAGGTAGAAATGTGGAAGAATGCTCAAAGCTATGAACCCCAAATTGTGGTGTCTCCTCTGGACAGTATATCCATTGTGGCAGCACGTGCCAGTAAAGTAGAACATTCACGTTCTGGTGCCAATGTTGCCTCAAAATCTTCGTCAGTGTCTTCCGCCCGTTTAAAAGCTGAAGCTGAAAAGGCAGCTCTATTGCAACGTACTGAAGGACTGAAGAAAAACACGCCTTGGAAATTGAAAGAATTAAAGTGCAAAATGCAATGGAAAGAGTTGAACTTGAAACAGAGTTGGCTGCAGCTAATGCAAAAGTGCGAGTGTTACAGAGCATTGATGCTGAATCTATGAACTCTAAACTCATATTGACAGAAGTTTCAGAATTGCCAGGAGATGGCATGAATGCGTATCTGGAGAGCAATTATGACAGAATCAAGGAACATGTTCATCCAGAATCCTCACCAGTGGAATATGCCAGAATCTCTACTGTTCCCAAAACACCATTGCAAAAGGTTTTAACACAGGATACAAGACCATGGAGGTCACAAAGGCCTGTTCAGACCTTACAATTGAATCCGACCAGTCAAGCAGCTGCAGGTACTTCCTTTCCATATGCTCCTTTAAGCTCAGATACCAGCAACCTGGGTGCTGTTGTTGATCTTATTGCACAGCAACAGAAAATGACTTCACTTCCAACTAGGCATCTACCCATGTTTAGTGGTGAACCTCTGAACTTCAGACCATTTATGCAGGCATTCGAACACTGTATTGAGAGAAACACCAGCAATAGCCAAGACAGACTGTATTACCTTGAACAGTACACCTCTGGCCAACCTAAAGAGCTGGTCAGAAGTTGCCTTCATATGGATGCAGATAGAGGGTATGCAGAGGCAAAACGGCTATTGGAACTTCATTTTGGAGATGAATATAAAATTACTAATGCTTATATGGATAAAGCCTTAAATTGGAATAATATCCCATCAGACAATGGAGAAGCTCTGTACAGTTATGCTCTTTTCCTCCGTGGATGCTGTAATGTAATGCGCACCTTAAGGTACATGGATGAGCTGAACCTTCCATTAAACCTGAGGCTTCTAATCTCCAAGGTGCCTTACAAAGTGAAAGAAAAATGGAGATCACATGCTTTTGACATCAGGGAACGAACAGGAACAAGAGCCACGTTTGCCGATCTTGTCTTCTTCCTGGAAAGGCAGGCCAGGATTCTACAAGACCCAATCTTTGGTAACCTCCAAGACGGCTCCTCAAACAGAAGGCCACCAAAAACAGTAGTAAGCCAATGAGTTCCATGCAGAAGAGCAGAGGGAGCAGTTTTGCCACAACAGTATCGGTTGCACCAAAGAACAACACAGAGAGCACAATGCAAGTATCAAATGTGCCCAAAAACAGTTCATCAAAACTCTGTCCTGCCTGTAATGGTGAGCATGAGATTGTGTCATGTCAAGAGCTGATGAAGAAGTCTCACAACGCTCGAGTTAAGCTGCTAAAGACTAAAGGTGTCTGCTTTGGTTGTCTTGCTAAAGGACACATGAGTTTGACTTGCAAAAATAGACAAACCTGTTCAATTTGTTCAAAATTACATCCCACTATCTTGCATATACCTCAAAATGTAATGAAAGAGCAGAGTAATGCAGGTCCTACAGACAAAAGGGCAGTGAGCAGTGGGTTGGTTTCACTGAAAAGAGAGGCACTTGAATGTAGTGATAAACATTGTACACTTGCAATAATACCAGTTCAAGTCAAAATGAGTAATTCAAATCATGTAGTTCAGACATATGCTTTCCTTGACCCAGGGAGTTCCGCAACATTTTGCACAGAACAACTTAGGAGGAACTTGAATGCTAATGGGAAACATCAGCAAATACTTCTGCGCACTATGGGGCAAAAGAAATCTGTTAACAGTCTGGTAGTCAAGGGCCTGGAAGTGTGTAGCTTGGAAGGAAAGGAATTCATAAAATTACCTGAAGTTTACACTCAGCAGGAAATTCCAGTCAACAGGGAACATATCCCCAGACGAGAAGATATTCGAAAATGGCCCTATCTTCAAGATGTTGATATTCCCAACATTAATGCTGGGATTGACCTTCTGATTGGGATTAATGCACCCAAATTGATGGAACCTTGGAGAATTATCAATAGCCAGGGTAATGGACCCTTTGCTGTTAAAACACTGCTAGGATGGGTGGTGAATGGACTTCTCCACAATGAGGATGCATGCATCAACAAGCAAGGTCAGAAATATATTCATGCACATCGGATTTCTGTTGATAACCTGAGTGAACTTTTGATTCAGCAATACAACCATGATTTCCCAGAAAAGTGTTTTGAGGAAAAGAAACAAATGTCGGTGGAAGACCACAAATTCATGCAGATAATGGACAGCTCTGTTGAATTAGTGGATGGACATTATCAATTGCCTTTGCCATTCAAGAAGGATAATCCTATGATGCCAAACAACCGTCACATGGCAGAGCAACGAGCATTGTCTTTAAAAAGAAAGTTTCAAAGGAATTGTGACTTTCATAATGAGTATAGGGCATTTATGGAAAAGGTCCTATCATGCGGACATGCTGAACTTGTACCCCAAGACCAGTTGATGCAGGAAAATGGAAAAGTGTGGTATATTCCACACCATGGTGTGTTTCACCCAAGGAAGGGGAGCTTGCGTGTGGTATTTGACTGCTCTGCAGCTTATCAGGGTGCCTCACTGAACAATGAACTCATTCAAGGTCCCAATCTTACAAACAGCTTAATTGGGGTCTTAGTCCGTTTTCGTCTTGACAACATCGCTATCATGGCTGATGTGGAGAAAATGTACTATCAAGTAAAGGTCCCATCTCATCATGTGAATTTTTTGCGCTTCCTTTGGTGGCCAAATGGGGACGTTAGTCAGCCACTGAAAGAGTACAGGATGATCGTACATCTTTTTGGCGCAACATCATCAGCTAGCTGTGCAAGTTATGCTTTAAAGAGGACAGCTGAGGATAACAAGGGGTGCTTCTCAGCTGATGCAACTAGCACAGTCAAGAACAACTTCTATGTGGATGATTTGTTGAAGGTGGTGGACACAGAGGGCCATGCCATTAGACTTTGTAAAGAGCTGAAATTACTCTGTGCAACTGGAGGCTTTAAATTGACCAAATGGATTAGTAACAACAGAGCTGTATTGGCCTCCATTCCAGAACCTGAGAGGGCCAAGGACATAAAGAATCTTGACCTTGACATAGAAGATTTGCCAGTGGAAAGAGCTCTCGGTGTGCAGTGGTGTGTTAAGGAAGACACTTTCACATTCCAGGTGAACATAAAGGAGCGTCCATGCACCAGACGTGGGATTCTGTCTATGGTCAGTTCTATATATGACCCACTTGGATTCCTTGCACCTCTCACCTTTCCGGCAAAACACATCTTGCAAGAGTTGTGCAAGCAGAACATTGGAAGGGATGAAGAATTGCCAGAGGTCCAGGCTCAAGCCTGGAAGCAATGGTGGCAAGATCTTCCAAGAGTGAGGGAGTTCAAGGTCAACCGATGCCTTGTACCAAACAACTTTGGAGATGTCAAAACAGCACAGATGCACCACTTCTGTGATGCGAGTGACCTTGGGTATGGAACAGTTACCTATCTTAGACTGACTGGCAGCAAAAAGGTCCACGTCACCTTTATAATGGGAAAGGCCAGAGTTGCTCCCTTAAAACTGATGACCACACCACGAATGGAGCTCACTGCTGCAGTTTTGGCCGTACGAATGGACAAGATGCTATCTGAGGAGTTGCATATGGAATTGGAAAAGTCTCTGTTTTGGACAGATAGCATGACTGTTCTAAGGTACATCCGGAATGAAAGCAGAAGATTCCTAACCTTTGTGGCAAACCGTGTTAATGTCATCAGAAGTGCGTCAGATGTCTCCCAATGGAAGTATATAGCCACAAAACTCAATCCCGCCGATTACGCCTCCCGGGGACTACATGTCAACATATTCTTGAAAAGAACAACATGGATCAGTGGGCCAGACTTTCTGAAGGAACCATCTCATTGCTGGCCAGAGCTTCCATCTGAACCCATTCTGTCTCCAGATGACCCTGAATTAAGAAAAGGAGTTGTCACTGTCAATGTTGCTGTGAAAAACTGTGATGCCACTACTTACCTCATGAATTATTTCTCAACTTGGATGGGGCTTAAGAAAGCTGTGGCATGGTTCCTGAGGTTCAAGTCTGTTCTGTTGAAATTACGTAAGAATGGCAAGAAAGATCTAAACAGACATATCATGACCACAAGAAAAGGAAAACATGAACTGGATGTGTGAAGAAGCTGGAGCCTAATGAGATTGAATTCAGTGATGAAGCTTGGTATATTCCTCACCATCTTGTGGAACATAATGGCAAGCATCGTGTGGTATTTAATTGTTCCTATCAGTATCAAGGTGAGAGTTTGAATGCATATTTGTTACCTGGACCAGTGTTGGGTCCTTCCTTGATTGGAGTCCTACTACGGTTTAGAGAACATCCAGTTGCTATCAGTGGAGACATCAGGTCTATGTTCCATCAAATCCCCCTCTTGCCTTTTGATTCATCACTGTTACGTTTCTTATGGCGAAATATGAGAAGAAATGAAATGTTTATGAATGGCAGGTTTTGCCATTTGGTGCTACTTGTAGCCCTTGTTGCGCTACGTATGCTCTTCAGAAATGTGTGCAAAACCTTCCTGCTGAATTTCAAGATGTCCAATCTTCTGTTTTGCATTCCTTTTATGTGGATAATTATTTGCAAAGTTTCCCAACGAGTCAAGAAGCAAAAAAGATGCTCATGGATTTGCGTTCTTTGTTGGCTGAAGGTGGGTTTGAAATTCGGCAATGGGCCAGTAATCAAATCCCTGTGGTGAGCCATTTACCAACTGATGCACGTTCAGTAGACACTGATCTATGGTTGAGCCGTGACTGCACCGATCCATGCGAGAGTACACTTGGATTGAGTTGGTACTGCTTGCAGGATACCTTGAGTTATAAGCATCGTCCAGTGGAGTATGATGTTCTAACGTTACGTGCTTTGTATCGAATACTTGCTCGTCAGTATGATCCACTGGGTTTCATCATTCCATTCACGACACGAGCTAAAATTCTTTTGCAACAGTTATGGATGAAGCCTACCAGAGAATGGGATGATCCAGATATTCCAGAAGGAATAAGGGTAGGCTGGTTTGCATGGGAAAATGAGTTACCTGATCTGGTTAGAATCCAAGTACCACGGTGGTATGGTCCAAGAAAGAACTGGGGAGATCCAATTAGAAGAGAGCTTCATATATTCTGCGACGCATCTGAGAAGGCGTATGGCTCAGTTGCCTACATGCGACTGATTAGTGGAGATGGTCAGATTTCTGTTTCTCTTGTCATGGCTCGTTCAAGGGTAGCACCAAAGAAGACCATTTCTATTCCTCGTTTAGAACTGTGTGCTGCTCTGACTGGAGCTCAGCTAGCAAACTTGTTGCAACAGGAACTCACTTTGGATATCGAAACAGTGACATTATGGTCCGATTCTACAACTGTGTTGACTTGGATCCAGTCTGAATCCTGGCGGTACAAGATCTTTGTGGCTAATCGCATCACAGAGATTCTTGAATGTACTAGACCGGATCAATGGAGATATGTTGACACTGCAAACAATCCAGCAGATGACATCACTCGAGGCAAGAAGCTTTCTGAATTGTCTGCTACAAGTTCTTTGTTTCAAGGACCTACCTTTTTACACTTGAACTCTCAGCAATGGCCAAAATTGCCAGCTTCAAGTCCGGATGAGGTTGGTACAGAACTTAGAAAATCTTTGTTCTGTGGACTTAATCGGGTACCAATAAACTCCCAGCTTCTGATATGCTTCAATTTAATACCTGGTCAGAGTTGATTGCAGCGACCAGTTGAAACTCTCTCTCTGGTATTTGGAGACGACACTAAACCTTTCCAAACTCAAGCAGAATTGCATCTCCTGCGTCAAGCCCAGATGGAGGATTTCCCTGAGGAATATAAACTGCTTAAAGATGGTCATTAAGTTCCTCGACAAAGCCGTTTAGTTCACTTGGCACCCGAGTTTGATCCAGTGACCGAGCTGATAAGAGTGGGTGGACGACTCCATCAAAGTGAAGATTTGGATTCTGAAGCTATACATCCAATTGTTTTAGACCCAAAGAATCATATTACCAAACGTTTAGTTGCTGACTTTGATTAAATTTTGTGTAATTCAGGACCACAAAGAGTGTTCGCCCATCTTCGTCGGAAATACTGGGTTTTGAGAGGGCGACAGTTAATAAAGAAAATTCAGAGGTCATGTCTTGAGTGTAGGAAATGGAAAGGTATGCCCTCAGTCCCCAGAATGGCTGATCTACCGGTGTCCAGACTACGATTGTATAAGCCTCCCTTTTGGTCAACGGGTATGGATTGTTTTGGGCCTTTAAGCATCAAAATAGGTCGCCGTCATGAGAAAAGGTGGGGCATTATGTTTAAATGCCAGACAACACGGTGTATTCATTTGGAGCTACTTTCTGGTATGGACACAGATAGTTTCCTTCTGGCTTTGCGAAGGTTTGTAGCTCGCCGAGGTCGGCCCTATGAAATATTGTCTGATCAAGGGACTAATTTTAAGCGAGGAGAAAGAGAACTTCGGACAGCATTTTCTCAGCTTAGTCCCTTTTTTTCAGGAGATGCTTGCCCTCCAACAAATTAAATTCTCCTTTAATCCACCATACTCTCCCCATTTTGGAGGTACTTGGGAAAGAGAGATACGGTCTGTTAAGACAGCGTTACAAGTGGTTCTGGGAACACAAGTTGTTTCTGAGGAAGTTCTGTATACTGTGCTTGTTGAAATTGAGGAGTTGTTAAACTCAAAACCTCTTGGCTACGTATCTTCGAATATTTCAGATCTTGATCCCATTACCCCAAATATTTTATTGATGGGGCGGCGAGATGCATCTCTCCCGCAAGTGATGTATGCAGATTCAGAGCTACTTACCCGTAGAAAGTGGAGACACAGTCAAGTTCTTGCAGATCGATTCTGGGCCAGTTTCATTAAGGATTATCTTCCGAATCTTCAGATTCGTCAAAAGTGGAAATTTGATGGCAATCCTATTGTGCCCTTGACAAAGGTTATGATTGTGGACCCCCAGCTTCCTCGTGGACGCTGGCTGGTAGGGACCGTTAGCAAGACTTTATCAAGTTCTGATGGGAGAAGAAGAGTTGCTGAAATTCTGAGTGATGGGAAGCTTTAATTCATCCAGTCAGCCGTTTAATTGTTCTTCCTGAATTGATTGATGATGGTGATAGTACAGTAGTATGAATTTTCTTGTATGCAAATGTTAACACATTTGGGGGCGGCTGTAGAAAATTATACTGTGACCTGATTGGTTGACTGAGTCCTGATAAGATCACCTGTGGCCTTTTATTAATCAAGCCTCTGTTTGTACGAGAAGCCTCTCTACTCACATGGCCTGTGTGGAATTGTTGTGTTGATGACAATGTAAGTTTCTTTTGATTTACTTGATTTGTTCAAGTTGATTTGTGTTAATGTTATATTGTTTCTATTTGTTTATGGGTTATCAGAAACCAACAATTACCAGCACTTGGTATCAAAGAAATGTCTACTCCTACATGTTGAGAAATAAACTGGAAACATGAGATTGATGACTGAATGAGTTTTAATGGATTCACCATTCCGGTAGCAATAGCCAAACCAGCCTAAAAATCCTTTCAATTTTGTACAGTGAGCCAAAAGTGCCGTAGCAATGAAAGCGAAATTAACTGATTTTGTTCAAGTGAAGAATATTATTTAAAATCACTTAACCAAACTTACATTTACACCGTAAAATCTTATATTTATAAGTTAAATAGAAGCAGAAAGTGTTACCTTTATGGTAAGATTTGCAAGATCAGTTAGCTAGGGAAATATGGTACCTGACTCAGATGATAAAACATTTTAACATTGGCAGTTGTTAAAAGCACTTATTGCACATGTTGACTTGTTTCATTGGAACACACACACACACAATGAACAAGAAACTTTAATGAAATCAAGGCAGAATTTATTTAAAGTGCACACACACTCCTAATGGTGTGTGGAATGGTTTTCCAAGTGATTCGCCCCCACCCCTTACGGTAGTGCAGACTTTCCACCGTCAGTGATGAGTGGCTACAGGCATACAATAATAATATCAATAACATTATATAATACTATAAATAATTATTTCTATAGTACTTTACAAATAAGTAGCGTTTTGCTTTGTGTAAAATAACAATGAAAAAAGACATATGAAAGTTGGTAATAGATTGTATAAATAAAACTAAAAATGAAAATAGTAACAATAATAATACATTTGTGCAATTTTAAAGTGGCTTAAGTCAAAGTCATAGCTAGGCATTTAAAAACTGAGAGGCCCAAACAGAATAGGCTTTGTTGCTTAAAATGTTTAGACATGTATCTAAAACCAGCTGTAGTCAATAATTTCAATGCTATGACACACTGATGCTCATTTGGGTTGCACAATATTCCCCAGAAACGTGAAGTGTTGGTGCATATGGAAAGGAAAGGAGTGTGACTCGTACAGGTGGTTTGTCAAGCCCACTCACCTGTGTGGAGCACACTCAGAATTGGCCAACGTTTTCTCAGAAATATGGGTTGTTCGTAAGGTGTGTGGTGCATCACGAGCACTCAGTATTGTGACATTCAACATTGATACTCCACATCGCAAGCTCTCAGGGCAATAGGGCCCGATACTGTTGACCCAAATTTCTCTTCATCGAAGTTATTCTGTTGTGCACAAAGTATTTAACTGCTTTCCAATCTCTTCCATTATCCTTTAAAATCTTGTTTTCATTTAAGCATTTTTCACAGTCCACTTTTCCAGGAGCCTTCATTTCTTTAATGTTGTTCTTGAAATAGTGTTCTATGACTTTCCTCTCTGTTCCTGACCAGGGCTTTCTGGGTTTTACTATTTCTTTTAAAAAAAGGAGAAGAGAAAGAAATTTAGTTATTAAATATATGAGGGAATGAATAAGCAAAATTTAATGTCAGTAATCCAGATTTGACAAAGTTGAAAACATAATACACCATGGTCAATTCTAAAAACAAATGTCAAGATCTTCTGTATGGTTTATAGTGAATGGAATAACATACCTTTTTGATTTAATGGCAGTTGTGGATTACTCGTATATCCAACTGCCTCTCCTGAGGCTGAAGTCTTTCCAGAGTTAAGAGCCCTTATTTCAGAAGGATCGTCCTCAGTATCAGAATTTTCTGAAACCACATAGAGAACAACACTTCAAATGGCAGAATAAATCAAAGCCATGTTGCATTTAATGTATAGAATTTTTAATTCTTATGTCAAAAATTCAAAATAAAAACTTACCCTCTTGACTTGTCTGTTTTTTAGAATGAACATCCTCTGACTCTGAGCTGGAGTCCTCTTCAACTGTAACAAAATGATTAAATACTTATGTAAATCACATTATGTAAAACTGAAAAAGTTTTAAGCAAGTACAGAGCTTTTGCCTTGTTTAAAAAGAACAATACACAGAAATCATTTACTTACAGTTTATGTTAGGCGTTATGTCCTCCAGAGATTTTCCTGGAAATTTGCTGATTCCGTTTTGCAAGGCAAAAAGAATTCTGCTCACTTTTGCCATTTGCAACGTTTCTTCAGGGAGTCTATAAAACTCCCCGAAGAGTGACATCAATGTCATGTCCCATAAATGTGGCAAGCTGGTCAAGTTCGTGTGTTTTTAAGTTGAGTAACTGAGATACTGTGGTGTAACCAGTTGGGAAGAGAAATAATTTTATTGTATTCTTTGTGATGAACTTCCCAAAACTTATTTTCTGTGGAGCCAAAAGACAATTGTTATGTATTAAACGCCTATAAGGGTCATTCTGTGTTTTTGCGTGTAGGAACTTTAATTATGGTGTTTTGTGCAAATGGGACTCTTATCTGTGTTACGCGCTATGCCTTTGGGGAGTGCGGGAGTTACGTCAGCCTCAGACCGCAATTGGATGCTGGCGAGGCAAGACGCAAAAAGTTTCTCCTTATCTCCCGGTTGTTCTTGGTACGTTTAACAGTGTTCATTTGACTAAAGTTAATCTAATTCTAAACTGAATGTGTTCTGAATCGATTTTGAGTATGTATATTTGTATATTATGAGATTTATGTGAGTTTTACGTGAATTTTATCTGACGCACGTGGAGATAATCAATCGGTGGTTTGTGCAGTGTGTGACGCTGAAAGAGGATAGCGTGGAGAATGGTTTTTCTGATTAAGTGTCCCATGTGTTCCAGGTATGTTCAGTTCTTTAATTCAAACAGTGAAAAGTGATTTGAATGATAATGTATGTGAACTGGTTTTGAATGTTTTATTATTTTTCTCTTTCCCCTTATTCTGAAAAACATTCTATTGCTTCACATTTGGATTGTGCACCTAATACATATCTCTATAGTGTCGTTGTGAATGTGCATGATATTTTGGGGAATGTTTGTTTGCTGGTTCATGCGACCATTAATCTTATACATCATTAATTGTTGATAATGCATGTGAAAAGAACAACATACAACCAGTAACTTTATTTCAATTTCTTTATTTCTTATGTTTTAATGTATTGCACGATGTTAACATAAAATTGTTGTAATTGTCAGCCTCAGACCGCAATTGGATGCTGGCGAGGCAAGACGCAAAAAGTTTCTCCTTATCTCCCGGTTGTTCTTGTGTGTGACGCTGAAAGAGGATAGCGTGGAGAATGGTTTTTCTGATTAAGTGTCCCATGTGTTCCAGGATTAATAAATGGAAGTGATGTGAAACCGTCCCTGCCATCTCTGGTGTGAAGTTTCTTATGTGCAGATCTGGAACTGCTACATAAAACTGGTGCCGTGACCTCCTAGGATACAACCGATCAGCCGCCGCCGATCACCGGGGTTTGACCATCTACGTGGGATTTTCACTGTAACTTCCTGGATTCAGCGAGCCGGCCACAGTTACTTGCCAGGTGTCAAACAGAGTATCGCGTCCTGCTTTCCAGTGTCAGATAATTAACTTCTCTCATCTCAATTACATTCATTTTTTCCTGACATTCTGAGACATTGACTTTTGAATCGGACCCTGAATCATTAAGACATTGAAAAAATTTATTGCGTTTATACAAGTGATCAGTACAGACAGTAAGATGTATAACATGTCTACACCAGTCCTGGGGAGGGGTAGAGGGTTAATCAGTACAGATGGTGTTGTGAGACGTAAGGAAAATGATCAACCTTGTAATGTTAATCAGCGTTACTCACAAGAGGGGGAAAACATTAATTCTGGTGCTTCTTTTACTTCTGCTCCTATCATTGATGATTCTAGGCTGCAGTTAACAGATCTCATTGAAGAGCTGGGTAGCCAAATTGGCGACAGTATTTTGGATAGGCTTTTAGCCGTTCGTAGTCCTACTCTGGGGCATCAGACCAGCCCCTTGACAGTTAAAAGTGAGCATGCTAGCACTTCTCTTGACCTATCTAGGTTTAATCTGATTGTACGATCTGACAATAGAGAACCTCCCATTTTCCGTGGTGATGGTACAGACAAACACTCTGTTCATGAATGGATAGAGTTAATGGAGGTATACTTACGAAAGTGTGACTGTCCTAAAGCAGAGCATTCCAGTGAGGTTCTGAACCACCTTTTGGGTAGAGCTAAGAACGTAGTCAAAGTAGGACTAAAAAGTAACCCCTCACCTGACATGGTTGTTACCCCTGAAGTTATTTACAAAATTCTTCTACGCTATTTTAGTGAAAGCCCAGAGTCTTGTCTTCCACTGGCAGACTTCTATTCTACACTGCCATATGCCAAAGAAAGCCCTGTCGACTACTGGGTCCGTCTTAATAATGCAGCCGAAATTGCTGATAATCACCTGCAGACACAGGGTAGTCAAATGAAGAACATCTCGCAGGAAGTCGCGATGATGTTTATTAGAAATTGCCCTGATGATGGACTTTCTAATGTGTTTAGATACAAGCCTGTTACCAAGTGGTCATCAGCAGAGGTGCAAGAAGTCATTGATGAGCATCAAAGGGAGTCGAGAACAAAGAAACTGCACTCTCACTCTCCTCCTGACCGCTTGTTTCAAGTAGCGACTGCCGTTGTCAGCCATCCAGAAACGACTCCTGTGGATAACACTGCGGTGAACACAGCAGCATGCATTCCCAGTACCCAGACCACAAAGCCTGAGACTACCACAGCGCCTCCACACACGGCCTTGACTGACACTGGCACATTAGAGTGGGTGCTCAGCATGCTGGAAAGGGTTCTTGAGCGCACTAATATACAGGCTGCCCCTGATAGACCACAGTTACGCTCTTGGTCTCATCCATCCAGATGTCGTGTCTGTGGTGAGAGAACCCATTCAACACGGTCGCATTGCATGTCAGAGAAAAGATGTTTGATTTGTCTAGAAGTTGGTCACCAGCGCAGTACCTGTCCTAGAAGGAGTGCAGAGTCTGTCAGCCATGCCCCGATTCAGGGAAACTGACACACCCGCACTGGGGAGGGGGCAGTGCGGGTGAAGGAATTCAGACCCTCCAAGAAGATGCATCAAGGTCGACGTGCAGGTCAGTGACCAGTGATAATGTAGTTCTGTTTCAGAATGTGGCCCAGCTGGCACGAGCAGACAGCCTTTTCTACACTGATGCTTTAGTCAATGACGCCGTTCCTCTAAGAGCCTTGTTGGACAGTGGCTCTATGGCCTGCACTATCAGTGAAGTTGCAGTGTCCCGTCTACTTGATGCAGGATTGACTCTGGATCCGTGTGAGATGCAAGCCAATGTTATGCTGGTTGGATGTGGCGGAGTTCAGGTTGTGCCGAAGTGTATGTACCAGCTGAAGATGAGAGTGTATGAGTATGAAGTCAGTGTACCTACGCTGGTTGTTACGGGACAACGAGACGAGTTGATACTAGGCACCAACGTTCTTAAATTTATCTTGAGTCAGTTTAAGCAGAACCCTACGTACTGGCGTGTTGTAAATAGACCTGAATCGACAGAAGAGGCAGAAGCTGAGCAGTTCCTTAACATGCTTTCTGGCCTTAATAGATGGAGAGGTGATGAGATGCCTGATGTCATTGGAATTGCCAAGCTGGTTCAGGCTGTCACGTTGCTGCCAAAGCAGGAGCACCTGGTGTGGGCCAAGCTGCCTCCTACAGCACCTATTTCCGAAGGCAGTGCGGTGTTAATTGAACCTACCAAGTCGCCAACCCATAAGAAGGATATCATAGTAGGACGTGTGGTGGTTTCTATGACTGCTGACAGGTGGGTGCCAGTTAGAATGCTGAACCCATACGACAAGCCCATCACTCTGAAGAAAAATTCCAGGGTAGCCAACGTTTCTCCCTGTGTGGCATTGGAGGATTTGGAAACGGATGTGGAGCGACCCTTCGAGACTGTAAAAGCCCAGAGTCAAGCTGTGCATAATGAAACGCATGATCCAGACTTGCGTGACATTCTGCTGAAGATGGGATTGAGCGACTTGGACATTGACTCTTGTGAAGTGTCATCTCAGTGGAAAGGTCAGCTACTGAGCTTGGTTCAGAAGTATGAACATGTATTCTCAAAGCACAAGCTAGACTGTGGGAGAGCAAAAGACATTGTGCATCACATCCATCTCTCTGACAACCGGCCTTTCCGTTTGCCTTATCGGCGTGTGCCTCCAGGGCAATATCAGAAACTACGCCAGGTATTATCAGAGATGGAAGAGCGGGACATCATTCGCAAATCCAGCAGCGAGTGGGCCTCTCCCTTGGTTCTCGTGTGGAAGAAGAGTGGAGATCTCAGAGTCTGTGTTGATTATCGTTGGTTAAATTCACGCACTATAAAGGACGCACACCCTCTTCCTCATCAAGCCGATTGTCTCGCTGCTCTGGGAGGGAATACGTTGTTCAGCGCAATGGATCTCACGTCTGGCTTCTACAACGTCCCTATGTGTGAGGACGACAAGAAACTGACAGCATTTACCACTCCTCTAGGGCTTTACGAATTCAATCGTCTTCCGCAGGGACTGTGCAACAGCCCGGCGAGTTTCATGCGGCTTATGATGAGTATATTTGGTGACCAAAACTTCCTTACCCTGCTGTGTTATTTGGACGATCTCCTAGTGATGGCTCCCTGTGAAGAAAAGGCCCTGGAAAGGTTGGAAATGGTCTTCGAGAGATTAAATGCTCACGGGTTGAAGTTGGCACCCAAGAAATGCTATTTCCTTAGACGGAGTGTCAGGTTTCTCGGCCATGTTGTGAACGAGCACGGTGTTGCAACTGATCCCGACAAAATTGCAGCCATTACCACCATCACTGAAAAGGACCTCATGATGGATGACGGAGTTTCACCTTCCCCTAGGAAGATCAAATCCTTTTTGGGTATGGTCATGTATTACCAACGGTTCATCCCCAATTGTTCCAGTATTGCCAAACCGCTCTTCACATTGACTGCAGCAACCAAAGGAAAAAAAGGTTATTCAAGAGGTGGTGCTGTCTTCAGGAAGCTCAGCTCGATAGATTGGACTAAAGAATGTGCCCTGTCCTTTGAACAACTTAAGTCAGCTCTTCTGAACTCTGTAGTGTTGGCGCACCCTGACTTCACCCGTCCATTTATCCTCTCTACGGACGCCTCACTGGATGGAATAGGGGCAGTATTATCACAAGTCCCGGTAGGGGAGTCCAAGGCGCGGCCAATCGCCTTTGCAAGTAAGGCGCTTACTCGAGCTCAGTCTAACTACCCGGCGCACCGTCTTGAATTTCTTGCATTAAAATGGTCTGTCTGTGACAAATTTAGCCATTGGCTAAAGGGGCACTCTTTCACAGTCTGGACAGACAATAATCCATTGACTTATATTTTAACAAAGCCGAAACTAGATGCGTGCGAACAGAGGTGGGTGGCTAAGTTGGCCCCGTACACATTTGACATCCAGTATATACCCGGCACCAAGAATGTGGTTGCTGATGCACTGAGCCGTCAACCGTTTGTCCCTGGTCATGTGAGCCATAGACTTGTGGCTGAACCCTACGATCGCCTGCTGGGACAGTCCGAACTGTTACATGAAGAAACGGTACAGGATTCGTTTAGGCTCAGTGCGAACAGCCAGTATGCTGGACATCCATTAGAGCAATATTCATTGTCTTCTGATCAAGTTTCTGCTGTCTTCGAAGCTCATACGAAGTGGGAAATGGGAGCAGAAGGTAGAGTACTTTCCTGGCTTACTCAAGAAACCCAACGGATGATGCCTGCTGGTCAGAACCCCTTACCTGTCTACTCTTTGGATGAGCTTCGAGAGAAGCAAGAAGGTGACCATGTGCTCTCGAGAGTTCTTCTTTATGTGTGCCGAGGTAGAAGGCCGTCTCGGAGAGAAAGAGCCAAGGAACCTTACAAGGCACTGAAACTGTTGAAGCAATGGGACAGATTGAAGCTGTTGGATGGCATACTATACCGTGTCTGCAAAGATCCAGTGACTAAGTTTACACGTTACCAGTTCATAGTTCCTGATTCTCTGATCAGTGAAGTCTTGTGTGGCATCCATGACGAGGCAGGCCATCAAGGCCAAGGAAGAACACTGTCTTTAGCTAGACAGAGATTTTCATGGGTTGGGCTGGAGAACGATACCCGAGATTATGTGAAACGCTGCCAACGCTGTGTGGTCAGCAAAACCCCTGAACCAGAGGGAAGAGCCCCTTTAGAAAGTATTCGAACTGTCAGGCCATTGGAACTAGTCTGTATAGACTTTTGGTCTGCCGAGGATTCTTCTGGCAAGAGTGTAGACGTTCTTGTGGTAACGGACCACTTTACAAAAATGGCAAATGCATTTCTGTGCAAGAACCAATCAGCATCTCAAGTCGCTCGTCACTTGTGGGATAAGTTCTTTTGTGTTTATGGATTTCCACAAAGAATTCATTCAGACCAAGGGGCAAACTTTGAAAGCAGGCTGATCAAGGAACTGTTGCAGATTGCTGGCATACAGAAGTCACGAACCACGGCATACCACCCAATGGGCAACGGCCAAGTCGAGAGGTTTAATCGCACCTTGGGTAATATGATCAGGGCGTTACCCCCGAGAACCAAACAGGACTGGCCGCAAATGCTGCAAACCCTGACATTCGCTTACAACAGTACTGCTCATGAATCAACTGGCTTTGCTCCGTTTTTCCTCATGTTTGGTCGTATTCCCAGATTGCCCGTCGATTTGATGTTCCAGAGTGTGGATCGTGATAATAACGTCACAGACTATGATCAGTACGTGAGGAAACTGAAAGATAATCTCAAGGAAGCTATGTTAGTTGCTCAGGCCAACAACACCGCGAGTCAACAACGGCAAACTGACTATTATAACAAAAACATCAAAGGACGAGACATTGAGGAAGGTGATTTTGTGCTGCTCGCCAACAAAGGGGAGCGTGGACGGCGCAAGCTAGCCGACAGGTGGGACTCAACATTGCATGTTGTGGTATCTGTGGATACAAGATGTCATACCTACCGTGTCAAAAACACTCGGACCAATCAGGAGAAGGTGGTTCACAGGAATCTGCTCTTACGAGCTAACTTCTTACCCATTGAAGAGAGGGAAGGCTGTCTAGAACCAATCTCTGATGTATCAAACTCGGATTATGAAACTGATGAGTCTGTGATTGATGCTACTTTTAATGGATCAGAGGACGTTGGTAATGAAGTTGTTGGACCAGTTCACCCCCCAGCTTGTTCAGTCAGTTCATCAGTGGAAGAGGGAACGAGAGATCTACGTTCTAGTGCAGGATTTGAGGATGTCCTTGATGGTTCAGTTCTCGGAAGTGAGAATCGAGAAACTGTTCAGAGTTCTGAGCCTAACGCTGCTTATACAGATGTGGATGAAATTGAACATGACATGACAGAGTCAGTACCGTATGACAGAGTCCCTGAGGAGATCGTTCAGCCTCCTTCTGCAACAGATCACTCCGTAAGGACGAGGGCTGGCAGATTGGTAAAACCAGTTAATAGACTTATTCAAATTATGACCCAGAAAACCCTCCTGCGTAGCCCCTCGCTCAGCATTCTCTGGTCAAAAGCTTCTTAAGTAATGATTAAAAATTCCCCTTCGGTGTTATTCATCTGGGGTATTGTTTGAGTGTGATCATTTTAAGTATCTGTGAAGTAGTGTTTATGGCACTTTTCTTTCGCGGGCAGACACTTGAGAGTCTGGCCAACTTTCTCTTGTCGCTCTCCCAGTAAGTTGGGTAACACATATGTTGCATGAAGATACTAGTTTTGAATGAGTGTGATCACATCCCCAGTGTCCATTAGTCACTAGTATTAGACTAGTTTTGTGAAGTTCAGGGGGGTGAATGTAACCAGTTGGGAAGAGAAATAATAATTTTATTGTACTCTTTGTGATGAACTTCCCAAAACTTATTTTCTGTGGAGCCAAAAGACAATTGTTATGTATTAAACGCCTATAAGGGTCATTCTGTGTTTTTGCGTGTAGGAACTTTAATTATGGTGTTTTGTGCAAATGGGACTCTTATCTGTGTTACGCGCTATGCCTTTGGGGAGTGCGGGAGTTACATCAGCCTCAGACCGCAATTGGATGCTGGCGAGGCAAGACGCAAAAAGTTTCTCCTTATCTCCCGGTTGTTCTTGGTACGTTTAACAGTGTTCATTTGACTAAAGTTAATCTAATTCTAAACTGAATGTGTTCTGAATCGATTTTGAGTATGTATATTTGTATATTATGAGATTTATGTGAGTTTTACGTGAATTTTATCTGACGCACGTGGAGATAATCAATCGGTGGTTTGTGCAGTGTGTGACGCTGAAAGAGGATAGCGTGGAGAATGGTTTTTCTGATTAAGTGTCCCATGTGTTCCAGGTATGTTCAGTTCTTTAATTCAAACAGTGAAAAGTGATTTGAATGATAATGTATCTGAACTGGTTTTGAATGTTTTATTATTTTTCTCTTTCCCCTTATTCTGAAAAACATTCTATTGCTTCACATTTGGATTGTGCACCTAATTCATATCTCTATAGTGTCGTTGTGAATGTGCATGATATTTTGGGGAATGTTTGTTTGCTGGTTCATGCGACCATTAATCTTATACATCATTAATTGTTGATAATGCATGTGAAAAGAACAACATACAACCAGTAACTTTATTTCAATTTCTTTATTTCTTATGTTTTAATGTATTGCACGATGTTAACATAAAATTGTTGTAATTGTCAGCCTCAGACCGCAATTGGATGCTGGCGAGGCAAGACGCAAAAAGTTTCTCCTTATCTCCCGGTTGTTCTTGTGTGTGACGCTGAAAGAGGATAGCGTGGAGAATGGTTTTTCTGATTAAGTGTCCCATGTGTTCCAGGATTAATAAATGGAAGTGATGTGAAACCGTCCCTGCCATCTCTGGTGTGAAGTTTCTTATGTGCAGATCTGGAACTGCTACAGTGGCAACATGTTTTCTCAACTTAGTGGAAGTGATGTTCTCTGGATGTTTAGCCCCACAGCTTTTGGCATATCGCTTTAAACTGTCACATCCACGCATGTTCTCTTGTGATCTATAATCAAATTACTGTAAATATGTAGGGATTACTAGGGGAAATCCCAGCGTCTTCTCTAGTTTTAATTAGAAGTTCCACTGATTCCTTTACATTTGCTGGTAATAGTATTGGCACTTTCCGACCTCTCTTCCCTCGTACCTCTACTGTGGTGAGATTCTCACATAGTTTCTTCTCAAAAGGTGATAGGCTCTCCAAAATTTCATCCTGCATATTGGTTTGGTTTCTCTGCACATATGTTGTAACCTCCATCCTAGAAACCTCACCTTCACGACGTCGATTGAACAAAATTAGCTGTGCCAGAGTCACTTGGGAGAGATCACTCCATGACCTTTGGGATGGATGGTCAATGAGCGCTTTTTTGTTGACCTCCTCGAGGCACTTTAAATGATTCTGAAGCTTCCTGATGTCTTCTGCTAGAGGCAGAATTTGCGGGCTATTCTATTTTTTCTGGTATAATGTTTTTAGTGCATTTGATGACACATGGATTGTCCATTCCAGTTCAATTAACTTACTAAAGTGCTCTGCTCTTCCCTTTAAAGCTTCGTCCTCTTGGCGTAAAGCCTCCCCCTGCAAAATATGTGACACTTTAACAAGGGAATGTCGTAGTTTCAGTGCTGTTGATGGAACTGAAAATCTGTTTGTCGATTCATCAAATCCAGTCATCTTTTTCACAGCTTCAAGTACTGTGTTAAACTTTGCTGGGTTGATCAAGTCCTTCAAAGCAAAAATGTCCTTATCAATGGCTCTTGCCACAAGAAGAAGTCTGGCAAGTTCCCTCATCTTATTTCTAATATCGGCCCGGTGTCGTCCAACTTCGCCATTTTTTAGAAACATTCTCTCACCCAGTGATAGAATTAATGAGTCCGATTTTATCACCTGGGTTACAGCATCTTATGTCATGTCTTCAATAATTTTTTGAAGTCCGCTAGAAATGGTTGAGTCCATGGGCAACAACAGGGAACAGCTTGCCTGAACCTTCCGCCTCCCCGGCATATTCTCTCTTACTTGTAATTTGCAACGCTTATGGTGTCTCCAGAGGTCTGTTTTGACATACATAGCAAAGCAAAACTTGCAAGGCAGATAGTCAGTTGCTGTTGACATATACATTGCTTGCCTTTTTAGTATGACCTCCCCTTTTCCAGTGGATAGGACTGCACTATTATGGTGGTAATTTCCCATGTTCCTTACTTTTGTTAATAAAAGATTTCGCATGGGTGAGCCTTGCTTATATGACAGGGCCTTTGCAATTTCAACTTCTCCAGAATGTTTCTGTTTGAGATGTCTTGTGATTTTTGCATAAGGCTTCTCACAGTAAAGACCGACATTCTTTTTGTCATAGATGCGTTGGTTAGGTGTGTTTGAGGACATTTTCACTTCGATCATGTGTTGATCATGTGTTACAGACATAAACAGAGCAATAAATAATTAATGACTGATTCATTTAACTCAGATTACACATTTTTTAAAAGTTCTTAATTACATTTAAGGGCACGTGTTTCTTAAATACAAAGTGACATTTAAAAGAACTTGTATGCCAATTCATGAACACGCTATCTTTGTAGACCATACCTGCATGGCTCCAGCAGTTTCTCTAGCTTTGCCAACTTCTCATATTCAGCATTTGTTGGGAGGGCCAGATTGTGCTTCTGCTGAGACAGCGTTGTGTGCAGTGCGTCTCTGTTGCGCCTCAAGCGCTTGATCATCTCAAGGGTGGAATTCCACCATGTTGGAACATCTTGCACGAGTGGCTCCTGAACTTGTCGAATTCGTGGTGTCGTGGTAATTAATAGGGTAAGTAATTAAATTAAATTATGTAATTTAAAATTACATAACGTAGCCTACCTAAAGCGAAGGAGTGAAGTTCCCAGCTGGCATCGATGAGGTGTACAGTAACGCCGAGGTAGTTTTCGTTGTTGACAGATGTCCAGTGGTCCCCAGTCAGTGCTACACACCTCGCCTCTACCATCTTCTCATCTTTTGCGGCTTTCTCTGCGGCGTGCTGGTCATGTATTCTCCTCATGATAGTTCGCCTCGCAGGTAATTTGTAAGATGGGTCACCTGTGGCCGCCTGGAGAACAAGCTCGAGCCCATCATCTTCAACCACGCTGATGAGCGGGCAGCTGATAGCAATCCACTGAGTGAGGAGATTAGTTAGCTTGGCTGATAGAGCTGTGCTGACGGGCTTGCCTCGGTTGCACTCAAACATAGTAGTTTGACGACGACTCTTGCCCTGCGCTACATCAGTGCTTGGCCCGGCATCTTCTGCATTAGCTAAGGGATGCTTTGCGTTTAGGAGACTGGAATAACTCCTACAGTAAACTAATTCCGCATTGCACAAGGTGCAAACAACCTTAGTCTTGTCGAGGTTTCCATTGGGAAGCTTCTTAAAAATAAAATTTCCCTGAAGCAAACACACGAAGACTCGTTCTCGCCCCCTACAGTGCAATTCGGCTAGGTATACATCCGCGCTAAAATATCAAGGTGAAAGTCATCATAGCTTGCGTAGTATAGACCCAGCTCCCAACCCAACTTTGAGAATAGATTAACGGCGATATTTTTCTTTTTAATCGCCCGATAAGAGTCTCACGTTAACGCTGATAACGGCCCACCACTAATAAAAACAAACATTTCAAGCTAAAAAGAGACTCAAGTAAAAAACCTGTTTTATTTTTATTAAGGAACAAACATGTTACTAAAGCAAAGCAAAACAAAACATTGATCATTAATCATAAATTAACAAGTATTCAACATTTATTTAACACATCATAACGTAATGGTTTTTATACTGTACAAACTGTATGTGCTATTGTCCTACACCTAAACTTAGCCCTCACAGGAGACAAAAAAACTCACTCTGTATGATTTATATGCATTTTGAAAAGTGGGGACATGGGTCAATGTCCTGAAAAGTCACCTTCACGTTGTTATACCTGTGTCATTATACAAATTTATGTCCTCATGTTACAAAAACGCACACACACAAACACACACACACACACACACACACACACACACAGGCAGCATTCAGGAAGGTCAGCAGTTCAGATAGCTAGTTTTCAAACTTTTTCCAAAATCAAGTATGATTTAAAGGCATAAAATTGCTTTACATCTGGTAAGCTTTTATTCAGGCTTTAGTTTCATATCAGTTGTGTTCTAACAAAGTTATTAATCGATGCTCATTGTTTTATAAGATTTACTTTTAGTACTTCTACGAAGGGTCATGATACTTTTACAAGTCTGATAAATATGTGATGAATGCACGATGAAATGATAATCAGCTTACCTATTAAGTTTGATGCAATGTTTTTAAAAAAGAGATTTGATTTATTTTTAAAAACAACTAAACCAGATAAAAGATTATTCTTTCTTTTAGACAAACCTACATTTAAAATGATTTGCTCTTAAAATTGTTTGCTCTTATTTTCTAAGTTCCAAGATGAACCTTCTTATCCTAACAAAGAAAGCATTTTACATTCATTCAACATATTTTATTCAATATTTTTGCACAAGTATCGTGGTTTCAAGAGACCAAACCACTAAGAAAATTGCCATATGAATACAGATAATTCTGCTCGTGGGCATTTGACAGTGCGCTGTGTAATTTAACGCATTAATTTCCATAAAAAGTAGCTAAGTAACGTAATTAGTTACTTTTTTAGGGAGTAACGCAATACTGTAATGCATTACTTTTAAAAGTAACTTTCCCCAACACTGTGTGTGTGTGTGTGTGTGTGTGCGTGTGTGTGTGTGTGTATGTATGTATGTATATGTGTGTGTATATACACACACACACACATATACATATTATATATATATATATATATATATATTTACATTTACATTTACATTACATTTAGTCATTTAGCAGACGCTTTTATCCAAAGCGACTTAAAAATGCAAATCAAGACCAACAAAAGAGCAACAACATGCAAGTGCTATGACAAGTCTCGGTTAGACTGACGCAGGAGCAAATAAACAAAGAAACAAATGAAAGAACAAATACAAATAAACTAACGCAAGGAACTGGGGCTCACCAGTAGTAAGGCAGGCTAAAGACTAGGCCTTCCAGAGGCCCACACATTTCCCCAAAAAAGAATCACTCGCACAGAAGTGAATTCCACTCAAAAATATGAAAAAGGAAAACTGCAAAATTTGAAAATGACTCCCACACCAAAAAAAATAAAGAAAAGCACAATTCAAGCTGATATAACACTACAACACAATTAACAAAAAGAAGAAAAAGACTATTTTGTTTGTTTGTTTATTTGACAAAATTTAGAACATTATATAAAAAGTCCAAAAAAAGACTAGTTCATACACATTTCAAAATAATGTCGAGGATAAAATACACAAAAAAGGCCATTCGGCTTATTTCCATTGTGGTCCTCAAATATCTCAAAAATTGTCGAACAAAACATAAATGGAGTGCAAATACACATCAAATTCAGAAACTCATCGCCCACACTTCAGAAAACATCAATGATAAAACAACCATTTTTTAACTTCCCTTCTAAAAATACTTTCTTCTTGTATCTCTTGTATATACCCAGGTAATTTATTCCAAGCAACAGAACTAGTATATAGAAAATAATTTTTCCCCATTTCACTCTTAAACCTACAAGGATATATATATAATTTCTATCAATTCACAAATCAATTTGACAAATTCTGTTCTTCAAGGAAAAGAAAAAAGAAGAAAAAGAAAAATGGAAACCCAACATTTAAACCTGGAACACTAGCTCCAAAGTCAAGCACCACGATCAGTTTAAACTACTAAAATGGTACCAGTTTGTACACTAGGAGCACAATTATCTTATTTCACCAGGAATACGAAACAAACACACAAAACAAAACAAAAAAAAGACTTAAACAGCAAGCAACAATTGCAAGTTAGAAACCCGCAAAGGACGGGACACTGCAGCACCCCACAAGCACGCTGGCAAGCAAGCTGCAGAACAAAACAAGAAGAAAAAAACAACAACCTCAAAGCAAAACAGCAGCATTGAAACGTCCGAACATGCAACAACAGACGCGCTGATGCACAGATTTATAACTAAAATAAAACAAACAATGGAACATGAGCAGAACAAATTTCTGTGTAAATCGTTCGTAAAGCCATTCTGACGTAAACTTTCGAATTCATGAAAATGTTAATATTTTCAAATTGTTAGTTGGTACAAAATAAATGTACACCAGAGGGGCTCGTTCTTCGTACGTTGCTTAAAACATCCGAGATCAAATGAGACATCCTAGATGATTTCATCGTGCTAATCATGATCCGGCTAATTGGGTTCTTCGAACACACCTGTTGTTGATGATTAGTATCGCTGGATTGAGTTATCTGAGATAACTGCGCGTTCATGCGCTGGTTTAAAAGGGGATATGTATCGATAGTCGAAACACTGATCAGCAACGCTGTGTCACGTATCCTGTGGGTGTGCCCTGGTTGGCCACCAGATGTCACTGTCTTGTCTGAGCACATGGGTTTGTGTTGTGATTGTTCCATGTGTTCCCCCGGTTGATTGTTTGACCCCGCCCTCCTTGTTATTCCCTAATTGTCTCAGCGTGTACACCTGGTGCCTCCTCGTTTGTCTCCTTTAAATGATCCTGGTGTTTGCAGTCCTGTTCGGCCACGTTGTCATATGTTCTTGGTGCAGTAAGTCATGTCTGTTTTCTAGTCCTCGTTTTTGCATTGCTCTGTCAGTCTGTTTTTCCCCTCGGGGTAATTTATGTTTCTGTTTTGTTTCTTTTTATTATTAAAACTTCACCATTCCCCTGCACTTGAGTTCTCGCCTCATTCTCTGCACGTATCATGACAGAACGTGGCCGACTACAGAGAACTCAGCGGGGAATGGATTCATACCATCCTCCAGCCCCTAACGGGAGGAACCCCCTCTGCCAACGCATCCTCCAGGTCAGGAAGCTGAACGCCATCCGTCAGAGGGGCACTGAGGTGAGGATGTTTGCCTGGACGTTCTGTGAGGCAGCAGAGGGTTTGGGCTATAATGATGTGGCTCTCAAGGACTTTTTTAATAGAGCCCTTGAGGAACCCCTCGACGTGTGGAGGATGGGGGAGCTGGACCACCTGTCGTTTGAGGAGTTTGTGGAGTTTCTGGCGTGTTCCTCTACGGGAGTGGCTTGTGTGCCGCGGGCGGTGCCCGCTCACAGCGCTCCCGAGGCGGCGGTGCCCGCTCTCAATCCCCTAGTGGTGGCCGAGGATGCCGCAGCGGCGCCCCGCTCCCGGAGACGGAGGAAGAGGCGGAGGAAGGCCTTCTCCGTCCCACAAGGCCAGGAGGCTACCCAGGAGCTCACTGCTGGCCAGGAGGTCGTGCCAGAGCCAGCCAAGCGCCTCGCCCTGCCGGCGCCACCCAAGCGCCTCGCCCTGCCGGCGCCACCCAAGCGCCTCGCCCTGCCGGCGCCACCCAAGCGCCTCGCCCTGCCGGCGCCACCCAAGCGCCTCGCCCTGCCGGCGCCACCCAAGCGCCTCGCCCTGCCGGCGCCACCCAAGCGCCTCGCCCTGCCGGCGCCACCCAAGCGCCTCGCCCTGCCGGCGCCACCCAAGCGCCTCGCCCTGCCGGCGCCACCCAGACTTCTTGGCCTGCCGGCGCCACCCAAGCGCCTTGCCCTGCCGGCGCCACCCAGACTTCTTGGCCTGCCGGCGCCACCCAAGCGCCTTGCCCTGCCGGCGCCACCCAAGCGCCTTGCCCTGCCGGCGCCACCCAGACTCCTTGCCCTGCCGGCGCCACCCGAGCTCCTCGCCTTGCCGGCTCTACCCGAACTTCTCGCCCTGCAGGCTCCACTCGAGCTCCTTACCCTGCCAGAGGCCGTTCCTGAACTCACTGTCTGCCCTGTCACGGCCACAGGAGACCGTTCCTGAACTCACTGTCTGCCCTGTCACGGCCACAGAGACCGTTCCTGAGCTCACTGTCTGCCCTGTCACGGCCACAGAGGCCGTTTCTGAACTGACTGTCTGCCCTGTCACGGCCACAGAGGCCGTTCTTAGACTCACTGCCTGGCTTGTCCCTCCGGCCCCACCCTGGCCGTGCGCTAGGGTTCCTGTTGGGCCGGAAACCCCCTGGTCCGTCCCTCCGGATCCGTCCTGGTCTCCTGCTCGGCCTTGGTCTGCGGGCCCCCTGCCTCTGCACGGGCCTGGCCCACCATCCCTCCCCCTGATCTGTCTCTTGCCCACCTCCCTTCTTGACATTTTGTATTTTCATTTTTCATGTTTTTGTGTGTTCTTAGTGTTGCAGGTGGAGCATCTGGGAGCTGCTCCTTTGTTGGGGGTAGTGTCACGTATCCTGTGGGTGTGCCCTGGTTGGCCACCAGATGTCACTGTCTTGTCTGAGCACATGGGTTTGTGTTGTGATTGTTCCATGTGTTCCCCCGGTTGATTGTTTGACCCCGCCCTCCTTGTTATTCCCTAATTGTCTCAGCGTGTACACCTGGTGCCTCCTCGTTTGTCTCCTTTAAATGATCCTGGTGTTTGCAGTCCTGTTTGGCCACGTTGTCATATGTTCTTGGTGCAGTAAGTCATGTCTGTTTTCTAGTCCTCGTTTTTGCATTGCTCTGTCAGTCTGTTTTTCCCCTCGGGGTAATTTATGTTTCTGTTTTGTTTCTTTTTATTATTAAAACTTCACCATTCCCCTGCACTTGAGTTCTCGCCTCATTCTCTGCACGTATCATGACACGCTGTTATTGGTTGCCCACAATGGCCAAAGAGCGCGCCCACTTTTTCTCTGCGGCAGAACAAGAACTCTTGATGGAGGGCTATGGGGAGTTCCAAAATTTAATAAAAACGACAGGGAACACCTCAAAGGCTGCAAAAGCCAGGAGAGAGGGCCGGCAAAAAGTTGCAGACAAATTAAATGCGTAAGTAGTGATTGTGTTAGAGGTTTTCAATCAGTTATTACAGTATATGTACATTAAACGTTTTCATACTTTAATCGTTCATATTAGAGCCTCCACAGGACCCACTAGAAATTGGGAACAAGTAAACGTGAAATACAAGAATATTCTACAAAATGGTAATAATTAACTACATATGTTGTTCTTAGTCTTTTTTTGTTTTTGTTTTAAACGACTGTGAAATTATGTGCTTGTTTATATCAGCAACTAGGAAAAAGGCAGAGCAAAAAAAAAACGTTTTTAAAAAAACATCAATGATAAATTTAAAAAAAACGTTTTAAAAGGTTTTTAATTCACTTTGTATAGGTTACTGTAAAATAATTGGTAGCTACCTTGCATTTGGTCAAGTCAAGTCACCTTTACTTATATAGCGCTTTTTACAATGCAAATTGTGTCAAAGCACTGCACAATATCAAAAGAAAAAATCCAAATGTCAGCTACACCTTTCAACTGGTAAATCTTGAGTAGTGCTGAATTGCATTGACATGAAAGGAAGGCAGTTAAACCTACTTTGAGTAAATGGGGGGGGGGACTAAAAAGTTTCTATGTTTCTTTTCCTGTGTACCTCATTGTAATGAATTTTATTTATTTTTTTCTCTATTTCTGTGCAGTTTTACATAACACACCCACACTTTTACCTGTTCCCATGCAAGTGGTGGCTGAAGCATGTGCAGTAAGTGGACTTGTACTTTTTTTTTGTTTTTCTCAATAGTGAAATCAATAGTGGAGACACCGTATCACTTTGTCATACCATTTATTTTCATTGCACAGGACAGTGAAGACACTCTCGGACGAGTGTCCTTTGGAGGAAGTACCTGTAAGTGCATAACTACACATAAAAATGCACTATATAATATACCCTATAAACTTATCAACTAATGTCCTTTATATTTTTGACCGCAATATGAGTTGCAGGAGTCTGCACAGAGGCCTGCAGAGAGGGAGTCTGCACAGAGAACTGATACAGAGGTGGACAGTGTTGCATTGTTTTTTTTTTTACTTTCAGTTTTTTTTTGTATGCGTTGAGTCTAATTTATTTTCTCTGCAGATGGCACAGGGTGACATCCGTTATAAACGTAGCCTACAGCATAAGGTTGAATATATTTGCATTTAAAAAAACAAAAACTGAGGGGAGAAATGGAGCTCCAAGAGCTAATGAAGAAGAAAATTGCTCAGAGTAAGTACTAAAACATTTCACATTTCAGAGCACTACTGTTGACCTTGCATAACAATCTCTTTTCAGGCAAAAGATGACCCTAATTTGTTGTTTTTTCTCAAAGAACAACTAATAAAAGTCATTGAATCCATATTTGCCTTGTCGTGTTTTTCTTTCTTTTTTTTTTGTCTTAATTTTTATTAAATTATTCTCAAAAATGGTGTTCCACAATCCTGTCCCGTGCAGCTCTGCCACTAGGTTGATCCAAGTGCACTGGCTGGAGGTCATCATCAGGCTGCACTTCCACCACAGGGGTCCTCTCCTTTCTAATGGTGGCAATGTTGTGTAATACAGCACATGCGACAATGTCGCATGCCCTGTCAGGTGCAACCCTCAGACTTTTCAGACACTGAAATCTTCCCTTTAGTTGCCCAAAGGTCATTTCAATGCGTGCCCTTGTCCTGGCTAGAGCTGCATTGTAACTGGTTTGCGGTCCAGGGTTGGGGTCAGGGAATGGAGTCATAAAATACTGCCTACAGGCATAGCCCCTGTCTCCAACCAGGATCCCATCGTAATCACCTGTACAATGGTAAAATGCAGTTCTGTTAGGCCCACAATAAGTGTGTGTGTGAGTAATACAGTGAGCATGACATTAATATCCTTACCACGTTCAAATAATGTGCATAACTGTGACTCTCTGAAAATTCTTGAGTCGTGCACCGATCCTGGCCATTTGGCTTCCACATTTATGATATTACACAGTCACACACCATCTAAGACATTGTAGTCAATCAACTGCATACAGGGAACAGAACCAGTCCTCTGAGCGAATCATGTGATCATCCTGAACGACCTCTTCATGAGGGCGCGATTCAGGCGTCTGAGATCGAGGATGGGCCGGAGGCCGCCATCCTTCTTGGGAACGAGGAAGTAATGGCTGAAAAAGCCTGATTCGCTCTGAGCTGGAGGAACCATTTCTATGGCTCCTTTTTCCAGCAGCGGCATCACTTCTGAACGTAGAACGTGAGCGTTCTCGCCGTCTACAGAAGTGGAGACCACGCCGCTGAAGCGCGGGGGTCTGCGAGCGAATTGGAGTGAGTAACCTCGTTCTATTGTCCGTATAACCCATTCTGACACTCCGGGGATTGCCCTCCAGGCCTTGGCCCGCGTGGCAAGGGGCTGGATAAACTCGAGCGATCGACTGCTCGTGAGAGGAGGAAGAGGAAACCCATAGCCTCATTCTATTATCCTTGTATCCCACTCTGACAATCCGGGGATGGCCTGCCAGGCCTCGGCCCGTGTGGTCAGGGGTTGAATTGGTTTCGAGTGGCAGGCCGCCTAGCGGGGACCTGAAGCTCGTGATAAGAGGGAGAGGAATGTGCTCTCTTTTGAAAATGTTTGTGTTTTATTTCCTTACAGCGATCAGTTGTGTGGGTGCTTTTTGAAAGGGCCCAGTGTTCACAACAGTATTACCACAAACTCATTGCCATGGAGGGGCCATCTTCACTAAAGAAGGCGAGCCGAGATCAAAGAGTGAAACGCGGGGCTGCGCTGGCGTAAATTCACTCAAGCTTGATCGCTCGAACCCTGGAGCTTGCATTTTGTTCCCCGAGATAACTGGGAGAGTAGAAACACTAGAGCAGGGGAGGCGTGGCCACCTTCATTGAAGAAAGGGACCGTGAGGCAGCAGGGACAGACTGACGCTTTCATAATGAAAGTAGCGCTGGCAGATCAAAGAGCTGCAAGAGGCGCTAATCCTTAGTGTAAACACACTGGCAGATCAAAGACTGTACGCAGAGTGAAAAACCACTCAAGCCTTTTTTTTTTTTTATCCTTCTCCGAGGTGACTGGGAGAAGAGAAACGCGAGAGGCGGGGCCGCCCAGTGCTGCATGTTACAATGTGCACAGAAGGATTGAGCCACTCAATGTAATGAGAGGCGCTAATCCACATGTGCTGGCAGATCAAGCGCTGTATGCAGAGTGAAACACACGGGGCTATGTCGGCGCGAAAAATCACTCAAACCTGATTGCTCAGCCTCGCGAGCTGCTGTTCCTGTCTCCGAGGTGACTGGGAGAAGAGAAGCGGGGGAGGCGGGGCCTGCTACATAGAGGACTGCGAGCAAATCAGGGCAAAGCCCGGCTTTCGGTGAAAGCAGGCTGCCTGTGCGAGCGCCGTCTCAGTGACGCACACACATAGCTTTCCACTCCGGTCCGCCAAAGAGAATAGAACCGCTCAATGAAGGAGGAGCTCTGATTCTCACGTGTGAATACCGGCGGATCAGAGCGCTACAGGAAGCTCCGTGGCTCTGATGTTTCATTCTCCGAGCTTTGCTGAGAGAGGAGAAACGGGAGAGCGGAGGTGCCTCCACAGAGGCGGACAGCGAGCGGGAAAGCGAGACTCATACTCGAACGAGCATTCCGTCTCGGTAAGCGCGCAGTCAGTGCGTGGACGAGACCCAGACAGACGGCGCGCGCTCATTGCTCTTCTGCATCGTGCAGGATTCCCTGCACGAGCCATACTCGCTGTTGCGGCACTTGCAACAACGCCGAGAAATATGCATTTTTATAGCACTCACCGGATGGCGGCAGCGAACAGACCGGGGCTTCTGCGGGGCTGGAGCGCGGTGAAAGCGGCATCTCAGCTGGCAGGAGGTCTCTGGCTCAGCGGCGAGGCGTGTCAACGGCGAGGCGGCTTCTTGGGATCAGCGAAGGCGAGATGTCGTCGCTGAAGGAGAAGAAATCTGAGGATCCTATGGCGAGACGGCCGATTATATAGCCAGATAACCCCGCCCATTCTGGCGGGCTCCGTCGCCATAGGCTCGTGCAGCTCCGCTGCCGACACATTGGTTCGTTTTTAACACACTGCATGAACCAATGATCGTGCAGTTTCACTGCGTGATTGAATAAGGCTTCAGTAAAGGAGAAAAAAGGCTTTTTCCCATAGCGTCTTTAGCAAGACGCAGTACGAGTGGAGTATCGATAGGGAACACTAAACGCGCCTCTTTAGCAGCTGGAAACCTATATCAGGTAAGAATGGGACCAAATTCCAACTCCAAAACTCTAGAAACTCATAACCTCGATGCCCAGACATCTTCAAACTGTTTTGAAACGAAGAGGAGATGCTACACTATGGTAAACATGCCCCCGCCCCAACTATTTTGAAACCTGTACCAAAATCAAATCACTGTCAGTGCTTCTGTGAATTTAGAGAGGGTACTTTGCCTTCATGCACATCCCAAATAGCACACGTACGTCTGCAAGATGTCTGTTAAAGATCTCTTGATCTGGATAGCATCTGCTGTCTATAAATGTCTGACAGACGTCTTCCAGATGTCAGTTTTACATACATTCTAAATCATAAACATCTTAAAGACATCTAATAGACGTCTATTTAACATCTAAAAGGAAACGTCCTATAGACATATTGCAGATGAGCAAACACTCTAAAAAAATACGTCTTCCAGATGTAAATGCAGATGTCAAATAGACATCTCCGAGATGTACGTGTGCTATCAGGGATCTATTCTGACATGACATATATTTTGTCCAGCCCATATTTCTGATTATCACAATGTCATTGCAATTTTGAAAGAATCATCCGGGCGACCTATTTTTTAAGTCTCGCCAACCACCCGAGAGTCGCGACCCAGGGTTTGAAAGCCACTGCTCTACAGCCTTGTAATTCAATGTATTTTTGCTCCCATATCTCCAACAACTAACGTTGTTAATAAATTAATATTGATAATAAATAGTTTGAGCAAGGTGCCGCTGTCGGGGGAGTCAAAAAATAACTACGTCATCATTAGGTTTGCCAATTAACTTCAGAAATGGAAAATAAGGTACAACTGTAATTCTTTATAAAATAAGGGACCGAATAAGGGAAGCTCGAAATATTTGTTCTGTACCATAATGTATGCCTGCAGTTAAATAGTTCTCAGAAATCATCCCCTTTGTTTTGCTTAACCTATTTATGTACAATAATTCTAAAAAGAATTTTAACGTCATACAAAAAAAATGACATTGGCCTGAGTAAATTGTACATTTTACGTAGTAATTTAGGAGGTGAAAATACTGTGACATTACATACAAATGGCATGAAATTTTAAAACATAACTGAAGGTCTATGAAACATCAGTCAATAAAGCATTTTTTTTTTAAACAATGGCACTTAATTTTAAGAATACGCTTGAAGTAATTTTTTTTAATTTTTATAGCTTTTTTCTCTCGTGTGTGTGTGTGTGTGTGTGTTGAAGCTATTGATCAATTTGACTATCATTGTAAGTTAATTACTTTAGTATTTGGAAGTTTGGGTCATGTGCACAAGAATGTGATTAAAGGACTACAGTTGGGTGGATTGCAAAAAAAAGATAGTAAAGACTTGCAAAATTCTGTTCAGTGTCAGCCATTATAGGGAGTATGCAAATATGGAAAGCGGTTTCCTCAACTAAACTAAAATGACAGAGGTTGTCAAACGGCTAAAAGCTGAATGTGCTAATGTCATCAGGGCCGAAGATGAAAGACCATCCAAATCGTCAAGCACTCAGTCAACAGAAGCACCATCATCAACCCAACAACCCACATCAAGCTCAAGTTTTTATTTAATTATTTTTTAATTATTGTATTTTATAATTGTCGATATGTCTTATATTCAGTCAATATACATGGACAGTCACTTCCAATCAAATATTTTTCTCCTCACACTTCTTAGGTGGAAACCTTTGGCTTCTGTTGGACAGTGCTGTAGACCAGAGCGAACAAAGTTCAAATGCCACTTCTGATGCGATCTGACCTTACAGAGACAAACATACAAAGAGCTGAAGATCCACTTGAATACTGGAGAATTTAGAAATATCTCTACCCCCATCTATGTACTGTACATTGGCATTACAGTTTCTTTGTACCCTGGCCTCCTGTACCATGTGAAAGAGTGTTCTAAGAGGAAATACTGTCTAAGAGGAGAAAAAGACTTAGCCCCAACACTGACAAGTTTTATCTCTCAATAAAAATAATTAAACACCTTTTCACCTTTCTGTCATTCCATACAGTTACACAAGCACTATCATTGCCAAGTCTCATACGCACATTTAACAACAGATGATCCTATCACACAATGTCCTTATTCACTATGTGTGTGTGTGTAGAGAGCAGGGCCGTCCCAGGTGGTGCCCTAGGCCAGATTTTAGATTTCTGCCCCCCACTAAAAAAATTCAGAAAATGCAGATTTTTCTAAACGTTACTATAATATAACATAAATGCTGATAAGTATTAGCATAAATAAGCAGTAAATAAATTGTGATAATAAATAAATGCGCCTTGTGGGTATTTTATGAGTGAATCTGTTAAAACATTGAAGAGACCTGACATGAGTTATAGCCTACTCCCAAACAGAAAAATGCAACCCACAACAAGTAGCCTACTTATTACAACAAAGAAAAACGTGAGCAATATGAAATGGCTAAAGTAGTCTAACAGACAACAAAGGCAACAAAATAAAGGCTACATTTTGTAATGTATTTGTAGATGTTAGCCAGATAGCTAGCTAGTTAGTCCAATTACTAAACCTATATCAGTCCTTCTGCAGCAATGTAGGACGATATTGAAGTTGGAGGAGAAAATGAGATGGGAGTTTTTCGACATACATGAACTGGAAAAAAACAGAGTTCACGCAGAGCTAGACAAGAGGAGCGTTTGAGGTATATACATTGTCATTTTTTTTAGAAAATAACCAATTGTTATGCTAGATAAGACCCTTCTTCCTCGGCTGGGATTGTTTAGAGCCCTTTGAAGCTGCATTTATTAACAAACAAACTAACAAAGAATATTAACTACTGCAACAATTGGCTATTGCACATTGTTAGTTAATGTTAGCCTGCTTTAACTAATGTTAACAAATGGGACCATATTGTAAAGTGTTACCTATTGTTCTTTCGTTCATTTGAACAATCTTTTGCACTCTAATCTTGAAACACTTGTTTACTTTATATTTTTGTGTATTTTTAATAAAGTCAGGAGGACAACACTTTTTTCACTTTTTATAAATTATATATTGTGATAAAAAAAATCAAATAAAATACAGTGACAAAAGCTTCAATGACTATTGTGAAAATTTTATACCGTCACATACCTAATGTACATACAGTTTAATAGCACTATAACTAATATATATACATAATTAGCCTATTCAATAGCGTCTGAAGCAAAATTATTTAAAAATCTTGTGTACTTTCTGCATTCTGATTAATTAAATAGTTGTGCTTGTAAAATGTCTCTTTATAGCCCCTTATTAAGCTAAAACACCTAATTTGAAAAATTTGCATTGCGCCCCTACAGTTTTTTAATGCGCTCTGAAATTTTTTAATTTAGGAGCACGTGTTCCTTGGAAAAAGGTAAGCGTCAAGCCCTGCACTTCACATGTCATCAAGGGTTTCTGGTTGGGAAACACCCAAATCTTTTTGTTGACAGTGACATTTTTCATGCAGTTTTTGATAGCATCACCAAGAAACTGAAGCTGTTCTGAGGAAAAACAGGTGAACTTTTTTTCTTAAGAACATTTCACAACCGTACAAGTCAGCCATGTTCTTCTGGATAATCTGCAATTTACAGCAGCATCGGTTATTAAACATTATTGCACAGTCTTCTAGACTTCTGTTGAAAATCAAGGCAACTTATGTGGCAATAACCCTTTGGTCTTTTCCTACTTTGAAACCCGTTCAAGTAGCTATCTTAAAATTAAAAATATGAAAAATTAAAATAATAATAACAATAATGCCATTGTATTACTAATGTCGAAGTGCTTGTAACATTAGAAGCAACACATTGATATTTTCACAACATTTATTAAACAAAAAAAAAGATGGACAATCAAAGATGGCCACTGAGTGATACGACTTGCCTTGAAAGGAATTTGGTACTTAACCAACATTATTTCAAGTCAGAAGTAGGCCTACAGTACGTCATGAGGCTCAGTATTAGTAGTCCATTTACGAAACTAAGTACGCTCGAGCCACATCACCACGAGTGCTCTTCACAGAAAGCGCACCCAAACAGGAACGGGAACGTTTGAAAGCAGCCGCCCGTCAGCGGGTACCTGATTGAGTTGCTACTCTGTACTACCAGTGTTGCAGAAAGACTCTTATCGTTACATTTTGAAAATTTCAGTATCGACTGAGGGGGTCCATTCCCTGGATACTAGCCGTTGGACGGTTTCTTCTATGAAAGGCACTTTGATGTTCGAAACTCTCCGTGAAGGCTGCATTAGAAGAGTGGTGCCACTGGCTGGATGGTTCTGACCCTCTGTTTCAAGTAATCACCGACCACAAAATCCTCGAATACATCAAGGGGGCAAAAGCGATTCAATTCACAAAAAGTCCGATGGCCACTCTTCTTGACAAGATTCCAATTCACAGTCTCCTACCGCCCTGGCAGTAAGAACAGCAAAGTTGATGCTCTTTCCAAAATGCGCCCATATAACCACCTACTGTCATCATGGCACCCATAAGCTGGGACATCATGGAAGAAATTCAAAGAGCACACCTGAATGTCCTCCAACCAAGCATTATGTACCACACACTCAGCGCCAAAAAGGATTCAGTGGATCCACACCACCCTCAGCAGAGGACACCCTGGCATCCAAAGGACTACAGCCTTGGTACGTAACTCGTTCTGGTGGCCTTCACTCACCAATGATGTTACGACATATGTTAAGGCATGTCAAGTTTATGCACAGTCTAAAACCCCCAGAGAACTATCAGCCGGCCTTCTACGACCACTGCCTATCCCTCTGAGACCCTGGTCCCACCTGTCCGTCAACTTCATCACCGATCTGCCAAACTCCAATGGGTATACCACCATTTTTCTAATCACTGCAGTAAGTCATGCAGATTAATCCTTAAAAAAGGTCTAACCCACTGCTATGGAGACTGCTAACATCCTTTTCCACCAAGTTCTCTGGATCTGTGGCCGACCAGAAGACACAGTGTATGATCGGGGACCCTAGTTCACCTCCAGAGTCCGGCAGGCTTTCGGCAAGCAGCTAGATATCAATCTCTTGTGCCTGTCAGTGCCCTTTAGCCATGAGTATATTCACAATATACCGTATTGCTTTATTCTATTATGATTAGGATCTCTGCTTCCATTGTGACAAAAGTTTTCTCTCTTCTTCAGTGCCTGGGGATGTGAAGGATTCACTGAACCTATAATTGATGCATCACGAAAGGAAGCCTTAGCCCGCTTGTGTTATTTGCTGTGCTTTTTATTTCTCTGGGTTGCACGTTACAATACAATTTAGAAGGGCTACAATACTTGTGCATGTTGGGTATTTATTCACATATATATATATATATATATATATATATATATCTATACAAACATTTTGGGAGACGCTAATCACCCACTGGTAAATTAATTCCATCGAGTGGAGCAGACTTGAAAAATGTGAACAAAAGCATTAATTTCTTTCACCATGGCAATTCTTTTCAGAAATTCACCTGTAAGAACCAATTTCCCTTGGAAACTTTGTTTCTTAAGAATATTTTCACGACTGAACGAGTCAGTCATGTTCTTCAGAATCACACGTAACTTAGAGGTGGGTGTTGGGGGGATGGGTAGCCAGGTCAACTGTGTGATATATAAGTGAGAGCCCTGTGAAGTTTCTTTAAAGATCTGTTCTGATCTCATCAGTCAAACAGCCGTGTCTTCTACAACGTTTTCTGGTAGGGTGATCATTTATTCATCTGGAGAAAATCTAGAAAATTTGATAATTTAACATTTAGTCTTTTCCTACTTTGAAATGCAAGCAGGAAAGTATAATAAGTAGCTCATATGGAAAAATAATAATAATGATGATAAAATGATATGTTAAAAACTGCATTAATGCTTTTGAAGTGCTTTCAACATTTTAGATCTAAAATCATGTTGTTTCGTGACAAAGATGTGTGTGCCAAGAAATAAAATGTAGAGAAATATGCATTTTAGACTTCATAAACGAAATGATTACTACAGAATTACATATTAAAAGCAATAACTAAACATACGTTTTGTTTGTTTGTTTGTTTTGTTTCTTCAGAATTTTATCTGTTTCTTCGGTCCCAAAAATACGGAAGAAAACAAAATGGCAAATGGTCAGCAAATAACAAAGCTCAATGTCTCCACCTGTAAGGAAGAGGAGAATGAAATGAGAGCTCAGGGTTATCAGCTCATCGATGTTAACCTCAATCAAGGTCTTTGTGCAAACCAGGTCTTTCTTTGGTACAAGAAAGAGTGTGGCAACCGACCTGTGACCAGGATCCAGTTTTCATTCGATTTCAAAATGAAATCTGGTCTGGTTGATGCTGGCTATGAGCAGGTCAACCGAGATCTGAATGCAGGAACTCGTGGAGATCACATCTTCCTGTGGTACTTCTACGGCAGCACTGAATACGACATTCCAATTGTGGATCTCATGGTAACCACAGACCCCCAACAAGAGCCTGCTCTTCTGCGTGATGGCTGGGAGAGACTGGGCTGTGATCTGAACCGTAATGCAGGAGGAAACGTCATCTACCTGTGGGCAAAGAGAGAGAAGCCGAGCTATATCTTTGAGATCAAAGCATCAGTTGACTTCTCTTCCGACCAGTACCTGTTTCAGCTGGGCTACACTCGTGTGGATGAAGACACCAATCGTAATGCCGGTGGAAACTACGTCTTCCTCTGGTATCGGCGCACGACCGATAAGAGCAAAGCTCTCACTGCTCTTGACGTAAGCACCTCCCTCCAAGAGGAAATAAATCTTCAAAAGAAAGGCTTTGAAGTGCTCAGTGTTAATCTCAACAAAGGCACCAGTGGAAAAGATGTCTTTGCATGGTACAGGAAAGAAGGATGTGCATTGCAGATCCAAGCCATCGTTCTGCTGATCAACCCTGAGGCCAGAAAGGAATATCAGAATGCTGGTATCAAGATTGTTGGCAAAAATCTGAACGACGGCAACAGCGGCTGGATAATATACTTAGCCTACCTGTAAAAGCACACAATCATGCTGTCATCACAGGGTCTTTTTTCAGTTTTCCAAACTGGTTGCCCTGTATGGCAACTATAAGCACAATTGTTTCGAATGCATGACATTATTGTCACTCTTTAAAGCCGATTGTAACCGTGGCTGTTGTAATACGCTCAACCACACACAGTTTATTTGGCCTTTGTGTTTATGTTATACTACATGATGAAATAAAGTCAACTTTATCCACAACAAATGCTTTGGTGAGGTTTTCACACGTCTCTTTGGGAAACTCCTAGCAACAAGTTATACTGCATGCACTGTTCCCTCGTTACATACTCATACTCCAGGGTCATAATACTACAACATTATGTAGACAACAAGACTTAAAAAAAGACACTACAAAATAAATTCAGTTATGTTTTATCAATACAACTGAACTGAAAGGTTTTTGGTCTTCTTTGATATGTGTTTTCCAGAAAGGTACTGTATGATCATTTCACCAGGAAACTGAAGTTGTTCTGAAAAAAAGAAGATGAAGAAAAAAAAAAAATAATTGTTGTTCATTTGATGTTAATATATTAGGCGTTTCTTTTGCCTTATCCGCACATTTTAGAACAAGTCAATCCTTGAAATTAATTCAAAAAGGTAAATGTAACAGGCAGAAAAACAAACAAACAAACCCAAATACAAAGCATTAAAAAGTGGTGGTCTATAAACGATTCATAAATTATTATAGCTTTGTTCACTTGAAGTCAACATCTGCTAAATGATAAATAACCAAACCGGTTTTATCAGCTCCACAAGGTGGCAGACACATTTTGCTTTGGATTGTGCTGCTATATGTTTTTAAAGCTTTGCCTTAGGGCTGCACGATATTGGGAAAATACGCGATATTGTTGTTGAATATTGCGATAACGATATTTCTTGCGATATAACATTTCCCTAGAGAAATGCTATTTTTTTATTATTTATATATGTAATGATCATACTAAAATAAACAGCTAACGGATATTCTTCGAAGGGCAGAGCCCTTGAAGTGTGTTCTTTTAAGGGTGTAAGGCATTACTGTCTCGTATAAGCGTTTGGAACTGACCAAACGTTATCCTTGACAACGCCTCGCCTGCGTGCAGCATTCAGCGCTCCAACAGTTGTTGCAAATTTTATTCAAATACTGTCTAATTGGGGTGGTGATGGCGCAGTGGATAAGACACATGCCTTTGGTGTGAGAGACCCGGGTTCGAATCCGGTGTGAGACACCAATGTGTCCCTGAGCAAGACACTTAACCCCCTAGTTGCTCCAGAGGCGTGCGACCTCTGACATATATAGCAATTGTAAGTCGCTTTGGATAAAAGCGTCAGCTAAATGAATAAATGTAATTGTGTCTTATTTACTATTAAACTTTTTCAATCTTAACTTGCTTAAAGCTGCTAACAATACAGTCTTAAATTATATTTCTATCACTGACGAAAATATTTTGCATCACATAAAAACAAAGACAAATTGAATTAGCTTATTCTACTTACGTTTGTAAAGTCAAAATAAACTGCAACTTTGATCAAGTGAAGATCGCATGTTCACAAACGGAAATCACTTTCTGTGAAGTGACCATGGCATGTTCCCTTCGCTAACGGACTTCTGGAAGGGCCCTTCGTGAAGGGATTAAGATGTTCACCTTCGTTTGGAACGTCCTTACAAATGGCGTCCTCTTCCCGAAGTGCCCTTCAAGGGCACAAAAAAGCCGTTTGGAATTCTCCCTTAGACTTTAAAACACTATGAATGACTGGAAACCTCTGCAGATATTCTTATTTCTGGTTTGCTGATACCATAGACCTGCAAACACAAAAACTACTCTCAAACATTACGTTTTCTTCACATGTAACCACACAATCATCAAGACCATCTTAAAGCAAGAGAATATTTTAAACAAAATATTTCCTTGCCTTGCCTGTTTTTTTTTATAAAAATAAATATTACACAAAAATTTGATTAAAAAAAATGCTATTAAACAAAGTATACAGGCCTTAAATAAATTGGTATATAGTGGAAATACTAACATCTTGTCAACATCCACATAAATAAAATAAGTATTAACATGTGAACATTAAGTAATAACATGTAAACCTATGTGTAGGAGCCGCATTTGAGTTTATTTTTGGTTTCATAATTTACTTATAATTGTCTTTTCTATTGCATTTGAGTGGTACACCTTCTACAGCCAGAGAGGGCGCTATCCTATAAGTTGGAGCATGAAGCGTAGAAGGGGGGACAGAAGGAGAAGGCGTGCCAGCAGATACAGGCCGTTTCTCAATATGCGTACTTGTCTGTACTTGTGGACTTGTGAAACGTCATCAGTCGCTGCCCAAGTACTGTTCCAATTCAAAGTTCACATCTAGCCAAGTCCAGTTCAAATCCCCGGATGTGTTCTTGATCCGCCCCTTTTACCGAGGATGCATCGAGAGGTGACTTGTGCGGACTTGATACGGGCCATAACCCAGAATTCAGTTCGTCCTCCCGTCCTCGAGAGTTCGTTCTTCTGAGTCGAACTTGGCAAGTCCAAACTCGAAAGGACGGAAGTCCAGACTCTGCGAACTTGGTATTGAGAAACGGCCACAGTCTTTGACCTCGGCCTGGATCTGTGTTACTGGAGCTTGGCCTGTATGAGAAAGCTAAACTCCAAGCGCTACAAAGGAATGTTTAAAGACATTTAAACCAGTTTTCATTTTTGTTTTGTACTTTATATTTTTTGCAATAAATACCGACAAACATTCAACGACAACACTCTTGGATTTTCTTGGATTCGGCCTGTGAGTCTGACCCTGTACTCGCATTCTCCAGGTGGTTGGAAACAATAACAGGGGTTTATAGGAAAAACCCAACATTGTTTTTGCCACTACACTATGTTTTAGCACAATGCGATGCCAAATGTGCTTAACTGTGAAAGCTATTTTATTCCAGGGTTTTTTTTGCCAGGAAAACTAGCATATTGACTTTGGTAGGTTTCAAACATGTGCGTTGGCACGTCACAACATTTCCTGATGTACTAAAAAGTCTCTCTCTGAAGGCGAACTACTTGCTGGTATACAGAGATACTTCCTGGCTAGTGCTAGCGTAGAAGTCCACTTGGCGCAGCTCGGAGCTCACTGTCTTCACACAAGTGTCGTACATCTGTGGAATTGCAACATGAGAAAAATCATTTCTCGATGGCAACTGATATCTTCAGTCCAATATGTTAATTAGACCCACAAAGCCTTCTTTGCTCACGGTGTTAACAGGCATCATGTCTTTAGCAAAAAGCGTGTGATAGCATCTGTTATAGCATTTGTAATACTTTGATAGATGGTTGTCTGTACGGCTCCCTTATTGTTACTTGGCTTTTCGTTAGCAGTTTTGGTAGATTCGGCCTAACGTTTTCGGAAGTCTTCATATAGCTCCCTGTGGTTGTGTTCCAGATGACTGTGGAGATTAGTTGTATTTCCTCGCACCTGAGTACATCTCTGATTTAATTTGTCTGTATCAATCTAACAGGTCTGTGCGGTCAGATGATCAGTTAAACCTTATGGTTCCTCCATCTCGCTTAAAATGCAAAGGTGATCGGGCTTTCTCTGCTGCAGCTCCCAGGCTTTGGAATGACATTCCGTTGTCTGTTAAATCATCTCCTACACTTAGTGCTTTTCAAATTGCGCTAAAAACTCACCTGTTTTCCTTAGCATTTGGAAATGTTTTGTAAATTGTTGTTGTTTGTTTGCTGTTAGACAGACAGACACACACACACACACACACACACACACACACACACACATGTTGGTTTTAGTGGTTTATGGGGACTCTCCATAGGCGTAATGGTTTTTATACTGAACAAACTGTGTGTGCTATTGCCCTACACCTAAACCTAGCCCTCACAGGAGACTTTGTGCATTTTTAGATTTTCAAAAAAACACCATTTAGTATGTTTTTTAAGCCTCTTGAATTACGGGGACATAGGCAGTGTCCTCATAAACCACCTTCATATTGTAATACCTCTGTCATACCCATGTCATTATACAAATTTGTGTCCTCATAAACCGCATAAACATGCACACACACACACACACACAGACACACACACACACACACACACAGAGACAGACACACACACACACACACACACACACACACACACACACACAGACACACACACACACACACACACACACACACACACACACACAGAGACAGACACACACACACACACACACACACACAGTGACACACACACACAGAGACAGACACACACACACAAACATACACGTCTATGTTACTAAGAGGGGACGGTCACACTACACTGACCAAGAGGGGACGAGGGTTTCTGCTTATTTTGAAGAAACAAAAGTCACATACAACATTTTCTTTTAAGGCCTTTTTTTCATAATATAACTGAAAATAAGCACTTTTTTTTTTTTTTTTTAAACACATGCCAAGTGGGGGCTCTCAGTGACTTCTACCTATCCAAGAGGGGACCTTCATAGACTAAACCAAAACACTTCTCAATGTATGAATGCAATCATATGTATGTATATATATGCACATATGATTGCATTCATACATTGAGAAGTGTTTTGGTTTTATTTTCAAGCCCAGAAGATATCTGCAGGTTATTTATTGATTTAATGACCATTTATCATTACTGTCTGAATATTTGTGCAGCAGTGATAATGTGTAAATGTTCAAAAGTTTAGAGTTGCATGGAAATAAAGTCAGATTGTGAAGAAAGACTGTATGCCAGCAGTCATATATATGACCTAGGAACACATCTAACTCAGCAAAATCAGGACGTGCCTGGTTTTACAGCTATTAGACTGTAGATAATACTTTTGGGAACAAAAGGGAGCTTTGACGTACAAAAAAAAAAAAAACTTGCTGATTTAGAATATGCTGTTTAACTTGTGTGAAAATAAACATGAAGTAGTGTTACTGTTCATCAAAACACGTAGGTCCCCTCTTGGAGGGTTAATTGTGACATTTGTTTTGCAATTGAATGCTAACTTTGAAAAAGTTTAGTTGGCTTAATTACAAAATGAATGTTACAATTAACATATATTGTAACATTTGTATAATCAACATTGCCATTGCATTCAGAAATAGTGAGAATGTGAAATATGTTTAATATCAAGTCAAGCAAACATACATCGCTCTGCACCATCCAACAGGGGACCATTTTCCTTTAATTTAGTTAAATCACTGCTACATGCACAGACCTGTTTCTGTTTAGCATGTACAGATTTGCTTGTGTGGAAAAAGCCATGGAATAACATTGCTTTTGACTGTTCAACAATTAACAATTAGTTTTAAGGTAACACTTTAGAATACTGATCCTTTGTTAATGAATAACTACACAGGAACAATTCACTAATGCACTATTAACATTGTAGTAACTACTAATACCTAACAAGAAACTATGATTAGTGATTTAGTAAGTAATAGAGCTCAGTTGAAACTGGTAGTTCACTATTAGCTGATCAATAACTACTATTTGTTTTATATATCCTGAAGAACTACTGTATACAGGTTCATAATTAATGTGAATTATGCATAATGTATAATTAATTCTAAAATGAATATGATGGTAACCCACTAGTAATAACTCAAGAATTATCTAATTATTTTAAAGGAACTACTAACTACTTGGATCAGTATTCTAAAGTGAAAAGCATCATAACTCCCTAATACTGACTGACGTGATTTAAAGCTTTTGAGATATATGTAAGGTTTTGGATAGTAATGACTCAAGTGTTACTACATCCTTCTGAAGAAACTACTAATTATTTGGATCAGTATTCTAAAGTGAAGATCACGGTAACCCACTAGTAATGATTTAAGTGTTACCAAATCTAGCAAAATGAATTACTAACCAAAACCTTACAAAAACCTTAAAAGTTTACACTGACTTCAGTAATTACTAGGGAGTTATCACAATCTTCACTTTAGAATACTGATCCAAATAATTAGTATTTCCTTTAGAAGAATTTGGTAATACTTGAGTCATTACTAGTGGGTTACCATGAGCTTTACTTTAGAATTAATTATTCATTATGTATTATTCATATTAATTATGAACCTGTATACAGTAGTTCTTAGGGAGGTATGAAAAAATAATAGTTACTGATTAGCTAATAGTGAACTACCACCTTCGACTAAGCACTATTACTTACTAATTCATTAATCAGAGTTTCTTGTTAGTTACTAATAGTTACTAGAGTGCCAATATTGCATTACTCATGCGTTCTTGTGTAGTTATTCATTAATAATGGAACAGTATTCTAAAGTGTTACCAGTTTTAAGATGCAATATCACACTACAACAATTCAGTGAGGTTCAATTAATTAAAAATGACATGAACTTAACATTTATACATAATAAATCTGATTGGAAAGTCTGTTAGTGAATTCTTTTGACTTTGGAAATCTTTGTTGCATTGCATACCAATGCTGGCTGTTAAAAATGGGAAAACACTTATTGTGTTGCTTGCCTGTAACTCAAAACATACAGAAGATCTAAAGTAACTGATTTTGTTCAAGTGAAGAATATTTTTTAACATGACTTGATTCACCATTTCTTGCGTCACAAATTTGACATCAAACTTTGCCATACGGAAATGTAATATATGTGCATATACGAAATACCCCCAATTTCATATATTGACATATAAGTCTACCAAATACAAAAATATATGTTTATGTATGTATAATACATTTATTGCCATATATGGAATGTATATAATTATTAATATATGTGAGATATATGTCTTTTGTAATTATGCGTTATATACAAATTGGACATATATGCATACAAATTATTTACATATATGTGACGTGTCACTTATATATGACAATCATTTAATTATGAAATATATGGTTTCATATATTTGATCTTTTAATATGTGATCTTTGATCTTTAAAATTATCTTTTAATTTACATTTATTCATTTAGCTGACGCTTTTATCCAAAGCGACTTACAATTGCTATATATGTCAGAGGTCGCACGCCTCTGGAGCAACTAGGGGGTTAAGTGTCTTGCTCAGGGACACATTGGTGTCTCACACCGGATTCGAACCCGGGTCTCTCACACCAAAGGCATGTGTCTTATCCACTGCGCCATCACCACCGACATCACCACAACCTTTTAATACAGGTTGTATGCATCTACAAAGTTGCAGTGCATTGCATATTTCATGCCTTAAGCCTAAAATGTTAAATGGTGCAATAAGCTACAAAAAGTAACATCTATTCCAAGTCTTTATTTAATTAGAACAATCTTTAACAAATTAAACAATCTTATTGAGCTGCACAATCAAAAAGAAAAAAAAAAGAAACATTTACATATACAGGTCCTTCTCAAAAAATTAGCATATTGTGATAAAGTTCATTATTTTCTGTAATGTACTGATAAACATTAGACTTTCATATATTTTAGATTCATTACAACACAACTGAAGTAGTTCAAGCCTTTTATTGTTTTAATATTGATGATTTTGGCATACAGCTCATGAAAACCCAAAATTCCTATCTCAAAAAATTAGCATATTTCATCCGACCAATAAAAGAAAAGTGTTTTTAATACAAAAAAAGTCAACCTTCAAATAATTATATTCAGTTATGCACTCAATACTTGGTCGGGAATCCTTTTGCAGAAATGACTGCTTCAATGCGGCGTGGCATGGAGGCAATCAGCCCGTGGCACTGCTGAGGTGTTATGGAGGCCCAGGATGCTTCGATAGCGGCCTTAAGCTCATCCAGAGTGTTGGGTCTTGCGTCTCTCAACTTTCTCTTCACAATATCCCACAGATTCTCTATGGGGTTCAGGTCAGGAGAGTTGGCAGGCCAATTGAGCACAGTAATACCATGGTCAGTAAACCATTTACCAGTGGTTTTGGCACTGTGAGCAGGTGCCAGGTCGTGCTGAAAAATGAAATCTTCATCTCCATATAGCTTTTCAGCAGATGGAAGCATGAAGTGCTCCAAAATCTCCTGATAGCTAGCTGCATTGACCCTGCCCTTGATAAAACACAGTGGACCAACACCAGCATCACTGACTGTGGGTACTTGACACTGGACTTCAGGCATTTTGGCATTTCCCTCTCCCCAGTCTTCCTCCAGACTCTTGCACCTTGATTTCCGAATGACATGCAAAATTTGCTTTCATCCGAAAAAAGTACTTTGGACCACTGAGCAACAGTCCAGTGCTGCTTCTCTGTAGCCCAGGTCAGGCGCTTCTGCTGCTGTTTCTGGTTCAAAAGTGGCTTGACCTGGGGAATGCGGCACCTGTAGCCCATTTCCTGCACACGCCTGTACACGGTGGCTCTGGATGTTTCTACTCCAGACTCAGTCCACTGCTTCCGCAGGTCCCCCAAGGTCTGGAATCGGTCCTTCTCCACAATCTTCCTCAGGGTCCGGTCACCTCTTCTCGTTGTGCTGCGTTTTCTGCCACACTTTTTCCTTCCCACAGACTTCCCACTGAGGTGCCTTGATACAGCACTCTGGGAACAGCCTATTCGTTCAGAAATTTCTTTCTGTGTCTTACCCTCTTGCTTGAGGGTGTCAATGATGGCCTTCTGGACAGCAGTCAGGTCGGCAGTCTTACCCATGATTGCGGTTTTGAGTAATGAACCAGGCTGGGAGTTTTTAAAAGCCTCAGGAATCTTTTGCAGGTGTTTAGAGTTAATTAGTTGATTCAGATGATTAGGTTAATAGCTTGTTTAGAGAACCTTTTCATGATATGCTAATTTTTTGAGATAGGAATTTTGAGTTTTCATGAGCTGTATGCCAAAATCATCAATATTAAAACAATAAAAGGCTTGAACTACTTCAGTTGTGTTGTAATGAATCTAAAATATATGAAAGTCTAATGTTTATCAGTACATTACAGAAAATAATGAACTTTATCACAATATGCAAATTTTTTGAGAAGGACCTGTATAACTGATCAAAACACTGAACAGGCATAAGAAACAGAACATCAACCAATTGTAGTGGTTCAGCTAAAGGTCTACAGATTTGTATTCCCACAGCTTGGGTAGTTTTTGGTTTATTGCCATCCCGAAGAGGCCCCCGGTGAAGAAATTTCTGGATCACTGCATCTGGAAGAAATTAGTAAAAGTTAGGTTTTTATAATATAATAACAATAAATTGATTTACTAGGCCCAGAATTACATTTACACTTAAATGTATAATATAAAAAATCTAATTGTCTGAACCCTATATGTAATTCAGGAAGTGCTCAACATTTAAAAACAATTTTTAACTTTGGTAGTGTTGGGTCGTACAGTAAACTAAACTTGATTTTAGTCAATATGGTGTTAAAATATATACATTTAATCTGTTTAAGTCTTGCAATCCAACACTGTACCAGTTTAATTTTGCTTTTAAATTAGAACTGTGCTTATGTCTTAAAGTGTTAACTACATATGAGAAATACACTACTCACAAAAAGTTAGGGATATTTGACTTTCAGCTGAAATTTATGAAAAATGTAAAAAGTTCATGCTACAGTGATATTATATAAAAGTAGGGCATTTAAGAAGAAGCATGGAGTGGTAATATTTTTCATCTCAAAGTATTTATTGAAACAAAAGCTAAAAACAGTGGTGGGTATACCACAACAAAAAATGTGGCATGAGGCATGGCATCCCACTCTTCTTGAAGGGCTGCCCTCAGGTCACTGAGGTTCTGGGGTGCGGGGTTACGACCCTCTGCACGACGACTTTTTCTACGAAGTTTTCTATGGGATTCAGGTGTAGAAAACGTGCAGGCCACTCCATTTGAGGTACTCCAGCCTCCAGCAGCCGTTCCCTGATGATGCAACCTCGATGAGCTGGGGCATTGTTGTCCATGAAGTTTAAATCAGGCCTGTGTTGCTCATGCAGAGGCACAATGACTGGATTAATGATGTTATTTAGGTAGTATTGGCTTGTCACTACCATTCACAAGGTGTAGGGCAGTTCTGTATTCTGTATGACAATAACCCAGCTCATTGAGGTCACATCATCAGGGAGCGGCTGCTGGAGGCTGGGCTACCTCAAGTGGACTGCACTTTCTCCAGACCTGAATCCCATAAAAAAACCTGTGGGATCAGCCGAGTCGTCGTGCAGAGGGTCAAAACCCTGCACCCCAGAACCTCAGTGACCTGAGGACAGCCCTTCAAGAAGAGTGGGATGCCATGCCTCAGCATACAATAAGTCGACTTGTGAACAGCATGAGACATCGTTGTCAAACTGTAATTGATGCTCAAGGACACGTGACAAGTTATTGAGACATTGATATGTTTGTTGTGGTATAGCCACCACCATTTGTTTGAGATGAAGAAATTACCACTGCATGCTTCTACTTAAATGCCCTACTTTCATGATATAATTTCACTGTAGCGTAAACGTTTTACATTTTCCATAAATAACTTTGTGTGAGTAGTGTATATTGAGTATTAAAACAAAATTATTTAAAAGATTTTAAAAGTTTTTATTTAAAATTTAAAAGATTATTTAAAAGACTGTATAATACTAATTATGTAATAATTATAAGTTGTAGTTGTAAAATATTCCCAGATACCACTTGATCTGAGCTCCACCTTCTTAAGGACAAGACAGAACAGCAACAAAGCACAGCCTACATGCCCATGCAAATAAAATGCCTCTAGAGACATGAAGAATTATACTATATTAACCCAAGTTTTCAATGACAGAGTTCACAACTAAGGTTACAATTTCGTTTGCTATTTAGCAACAATGAAATAAACAGTAGACGTTTTATAATAACGAATGAGGGCATCGTTTTGGCCTGGAGAAAAGAAATTAAAAAGGGTAATTGATTTGTTTACATGTACAGTATATTGCAGATGTTAGTTTTGGTTTCAGTAAAATATGTGACCTTTTCTGGGTAGATGCTCCATCATTCACATCACTGCCATCCACAATTTGCAGGTTCAGCCTCCACTTCTATTTTCTGAGAAATTCTGGACTGATTACCTTTTCAAGGGACACAAACAGGAAAAGCATAATTATCAGCAAAGATATGAACAAAATTGACTACCGTAGGTTAACCATATTTTCAAAAACCCAAAGTCACATCTTTTATTGTACTGTACCTTTATGTAATATGCACATGTATGTGCTTATGCACTCATCACAGACATGTCTCTGACATGTCAATGTACTTGGTGTAATATAACCAAGGACAGTACTGTATGAATTCAATGTGTTTGAGTTTGTGCAACTTTATAGACTAGACTACATCTCAGAGATAAACATTATAACGTAATTTTGCTCTATTACTTTTTTCAGAGAGCTTTAATTAATTTTCAAATGTTGCATTGCTGTAACGGAACTGCAGGACACAGAGGTAAGTGAAATAATCAGTGCATTTATTACAGACGTGGATTGCACACAGCAAAGGTGAAAGTCTTCAACACAGGTGAGTATCCCTTCGTGGAGAGGATGTGACAAGTATGCAGTGATTCTGATATAGTCTCTTTGTTTTGGCAGGTCCTGGGTGAACAGGAAAGCCAGGGCGATAGGGAGTAGCGGTTGTCCAAGCCAGCCACAGGAATCTGATCGCGGAGAAACTGAAGAGGAACAAGGCAGAGGGTAAGTATAACAGGTAGGTATTTCAGGTAGTATACTCAGCTTGATGCTTCGTACAACGTCGGTCCTTGTAGTAGTAACAACAGGCTTTGCAGTGTGGTAACTTCAAGATCGGACAAATGCGGTGACTGAGGTGAGTGCTTTTATCCAGTTCAGAATGATGATGGTGACGAGGATCAGGTAAGCATGATTATTAATGATGTGCAGGTGGAAGTGATCAGTGAAGGTGACGACGGGCTATTCTGTGACAATTGCTTATCCAGTGAAAACAATGAGCTTACAGTAACTCTATCCAGTAACTTAGTATAGTTCAAATTAACTTTAACGCGAGCAAATGGCAAAACACATCAATGCAGCTGCAACGTTAACCATAACATCATATTTAAAACACTGACAGGGAAATTTGAAACTGATCTGTATAGGGACAGAGGCTCTTTCAGTCCAAAACAATCATAAAACACTTAGTTCCTATGTAATATTAGCATATGAATTTTAATAAAGCGTGGAGTAAATCAGTGTAAATTACCTGCACCGCTGCAGCTCATTCAAGGGCATTTCATCCAGTGCTCCACTCAACGATGTTGGTCTGTCTTCGTGCCCGTCAATAAAATCATTGTCGTATAAACTTTATGCTGGCACATTCGTTTTCCTTCCACTTGCTAAGAAAAACATTTTAACGTAGACAACTGTGTTTAGCTGCAGCCATCGCTCAGACTCTGCCGTTAGCGCGGGTGTGTGTGTGTGTTTGAATTTTGGCGCATACGCAGAAGCGGTATTGTGAGGTTCATGCACAATCGCGCTGATTCGCACACGTACAAAAAAATTTAAATAAAATAAAAATTGTTGAGCCAACTTAAAATTTTAAGGCAACCAGCTTTTAGCAGACTTTGAACTGAGTTCTCTCAACTTATTATTCTTATTTTAAATTGGCTCAACTTAAAAAAAAAAAAAATTAAAAAAAAAAATTAAAGTTCCATACAGTTTTTCTTTGGTTTGGTAAGGTTTGGGGTGGGGGGTGGTCCATGTTTCAGGAGGTAGGGGTTTGCATGGGGTTTCAGAGGGGGGCGGGGTGGTTTGAGTTCAGGGCTCTCACAGCCTGGGGGAAAAAGCTGCTGTTGAGCAGTCTGGCGGAGCGGGCTCTGATGCTCCGGTACCGTCTTCCTGATGGTAGGAGCTGGAAGAGACTGTGGGAGGGATGGGTGGAGTCCTTCACGATGCTGTTGGTTTTGCTGGAGCATCGTGTAAGGAAGATGTCCAGGATGGAGGGGAGAGGGGCACCGATGATCTTTGCAGCTGTGTTCACTGTCCGCTGGAGGGTCTTGCGGTCAGCAGCACTGCAGTTCCCGTACCAGACAGTGATGCTGCTGGTCAGCACACTCTGAATGGTGCCTCTGTAGAATGTGGTGAGGATGGGTGGAGGGAGACTTGCTCTTTTCAGACGGCGGAGAAGGTGTAGGCGCTGTTGTGCCTTTTTGGAGAGTGACATGGTGTTGGTGGTCCAGGTGAGATCCTCTGTGATGTGCACCCCCAGGAATTTAGTGCTGCTGACTCTCTCCACAGTCGAGCTGTCGATGGTCAGTGGGGGGTGGTCAACGGAGTTTCTTCTGAAGTCCATCACAACCACCTTTGTCTTCTCCACATTGAGGGACAGATTGTTTGTGCCACACCATTCAGCCAGATGTGGCTCAGCGAGGTGTTGAAGATATCTGTTAGGACATCTGTCAGCTGTGCAGCACAGTCTCTCAGAACACGGCCAGGTATGTTGTCAGGACCCGCAGCCTTGCGTGGGTTAATCCTAGATAGGGTCTTCCTTACGTCGGCTGGAGACAGACAGAGCGCCCGGTCGTTGGGAGGTGTGGGCAGTTTTTGTGCAGGTGTGTCATTCTGCATTTCAAACCGTGAATAAAAGTGGTTGAGTGCATCGGGGAGGGATGTGTCCTCATCACAGGCCTGTGGCGGGGGCTTGTAGTCAGTGATGGTCTGAATGGCTTGCCACAGGCTCCGTGTGTCTCTGCTGTCTGTGAAGTGGTTGTTGATTTTTTGGGCATATGACCGTTTTGCTTTTTTGATGCCACAGGACAGATTGGCTCTTGCTGTTTTGAGGGCTGCTTTATCTCCTGATCTGAATGCTTCATCTCTGGTCTTTAGCAGCCCACGAACCTCTGCTGTCATCCATGGCTTCTGGTTTGCACGTGTGGTGATGGTCTTGGTGACTGTCACATCATCAGTGCACTTTTTGATGTAAGCAGTCACAGTTTCAGTGTACTCATTCAGGTCTGTGTGGTTGTTGTAGGTGGCTGCCTCTTTAAACATGCTCCAGTCTGTGTCCTGGAAGCAGTCCTGCAGTGCTGAGGTGGCATTGTCTGGCCATACTGTGATCTGCTTTTCAACCGGTTTGGTGAGTTTAAGAAGTGGTCTATATGCTGGGATTAGCATAACAGTGATGTGGTCGGAGTACCCGAGGTGGGGGCGGGGTTCAGCCTTTTAAGCATTCTTAACTGTTGTGTAAACAAAGTGCAGTGTGTTGTTTCCCCTTGTTGAAAAGTTCACATGTTGGTAGAAAAACTGTCTTTAAGTTTGCGTGGTTGAAGTCACCGGCTATGATGAAAAAGCCGTCTGGGTTTTTTGTTTGTTGTTCACTGATGGCGCTATACAGTTCACGAAGCGCGTCCTTAGCGTTTGCACACGGGGGGATGTAAACCGCAACGATAACAATGGCCGTGAACTCCCGCGGCAGATAGAACGGTCGACACTTCACAACCATAAACTCCACCAGCGATGAACAGTGTTTTGATAATACCGCAGCATTGTTACACCAGTCTTTGTTGATATACACACACAAGCCACCTCCGCGTGTCTTACCAGACAGTGATGAATCTCTGTCCGCTCAGAAGTTGGTTAGCCCGTGCAATTGAATGGCGGAGTCCGGGATGTTGTCGTTTAGCCATGTTTCGGTGAAAACAAACACGCAACAGTCCCTTGCCTCATGCTGTGTAGATCGACTGAGTTGAATTAAGTCCAGTTTGTTTTCCAGATAGCGAACGTTTGAGAGCATGAGTGTTGGAAGAGCCGGCCTTGAGGGGTTAGCTCTTAGCCTAGCTCGTATACCTCCGCGCTTACCGCGCTTCCGTCCTCTCTCACACCGCTTGCGACGCTGCCTTGTGCGGGTAGCGTCAGTAGGCGAGGCCGCGGTCTCGAAGTCCGGCTCCAGCAGTAAACAAAGGCCTCGTAGCTTCTCAGTAGCCGCCTGCGATGTTCGTATGCGTTGCTGATATCCAAAAGACTTTGGCGATCATAGATGAATTCTGGGGTGATTTCCTTAAGAGTTAGCGGTAAACTGACACTATTTGGAGACGAACAGGCGACGTTAAACGACATAAAAGCACTGTCTTTGGGACCCGGAGCAGCCGCAGCGATCGATCGCGCCGCCATCTTCCTAGATTTGTTTACTTGATTCATTTACTTGATTTGTTCAAGTTGATTTATTTATGTATGATTTGTGTTAATGTTATATTGTTTCTATTTGTTTATGGGTTATCAGAAACCAACAATTACCAGCACTTGGTATCAAAGAAATGTCTACTCCTACATGTTGAGAAATAAACTGGAAACATGAGATTGACGACTGAATGAGTTTTAATGGATTCACCATTCCAGTAGCAATAGCCAAACCAGCCTAAAAATCCTTTCAATTTTGTACATGGTCATTCGAGCCGGAATAGGCTGCTAGAATTGATACTGAGGATGACTGTGTAAGACCTAAACGTTCATCTAGGATTGTAAAGCCTCCAAGATGGCAGCAAGATTATGTGATGGCTCAGTCAAATCTTTCGATTCATCCAAGAGGGCAACTGGCACAAGAGCCAGAGGATTTGAGTCAGCAGGTTACATCACAAGGAGTTTCCATTACTGCAACTCAAAACGAGGTGAAGTCTTTATCTGAGGAGATTAAGCAGATGAAGGGAATGTTGTTGGATATGGGACAAATGATGAAGGATATGCAAAGGAAAAGATCTTCATCTTCTACTAGCTCTGAATGCAGTTCGAATGAAGAGTCCTTTGTTCCAACCCAACTGAACCAACAACATGAGGTAAACCTCGGAAATCCTATGGTGGATGAGTTGAGTGAACGTATACGTCAACATGGAATTAAGCAGGGAAATGTGTCTTCTATGCCACCAAAGTTTAGTGAACCAATTACCATGCCTCCGTCTCAGGATGTGCCGCTTGTCTCTCCAATGCCTATTTTATCCGTACCTATTGCTACAGAGATACCACCACAGCTTTCTAATCCATGTACCCCTATTAGACCTTCCTTTCGTCCCATAGACAACCTTAGGTTCCAATCTGCTGTGGATCCTGATGTAATGGGTGCAGGTTTGACTCAGCAACGTAATGGTCTACCATGGCTATCTTCAGTCAGTCATCAAATGAATTCAGGGTTTGATTCCAGTGATCAACAAGTAGGAAGGGATCAAAGCCTTTTTCCAGCTGATCAAATGCAGGGAAATGTGTTCCTTATGCCTGGGAATCCATGGATGCCTCCAAGTTGGCTGCCGCCCCCCCTCTATCCAAGTGGAGGACTAAGGCATCCAAACCTGCCTGATTTTCCTTATCCAGTGTCGTATCCATCTCTTGGCCAATACACTTCACTTAATTGTGATCCATTGAGAGCTGCAACATTGCATCCAAGAGATATATTAGTTGGACATCCCTATGCATAGCTTGGTAATCCTCATCAAATTTCCTTGCAACATCAAACTGGAACAGTAAGGGAGCAGCAAGCTAATCCTTCCACTATGTCTATCTCGAATCCTTTCACCTCCAGAGATATCATTGCTTAGAGATATCAAACATCTGCACTTCCTCCAACTGGAGTACAACAGATGGTACTTGATCAGTGTAGGCCCATTCCGACAGCAGTGACGGTGCCTCAGACAAAGATGCCTGCTTCACAGCCCTCAAGGTCAGCCCTTATTTAAAGACTTTCATTTCCGTATTTGAAGAGTGATGACCCCTATGAGTTTGCCATGTTGAACATGGCTTTGAAGAATTTGATGCCCTTAGAGGAAACTGAGCAATATAAGTATCACATTCTTCTGGATCATTTGAAGTTTGATGCAGCCCGACATTTAGCCTTGGCTTATGCCTATCATTCTCAGCCTTACACTACTGCTTTGAAGGCTCTCCAGAAAAGGTATGGCCAACCCCATCAGTTGGTGCTTCGGGAGATTGCTGCTATTAAGAACTTGTCAGCTGTACGATCAGGAGATCCCGATGGGTTTAGTCAATTTGCTCTACGAGTTCAAGCTCTTGTTGGCATGCTTCAGTCCTGGGATCATGAAGGAGCAAAAGAGTTATTCTGCGCATCACATGTCCATCAATTGCTTAGTAAGCTTCCAGCCCAGCAGGTCGCTAGTTTTGCAAGATATGCTACTCGACCAGATGAGCCCTATGACTTGGTTAGTTTCTCTGTTTGGTTGGAAGAGGAATCAGAATGTCAGAATCTAGCTGTCCAAGTATTTGAACAATCAAAGGGTGTGAAGTCCCAGATAAGAGAAGGGAGGCCTACCAAGTCCCAATTTCAGTCAGCTGCTTTCCTTCATAGGGTAAGTCCAGAAGTAAATGTACCCACTCAGAAAAGGAAAACTGAAATTATTAGATCACAGGAAAGGAATGAGGGCCGTAAACCATCTTGTACCTACTGTTGTCATACTGATCATCATCTTAGTCAATGTTCTGAATTCCAGAATTTTGATACAGCAGCAAAACGGAAGTGGATTGCTGATAACAATCGTTGTTGGAGATGTGGTTGGGCCCATAGAGCGTTTAGTTGTCACCTGCAAAGAAAATGTCCAAAATGTCAGAATCGTCACCTAGGAATATTGCATGATGTGAATGTACACAAACCTGATTCTGGGATATATTATTTGAGCAGACCAAGTGGTCTTAACTCTGTTCTTTTGAAAATTGTGAAGGTAGTTCTGAGCCATCAAGGAAAGACTCTGGAGACGTATGCCATATTAGATGACGGTTCAGAAAGAACCATGCTTATGTCTTCTGCGGCAGAATTTTTAGGTCTTCATGGGGTGGCAGAGTCATTGGTTATTCGAACCATCCGGCAAGGCTCAGAGAAAATTGAAGGTGCAAATGTTTCCTTTTTAATTTCGTCAGCTGATCATAAGTAGAGTAAATACCAAATACGAGGAGCTTTTACAGCTCAAATGCTTGATCTACCTGAGCAGACTTACCCAGTGCAGATGCTCCAGCGACGCTTTCAACATCTAAGAGGCATCCCTCTGGAAGAGTTTCAGAAGGTGAAACCTCTGTTATTAGTGGGAGCTGATTATCCTCATCTTCTTTGTTCCAAAGAGCGAATACATTTCGGTCCTCCTGGAAGTCCAGCTGCTTTACATACTCGCCTGGGGTGGACATTGCAGGGACCGACTTCTTTAGGTGAGAAGACTAATTCAATCACGCAGTGTTTCTTCCAAGCTTCACTGTCCATGGATCAGTTGCACCAGGATGTGGAGAAATTATGGAAAGTTGATGTACTTCCTTTCTCTCCAACTCCGAAGCATGCCATGCGTTCTAAGGAAGATAAGGAAGCTCTTGAGTTCTTGGAACGGGAAACAAAGTGTGAAGAAATTAATGGAATTAGAAGATATGTGACTCCTTTACTGCGAGCTAAGAATGCACCAGTAATTAAAGTACCATCCGAGGCAGTAATGCCAGCTTTGTGTCGTCTGGAAAGACAGCTGGCTAAGGATCCAGATCGTGCGCTTATTTATGAGCAAGAGATTCAGAAACTCATTGAAGCTGGATGTAGGAGCCATTTTGAGTTTAATCTAAATTTTTGTGCTATTGGAGCACTGGTATATTTTGTTAGATTTAGGGTCCTTTATTTTGTAGGGACTTTTAGTTTGACGGTTGGTGAGAATGTTTTAAGTTAAAGATGGCCGCCTCTCACCTTTCTAAAAACAAAAGAACAAGGAAGCTGTTGGAACGTATTAAGCATACAGTTCTTTACAATGCTATTGAAATGCTATTGAAACACTATTGAATCACTATTGAACACTATTTGGACATTATTTTTGATATTAAGTTGTGCCTTTTTTGACCACCATTTTTCAACCACTTACCAATCGTTTGTTGGATTACTGGAGTCCATGCTTTGTCTGAACCAACCTACTTACCTGCCTGCTGCCTGCCTTGCTCTGCTTACCTGCCCTGTTTACCTATCTGCTGGAATCCCATCTCATCCACCTCAAAAAAGGTACAATTTAAGTTTCTCTGTGTTGGATAGCTCGTCAAAGAAGCTAAGCAATACGTCCCAGCTAAGAGTGGTCCGCCACTACATTAAGTAAAGAACTTTGCAATCGTTTGCACTGCTTCACAATCAAATTGTTTGGAACCCATGGAAGCATTTGTTTGACTGATATTGAAGCGTAAAAGTTTTTTTATTTTATTTTTTTGATACTTTGGAGTTGACAAAGTTTTGGATCTTTTGAGAATTTACCTTTCAAGTTCACTATTGGAGTGCATTATTGTTTATTACTGGATTTGCTACTGGAGCGGTCAATGATTTTTTGTTCACGCATATGAAAGCTTAAATGAATCTTTTTGTTGTTGTTCTCAAAAAAGCTAAAATATGGCTGATGACAAACTTAAAGAGCTTTGCGGAACGCGCAGAGGAAAACTTGGCGTGTGTACACGTAAAATGAATGAAAGGAATTATTAAAAGGTGGAGATATTGAAGCCGTTGACACAGGCATTGAACATCTCCATGTGGCATTGGATGAATTTAAAGATGTGCATCAATCTGTGCAAGTGCTGTATGAGGAAAAGGAAAAGAAAAGTGACAATGATGATTGGTACCAACCAAAGATGCAAACCTTTGAAACATTTTTGAATGAGGTAGAAATGTGGAAGAATGCTCAAAGCTATGAACCCCAAATTGTGGTGTCTCCTCTGGACAGTATATCCATTGTGGCAGCACGTGCCAGTAAAGTAGAACATTCACGTTCTGGTGCCAGTGTTGCCTCAAAATCTTCGTCAGTGTCTTCCGCCCGTTTAAAAGCTGAAGCTGAAAAGGCAGCTCTATTGCAACGTACTGAAGGACTGAAGAAAAACACGCCTTGGAAATGGAAAGAATTAAAGTGCAAAATGCAATGGAAAGAGTTGAACTTGAAACAGAGTTGGCTGCAGCTAATGCAAAAGTGCGAGTGTTACAGAGCATTGATGCTGAATCTATGAACTCTAAACTCATATTGACAGAAGTTTCAGAATTGCCAGGAGATGGCATGAATGCGTATCTGGAGAGCAATTATGACAGAATCAAGGAACATGTTCATCCAGAATCCTCACCAGTGGAATATGCCAGAATCTCTACTGTTCCCAAAACACCATTGCAAAAGGTTTTAACACAGGATACAAGACCATGGAGGTCACAAAGGCCTGTTCAGACCTTACAATTGAATCCGACCAGTCAAGCAGCTGCAGGTACTTCCTTTCCATATGCTCCTTTAAGCTCAGATACCAGCAACCTGGGTGCTGTTGTTGATCTTATTGCACAGCAACAGAAAATGACTTAACTTCCAACTAGGCATCTACCCATGTTTAGTGGTGAACCTCTGAACTTCAGACCATTTATGCAGGCATTCGAACACTGTATTGAGAGAAACACAAGCAATAGCCAAGACAGACTGTATTACCTTGAACAGTACACCTCTGGCCAACCTAAAGAGCTGGTCAGAAGTTGCCTTCATATGGATGCAGATAGAGGGTATGCAGAGGCAAAACGGCTATTGGAACTTCATTTTGGAGATGAATATAAAATTACTAATGCTTATATGGATAAAGCCTTAAATTGGAATAATATCCCATCAGACAATGGAGAAGCTCTGTACAGTTATGCTCTTTTCCTCCGTGGATGCTGAAATGTAATGCGCACCTTAAGGTACATGGATGAGCTGAACCTTCCATTAAACCTGAGGCTTCTAATCTCCAAGGTGCCTTACAAAGTGAAAGAAAAATGGAGATCACATGCTTTTGACATCAGGGAACGAACAGGAACAAGAGCCACGTTTGCCGATCTTGTCTTCTTCCTGGAAAGGCAGGCCAGGATTCTACAAGACCCAATCTTTGGTAACCTCCAAGACGGCTCCTCAAACAGAAGGCCACCAAAAACAGCCGCTAACAGTAGCAAGCCAATGAGTTCCATGCAGAAGAGCAGAGGGAGCAGTTTTGCCACAACAGTATCGGTTGCACCAAAGAACAACACAGAGAGCACAATGCAAGTATCAAATGTGCCCAAAAACAGTTCATCAAAACTCTGTCCTGCCTGTAATGGTGAGCATGAGATTGTGTCATGTCAAGAGCTGATGAAGAAGTCTCACAACGCTCGAGTTAAGCTGCTAAAGACTAAAGGTGTCTGCTTTGGTTGTCTTGCTAAAGGACACATGAGTTTGACTTGCAAAAATAGACAAACCTGTTCAATTTGTTCAAAATTACATCCCACTATCTTGCATATACCTCAAAATGTAATGAAAGAGCAGAGTAATGCAGGTCCTACAGACAAAAGGGCAGTGAGCAGTGGGTTGGTTTCACTGAAAAGAGAGGCACTTGAATGTAGTGATAAACATTGTACACTTGCAATAATACCAGTTCAAGTCAAAATGAGTAATTCAAATCATGTAGTTCAGACATATGCTTTCCTTGACCCAGGGAGTTCCGCAACATTTTGCACAGAACAACTTAGGAGGAACTTGAATGCTAATGGGAAACATCAGCAAATACTTCTGCGCACTATGGGGCAAAATACATCTGTTAACAGTCTGGTAGTCAAGGGCCTGGAAGTGTGTAGCTTGGAAGGAAAGGAATTCATAAAATTACCTGAAGTTTACACTCAGCAGGAAATTCCAGTCAACAGGGAACATATCCCCAGACGAGAAGATATTCGAAAATGGCCCTATCTTCAAGATGTTGATATTCCCAACATTAATGCTGGGATTGACCTTCTGATTGGGATTAATGCACCCAAATTGATGGAACCTTGGAGAATTATCAATAGCCAGGGTAATGGACCCTTTGCTGTTAAAACACTGCTAGGATGGGTGGTGAATGGACTTCTCCACAATGAGGATGCATGCATCAACAAGCAAGGTCAGAAATATATTCATGCACATCGGATTTCTGTTGATAACCTGAGTGAACTTTTGATTCAGCAATACAACCATGATTTCCCAGAAAAGTGTTTTGAGGAAAATAAACAAATGTCGGTGGAAGACCACAAATTCATGCAGATAATGGACAGCTCTGTTGAATTAGTGGATGGACATTATCAATTGCCTTTGCCATTCAAGAAGGATAATCCTATGATGCCAAACAACCGTCACATGGCAGAGCAACGAGCATTGTCTTTAAAAAGAAAGTTTCAAAGGAATCGTGACTTTCATAATGAGTATAGGGCATTTATGGAAAAGGTCCTATCATGCGGACATGCTGAACTTGTACCCCAAGACCAGTTGATGCAGGAAAATGGAAAAGTGTGGTATATTCCACACCATGGTGTGTTTCACCCAAGGAAGGGGAGCTTGCGTGTGGTATTTGACTGCTCTGCAGCTTATCAGGGTGCCTCACTGAACAATGAACTCATTCAAGGTCCCAATCTTACAAACAGCTTAATTGGGGTCTTAGTCCGTTTTCGTCTTGACAACATCGCTATCATGGCTGATGTGGAGAAAATGTACTATCAAGTAAAGGTCCCATCTCATCATGTGAATTTTTTGCGCTTCCTTTGGTGGCCAAATGGGGACGTTAGTCAGCCACTGAAAGAGTACAGGATGATCGTACATCTTTTTGGCGCAACATCATCAGCTAGCTGTGCAAGTTATGCTTTAAAGAGGACAGCTGAGGATAACAAGGGGTGCTTCTCAGCTGATGCAACTAGCACAGTCAAGAACAACTTCTATGTGGATGATTTGTTGAAGGTGGTGGACACAGAGGGCCATGCCATTAGACTTTGAAAGAGCTGAAATTACTCTGTGCAACTGGAGGCTTTAAATTGACCAAATGGATTAGTAACAACAGAGCTGTATTGGCCTCCATTCCAGAACCTGAGAGGGCCAAGGACATAAAGAATCTTGACCTTGACATAGAAGATTTGCCAGTGGAAAGAGCTCTCGGTGTGCAGTGGTGTGTTAAGGAAGACACTTTCACATTCCAGGTGAACATAAAGGAGCGTCCATGCACCAGACGTGGGATTCTGTCTATGGTCAGTTCTATATATGACCCACTTGGATTCCTTGCACCTCTCACCTTTCCGGCAAAACACATCTTGCAAGAGTTGTGCAAGCAGAACATTGGAAGGGATGAAGAATTGCCAGAGGTCCAGGCTCAAGCCTGGAAGCAATGGTGGCAAGATCTTCCAAGAGTGAGGGAGTTCAAGGTCAACCGATGCCTTGTACCAAACAACTTTGGAGATGTCAAAACAGCACAGATGCACCACTTCTGTGATGCGAGTGACCTTGGGTATGGAACAGTTACCTATCTTAGACTGACTGGCAGCAAAAAGGTCCACGTCACCTTTATAATGGGAAAGGCCAGAGTTGCTCCCTTAAAACTGATGACCACACCACGAATGGAGCTCACTGCTGCAGTTTTGGCCGTACGAATGGACAAGATGCTATCTGAGGAGTTGCATATGGAATTGGAAAAGTCTCTGTTTTGGACAGATAGCATGACTGTTCTAAGGTACATCCGGAATGAAAGCAGAAGATTCCTAACCTTTGTGGCAAAGCGTGTTAATGTCATCAGAAGTGCGTCAGATGTCTCCCAATGGAAGTATATAGCCACAAAACTCAATCCCGCCGATTACGCCTCCCGGGGACTACATGTCAACATATTCTTGAAAAGAACAACATGGATCAGTGGGCCAGACTTTCTGAAGGAACCATCTCATTGCTGGCCAGAGCTTCCATCTGAACCCATTCTGTCTCCAGATGACCCTGAATTAAGAAAAGGAGTTGTCACTGTCAATGTTGCTGTGAAGGAAAACTGTGATGCCACTACTTACCTCATGAATTATTTCTCAACTTGGATGGGGCTTAAGAAAGCTGTGGCATGGTTCCTGAGGTTCAAGTCTGTTCTGTTGAAATTACTTAAGAATGGTAAGAAAGATCTAAACAGACATATCATGACCACAAGAAAAGGAAAACATGAAAAGACAGGTCCATATCTCAGGTCGCAATCTTACAGTTTTGCCAAAGGCAGGGATTCCCACAAGAAATGGCCTGTTTGCAGAAAGGCATGCAAAATATAAACAGAAACAGCTCCATCTACAGGCTAAATCCTCTTCTGGCCAATGGTATCTTAAGGGTTGGTGGACGTCTGAGTAAAATGGCAATGCCCACTGAGCAGAAACACCCTGCTATTCTCCCTAAGGACCATCACGTTTCCAAACTCTTACTTCAGCACATCCATCAAGAAGTTGGACACAGTGGAAGAAATTTCATGCTCTCCAAACTCAGACAAAGATATTGGATTCCTTGCGCCAACACTTTGGCCAGAAAGGTAGTTTATGAATGCACCAGGTGTAGAAGAATCAAGTTGAGTGCAGGTGAACAAAAAATGTCAGACTTGCCAGTTGACAGGTTGACCCCTGACCTTCCACCCTTCACGCATGTAGGGGTCGATTATTTTGGGCCATTAGAGGTAAAACGAGGTCGCAGCATTGTAAAACGGTACGGCGTGATTTTCACATGTCTTACCAGCCGTGCTATACACTTGGAGGTTGCACATTCACTTGATACTGACTCTTGCATTCATGCATTCAGACGTTTCATTGCCAGAAGAGGACCAGTGTCCGAGTTGCGGTCAGATAATGGAACAAACTTTGTTGCAACTGAAAAGAAACTAAAAGAGTCCTTGAAATCTTGGAACATGCAACAAATTGAAAAAAGTCTGCTCCAAAAGGGAGTGAAATGGACATTTAACCCTCCCCATGGTGCCCATTATGGAGGGATATGGGAGAGGTTGATTCGCATGATCAAAATGATGTTACGGTCAGTCACCAGCCAGCAGTATCTGGATGATGAAGGCCTTCAAACAGTAATGTGTGAGGTTGAGGCCATTCTCAATAGCCGTCCACTCACGACTGTTTCTGATAACCCAAATGACTTGGAGCTGTTAACGCCTAATCATATACTGCAGCTTAAGGTGCAGCCTGTTTTACCTCCAGGTTTGTTCGTGAAAGAAGGTCTTTATACCAGACGTCGCTGGAGACAGATCCAGTACATTGCCGACTTATTTTGGAAACGCTGGGTTCGAGAGTACCTCCCTCTTCTGCAAACACGGCAAAAATGGTCTCGGGTCAGACGTAACTTCTGTCCAGGAGACGTCGTGCTAGTAGCCGATAGCACAGCACCGAGAGGATCATGGGTGCTGGCTAGAGTCACTGAAGCCTTCCCTGACTCCAAAGGCTTGGTCCGCAGTGTACGGCTTCAAACCAAAACAAGCCAGCTTGAAAGACCTATCAGTAAGATCTGCTTGCTAGTAGAAGGCCAGCAACCTAAAGCTGAGTGAGACCTGAATGAACTTGCGCACGTGCACACATTATCGTACATATGCATACACTGAATCTTTGCATTCATTTATCCTTGTGAATAATGCATAATGAGTTTAAGGGAGTAATATATGGCTCCTTGTAAAATTACATTTAGTTAGTTATAGCTTGCTTCCTGCAATAGCTATAAGGGGCCGGCTATGTAGGAGCCATTTTGAGTTTAATCTAAATTTTTGTGCTATTGGAGCACTGGTATATTTTGTTAGATTTAGGGTCCTTTATTTTGTAGTGACTTTTAGTTTGACGGTTGGTGAGAATGTTTTAAGTTAAAGATGGCCGCCTCTCACTTTTCTAAAAACAAAAGAACAAGGAAGCTGTTGGAACGTATTAAGCATACAGTTCTTTACAATGCTATTGAAATGCTATTGAAACACTATTGAATCACTATTGAACACTAATTGGACATTATTTTTGATATTAAGTTGTGCCTTTTTTGACCACCATTTTTCAACCACTTACCAATCGTTTGTTGGATTACTGGAGTCCATGCTTTGTCTGAACCAACCTACTTACCTGCCTGCTGCCTGCCTTGCTCTGCTTACCTGCCCTGTTTACCTATCTGCTGGAATCCCATCTCATCCACCTCAAAAAAGGTACAATTTAAGTTTCTCTGTGTTGGATAGCTTGTCAAAGAAGCTAAGCAATACGTCCCAGCTAAGAGTGGTCCGCCACTACACTGGATGTGTGAAGAAGCTGGAGCCTAATGAGATTGAATTCAGTGATGAAGCTTGATATATTCCTCACCATCTTGTGGAACATAATGGCAAGCATCGTGTGGTATTTAATTGTTCCTATCAGTATCAAGGTGAGAGTTTGAATGCATATTTGTTACCTGGACCAGTGTTGGGTCCTTCCTTGATTGGAGTCCTACTACGGTTTAGAGAACATCCAGTTGCTATCAGTGGAGACATCAGGTCTATGTTCCATCAAATCCCCCTCTTGACTTTTGATTCATCACTGTTACGTTTCTTATGGCGAAATATGAGAAGAAATGACTCCGCAGATGTTTATGAATGGCAGGTTTTGCCATTTGGTGCTACTTGTAGCCCTTGTTGCGCTACGTATGCTCTTCGGAAATGTGTGCAAAACCTTCCTGCCGAATTTCAAGATGTCCAATCTTCTGTTTTGCATTCCTTTTATGTGGATAATTATTTGCAAAGTTTCCCAACGAGTCAAGAAGCAAAAAAGATGCTCATGGATTTGCGTTCTTTGTTAGCTGAAGGTGGGTTTGAAATTCGGCAATGGGCCAGTAATCAAATCCCTGTGGTGAGCCATTTACCAACTGATGCACGTTCAGTAGACACTGATCTATGGTTGAGCCGTGACTGCACCGATCCATGCGAGAGTACACTTGGATTGAGTTGGTACTGCTTGCAGGATACCTTGAGTTATAAGCATCGTCCAGTGGAGTATGATGTTCTAACGTTACGTGCTTTGTATCGAATACTTGCTCGTCAGTATGATCCACTGGGTTTCATCATTCCATTCACGACACGAGCTAAAATTCTTTTGCAACAGTTATGGATGAAGCCTACCAGAGAATGGGATGATCCAGATATTCCAGAAGGAATAAGGGTAGGCTGGTTTGCATGGGAAAATGAGTTACCTGATCTGGTTAGAATCCAAGTACCACGGTGGTATGGTCCAAGAAAGAACTGGGGAGATCCAATTAGAAGAGAGCTTCATATATTCTGCGACGCATCTGAGAAGGCGTATGGCTCAGTTGCCTACATGCGACTGATTAGTGGAGATGGTCAGATTTCTGTTTCTCTTGTCATGGCTCGTTCAAGGGTAGCACCAAAGAAGACCATTTCTATTCCTCGTTTAGAACTGTGTGCTGCTCTGACTGGAGCTCAGCTAGCAAACTTGTTGCAACAGGAACTCACTTTGGATATCGAAACAGTGACATTATGGTCCGATTCTACAACTGTGTTGACTTGGATCCAGTCTGAATCCTGGCGGTACAAGATCTTTGTGGCTAATCGCATCACAGAGATTCTTGAATGTACTAGACCGGATCAATGGAGATATGTTGACACTGCAAACAATCCAGCAGATGACATCACTCGAGGCAAGAAGCTTTCTGAATTGTCTGCTACAAGTTCTTTGTTTCAAGGACCTACCTTTTTACACTTGAACTCTCAGCAATGGCCAAAATTGCCAGCTTCAAGTCCGGATGAGGTTGGTACAGAACTTAGAAAATCTTTGTTCTGTGGACTTAATCGGGTACCAATAAACTCCCCAGCTTCTGATATGCTTCAATTTAATACCTGGTCAGAGTTGATTGCAGCGACCATTTGAAACTCTCTCTCTGGTATTTGGAGACGACACTAAACCTTTCCAAACTCAAGCAGAATTGCATCTCCTGCGTCAAGCCCAGATGGAGGATTTCCCTGAGGAATATAAACTGCTTAAAGATGGTCATGAAGTTCCTCGACAAAGGCGTTTAGTTCACTTGGCACCCGAGTTTGATCCAGTGACCGAGCTGATAAGAGTGGGTGGACGACTCCATCAAAGTGAAGATTTGGATTCTGAAGCTATACATCCAATTGTTTTAGACCCAAAGAATCATATTACCAAACTTTTAGTTGCTGACTTTGATTAAATTTTGTGTAATTCAGGACCACAAAGAGTGTTCGCCCATCTTCGTCGGAAATACTGGGTTTTGAGAGGGCGACAGTTAATAAAGAAAATTCAGAGGTCATGTCTTGAGTGTAGGAAATGGAAAGGTATGCCCTCAGTCCCCAGAATGGCTGATCTACCGGTGTCCAGACTACGATTGTATAAGCCTCCCTTTTGGTCAACGGGTATGGATTGTTTTGGGCCTTTAAGCATCAAAATAGGTCGCCGTCATGAGAAAAGGTGGGGCATTATGTTTAAATGCCAGACAACACGGTGTATTCATTTGGAGCTACTTTCTGGTATGGACACAGATAGTTTCCTTCTGGCTTTGCGAAGGTTTGTAGCTCGCCGAGGTCGGCCCTATGAAATATTGTCTGATCAAGGGACTAATTTTAAGCGAGGAGAAAGAGAACTTCGGACAGCATTTTCTCAGCTTAGTCCCTTTTTTTCAGGAGATGCTTGCCCTCCAACAAATTAAATTCTACTTTAATCCACCATACTCTCCCCATTTTGGAGGTACTTGGGAAAGAGAGATACGGTCTGTTAAGACAGCGTTACAAGTGGTTCTGGGAACAAAAGTTGTTTCTGAGGAAGTTCTGTATACTGTGCTTGTTGAAATTGAGGAGTTGTTAAACTCAAAACCTCTTGGCTACGTATCTTCGAATATTTCAGATCTTGATCCCATTACCCCAAATATTTTATTGATGGGGCGGCGAGATGCATCTCTCCCGCAAGTGATGTATGCAGATTCAGAGTTACTTACCCGTAGAAAGTGGAGACACAGTCAAGTTCTTGCAGATCGATTCTGGGCCAGTTTCATTAAGGATTATCTTCCGAATCTTCAGATTCGTCAAAAGTGGAAATTTGATGGCAATCCTATTGTGCCCTTGACAAAGGTTATGATTGTGGACCCCCAGCTTCCTCGTGGACGCTGGCTGGTAGGGACCGTTAGCAAGACTTTATCAAGTTCTGATGGGAGAATAAGAGTTGCTGAAATTCTGAGTGATGGGAAGCTTTAATTCATCCAGTCAGCCGTTTAATTGTTCTTCCTGAATTGATTGGTGATGGTGATAGTACAGTAGTATGAATTTTCTTGTATGCAAATGTTAACACATTTGGGGGCGGCTGTAGAAAATTATACTGTGACCTGATTGGTTGACTGAGTCCTGATAAGATCACCTGTGGCATTTTATTAATCAAGCCTCTGTTTGTGCGAGAAGCCTCTCTACTCACATGGCCTGTGTGGAATTGTTGTGTTGATGACAATGTAAGTTTCTTTTGATTTACTTGATTTGTTCAAGTTGATTTGTGTTAATGTTATATTGTTTCTATTTGTTTATGGGTTATCAGAAACCAACAATTACCAGCACTTGGTATCAAAGAAATGTCTACTCCTACATGTTGAGAAATAAACTGGAAACATGAGATTGATGACTGAATGAGTTTTAATGGATTCACCATTCCGGTAGCAATAGCCAAACCAGCCTAAAAATCCTTTCAATTTTGTACAGTGAGCCAAAAGTGCCGTAGCAATGAAAGCGAAATTAACTGATTTTGTTCAAGTGAAGAATATTATTTAAAATCACTTAACCAAACTTACATTTACACCGTAAAATCTTATATTTATAAGTTAAATATAAGCAGAAAGTGTTACCTTTATGGTAAGATTTGCAAGATCAGTTAGCTAGGGAAATATGGTACCTGACTCAGATGATAAAACATTTTAACATTGGCAGTTGTTAAAAGCACTTATTGCACATGTTGACTTGTTGCATTGGAACACACACACACACAATGAACAAGAAACTTTAATGAAATCAAGGCAGAATTTATTTAAAGTGCACACACACTCCTAATGGTGTGTGGGATGGTTTTCCAAGTGATTCGCCCCCACCCCTTACGGTAGTGCAGACTTTCCACCGTCAGTGATGAGTGGCTACAGATATACAATAATAATATCAATAACATTATATAATACTATAAATAATTATTTCTATAGTACTTTTCAAATAAGCAGCGTTTTGCTTTGTGTAAAATAACAATGAAAAAAGACAAATGAAAGTTGGTAATAGATTGTATAAATAAAACTAAAAATGAAAATAGTAACAATAATAATAAATTTGTGCAATTTTAAAGTGGCTGAAGTCAAAGTCATAGCTAGGCATTTAAAAACTGAGAGGCCCAAACAGAATAGGCTTTGTTGCTTAAAATGTTTAGACATGTATCTAAAACCAGCTTTAGTCAATAATTTCAATGCTATGACACACTGATGCTCATTTGGGTTGCACAATATTCCCCAGAAACGTGAAGTGTTGGTGCATATGGAAAGGAAAGGAGTGTGACTCGTACAGGTGGTTTGTCAAGCCCACTCACCTGTGTGGAGCACACTCAGAATTGGCCAACGTTTTCTCAGAAATATGGGTTGTTCGTAAGGTGTGTGGTGCATCACGAGCTCTCAGTATTGTGACATTCAACATTGATACTCCACATCGCAAGCTCTCAGGGATATAGGGCCCGATACTGTTGACCCAAATTTCTCTTCATCGAAGTTATTCTGTTGCGCACAAAGTATTTAACTGCTTTCCAATCTCTTCCATTATCCTTTAAAATCTTGTTTTCATTTAAGCATTTTTCACAGTCCACTTTTCCAGGAGCCTTCATTTCTTTAATGTTGTTCTTGAAATAGTGTTCTATGACTTTCCTCTCTGTTCCTGACCAGGGCTTTCTGGGTTTTACTATTTCTTTTAAAAAAAGGAGAAGAGAAAGAAATTTAGTTATTAAATATATGAGGGAATGAATAAGCTAAATTTAAAGTTGAAAACATAATACACCATGGTCAATTCTAAAAACAAATGTCAAGATCTTCTGTATGGTTTATAGTGAATGGAATAACATACCTTTTTGATTTAATGGCAGTTGTGGATTACTCGTATATCCAACTGCCTCTCCTGAGGCTGAAGTCTTTCCAGAGTTAAGAGCCCTTATTTCAGAAGGATCGTCCTCAGTATCAGAATTTTCTGAAACCACATAGAGAACAACACTTCAAATGGCAGAATAAATCAAAGCCATGTTGCATTTAATGTATAGAATTTTTAATTCTTATGTCAAAAATTCAAAATAAAAACTTAGCCTCTTGACTTGTCTGTTTTTTAGAATGAACATCCTCTGACTCTGAGCTGGAGTCCTCTTCAACTGTAACAAAATGATTAAATACTTATGTAAATCACATTATGTAAAACTGAAAAAGTTTTAAGCAAGTACAGAGCTTTTGCCTTGTTTAAAAAGAACAATACACAGAAATCATTTACTTACAATTTATGTTAGGCGTTATGTCCTCCAGAGATTTTCCTTGAAATTTGCTGATTCCGTTTTGCAAGGCAAAAAGAATTCTGCTCACTTTTGCCATTTGCAACGTTTCTTCAGGGAGTCTATAAAACTCCCTGAAGAGTGACATCAATGTCATGTCCCATAAATGTGGCAAGCTGGTCAAGTTCGTGTGTTTTTAAGTTGAGTAACTGAGATACTGTGGCAACATGTTTTCTCAACTTAGTGGAAGTGATGTTCTCTGGATGTTTAGCCCCACAGCTTTTGGCATATCGCTTTAAGCTGTCACATCCACGCATGTTCTCTTGTGATCTATAATCAAATTACTGTAAATATGTAGGGATTACTAGGGGAAATCCCAGCGTCTTCTCTAGTTTTAATTAGAAGTTCCACTGATTCCTTTACATTTGCTGGTAATAGTATTGGCACTTTCCGACCTCTCTTCCCTCGTACCTCTACTCTGGTGAGATTCTCACATAGTTTCTTCTCAAAACGTGATAGGCTCTCCAAAATTTCATCCTGCATATTGGTTTGGTTTCTCTGCACATATGTTGTAACCTCCATCCTAGAAACCTCACCTTCACGACGTCGATTGAACAAAATTAGCTGTGCCAGAGTCACTTGGGAGAGATCACTCCACGACCTTTGGGATGGATGGTCAATGAGTGCTTTTTTGTTGACCTCCTCGAGGCACTTTAAATGATTCTGAAGCTTCCTGATGTCTTCTGCTAGAGGCAGAATTTGCGGGCTATTCTATTTTTTCTGGTATAATGTTTTTAGTGCATTTGATGACACATGGATTGTCCATTCCAGTTCAATTAACTTACTAAAGTGCTCTGCTCTTCCCTTTAAAGCTTCGTCCTCTTGGCGTAAAGCCTCCCCCTGCAAAATATGTGACACTTTAACAAGGGAATGTCGTAGTTTCAGTGCTGTTGATGGAACTGAAAATCTGTTTGTCGATTCATCAAATCCAGTCATCTTTTTCACAGCTTCAAGTACTGTGTTAAACTTTGCTGGGTTGATCAAGTCCTTCAAAGCAACAATGTCCTTATCAATGGCTCTTGCCACAAGAAGTAGTCTGGCAAGTTCCCTCATCTTATTTCTAATATCGGCCCGGTGTCGTCCAACTTCGCCATTTTTTAGAAACATTCTCTCACCCAGTGATAGACTTAATGAGTCCGATTTTATCACCAGGGAACAGCTTGCCTGAACCTTCCGCCTCCCCGGCATATTCTCTCTTACTTGTAATTTGCAACGCTTATGGTGTCTCCAGAGGTCTGTTTTGACATACATAGCAAAGCAAAACTTGCAAGGCAGATAGTCAGTTGCTGTTGACATATACATTGCTTGCCTTTTTGGTATGACCTCCCCTTTTCCAGTGGATAGGACTGCACTATTATGGTGGTAATTTCCCATGTTCCTTACTTTTGTTAATAAAAGATTTTCCATGGGTGAGCCTTGCTTATATGACAGGGCCTTTGCAATTTCAACTTCTCCAGAATGTTTCTGTTTGAGATGTCTTGTGATTTTTGCATAAGGCTTCTCACAGTAAAGACAGACATTCTTTTTGTCATAGATGCGTTGGTTAGGTGTGTTTGAGGACATTTTCACTTCGATCATGTGTTGATCATGTGTTACAGACATAAACAGAGCAATAAATAATTAATGACTGATTCATTTAACTCAGATTACACATTTTTTAAAAGTTCTTAATCACATTACATTTAAGGGCACGTGTTTCTTAAATACAAAGTGACATTTAAAAGAACTTGTATGCCAATTCATGAACACGCTATCTTTGTAGACCATACCTGCATGGCTCCAGCAGTTTCTCTAGCTTTGCCAACTTCTCATATTCAGCATTTGTTGGGAGGGCCAGATTGTGCTTCTGCTGAGACAGCGTTGTGTGCAGTGCGTCTCTGTTGCGCCTCAAGCGCTTGATCATCTCAAGGGTGGAATTCCACCATGTTGGAACATCTTGCACGAGTGGCTCCTGAACTTGTCGAATTCGTGGTGTCGTGGTAATTAATAGGGTAAGTAATTAAATTAAATTATGTAATTTAAAATTACATAACGTAGCCTACCTAAAGCGAAGGAGTGAAGTTCCCAGCTGGCATCGATGAGGTGTACAGTAACGCCGAGGTAGTTTTCGTTGTTGACAGATGTCCAGTGGTCCCCAGTCAGTGCTACACACCTCGCCTCTACCATCTTCTCATCTTTTGCGGCTTTCTCTGCGGCGTGCTGGTCATGTATTCTCCTCATGATAGTTCGCCTCGCAGGTAATTTGTAAGATGGGTCACCTGTGGCCGCCTGGAGAACAAGCTCGAGCCCATCATCTTCAACCACGCTGATGAGCCGGCAGCTGATAGCAATCCACTGAGCGAGGAGATTAGTTAGCTTGGCTGATAGAGCTGTGCTGACGGGCTTGCCTCGGTTGCACTCAAACATAGTAGTTTGACGACGACTCTTCCCCTGCGCTACATCAGTGCTTGGCCCGGCATCTTCTGCATTAGCTAAGGGATGCTTTGCGTTTAGGAGACTGGAATAACTCCTACAGTAAACTAATTCCGCATTGCACAAGGTGCAAACAACCTTAGTCTTGTCGAGGTTTCCATTGGGAAGCTTCTTAAAAATAAAATTTCCCTGAAGCAAACACACGAAGACTCGTTCTCGCCCCCTACAGTGCAATTCGGCTAGGTATACATCCGCGCTAAAATATCAAGGTGAAAGTCATCATAGCTTGCGTAGTATAGACCCAGCTCCCAACCCAACTTTGAGAATAGATTAACGGCGATATTTTTCTTTTTAATCGCCCGATAAGAGTCTCACGTTAACGCCGATAACGGCCCACCACTAATAAAAACAAACATTTCAAGCTAAAAAGAGACTCAAGTAAAAAACGTGTTTTATTTTTATTAAGGAACAAACATGTTACTAAAGCAAAGCAAAACAAAACATTGATCATTAATCATAAATTAACAAGTATTCAACATTTATTTAACACATCATAACGTAATGGTTTTTATACTGTACAAACTGTATGTGCTATTGTCCTACACCTAAACTTAGCCCTCACAGGAGACAAAAAAACTCACTCTGTATGATTTATATGCATTTTGAAAAGTGGGGACATGGGTCAATGTCCTGAAAAGTCACCTTCACCTTGTTATACCTGTGTCATTATACAAATTTATGTCCTCATGTCACAAAAACGCACACACACAAACACACACACACACACACACACACACACACAGACAGTTAAAAGATTATTCTTTCTTTTAGACAAACCTACATTTAAAATGATTTGATCTTAAAATTGTTTGCTCTTATTTTCTAAGTTCCAATAGATGAACCTTCTTATCCCAACAAAGAAAGCATTTTACATTCATTCAACAATATATTTTATTCAATATTTTTGCACAAGTATCGTGGTTTCAAGAGACCAAACCACTAAGAAAATTGCCATATGAATACAGATAATTCTGCTCGTGGGCATTTGACAGTGCGCTGTGTAATTAACGCATTAATTTCCATAAAAAGTAGCTAAGTAACGTAATTAGTTACTTTTTTAGGGAGTAACGCAATACTGTAATGCATTACTTTTAAAAGTAACTTTCCCCAACACTGTGTGTGTGTGTGTGTGTGCGCGTGTGTGTGTGTGTGTATGTATGTATATGTGTGTGTATATACACACACACACACATATACATATTATATATATATATATTTACATTTACATTACATTTAGTCATTTAGCAGACGCTTTTATCCAAAGTGACTTAAAAATGCAAATCAAGACCAACAAAAGAGCAACAACATGCAAGTGCTATGACAAGTCTCGGTTAGACTGACGCAGGAGCAAATAAACAAAGAAACAAATGAAAGAACAAATACAAATAAACTAACGCAAGGAACTAGGGCTCACCAGTAGTAAGGCAGGCTAAAGACTAGGCCTTCCAGAGGCCCACACATTTCCCCAAAAAAGAATCACTCGCACAGAAGTGAATTCCACTCAAAAATATGAAAAAGGAAAACTGCAAAATTTGAAAATGACTCCCACACCAAAAAAAATAAAGAAAAGCACAATTCAAGCTGATATAACACTACAACACAATTAACAAAAAGAAGAAAAAGACTATTTTGTTTGTTTGTTTATTTGACAAAATTTAGAACATTATATAAAAAGTCCAAAAAAAGACTAGTTCATACACATTTCAAAATAATGTCGAGGATAAAATACACAAAAAAGCCATTCGGCTTATTTCCATTGTGGTCCTCAAATATCTGAAAAATTGTCGAACAAAACATAAATGGAGTGCAAATACACATCAAATTCAGAAACTCATCGCCCACACTTCAGAAAACATCAATGATAAAACAACCATTTTTTAACTTCCCTTCTAAAAATACTTTCTTCTTGTATCTCTTGTATATACCCAGGTAATTTATTCCAAGCAACAGAACTAGTATATAGAAAATAATTTTTCCCCATTTCACTCTTAAACCTACAAGGATATATATAATTTCTATCAATTCACAAATCAATTTGACAAATTCTGTTCTTCAAGGAAAAGAAAAAGAAGAAAAAGAAAAATGGAAACCCAACATTTAAACCTGGAACACTAGCTCCAAAGTCAAGCACCACGATCAGTTTAAACTACTAAAATGGTACCAGTTTGTACACTAGGAGCACAATTATCTTATTTCACCAGGAATACGAAACAAACACACAAAACAAAACAAAAAAAAGACTTAAACAGCAAGCAACAATTGCAAGTTAGAAACCCGCAAAGGACGGGACACTGCAGCACCCCACAAGCACGCTGGCAAGCAAGCTGCAGAACAAAACAAGAAGAAAAAAACAACAACCTCAAAGCAAAACAGCAGCATTGAAACGTCCGGCCATGCAACAACAGACGCGCTGATGCACAGATTTATAACTAAAATAAAACAAACAATGGAACATGAGCAGAACAAATTTCTGTGTAAATCGTTCGTAAAGCCATTCTGACGTAAACTTTCGAATTCATGAAAATGTTAATATTTTCAAATTGTTAGTTGGTACAAAATAAATGTACACCTGCTCCCTACCACGTGTAAATAAAAACATTGTGTTATTGATGACACTGAATTTTGATGCACTTGTCACGGTTCACTAATCCATTGCTTTCTCCTCGTCTCGTGTCAGTGTTGTCATGTTGTGTGTAGGTGCTTGTGGGCGTGACCTGCCCATCACCACTGATTTGTCTCGGCTGTGTCTCGTTTGCAGCACCTGCTGCAGCTCATCATCTCAGCTACTTATACTCACCAGTTCTTCTATCCGTTGCCAGATCGTTGTTGATGTCTTCCAGTGTGGTCACCTGTTTCCCGTTCCTGTTGGCGTTCTCTGTTCCGGATCACTCAGCACTCACAGATTATCTCTTCACTTCGGCCATCTGTGTATCCATCACGGTTCCTGCGTCATCACCATCATCCTGTGTTTCCACCTGTGTTTCTGTCTGGCTTTTAATAAAGCTCTCGTTTCCCTCGCTACTGCTTCCTGAACCTTTTTAAGACGTGACTGAACGATCTGGCCATCGCTATGGAAGCAGCGAGGGCGTCATCCGACTCCGGGGAGGAGTTTTTTAGACTGAGCACCCACAGGATGGATGCACAGGAGGCGAGTCTGAATAACACGGGCCGTGCTATTCAGGCTCTAGTGGCGCAGGTGTCCGAGCTCACCCAGCAATTCCAACATCTGCGAGCCCCCACTGTGCCACCCACGCCGCCGGCTCCTCCTACCCCACCTGAGACCCTTTTCCAGTCAGAGCCGCATCTACCTGTTCCCGAGCTCTATTCAGGGGAGCCCAGGTACTGTAGAGCCTTTCTGACTCGATGCTCCATGCACTTTGCTCTGCAACCACGGAGATTCGGGGCAGAGCAGAGTAAGGTGGCATTTGTACTGGCCCTACTGACTGGAAGAGTGGCATTATGGGGGACTGCGGTGTGGGAGAACCAGGATCCATGCTGCGCCTCGTTCCAGGCACTATCTGAAGAAATGAAGCGAGTATTCGATCGTGCCGTCGCTGGGAGGGAGGCGGCCAGGATGCTCGCCGATCTCCGTCAGGGTGAGAAATCAGTTTCGGATTATTCCATCGAGTTCCGGACCCTGGCGGCAGAGTGTCGCTGGAACGAGGAGGCAAAGTGGGACGTGTTCCTGCATGGGCTGGCTGACCGCATCCAAAGGGAGATCTACGTCCTGGACCTCCCCACTACACTCAATGGGCTCGTTGAGCTGGCACTTAGGGTTGACGCACGGCTCAATAGAGTGGAGCCACGCGCCCCTGCCAGCCGAGCCCCTGAAAGAGCGGCGCATCCGCGGTTCAGCGACGGGGACGTGGTCAGCCCCACCTACGATCACGAACCCATGCAGGTAGGGCGGGCTCGGCTTTCCCGGGAGGAGAGGGAAAGGCGGAGATCCCAGAGCCTTTGCCTACACTGTGGAGGAGGCGGGCTACTATCGAGTGGAATCTCTGCCGAGATGACCTCATCACCTTCATCGACCCTCCTTCCGGTGAAACTGAGATGGACTACACATTCACGGGACTGTCGGGCACTACTGGACTCTGGGGCGGAGGGACCCCAGACCCCAGTTCCCATCAAACCACTCACTCACAAGATTTCCGTTCACGCCCTCAACGGCCATGCATTAACCACCATTTCGTTTACCTCTGGACCAGTCCCCCTCATCACGTCAGGCAATCACACCGAAACATCTCATTTTTGATCATGGACTCCCCCCTCGCACCTGTTGTCCTCGGTCACCCCTGGCTCATCCGTCACAATCCGAGAATAGACTGGCAGCAGAGATCCATTATAGCTTGGAGCACTAATTGTTATGAGTCCTGTCTTATGTCTGCCTGTCCGTCTGTTTCTGTTTCTGTTTTTCAGGAGGAGGCAGTGGATTTATCTAACGTGCCCGCAGAGTACCAGGACCTGAGGGAAGTGTTCAGTGAGTCTCGAGCAGCTTCTCTTCCTCCGCATCGTCCTTACGACTGTGCTATAGATTTACTGCCAGGTACGTCTCCGCCGAAAGGCAAGTTATATTCACTTTCTGTAGCAGAGAGGGAGGCTATGGAGAAATATATTTCTGATTCTCTAGCATCCAAGTTCATCCGCCCTTCCTCTTCTCCAGCGGGGGCGGGATTCTTTTTTGTGGGGAAGAAGGACGGGTCTCTGCGTCCTTGTATTGACTACCGGGGGTTGAATAACATCATGGTAAAGAATACTTATCCTTTGCCGTTGATGTCTTCAGCCTTCGAGAGGTTGCAGGGAGCGTCTATTTTCACAAAACTGGATTTACGTAATGCCTATCATTTGGTTCGCATAAGGAAGGGGGATGAGTGGAAGACTGCCTTTAACACCCCCAGGGGGCACTTTGAATATTTGGTCATGCCCTTCGGGCTTTCCAACTCCCCGGCGGTCTTCCAAGCACTCGTCAATGACGTGCTGCGAGATATGGTCGATCAATTCGTATATGTCTACCTGGATGACATATTGATTTTTTCTTCTTCTCTCCAGGAACATGTGCAGCACGTCCGCCGAGTGCTTCAGAGGTTGCTAGAGAATGGGCTTTTTGTCAAGGCAGAGAAATGCGCTTTTCATGCACAGTCCGTTCCTTTTCTAGTGTACATTGTCTCGTCTGAGGGAGTGCGCATGGATCCTGAAAAGGTTAAGGCTGTGGTGGATTGGCCAAGTCCAGATTCCCGTAAGGCCCTACAGAGGTTTCTGGGGTTCGCCAATTTCTACCGGCGTTTTATTCGCAATTTCAGCCAACTAGCCACGCCTCTGACTGCCTTGACCTCCCCCAGAACTACGTTCAGGTGGTCTAACACAGCCGAGGCTGTGTTTACCAAACTGAATGGCCGCTTTGTTTCAGCCCTTATCCTCATAGCCCCCGATTCATCACGTCAGTTTGTGGTGGAGGTCGACGCATCGGAGGTGGGGGTAGGCGCAGTGCTTTCCCAGCGTTCTTCCGCAGACGACAAGATGCATCCCTGCGCGTTTTTTTCCCATCGCTTATCACCTGCCGAACGTAATTACGACATTGGTAACAGGGAGTTGTTGGCAGTCAAGTTAGCGTTGGAGAAATGGCGTCACTGGTTAGAAGGGTCAGGGGTACCTTTTATCGTCTGGACCGATCACAAGAATCTGGAATATATCAGAACTGCCAAAAGATTGAACTCCAGGCAGGCTCGGTGGGCACTTTTTTTCGGTCGTTTTGATTTTTCCCTCTCGTACCGCCCGGGTTCTAAGAACATTAAACCCGACTCTTTATCGCGTATTTTTGATCGCTCCGAACGCCCGTCCACTCCCGAGTGCATTTTACCCGAGAACCTTTTTGTCTCCACACTCACATGGGAGATCGAATCGAAGGTCAGAACGGCCTTAGAAGGGGTAACGCCTCCGTCCGGGTGCCCACCGAATCGGTTATTCGTGCCGGAGGGATTACGGTCCAGCGTTATTCAGTGGGGACATTGTTCCAACGTGGCTTGTCATCCAGGAGTCAATCGCACCAATTTTTTGGTCAAGCAACGATTCTGGTGGCCACTTATGGCTCGCGACATTCGCAGTTTTGTTTTGGCTTGCTCGGTTTGTGCCACTGGTAAGACTTCCAATCGACCCCCAGATGGGCTACTTCAACCGCTGCCTGTCCCTTCGAGACCCTGGTCCCATATTGCGCTAGATTTTATTACCGCCCTCCCAGGGCAACACGGTCGTTTTGACCGTGGTGGACCGATTCTCGAAGGCGGCCCATTTCATTCCCTTGCCCAAATTACCCTCAGCCAAGGAGACAGCGTTGACAGTCGTAAACCACGTCTTTCGCTTACATGGCCTCCCGATAGACGTGGTTTCCGACAGGGGACCCCAGTTTGTGTCCAAATTTTGGCGAGAATTCTGTAAGTTGCTGGGAGCGACTGTCAGTCTGTCCTCAGGGTTTCATCCCCAGAGCAATGGCCAAACCGAGAGAGCCAACCAAGATTTGGAGAGGGTGTTGCGATGTTTGGTCTCCAAGAATCCTTCCTCCTGGAGCCAACAACTGTCAATGGTGGAGTACGCCCACAATGCATTACCAGTGTCGTCCACGGGCCTATCTCCGTTTGAATGTAGTTTAGGTTACCAGCCACCCATTTTTCCCAGTACGGAATCCGAAGTCGCGGTCCCCTCCGCTCACGCCTTTGTCCAGAGGTGTCACCACACTTGGACTAGAGCCCGTGAGACTCTACTCCAGGTGAGGGCGCGCACCAAGGCTAAAGCCGATCGCCACCGGTCTAAGCCTCCCGTTTACGTCGTTGGTCAAAAAGTGTGGCTTTCTACCAAGAACATTCCTCTCCGCTCCGTTTCTAATAAACTGGCTCCCAAATTCATTGGCCCGTTCACTGTCACCAAAATCATTAGTCCGGTGGCAGTCCGCCTCAACCTCCCTCCGGTGTACAGGAGGATTCATTCCGTCTTTCACGGATCACTCTCTCATCGATGATTACAATCGACAGGTAAGCGAACCTGGGAGCGCCACGAGGCGCTCCTAGGGGGAGGGGTACTGTCACGGTTCACTAATCCATTGCTTTCTCCTCGTCTCGTGTCAGTGTTGTCATGTTGTGTGTAGGTGCTTGTGGGCGTGACCTGCCCATCACCGCTGATTTGTCTCGGCTGTGTCTCGTTTGCAGCACCTGCTGCAGCTCATCATCTCAGCTACTTATACTCACCAGTTCTTCTATGCGTTGCCAGATCGTTGTTGATGTCTTCCAGTGTGGTCACCTGTTTCCCATTCCTGTTGGCGTTCTCTGTTCCGGATCACTCAGCACTCACGGATTATCTCTTCACTTCGGCCATCTGTGTGTCCATCAAGGTTCCTGCGTCATCACCATCATCCTGTTTCCACCTGTGTTTCTGTCTGGCTTTTAATAAAGCTCTCGTTTCCCTCGCTACTGCTTCCTGAACCTTTTTACGACGTGACAGCACTTCATTTACCCTCTTTTGGAATGTTTTTTATTTGATAACCGTATAACTCAGTGCTCCTCACTGTCACTATTTAACCAGCTGTAAATACAGGACGGGTGGGACAAATAGCGACCAACCATCCTACTTGTACAATGACTGCCTACAGCAATGGAGAAGTCAATATTACTGGTTACTGCTTTTTTATATCCAGTAGTTCTTAAAAATTAGATACTAGTAATACGTTGCTGCTGTGGATATTCCAAATCATAGCAACTAAAGTGTCTCGAAACTGCAACTGAAGTGTCTTTTTGTGCACGAAAACGTTTTCAAGCGCCACAAGCAGGTCATTTTAAGAGGAGTGCCTGACTTTTTTAAGCTGGCTAAAAACTCTTTGGTGGACACACGTTATTGAATATTTATTGTTCGGCATATGGCCTATTAGTCATTTTTGCATTTATGCAATATACTGGAGCCAAACCTGAGAAAGTAGTCCAGAATATTCCACTGTGTTCCTGGACACGCAATTTGCGTAGCTGTAATTCATAGATGGGGATTATGCTAATTGTGAACGAGCGTGCACGAGCGCCCTATTTACGAATGATTGGAATTCATTAACCTGTTAACCTTCAACCCCATTGTGGGCCTCGCAGGTGAAAATAACCTACCTAAATTAAAATGGTAACAGTTTGTGACAAAGTGTGCTTACACAAACAAATTAGGTATCTTTGGAAAGAAGACACTCTGGGCTTTACTATCCATCATCCAGAGTTGATAATGTTGAAAAAGATAAAAAGTTATACACACTGACGTGCCTTGAAAAATATTTTTCCACACTGAATGTTTTTTTATTTCATATACAAATACATGAAATAAGTCCTGGAGCAATCCAGAAAAGTAATGGGTTGAAAGCCATGTGTCTCATGAGCTTATATTTCAAATTTGAAGAAGATACCATGAAAAATTAGATTCCTGCAATATTTTTTCTGAAACTATTTAAAGTCCTCCCACCCCCCTGTTTGAGGAAAAATAACCACCAAATGGATTGCAGAATTATACAAACTATTTTAGTCATTATACATATTCCTGCATAGTTTTTCAATTATAAAATAATAGACAGATTTATTTGAGCACTAAACAATACAAAAATAATTATTTGAGTAATAAAAAAGGGAAAAAAAAAATAGAAAAAGAATGCTTTGTATATAGTATGTATACTGAAGTATTCTGATTGCCAGACATGAAGTGATATTGCCAGACATGGTCATAGAGTCAGTAATCACACGCTGATGTGCTTCCATTCAGATGATAATCATACAGATGGGCCATATAATCAATAATAGCTGATCAATGAATCACAATGATAGCCGTCATAGAGTCGGTAATAAACACGCTGATGTCCGTCCATACATATTATAATCATGCAGATACGGCCACATTCCCCACACAATACACACACACACATATAAAAAATGTAGAAGAAAAAAAAAAAGTTTATGCATAAAGCAGATCGCTAAGTTACGCCCCGCTCAGATGACAGCGTCATAGCCCGCGTCAGAGCTGGCAGGAGGGAGCGCCAAATTCAAATAATCTATATTCCGCTTTTCTGAGACTTTTTTTTCCGTGAACGGTCTCATTCTGTTTGTAAAACTATGCTACAACACCGTGTTGTTTTTTTACTACCAAGACCCTGTTTTTGAGCGTAATTTATTCCATAACGGACGCAAACAATAACTCTCCCAAAGAAATGAAACGTAAACAAAGGAATATTCATCCTTATTACAACGTTATTGTTTCGCTGGACTAAAAGTGCTCGCTGGGATGTTTTTCTGTGGACCCTTACCTCTCTAACTAAACTGGGATTTCAGCAGTGGACGCGTTTGTGGCTCGTTATTACAATGATAAAGGTACGTACTGATTTTTTACTCTGCTTGTTTTGATGTGTACTGCTTACACAAATGTAGCAAATACTAGGGATGAGCGAGTACAGCATTATCTGTATCTGTATCTGTTAACCATATGAATTATCTGTATCTGTATCTGTACTCGGACTGGGCGGGACCTAACCCGGAAATGGGCGGGATTTAACCTGGAAGTGGGTCGGGTTGTCTTGAAATGGGCGGGGCTTTAACCGGTATGTTATTTTAAGCATGCAATTGATATGGGTTGCTTAATTTGTAATATTATTTATATCACAACTACCTTTATTTTTTTTATAAAATACAGCAAGAAAGTGTCACTCAGTGCGTGAAGTCAAAAAACTGGTTAGAGCCAGCAGACGGTTTAAAAAAAAAAAAAAAAAAAACTCTGATGACCGGCAGAGAGAGGGAGAGAGTGCGTGTGTGTGTGTGTAGCTAATTAATTTGTAATATAGTTTTATACCACTACTTTATTTTTTTTTTTATGAAATACAGCAAGACAGTGTCAGACAACTCAGTACGTGAAGTAAAAAAAACTGGTTAGAGCCAGCTGACGGTTTAAAAAAGAAAAAAAAATCTCCGACAGGCAGAGACGCGAGTCGCATTCTACCAAGCACCACGTCTGAACAAACCCCACGTTTACCAAAACTCTACTGGTTAATAAGTAAGTACTACAAACCAAAGTAAAAAACAAACCCGAAGAAACCCTAAACGTTAACAGAAAAAACCCGCGAACCTGAGTGACAGAGAGAGACAGAGAGAGAGAGCGCGCTGTTCTCTTCTCAGTGTTCTGTGTGTGAGTGAGCAGAGCGGGACACAGCAACACAATAAATCTGTATGTGTGTAGGGGACGGGCGCTGTGACTAGCCTATCACAGAACGCAGACACAGTCAGCTACCCAATGATCATTTTTATTCAATCCGAGCACAGATATTGACTCGTATTACTCGTATGATACTCGTACTCGGCAAAAGTGCTTTATCCGTACCGGATACTCGTTTCAGCCGAGTATCCGGCTCAACTCTAGCAAATACATTCCTTATAAGCTTTCCATCGAAAAACAGCGATCTGTCGTCGATGCTTGAGGCTTTGACCTTCAAAATGATATATAGTTTGTCAAGATGAACTTTGTCCCGTTTCATTTATTCTATTAGAAAACAATGACACATGCAAACAAAGAGTGTTCAGTGCGACGTCGCTCCGGTAAACGTTAACAGGTTAACATACACATTTAACTATCAAATCAAAAGTTTTCATTGACACTCTATCTACAATCTCAATTAGGCGTGTCAATGGTCCATTTGAGAGATAGATGGTGGTCTGAGAGATAGAGAGATAGAGTCTGCGATCCACCGTAAAGCAAGAAGATAACGTGCTCAGGACAGTTGGACATTGCATTGGATCAGAGGTAAAAAAACTATATAAATACTGTTCCATTTCTTGCACAGAACAATTGTTTGGTGTTTTTAGACCTCATTAAATTGTCACGAGCCGCAGGGTTTAATTTGGTCTTGTCTGTGTATGGTTTTTTTTTTTCTCAGAGCCGTGGGTCCCATTGACTGGCATTATATGACTGACAGACTGAAATGGTTTGAGTTAAAAATCTTCGTTTGTGTTCTACTGAAGAAGCAAAATCACCTACATCTTGGATCCCCCGGGGGTAAGCAGATACACATTAAATTTTCATTTTTGGGTGAACTATCCCTTTAAAGTTCATCTTAAGCATATCCTAAAGAGCACTTAACATACTTAAGAGTGAAATGGGGAAAAATTATTTTCTATATACTAGTTCTGTTGCTTGGAATAAATTACCTGGGTATATACAAGAGATACAAGAAGAAAGTATTTTTAGAAGGGAAGTTAAAAAATGGTTGTTTTATCATTGATGTTTTCTGAAGTGTGGGCGATGAGTTTCTGAATTTGATGTGTATTTGCACTCCATTTATGTTTTGTTCGACAATTTTTGAGATATTTGAGGACCACAATGGAAATAAGCCGAATGGCTTTTTTGTGTATTTTATCCTCGACATTATTTTGAAATGTGTATGAACTAGTCTTTTTTTGGACTTTTTATATAATGTTCTAAATTTTGTCAAATAAACAAACAAACAAAATAGTCTTTTTCTTCTTTTTGTTAATTGTGTTGTAGTGTTATATCAGCTTAAATTGTGCTTTTCTTTACTTTTTTTGGTGTGGGAGTCATTTTCAAATTTTGCAGTTTTCCTTTTTCATATTTTTGAGTGGAATTCACTTCTGTGCGAGTGATTCTTTTTTGGGGAAATGTGTGGGCCTCTGGAAGGCCTAGTCTTTAGCCTGCCTTACTATTGGTGAGCCCCAGTTCCTTGCGTTAGTTTATTTGTATTTGTTCTTTCATTTGTTTCTTTGTTTATTTGCTCCTGCGTCAGTCTAACCGAGACTTGTCATAGCACTTGCATGTTGTTGGTCTTTTGTTGGTCTTGATTTGCATTTTTAAGTCGCTTTGGATAAAAGCGTCTGCTAAATGACTAAATGTAATGTAAATGTAAATATATATATGTGTGTGTGTGTGTGTGTATATACAGCATATATATATATATATATATACACACACATATACATACATACACACACATATACATACATACACACACATATACATACATACATACACACACACGCACGCACACACACACACACACACAGTGTTGGGGAAAGTTACTTTTAAAAGTAATGCATTACAGTATTGCGTTACTCCCTAAAAAAGTAACTAATTACGTTACTTAGCTACTTTTTATGGAAATTAATGCATTAATTACACAGCGCACTGTCAAATGCCCACGAGCAGAATTATCTGTATTCATATGGCAATTTTCTTAGTGGTTTGGTCTCTTGAAACCACGATACTTGTGCAAAAATATTGAATAAAATATGTTGAATGAATGTAAAATGCTTTCTTTGTTGGGATAAGAAGGTTCATCTATTGGAACTTAGAAAATAAGAGCAAACAATTTTAAGATCAAATCATTTTAAATGTAGGTTTGTCTAAAAGAAAGAATAATCTTTTATCTGGTTTAGTTGTTTTTAAAAATAAATCAAATCTCTTTTTTAAAAACATTGGATCAAACTTAATAGGTAAGCTGATTATCATTTCATCGTGCATTCATCACATATTTATCAGACTTGTAAAAGTATCATGACCCTTCGTAGAAGTACTAAAAGTAAATCTTATAAAACAATGAGCATCGATTAATAACTTTGTTAGAACACAACTGATATGAAACTAAAGCCTGAATAAAAGCTTACCAGATGTAAAGCAATTTTATGCCTTTAAATCATACTTGATTTTGGAAAAAGTTTGAAAACTAGCTATCTGAACTGCTGACCTTCCTGAATGCTGTCTGTGTGTGTGTGTGTGTGTGTGTGTGTGTGTGTGTGTGTGTGTGTGTGTTTGTGTGTGTGCGTTTTTGTGACATGAGGACATAAATTTGTATAATGACACCGGTATAACAAAGTGAAGGTGACTTTTCAGGACATTGACCCATGTCCCCACTTTTCAAAATGCATATAAATCATACAGAGTGAGTTTTTTTGTCTCCTGTGAGGGCTAAGTTTAGGTGTAGGACAATAGCACATACAGTTTGTACAGTATAAAAACCATTACGTTATGATGTGTTAAATAAATGTTGAATACTTGTTAATTTATGGTCAATGTTTTGTTTTGCTTTGCTTTAGTAACATGTTTGTTCCTTAATAAAAATAAAACACGTTTTTTACTTGAGTCTCTTTTTAGCTTGAAATGTTTGTTTTTATTAGTGGTGGGCCGTTATCAGCGTTAACGTGAGACTCTTATCGGGCGATTAAAAAGAAAAATATCGCCGTTAATCTATTCTCAAAGTTGGGTTGGGAGCTGGGTCTATACTACGCAAGCTATGATGACTTTCACCTTGATATTTTAGCGCGGATGTATACCTAGCCGAATTGCACTGTAGGGGGCGAGAACGAGTCTTCGTGTGTTTGCTTCAGGGAAATTTTATTTTTAAGAAGCTTCCCAATGGAAACCTCGACAAGACTAAGGTTGTTTGCACCTTGTGCAATGCGGAATTAGTTTACTGTAGGAGTTATTCGAGTCTCCTAAACGCAAAGCATCCCTTAGCTAATGCAGAAGATGCCGGGCCAAGCACTGATGTAGCGCAGGGGAAGAGTCGTCGTCAAACTACTATGTTTGAGTGCAACCGAGGCAAGCCCGTCAGCACAGCTCTATCAGCCAAGCTAACTAATCTCCTCGCTCAGTGGATTGCTATCAGCTGCCCGCTCATCAGCGTGGTTGAAGATGATGGGCTCGAGCTTGTTCTCCAGGCGGCCACAGGTGACCCATCTTACAAATTACCTGCGAGGCGAACTATCATGAGGAGAATACATGACCAGCACGCCGCAGAGAAAGCCGCAAAAGATGAGAAGATGGTAGAGGCGAGGTGTGTAGCACTGACTGGGGACCACTGGACATCTGTCAACAACGAAAACTACCTCGGCGTTACTGTACACCTCATCGATGCCAGCTGGGAACTTCACTCCTTCGCTTTAGGTAGGCTACGTTATGTAATTTTTATGTAATTACTTACCCTATTAATTACCACGACACCACGAATTCGACAAGTTCAGGAGCCACTCGTGCAAGATGTTCCAACATGGTGGAATTCCACCCTTGAGATGATCAAGCGCGTGAGGCGCAACAGAGACGCACTGCACACAACGCTGTCTCAGCAGAAGCACAATCTGGCCCTCCCAACAAATGCTGAATATGAGAAGTTGACAAAGCTAGAGAAACTGCTGGAGCCATGCAGGTATGGTCTACAAAGATAGCGTGTTCATGAATTGGCATACAAGTTCTTTTAAATGTCACTTTGTATTTAAGAAACACGTGCCCTTAAATGTAATGTGATTAAGAACTTTTTAAAAATGTGTAATCTGAGTTAAATGAATCAGTCATTAATTATTTATTGCTCTGTTTATGTCTGTAACACATGATCAACACATGATCGAAGTGAAAATGTCCTCAAACACACCTAACCAACGCATCTATGACAAAAAGAATGTCTGTCTTTACTGTGAGAAGCCTTATGCAAAAATCACAAGACATCTCAAACAGAAACATTCTGGAGAAGTTGAAATTGCAAAGGCCCTGTCATATAAGCAAGGCTCACCCATGCGAAATCTTTTATTAACAAAAGTAAGGAACATGAGAATATGCCGGGGAGGCGGAAGGTTCAGGCAAGCTGTTCCCTGTTGTTGCCCATGGACTCAACCATTTCTAGCGGACTTCAAAAAATTATTGAAGACATGACATAAGATGCTGTAACTGTTACAGACATGCCAGGCTCTGCCACCTCCCAATCACAGCGATCCCTATCACCTGAGTTCTAATCACGCTCACCTGTCCCGCATCACGTCCCTCATCACCAGTCAGCTATAAAACCACACACCACCCAGCACATGATGTCCGGTCTCGTTTCTGCGAAGAGGACTTCCTACGACAGCACAAAGCCTGTATTCCCTGTTGCTAATCTACTAACCTGTCTCTGTATATACTTACCTGTTTCAGGATCCTGCTCCAAGCCAGTTCCACGATCGCCGGTGCGAAGCTCCCAAGTCTGCGGTGTGTGTGTGTGGTTGCCGATCGTCCTTGGTTCCTCCAGTTATCCCTGCAAGTAAAGATTCACATCATTACTACCCAGTTCAAGATCACCAACTCCGGGATCAAGAAAGCCGCGCCATCTGTTTACCTCTCTATTACTTACCTGTCAATAAACGTTCCATTACCTGCTAACCTTGTGTCCTCCGATCTGTAACAGAAGACCGGACCTCAACTGGATTTCTCCACCATGAGTTCTTCAGACCCCTTTCAGGAGCTGGTGGAGTTATTTAAACGAACCCTCACCTCAGCATCGGCATCCGCCTCAGCAGTCCCTTCCGGCATCAGCGCTTCTTCGGTGGTCACCACCCCCATGGCTAAACCAGCGCCCTACTCAGGCTCGGCGGAGGAGTGCAATGGTTTTCTCCTGCAGTGTTCCCTGTCATTTGAGCTACAACCTCACCTATTTCCCACAGAGAAATCAAAGATCGCTTTCATAATCACTCACCTGCGAGGCCATGCTCTTCGGTGGGCAGAGAACATCTGGGCTCAGGGCGGCACCGTCACTCAGTCATCCCAAGCGTTTGTTCAGCATTTCCGGGAGGTTTTTGGGAAACCAGCGTATGATTCTTCAGTCAGTGATCAACTCTATCGTCTTCGTCAGAAGTCACTACCCATCAAGGAAAATATGCCCTGCAGTTCAGAACTCTCGCGGCTGCCAGCGGATGGAACGAGTGCGCGCTACTTGCCGCCTACCGACAGGGTTTGGAACCCCATCTCCGTCTGCAATTGGCTGCCTTTGATGATTCCCTCGGCCTAGAAAGCCTTATACAACACTCTATCCGCTGTGCCACTCGTATGACTTCCTGCATGGCAGAATTATCCACTGACTTCTCTCATCATCCAGTGCCCTTTTGCTCAGCTGAACAGCGCCCTCAGGAGACCACCCCAGAGTCCATGCAAATCGATAATTACCGTCTCTCTGCCCAAGAACGCTCCCGCCGTTTTGCCCAAGGTCTCTGTTTATACTGCGGAGAAAGGGGACATCTCCGTTCCAGCTGTCCCACAAGACCAGTTCGCCTGGGGGTGAGTGCTATCTCTACAGAAATTCCAAATCGTAAGCCCCTAACCATAGAAGTACGCCTCACCGGCCCTAAATGCTCCCTCGTAGTCACGGCCCTACTCGACACTGGCTCCGCGGGAAACTTCATCTCGGGCAGTCTCAGTCGCCAGCTCCATCTCTCCACCACCGCCACACCGCAGAATTACCAGATCCAATCAGTCACCGGGAGACCCGTAAGCCGCAGGTATGTCAACCAACTATCCGAACCCATACGGTTGCAAATAGGAGTGGACTTTGTCACAGATCTTCCTCCCTCTAGCAACAATACCTGTATTCTGGTCATAGTCGATAGATTCTCCAAGGCCTGCCGACTCATCCCACTCAAAGGTCTGCCTACAGCCCTTGAAACAGCTGAACTACTATTCAACCACGTTTTCCGATATTTTGGGATTCCGGAGGACATTGTCTCGGATCGTGGGCCCCAGTTCATTTCCCGAGTATGGAGATCGTTTTTCAAACTCCTAGGTGTGGCCGTCAGCCTCTCCTCAGGTTACCATCCCCAGACAAATGGGCAAACAGAACGAAAGATCCAAGAGGTGGCCCGCTTCCTCCGAACCTTCTGCCATGGCCATCAGAACTCCTGGAGCCAGTTCATTGGCTGGGCCGAGTATGCCCAGAATTCTCTCCGCCAACCTACTACCGGTATGACCCCCTTTCAGTGCATACTCGGTTACCAGCCACCCATGTTCCCCTGGTCGGGGGAACCCTCTGATGTACCCTCTGTAGATTTCTGGTTCCGGGAGAGCGAGAGGGTCTGGGACTCCGCACACCACCACCTGCAGCGGGCAGTGCGTAGGCGCAAGAGGACAGCCGACCTTCGCAGATCAGAAGCTCCCGTGTACCATCCTGGGCAGAAGGTCTGGCTGTCCACAAGGGACATCAGAATGCGCCTACCCTGCAAAAAACTAAGTCCCAGATTTGTTGGCCCCTTCCCAATAGTTGAACAACTAAACCCTGTCACTTACCGGCTTCAGCTCCCTCCTCAATACAGGATCCATCCTACCTTTCATGTGTCACTGTTAAAGCCTTATCACCCCTCTGTTCATCTGTCCACAGAGCCTGGCCCTCCGGCAGAACCCCCTCTCCCTCTAATCTTGGAGGATGGAACAGTTTATCAGGTGAAGGAAATATTGGATTCCCGACGCCGAGGCGGTCATCTGGAGTACCTCATTGACTGGGAGGGGTATAGCCCAGAGGAGAGATCATGGGTACCCCGGGAAGACGTACTGGATCCGAACCTCCTCGAGGAATACCACTCAAACCATCCAGATCGCCCTGCACCCAGAGGTAGAGGCAGACCGCCACGGCGTCGGGGTTTTCGGCCCTCGGGAGCTGGCCGTGGAGAGGGGGGTAATGTTACAGACATGCCAGGCTCTGCCACCTCCCAATCACAGCGATCCCTATCACCTGAGTTCTAATTCACGCTCACCTGTCCCGCATCACGTCCCTCATCACCAGTCAGCTATAAAACCACACACCACCCAGCACATGATGTCCGGTCTCGTTTCTGCGAAGAGGACTTCCTACGACAGCACAAAGCCTGTATTCCCTGTTGCTAATCTACTAACCTGTCTCTGTATATACTTACCTGTTCCAGGATCCTGCTCCAAGCCAGTTCCACGATCGCCGGTGCGAAGCTCCCAAGTCTGCGGTGTGTGTGTGTGGTTGCCGATCGTCCTTGGTTCCTCCAGTTATCCCTGCAAGTAAAGATTCACATCATTACTACCCAGTTCAAGATCACCAACTCCGGGATCAAGAAAGCCGCGCCATCTGTTTACCTCTCTATTACTTACCTGTCAATAAACGTTCCATTACCTGCTAACCTTGTGTCCTCCGATCTGTAACAGTAACCCAGGTGATAAAATCGGACTCATTAATTCTATCACTGGGTGAGAGAATGTTTCTAAAAAATGGCGAAGTTGGACGACACCGGGCCGATATTAGAAATAAGATGAGGGAACTTGCCAGACTTCTTCTTGTGGCAAGAGCCATTGATAAGGACATTGTTGCTTTGAAGGACTTGATCAAGCCAGCAAAGTTTAACACAGTACTTGAAGCTGTGAAAAAGATGACTGGATTTGATGAATCGACAAACAGATTTTCAGTTCCATCAACAGCACTGAAACTGCGACATTCCCTTGTTAAAGTGTCACATATTTTGCAGGGGGAGGCTTTACGCCAAGAGGACGAAGCTTTAAAGGGAAGAGCAGAGCACTTTAGTAAGTTAATTGAACTGGAATGGACAATCCATGTGTCATCAAATGCACTAAAAACATTATACCAGAAAAAATAGAATAGCCCGCAAATTCTGCCTCTAGCAGAAGACATCAGGAAGCGTCAGAATCATTTAAAGTGCCTCGAGGAGGTCAACAAAAAAGCACTCATTGACCATCCATCCCAAAGGTCGTGGAGTGATCTCTCCCAAGTGACTCTGGCACAGCTAATTTTGTTCAATCGACATCGTGAAGGTGAGGTTTCTAGGATGGAGGTTACAACATATGTGCAGAGAAACCAAACCAATATGCAGGATGAAATTTTGGAGAGCCTATCACCTTTTGAGAAGAAACTATGTGAGAATCTCACCAGAGTAGAGGTACGAGGGAAGAGAGGTCGGAAAGTGCCAATACTATTACCAGCAAATGTAAAGGAATCAGTGGAACTTCTAATTAAAACTAGAGAAGACGCTGGGATTTCCCCTAGTAATCCCTACATATTTACAGTAATTTGATTATAGATCACAAGAGAACATGCGTGGATGTGACAGCTTAAAGCGATATGCCAAAAGCTGTGGGGCTAAACATCCAGAGAACATCACTTCCACTAAGTTGAGAAAACATGTTGCCACAGTATCTCAGTTACTCAACTTAAAAACACACGAACTTGACCAGCTTGCCACATTTATGGGACATGACATTGATGTCACTCTTCAGGGAGTTTTATAGACTCCCTGAAGAAACGTTGCAAATGGCAAAAGTGAGCAGAATTCTTTTTGCCTTGCAAAACGGAATCAGCAAATTTCAAGGAAAATCTCTGGAGGACATAACGCCTAACATAAACTGTAAGTAAATGATTTCTGTGTATTGTTCTTTTTAAAGAAGGCAAAAGCTCTGTACTTGCTTAACCTGTTAACCTTCACCCCCATTTAGGGCCTCGCAGGTGAAAATAACCTACCTAAATTAAAATGGTAACAGTTTGTGACAAAGTGTGCTTACACAAACAAATTAGGTATCTTTGGAAAGAAGAGACTCTAGGCTTTACTATCTATCATCCAGAGTTGATAATGCTCAAAAAGATAAAAAGTTATAGGCACTAACGTGCCTTGAAAAATATTTTTCCACACTGAATGTTTTTATTTAATATACAAATACATGAAATAAGTCCTGGAGCAATCCAGAAAAGTAATGGATCGAAAGCCATGTGTCTCATGAGTTCATATTTCAAATTTGAAGAAGATACCATGAAAAATGAGATTCCTGCAATATTTTTTCTGAAACTATTTATAGTCCCCCCCCCGCCCCGTTTGAGGAAAAATAAGCACCAAATGGATTGCAGAATTATACAAGCTATTTTAGTCATTATACATGTTCCTGCATAGTTTTTCAATTATAAAATAATAGACAGATTTATTTGAGCACTAAAAAATACAAAAATAATTATTTGAGTAATAAAAAAGGAAAAAAAAATAGAAAAAAAATGCTTTGTATATAGTATGTATACTGAAGTATTCTTCGTTATTCGTTATTACAATGATAAATATCACTGCCAGACGTGAAGTGATATTGCCAGACATGGTCATAGTCAGTAAACACACGCTGTATGATGATAATCATACAGATGGGCCATATAATCAATAATAGCTGATCAATGAATCACAATGATAGCCGTCATAGAGTCGCTAATAAACACGCTGATGTGCGTCCATACATATTATAATCATGCAGACACGGCCACATTCCCCACACAATACACACACACACATATAAAAAATGTAGAAGAAAAAAAACAGTTTTTTATGGATAAAGCAGATCGCTAAGATACGCCCCGCTCAGATGACAGTGTGCGTCACTGCCGGCAGGAGGGAGCGCCAAATTCAAATAATCTATATTCCGCTTTTCTGAGACTTTTTTTTCCGTAGACGGTCTCATTATATTTGTAAAACCGTATGCCGCAACATCGTTTTGTTTTCTTACCACCAAGACGCTGTTTTTGAGCGTAATTTATTCCATAACGGACGCGAACAATAACTCTCTGAAGAAATGAAACGTAAACAAAGGAATATTCATCCTTATTACAACGTTGTTTCGCTGGACTAAAAGTGCTCGCTGGGACGTTGTTCTGTGGACCCTTACCTCTCTAACTAAACTGGGATTTCAGCAGTGGACGCGTTTGTGGCTCGTTATTACAATGATAAAGGTACGTACTGCTTTTTTATTCTGCGTGTTTGGATGTGTACTGCTTACACAAATGTAGCAAATTTGTGCCACTCATTCCTTATAAGCTTTCCATCGAAAAACAGCGATCTGTCGTCGATGCTTGAGGCTTAGACCCTCAGAATGATATATAGTTTTTCAAGATTAACTTTGTCCCGTTTCATTTATTCTATTAGAAAACAATGACACATGCAAACAAAGAGCGTTCAGTGCGAGGTCGCTCTGGTGAACGTTAACAGGTTAAAACCTTTTCAGTTTTACATAATGTGATTTACATAAGTATTTAATCATTTTGTTACAGTTAAAGAGGACTCCAGCTCAGAGTCAGAGGATGTTCATTCTAAAAAACAGACAAGTCAAGAGGGTAAGTTTTTATTTTGAATTTTTGACATAAGAATTAAAAATTCTATACATTAAATGCAACATGGCTTTGATTTATTCTGCCATTTGAAGTGTTGTTCTCTATGTGGTTTCAGAAAATTCTGATACTGAGGACGATCCTTCTGAAATAAGGGCTCTTAACTCTGGAAAGACTTCAGCCTCAGGAGAGGCAGTTGGATATACGAGTAATCCACAACTGCCATTAAATTATAAAAAAGGTATGTTATTCCATTCACTATAAACCATACAGAAGATCTTGACATTTGTTTTTAGAATTGACCATGGTGTATTATGTTTTCAACTTTAAATTTAGCTTATTCATTCCCTCATATATTTAATAACTAAATTTCTTTCTCTTCTCCTTTTTTTAAAAGAAATAGTAAAACCCAGAAAGCCCTGGTCAGGAACAGAGAGGAAAGTCATAGAACACTATTTCAAGAACAACATTAAAGAAGTGAAGGCTCCTGGAAAAGTGGACTGCGAAAAATGCTTAAATGAAAACAAGATTTTAAAGGATAATGGAAGAGATTGGAAAGCAGTTAAATACTTTGTGCACATCAGAATAACTTCGATGAAGAGAAATTTGGGTCAACAGTATCGGGCCCTATAGCCCTGAGAGCTTGCGATGTGGAGTATCAATGTTGAATGTCACAATACTGAGAGCTCGTGATGCACCACACACCTTACGAACAACCCATATTTCTGAGAAAACGTTGGCCAATTCTGAGTGTGCTCCACACAGGTGAGTGGGCTTGATAAACCACCTGTACGAGTCACACTCCTTTCCTTATGCACCAACACTTCACGTTTCTGGGGAATATTGTGCAACCCAAATGAGCATCAGTGTGTCATAGCATTGAAATTATTGACTACAGCTGGTTTTAGATACATGTCTAAACATTTTAAGCAACAAAGCCTATTCTGTTTGGGCCTCTCAGTTTTTAAATGCCTAGCTATGACTTTGACTTAAGCCACTTTAAAATTGCACAAATTTATTATTATTGTTACTATTTTCATTTTTATTTATACAATCTATTACCAACTTTCATTTGTCTTTTTTCATTGTTATTTTACACAAAGCAAAACGCTACTTATTTGAAAAGTACTATAGAAATAATTATTTATAGTATTATATAATGTTATTGATATTATTATTGTATGCCTGTAGCCACTCATCACTGATGGTGGAAAGTCTGCACTACCGTAAGGGGTGGGGGCGAATCACTTGGAAAACCATTCCACACACCATTAGGAGTGTGTGTGCACTTTAAATAAATTCTGCCTTGATTTCATTAAAGTTTCTTGTTCATTGTGTGTGTGTGTGTTCCAATGCAACAAGTCAACATGTGCAATAAATGCTTTTAACAACTGCCAATGTTAAAATGTTTTATCATCTGAGTCAGGTACCATATTTCCCTAGCTAACTGATCTTGCAAATCTTACCATAAAGGTAACACTTTCTGCTTATATTTAACTTATAAATATAAGATTTTACGGTGTAAATGTAAGTTTGGTTAAGTGATTTTAAATAATATTCTTCACTTGAACAAAATCAGTTAATTTCGCTTTCATTGCTACGGCACTTTTGGCTCACTGTACAAAATTGAAAGGATTTTTAGGCTGGTTTGGCTATTGCTACCGGAATGGTGAATCCATTAAAACTCATTCAGTCATCAATCTCATGTTTCCAGTTTATTTCTCAACATGTAGGAGTAGACATTTCTTTGATACCAAGTGCTGGTAATTGTTGGTTTCTGATAACCCATAAACAAATAGAAACAATATAACATTAACACAAATCAACTTGAACAAATCAAGTAAATCAAAAGAAACTTACATTGTCATCAACACAACAATTCCACACAGGCCATGTGAGTAGAGAGGCTTCTCGCACAAACAGAGGCTTGATTAATAAAAGGCCACAGGTGATCTTATCACGACTCAGTCAACCAATCAGGTCACAGTATAATTTTCTACAGCCGCCCCCAAATGTGTTAACATTTGCATACAAGAAAATTCATACTACTGTACTATCACCATCATCAATCAATTCAGGAAGAACAATTAAACGGCTGACTGGATGAATTAAAGCTTCCCATCACTCAGAATTTCAGCAACTCTGATTCTCCCATCAGAACTTGATAAAGTCTTGCTAACGGTCCCTACCAGCCAGCGTCCACGAGGAAGCTGGGGGTCCACAATCATAACCTTTGTCAAGGGCACAATAGGATTGCCATCAAATTTCCACTTTTGACGAATCTGAAGATTAATATGATTAATATGATTAAGATTAATTTGCCTTAATGAAACTGGCCCAGAATCGATCTGCAAGAACTTGACTGTGTCTCCACTTTCTATGGGTAAGTAGCTCTGAATCTGCATACATCACTTGCGGGAGAGATGCATCTCGCCGCCCCATCAATAAAATATTTGGGGTAATGGGATCAAGATCTGAAATATTCGAAGATACGTAGCCAAGAGGTTTTGAGTTTAACAACTCCTCAATTTCAACAAGCACAGTATACAGAACTTCCTCAGAAACAACTTGTGTTCCCAGAACCACTTGTAACGCTGTCTTAACAGACCGTATCTCTCTTTCCCAAGTACCTCCAAAATGGGGAGAGTATGGTGGATTAAAGGATAATTTAATTTGTTGGAGGGCAAGCATCTCCTGAAAAAAAGGGACTAAGCTGAGAAAATGCTGTCCGAAGTTCTCTTTCTCCTCGCTTAAAATTAGTCCCTTGATCAGACAATATTTCATAGGGCCGACCTCTGCGAGCTACAAACGCAAAGCCAGAAGGAAACTAGCTGTGTCCATACCAGAAAGTAGCTCCAAATGAATACACCGTGTTGTCTGGCATTTAAACATAATGCCCCACCTTTTCTCATGACGGCGACCTATTTTGATGCTTAAAGGCCCAAAACAATCCATACCCGTTGACCAAAAGGGAGGCTTATACAATCGTAGTCTGGACACCGGTAGATCAGCCATTCTGGGGACTGAGGGCATACCTTTCCATTTCCTACACTCAAGACATGACCTCTTGAGTAGGTCAAGGGTAGCACCAAAGAAGACCATTTCTATTCCTCGTTTAGAATAGAAATTCTTCGTCGGAAATACTCAAAACCCAGTATTTCCGACGAAGATGGGAGAACACTCTTTGTGGTCCTGAATTACACAAAATTTAATCAAAGTCAGCAACTAAAAGTTTGGTAATATGATTCTTTGGGTCTAAAATAATTGGATGTATAGCTTCAGAATCCAAATCTTCACTTTGATGGAGTCGTCCACCCACTCTTATCAGCTCGGTCACTGGATCATACTCGGGTGCCAAGTGAACTAAACGGCTTTGTCGAGGAACTTCATGACCATCTTTGAGCAGTTTATATTCCTCAGGGAAATCCTCCATCTGGGCTTGACGCAGGAGATGCAATTCTGCTTGAGTTTGGAAAGGTTTAGTGTCGTCTCCAAATACCAGAGAGAGAGTTTCAACTGGTCGCTGCAATCAACTCTGACCAGGTATTAAATTGAAGCATATCAGAAGCTGGGGAGTTTATTGGTACCCGATTAAGTCCACAGAACAAAGATTTTCTAAGTTCTGTACCAACCTCATCCGGACTTGAAGCTGGCAATTTTGGCCATTGCTGAGAGTTCAAGTGTAAAAAGGTAGGTCCTTGAAACAAAGAACTTGTAGCAGACAATTCAGAAAGCTTCTTGCCTCGAGTGATGTCATCTGCTGGATTGTTTGCAGTGTCAACATATCTCCATTGATCCGGTCTAGTACATTCAAGCATCTCTGTGATGCGATTAGCAACAAAGATCTTGTACCGGCAGGATTCAGACTGGATCCAAGTCAACACAGTTGTAGAATCGGACCATAATGTCACTGTTTCGATATCCAAAGTGAGTTCCTGTTGCAACAAGTTTGCTAGCTGAGCTCCAGTCAGAGCAGCACACAGTTCTAAACGAGGAATAGAAATGGTCTTCTTTGGTGCTACCCTTGAACGAGCCATGACAAGAGAAACAGAAATCTGACCATCTCCACTAATCAGTCGCATGTAGGCAACTGAGCCATACGCCTTCTCAGATGCGTCGCAGAATATATGAAGCTCTCTTCTAATTGGATCTCCCCAGTTCTTTCTTGGACCATACCACCGTGGTACTTGGATTCTAACCAGATCAGGTAACTCACTTTCCCATGCAAACCAGCCTACCCTTATTCCTTCTGGAATATCTGGATCATCCCATTCTCTGGTAGGCTTCATCCATAACTGTTGCAAAAGAATTTTAGCTCGTGTCGTGAATGGAATGATGAAACCCAGTGGATCATACTGACGAGCAAGTATTCGATACAAAGCACGTAACGTTAGAACATCATACTCCACTGGACGATGCTTATAACTCAAGGTATCCTGCAAGCAGTACCAACTCAATCCAAGTGTACTCTCGCATGGATCGGTGCAGTCACGGCTCAACCATAGATCAGTGTCTACTGAACGTGCATCAGTTGGTAAATGGCTCACCACTGGGATTTGATTACTGGCCCATTGCCGTATTTCAAACCCACCTTCAGCTAACAAAGAACGCAAATCCATGAGCATCTTTTTTGCTTCTTGACTCGTTGGGAAACTTTGCAAATAATTATCCACATAAAAGGAATGCAAAACAGAAGATTGGACATCTTGAAATTCGGCAGGAAGGTTTTGCACACATTTCTGAAGAGCATACGTAGCGCAACAAGGGCTACAAGTAGCACCAAATGGCAAAACCTGCCATTCATAAACATCTGCGGAGTCATTTCTTCTCATATTTCGCCATAAGAAACGTAACAGTGATGAATCAAAAGGCAAGAGGGGGATTTGATGGAACATAGACCTGATGTCTCCACTGATAGCAACTGGATGTTCTCTAAACCGTAGTAGGACTCCAATCAAGGAAGGACCCAACACTGGTCCAGGTAACAAATATGCATTCAAACTCTCACCTTGATACTGATAGGAACAATTAAATACCACACGATGCTTGCCATTATGTTCCACAAGATGGTGAGGAATATACCAAGCTTCATCACTGAATTCAATCTCATTAGGCTCCAGCTTCTTCACACATCCAGCTTCAACGAGTTTCTGAATCTCTTGCTCATAAATAACCGCACGATCTGGATCCTTAGCCAGCTGTCTTTCCAGTCGACGCAAAGCTGGCATTACTGCCTCGGATGGTACTTTAATTACTGGTGCATTCTTAGCTCGCAGTAAAGGAGTCACATATCTTCTAATTCCATTAATTTCTTCACACTTTGTTTCCCGTTCCAAGAACTCAAGAGCTTCCTTATCTTCCTTAGAACGCAGGGCATGCTTCGGAGTTGGAGAGAAAGGAAGTACATCAACTTTCCATAATTTCTCCACATCCTGGTGCAACTGATCCATGGATAGTGAAGCTTGGAAGAAACACTGCGTGATTGAATTAGTCTTCTCACCTAAAAAAGTCGGTCCCTGCAATGTCCACCCCAGGCGAGTATGTAAAGCAGCTTGACTTCCAGGAGGACCGAAATGTATTCGCTCTTTGGAACAAAGAAGATGAGGATAATCAGCTCCCACTAATAACAGAGGTTTCACCTTCTGAAACTCTTCCAGAGGGATGCCTCTTAGATGTTGATAGCGTCGCTGGAGCATCTGCACTGGGTAAGTCTGCTCAGGTAGATCAAGCATTTGAGCTGTAAAAGCTCCTCGTATTTGGTATTTACTCTACTTATGATCAGCTGACGAAATTGAAAAGGAAACATTTGCACCTTCAATTTTCTCTGAGCCTTGCCGGATGGTTCGAATAACCAATGACTCTGCCGCCCCATGAAGACCTAAAAATTCTGCCGCAGAAGACATAAGCATGGTTCTTTCTGAACCGTCATCTAATATGGCATACGTCTCCAGAGTCTTTCCTTGATGGCTCAGAACTACCTTCACAATTTTCAAAAGAACAGAGTTAAGACCACTTGGTCTGCTCAAATAATATATCCCAGAAGCAGGTTTGTGTACATTCACATCATGCAATATTCCTAGGTGACGATTCTGACATTTTGGACATTTTCTTTGCAGGTGACAACTAAACGCTCTATGGGCCCAACCACATCTCCAACAACGATTGTTATCAGCAATCCACTTCCGTTTTGCTGCTGTATCAAAATTCTGGAATTCAGAACATTGACTAAGATGATGATCAGTATGACAACAGTAGGTACAAGATGGTTTACGGCCCTCATTCCTTTCCTGTGATCTAATAATTTCAGTTTTCCTTTTCTGAGTGGGTACATTTACTTCTGGACTTACCCTATGAAGGAAAGCAGCTGACTGAAATTGGGACTTGGTAGGCCTCCCTTCTCTTATCTGGGACTTCACACCCTTTGATTGTTCAAATACTTGGACAGCTAGATTCTGACATTCTGATTCCTCTTCCAACCAAACAGAGAAACTAACCAAGTCATAGGGCTCATCTGGTCGAGTAGTTTTAGCATATCTTGCAAAACTAGCGACCTGCTGGGCTGGAAGCTTACTAAGCAATTGATGGACATGTGATGCGCAGAATAACTCTTTTGCTCCTTCATGATCCCAGGACTGAAGCATGCCAACAAGAGCTTGAACTCGTAGAGCAAATTGACTAAACCCATCGGGATCTCCTGATCGTACAGCTGACAAGTTCTTAATAGCAGCAATCTTCCGAAGCACCAACTGATGGGGTTGGCCATACCTTTTCTGGAGAGCCTTCAAAGCAGTAGTGTAAGGCTGAGAATGATAGGCATAAGCCAAGGCTAAATGTCGGGCTGCATCAAACTTCAAATGATCCAGAAGAATGTGATACTTATATTGCTCAGTTTCCTCTAAGGGCATCAAATTCTTCAAAGCCATGTTCAACATGGCAAACTCATAGGGGTCATCACTCTTCAAATACGGAAATGAAAGTCTTTAAATAAGGGCTGACCTTGAGGGCTGTGAAGCAGGCATCTTTGTCTGAGGCACCGTCACTGCTGTCGGATTGGGCCTACACTGATCAAGTACCATCTGTTGTACTCCAGTTGGAGGAAGTGCAGATGTTTGATATCTCTAAGCAATGATATCTCTGGAGGTGAAAGGATTCGAGATAGACATAGTGGAAGGATTAGCTTGCTGCTCCCTTACTGTTCCAGTTTGATGTTGCAAGGAAATTTGATGAGGATTACCAAGATATGCATAGGGATGTCCAACTAATATATCTCTTGGATGCAATGTTGCAGCTCTCAATGGATCACAATTAAGTGAAGTGTATTGGCCAAGAGATGGATACGATGCATAGGGATGTCCAACTAATATATCTCTTGGATGCAATGTTGCAGCTCTCAATGGATCACAATTAAGTGAAGTGTATTGGCCAAGAGATGGATACGACACTGGATAAGGAAAATCAGGCAGGTTTGGATGCCTTAGTCCTCCACTTGGATAGAGGGGGGGGGCAGCCAACTTGGAGGCATCCATGGATTCCCAGGCATAAGGAACACATTTCCCTGCATTTGATCAGCTGGAAAAAGGCTTTGATCCCTTCCTACTTGTTGATCACTGGAATCAAACCCTGAATTCATTTGATGACTGACTGAAGATAGCCATGGTAGACCATTACGTTGCTGAGTCAAACCTGCACCCATTACATCAGGATCCACAGCAGATTGGAACCTAAGGTTGTCTATGGGACGAAAGGAAGGTCTAATAGGGGTACATGGATTAGAACGCTGTGGTGGTATCTCTGTAGCAATAGGTACGGATAAAATAGGCATTGGAGAGACAAGCGGCACATCCTGAGACGGAGGCATGGTAATTGGTTCACTAAACTTTGGTGGCATAGAAGACACATTTCCCTGCTTAATTCCATGTTGACGTATACGTTCACTCAACTCATCCACCATAGGATTTCCGAGGTTTACCTCATGTTGTTGGTTCAGTTGGGTTGGAACAAAGGACTCTTCATTCGAACTGCATTCAGAGCTAGTAGAAGATGAAGATCTTTTCCTTTGCATATCCTTCATCATTTGTCCCATATCCAACAACATTCCCTTCATCTGCTTAATCTCCTCAGATAAAGACTTCACCTCGTTTTGAGTTGCAGTAATGGAAACTCCTTGTGATGTAACCTGCTGACTCAAATCCTCTGGCTCTTGTGCCAGTTGCCCTCTTGGATGAATCAAAAGATTTGACTGAGCCATCACATAATCTTGCTGCCATCTTGGAGGCTTTACAATCCTAGATGAACGTTTAGGTCTTACACAGTCATCCTCAGTATCAATTCTAGCAGCCTATTCCGGCTCGAATGACCATGTACAAAATTGAAAGGATTTTTAGGCTGGTTTGGCTATTGCTACTGGAATGGTGAATCCATTAAAACTCATTCAGTCGTCAATCTCATGTTTCCAGTTTATTTCTCAACATGTAGGAGTAGACATTTCTTTGATACCAAGTGCTGGTAATTGTTGGTTTCTGATAACCCATAAACAAATAGAAACAATATAACATTAACACAAATCATACATAAATAAATCAACTTGAACAAATCAAGTAAATGAATCAAGTAAACAAATCTAGGAAGATGGCGGCGCGATCGATCGCTGCGGCTGCTCCGGGTCCCAAAGACGGTGCTTTTATGTCGTTTAATGTCGCCTGTTCGTCTCCAAATAGTGTCAGTTTACCGCTAACTCTTAAGGAAATCACCCCAGAATTCATCTATGATCGCCAAAGTCTTTTGGATATCAGCAACGCATACGAACATCGCAGGCGGCTACTGAGAAGCTACGAGGCCTTTGTTTACTGCTGGAGCCGGACTTCGAGACCACGGCCTCGCCTACTGACGCTACCCGCACAAGGCAGCGTCGCAAGCGGTGTGAGAGAGGACGGAAGCGCGGTAAGCGCGGAGGTATACGAGCTAGGCTAAGAGCTAACCCCTCAAGGCCGGCTCTTCCAACACTCATGCTCTCAAACGTTCGCTATCTGGAAAACAAACTGGACTTAATTCAACTCAGTCGATCTACACAGCATGAGGCAAGGGACTGTTGCGTGTTTGTTTTCACCGAAACATGGCTAAACGACAACATCCCGGACTCCGCCATTCAATTGCACGGGCTAACCAACTTCTGAGCGGACAGAGATTCATCACTGTCTGGTAAGACACGCGGAGGTGGCTTGTGTGTGTATATCAACAAAGACTGGAGTAACAATGCTGCGGTATTATCAAAACACTGTTCATCGCTGGTGGAGTTTATGGTTGTGAAGTGTCGACCGTTCTATCTGCCGCGGGAGTTCACGGCCATTGTTATCGTTGCGGTTTACATCCCCCCGTGTGCAAACGCTAAGGACGCGCTTCGTGAACTGTATAGCGCCATCAGTGAACAACAAACAAAAAACCCAGACGGCTTTTTCATCATAGCCGGTGACTTCAACCACGCAAACTTAAAGACAGTTTTTCTAGCAACATGTGAACTTTGCAACAAGGGGAAACAACACACTGGACTTTGTTTACACAACAGTTAAGAATGCTTACAAGGCTGAACCCCGCCCCCACCTCGGGTACTCCGACCACATCACTGTTATGCTAATCCCAGCATATAGACCACTTCTCAAACTCACCAAACCGGTTGAAAAGCAGATCACAGTATGGCCAGACAATGCCACCTCAGCACTGCAGGACTGCTTCCAGGACACAGACTGGAGCATGTTTAAAGAGGCAGCCACCTACAACAACCACACAGACCTGAATGAGTACACTGAAACTGTGACTGCTTACATCAAAAAGTGCACTGATGATGTGACAGTCACCAAGACCATCACCACACGTGCAAACCAGAAGCCATGGATGACAGCAGAGGTTCGTGGGCTGCTAAAGACCAGAGATGAAGCATTCAGATCAGGAGATAAAGCAGCCCTCAAAACAGCAAGAGCCAATCTGTCCTGTGGCATCAAAAAAGCAAAACGGTCATATGCCCAAAAAATCAACAACCACTTCACAGACAGCAGAGACACACGGAGCCTGTGGCAAGCCATTCAGACCATCACTGACTACAAGCCCCCGCCACAGGCCTGTGATGAGGACACATCCCTCCCCGATGCACTCAACCACTTTTATTCACGGTTTGAAATGCAGAATGACACACCTGCACAAAAACTGCCCACACCTCCCAACGACCGGGCGCTCTGTCTGTCTCCAGCCGACGTAAGGAAGACCCTATCTAGGATTAACCCACGCAAGGCTGCGGGTCCTGACAACATACCTGGCCGTGTTCTGAGAGACTGTGCTGCACAGCTGACAGATGTCCTAACAGATATCTTCAACACCTCGCTGAGCCACATCTGGCTGAATGGTGTGGCACAAACAATCTGTCCCTCAATGTGGAGAAGACAAAGGTGGTTGTGATGGACTTCAGAAGAAACTCCGTTGACCACCCCCCACTGACCATCGACAGCTCGACTGTGGAGAGAGTCAGCAGCACTAAATTCCTGGGGGTGCACATCACAGAGGATCTCACCTGGACCACCAACACCATGTCACTCTCCAAAAAGGCACAACAGCGCCTACACCTTCTCCGCCGTCTGAAAAGAGCAAGTCTCCCTCCACCCATCCTCACCACATTCTACAGAGGCACCATTCAGAGTGTGCTGACCAGCAGCATCACTGTCTGGTACGGGAACTGCAGTGCTGCTGACCGCAAGACCCTCCAGCGGACAGTGAACACAGCTGCAAAGATCATCGGTGCCCCTCTCCCCTCCATCCTGGACATCTTCCTTACACGATGCTCCAGCAAAACCAACAGCATCGTGAAGGACTCCACCCATCCCTCCCACAGTCTCTTCCAGCTCCTACCATCAGGAAGACGGTACCGGAGCATCAGAGCCCGCTCCGCCAGACTGCTCAACAGCAGCTTTTTCCCCCAGGCTGTGAGAGCCCTGAACTCAAACCACCCCGCCCCCCTCTGAAACCCCATGCAAACCCCTACCTCCTGAAACATGGACCACCCCACCCCCCACCCCAAACCTTACCAAACCAAAGAAAAACTGTATGGAACTTTCATTTTTTTTTTTTTTAAGTTGAGCCAACTTAAAATAAGAATAATAAGTTGAGAGAACTCAGTTCAAAGTCTGCTAAAAGCTGGTTGCCTTAAAATTTTTTAAAATTTTTTTGTACGTGTGCGAATCAGCGCGATTGTGCATGAACCTCACAATACCGCTTCTGCGTATGCGCCAAAATTCAAACACACACACACACCCGCGCTAACGGCAGAGTCTGAGCGATGGCTGCAGCTAAACACAGTTGTCTACGTTAAAATGTTTTTCTTAGCAAGTGGAAGGAAAACGAATGTGCCAGCATAAAGTTTATACGACAATGATTTTATTGACGGGCACGAAGACAGACCAACATCGCTGAGTGGAGCACTGGATGAAATGCCCTTGAATGAGCTGCAGCGGTGCAGGTAATTTACACTGATTTACTCCACGCTTTATTAAAATTCATATGCTAATATTACATAGGAACTAAGTGTTTTATGATTGTTTTGGACTGAAAGAGCCTCTGTCCCTATACAGATCAGTTTCAAATTTCCCTGTCAGTGTTTTAAATATGATGTTATGGTTAACGTTGCAGCTGCATTGATGTGTTTTGCCATTTGCTCGCGTTAAAGTTAATTTGAACTATACTAAGTTACTGGATAGAGTTACTGTAAGCTCATTGTTTTCACTGGATAAGCAATTGTCACAGAATAGCCCGTCGTCACCTTCACTGATCACTTCCACCTGCACATCATTAATAATCATGCTTACCTGATCCTCGTCACCATCATCATTCTGAACTGGATAAAAGCACTCACCTCAGTCACCGCATTTGTCCGATCTTGAAGTTACCACACTGCAAAGCCTGTTGTTACTACTACAAGGACCGACGTTGTACGAAGCATCAAGCTGAGTATACTACCTGAAATACCTACCTGTTATACTTACCCTCTGCCTTGTTCCTCTTCAGCTTCTCCGCGATCAGATTCCTGTGGCTGGCTTGGACAACCGCTACTCCCTATCGCCCTGGCTTTCCTGTTCACCCAGGACCTGCCAAAACAAAGAGACTATATCAGAATCACTGCATACTTGTCACATCCTCTCCACGAAGGGATACTCACCTGTGTTGAAGACTTTCACCTTTGCTGTGTGCAATCCACGTCTGTAATAAATGCACTGATTATTTCACTTACCTCTGTGTCCTGCAGTTCCGTTACAGCAATGCAACATTTGAAAATTAATTAAAGCTCTCTGAAAAAAGTAATAGAGCAAAATTACGTTATAATGTTTATCTCTGAGATGTAGTCTAGTCTATAAAGTTGCACAAACTCAAACACATTGAATTCATACAGTACTGTCCTTGGTTATATTACACCAAGTACATTGACATGTCAGAGACATGTCTGTGATGAGTGCATAAGCACATACATGTGCATATTACATAAAGGTACAGTACAATAAAAGATGTGACTTTGGGTTTTTGAAAATATGGTTAACCTACGGTAGTCAATTTTGTTCATATCTTTGCTGATAATTATGCTTTTCCTGTTTGTGTCCCTTGAAAAGGTAATCAGTCCAGAATTTCTCAGAAAATAGAAGTGGAGGCTGAACCTGCAAATTGTGGATGGCAGTGATGTGAATGATGGAGCATCTACCCAGAAAAGGTCACATATTTTACTGAAACCAAAACTAACATCTGCAATATACTGTACATGTAAACAAATCAATTACCCTTTTTAATTTCTTTTCTCCAGGCCAAAACGATGCCCTCATTCGTTATTATAAAACGTCTACTGTTTATTTCATTGTTGCTAAATAGCAAACGAAATTGTAACCTTAGTTGTGAACTCTGTCATTGAAAACTTGGGTTAATATAGTATAATTCTTCATGTCTCTAGAGGCATTTTATTTGCATGGGCATGTAGGCTGTGCTTTGTTGCTGTTCTGTCTTGTCCTTAAGAAGGTGGAGCTCAGATCAAGTGGTATCTGGGAATATTTTACAACTACAACTTATAATTATTACATAATTAGTATTATACAGTCTTTTAAATAATCTTTTAAATTTTAAATAAAAACTTTTAAAATCTTTTAAATAATTTTGTTTTAATACTCAATATACACTACTCACACAAAGTTATTTATGGAAAATGTAAAACGTTTACGCTACAGTGAAATTATATCATGAAAGTAGGGCATTTAAGTAGAAGCATGCAGTGGTAATTTCTTCATCTCAAACAAATGGTGGTGGCTATACCACAACAAACATATCAATGTCTCAATAACTTGTCACGTGTCCTTGAGCATCAATTACAGTTTGACAACGATGTCTCATGCTGTTCACAAGTCGACTTATTGTATGCTGAGGCATGGCATCCCACTCTTCTTGAAGGGCTGTCCTCAGGTCACTGAGGTTCTGGGGTGCAGGGTTTTGACCCTCTGCACGACGACTCGGCTGATCCCACAGGTTTTTTTATGGGATTCAGGTCTGGAGAAAGTGCAGTCCACTTGAGGTAGCCCAGCCTCCAGCAGCCGCTCCCTGATGATGTGACCTCAATGAGCTGGGTTATTGTCATACAGAATACAGAACTGCCCTACACCTTGTGAATGGTAGTGACAAGCCAATACTACCTAAATAACATCATTAATCCAGTCATTGTGCCTCTGCATGAGCAACACAGGCCTGATTTAAACTTCATGGACGACAATGCCCCAGCTCATCGAGGTTGCATCATCAGGGAACGGCTGCTGGAGGCTGGAGTACCTCAAATGGAGTGGCCTGCACGTTTTCTACACCTGAATCCCATAGAAAACTTCGTAGAAAAAGTCGTCGTGCAGAGGGTCGTAACCCCGCACCCCAGAACCTCAGTGACCTGAGGGCAGCCCTTCAAGAAGAGTGGGATGCCATGCCTCATGCCACATTTTTTGTTGTGGTATACCCACCACTGTTTTTAGCGTTTGTTTCAATAAATACTTTGAGATGAAAAATATTACCACTCCATGCTTCTTCTTAAATGCCCTACTTTTATATAATATCACTGTAGCATGAACTTTTTACATTTTTCATAAATTTCAGCTGAAAGTCAAATATCCCTAACTTTTTGTGAGTAGTGTATTTCTCATATGTAGTTAACACTTTAAGACATAAGCACAGTTCTAATTTAAAAGCAAAATTAAACTGGTACAGTGTTGGATTGCAAGACTTAAACAGATTAAATGTATATATTTTAACACCATATTGACTAAAATCAAGTTTAGTTTACTGTACGACCCAACACTACCAAAGTTAAAAATTGTTTTTAAATGTTGAGCACTTCCTGAATTACATATAGGGTTCAGACAATTAGATTTTTTATATTATACATTTAAGTGTAAATGTAATTCTGGGCCTAGTAAATCAATTTATTGTTATTATATTATAAAAACCTAACTTTTACTAATTTCTTCCAGATGCAGTGATCCAGAAATTTCTTCACCGGGGGCCTCTTCGGGATGGCAATAAACCAAAAACTACCCAAGCTGTGGGAATACAAATCTGTAGACCTTTAGCTGAACCACTACAATTGGTTGATGTTCTGTTTCTTATGCCTGTTCAGTGTTTTGATCAGTTATACAGGTCCTTCTCAAAAAATTAGCATATTGTGATAAAGTTCATTATTTTCTGTAATGTACTGATAAACATTAGACTTTCATATATTTTAGATTCATTACAACACAACTGAAGTAGTTCAAGCCTTTTATTGTTTTAATATTGATGATTTTGGCATACAGCTCATGAAAACTCAAAATTCCTATCTCAAAAAATTAGCATATCATGAAAAGGTTCTCTAAACGAGCTATTAACCTAATCATCTGAATCAACTAATTAACTCTAAACACCTGCAAAAGATTCCTGAGGCTTTTAAAAACTCCCAGCCTGGTTCATTACTCAAAACCGCAATCATGGGTAAGACTGCCGACCTGACTGCTGTCCAGAAGGCCATCATTGACACCCTCAAGCAAGAGGGTAAGACACAGAAAGAAATTTCTGAACGAATAGGCTGTTCCCAGAGTGCTGTATCAAGGCACCTCAGTGGGAAGTCTGTGGGAAGGAAAAAGTGTGGCAGAAAACGCAGCACAACGAGAAGAGGTGACCGGACCCTGAGGAAGATTGTGGAGAAGGACCGATTCCAGACCTTGGGGGACCTGCGGAAGCAGTGGACTGAGTCTGGAGTAGAAACATCCAGAGCCACCGTGTACAGGCGTGTGCAGGAAATGGGCTACAGGTGCCGCATTCCCCAGGTCAAGCCACTTTTGAACCAGAAACAGCAGCAGAAGCGCCTGACCTGGGCTACAGAGAAGCAGCACTGGACTGTTGCTCAGTGGTCCAAAGTACTTTTTTCGGATGAAAGCAAATTTTGCATGTCATTCGGAAATCAAGGTGCAAGAGTCTGGAGGAAGACTGGGGAGAGGGAAATGCCAAAATGCCTGAAGTCCAGTGTCAAGTACCCACAGTCAGTGATGCTGGTGTTGGTCCACTGTGTTTTATCAAGGGCAGGGTCAATGCAGCTAGCTATCAGGAGATTTTGGAGCACTTCATGCTTCCATCTGCTGAAAAGCTATATGGAGATGAAGATTTCATTTTTCAGCACGACCTGGCACCTGCTCACAGTGCCAAAACCACTGGTAAATGGTTTACTGACCATGGTATTACTGTGCTCAATTGGCCTGCCAACTCTCCTGACCTGAACCCCATAGAGAATCTGTGGGATATTGTGAAGAGAAAGTTGAGAGACGCAAGACCCAACACTCTGGATGAGCTTAAGGCCGCTATCGAAGCATCCTGGGCCTCCATAACACCTCAGCAGTGCCACGGGCTGATTGCCTCCATGCCACGCCGCATTGAAGCAGTCATTTCTGCAAAAGGATTCCCGACCAAGTATTGAGTGCATAACTGAATATAATTATTTGAAGGTTGACTTTTTTTGTATTAAAAACACTTTTCTTTTATTGGTCGGATGAAATATGCTAATTTTTTGAGATAGGAATTTTGGGTTTTCATGAGCTGTATGCCAAAATCATCAATATTAAAACAATAAAAGGCTTGAACTACTTCAGTTGTGTTGTAATGAATCTAAAATATATGAAAGTCTAATGTTTATCAGTACATTACAGAAAATAATGAACTTTATCACAATATGCTAATTTTTTGAGAAGGACCTGTATATGTAAATGTTTCTTTTTTTTTTTTCTTTTTGATTGTGCAGCTCAATAAGATTGTTTAATTTGTTAAAGATTGTTCTAATTAAATAAAGACTTGGAATAGATGTTACTTTTTGTAGCTTATTGCACCATTTAACATTTTAGGCTTAAGGCATGAAATATGCAATGCACTGCAACTTTGTAGATGCATACAACCTGTATTAAAAGGTTAAAACTGGTAACACTTTAGAATACTGTTCCATTATTAATGAATAACTACACAAGAACGCATGAGTAATGCAATATTGGCACTCTAGTAACTATTAGTAACTAACAAGAAACTCTGATTAATGAATTAGTAAGTAATAGTGCTTAGTCGAAGGTGGTAGTTCACTATTAGCTAATCAGTAACTATTATTTTTTCATACCTCCCTAAGAACTACTGTATACAGGTTCATAATTAATATGAATAATACATAATGAATAATTAATTCTAAAGTAAAGCTCATGGTAACCCACTAGTAATGACTCAAGTATTACCAAATTCTTCTAAAGGAAATACTAATTATTTGGATCAGTATTCTAAAGTGAAGATTGTGATAACTCCCTAGTAATTACTGAAGTCAGTGTAAACTTTTAAGGTTTTTGTAAGGTTTTGGTTAGTAATTCATTTTGCTAGATTTGGTAACACTTAAATCATTACTAGTGGGTTACCGTGATCTTCACTTTAGAATACTGATCCAAATAATTAGTAGTTTCTTCAGAAGGATGTAGTAACACTTGAGTCATTACTATCCAAAACCTTACATATATCTCAAAAGCTTTAAATCACGTCAGTCAGTATTAGGGAGTTATGATGCTTTTCACTTTAGAATACTGATCCAAGTAGTTAGTAGTTCCTTTAAAATAATTAGATAATTCTTGAGTTATTACTAGTGGGTTACCATCATATTCATTTTAGAATTAATTATACATTATGCATAATTCACATTAATTATGAACCTGTATACAGTAGTTCTTCAGGATATATAAAACAAATAGTAGTTATTGATTAGCTAATAGTGAACTACCAGTTTCAACTGAGCTCTATTACTTACTAAATCACTAATCATAGTTTCTTGTTAGGTATTAGTAGTTACTACAATGTTAATAGTGCATTAGTGAATTGTTCCTGTGTAGTTATTCATTAACAAAGGATCAGTATTCTAAAGTGTTACCTTAAAACTAATTGTTAATTGTTGAACAGTCAAAAGCAATGTTATTCCATGGCTTTTTCCACACAAGCAAATCTGTACATGCTAAACAGAAACAGGTCTGTGCATGTAGCAGTGATTTAACTAAATTAAAGGAAAATGGTCCCCTGTTGGATGGTGCAGAGCGATGTATGTTTGCTTGACTTGATATTAAACATATTTCACATTCTCACTATTTCTGAATGCAATGGCAATGTTGATTATACAAATGTTACAATATATGTTAATTGTAACATTAATTTTGTAATTAAGCCAACTAAACTTTTTCAAAGTTAGCATTCAATTGCAAAACAAATGTCACAATTAACCCTCCAACAGGGGACCTACGTGTTTTGATGAACAGTAACACTATTTCATGTTTATTTTCACACAAGTTAAACAGCATATTCTAAATCAGCAAGTTTTTTTTTTTTTTGTACGTCAAAGCTCCCTTTTGTTCCCAAAAGTATTATCTACAGTCTAATAGCTGTAAAACCAGGCACGTCCTGATTTTGCTGAGTTAGATGTGTTCCTAGGTCATATATATGACTGCTGGCATACAGTCTTTCTTCACAATCTGACTTTATTTCCATGCAACTCTAAACTTTTGAACATTTACACATTATCACTGCTGCACAAATATTCAGACAGTAATGATAAATGGTCATTAAATCAATAAATAACCTGCAGATATCTTCTGGGCTTGAAAATAAAACCAAAACACTTCTCAATGTATGAATGCAATCATATGTGCATATATATACATACATATGATTGCATTCATACATTGAGAAGTGTTTTGGTTTGGTCTATGAAGGTCCCCTCTTGGATAGGTAGAAGTCACTGAGAGCCCCCACTTGGCATGTGTTTAAAAAAAAAAAAAAAAAATGCTTATTTTCAGTTATATTATGAAAAAAAGGCCTTAAAAGAAAATGTTGTATGTGACTTTTGTTTCTTCAAAATAAGCAGAAACCCTCGTCCCCTCTTGGTCAGTGTAGTGTGACCGTCCCCTCTTAGTAACATAGACGTGTATGTTTGTGTGTGTGTGTCTGTCTCTGTGTGTGTGTGTCTCTGTGTGTGTGTGTGTGTGTGTGTGTGTCTGTCTCTGTGTGTGTGTGTGTGTGTGTGTGTGTGTGTGTGTGTCTGTCTCTGTGTGTGTGTGTGTGTGTGTGTGTCTGTGTGTGTGTGTGTGTGTGTGTGCATGTTTATGCGGTTTATGAGGACACAAATTTGTATAATGACATGGGTATGACAGAGGTATTACAATATGAAGGTGGTTTATGAGGACACTGCCTATGTCCCCGTAATTCAAGAGGCTTAAAAAACATACTAAATGGTGTTTTTTTGAAAATCTAAAAATGCACAAAGTCTCCTGTGAGGGCTAGGTTTAGGTGTAGGGTTGGTGTAGGGCAATAGCACACACAGTTTGTTCAGTATAAAAACCATTACGCCTATGGAGAGTCCCCATAAACCACAAAAACCAACATGTGTGTGTGTGTGTGTGTGTGTGTCTGTCTGTCTAACAGCAAACAAACAACAACAATTTACAAAACATTTCCAAATGCTAAGGAAAACAGGTGAGTTTTTAGCGCAATTTGAAAAGCACTAAGTGTAGGAGATGATTTAACAGACAACGGAATGTCATTCCAAAGCCTGGGAGCTGCAGCAGAGAAAGCCCGATCACCTTTGCATTTTAAGCGAGATGGAGGAACCATAAGGTTTAACTGATCATCTGACCGCACAGACCTGTTAGATTGATACAGACAAATTAAATCAGAGAGGTACTCAGGTGCGAGGAAATACAACTAATCTCCACAGTCATCTGGAACACAACCACAGGGAGCTATATGAAGACTTCCGAAAACGTTAGGCCGAATCTACCAAAACTGCTAACGAAAAGCCAAGTAACAATAAGGGAGCCGTACAGACAACCATCTATCAAAGTATTACAAATGCAACGCCTTACAGAAAAACGTCGAAACGCCACAAGGAATTAACAGATGCTATCACACGCTTTTTGCTAAAGACATGATGCCTGTTAACACCGTGAGCAAAGAAGGCTTTGTGGGTCTAATTAACATATTGGACTGAAGATATCAGTTGCCATCGAGAAATGATTTTTCTCATGTTGCAATTCCACAGATGTACGACACTTGTGTGAAGACAGTGAGCTCCGAGCTGCGCCAAGTGGACTTCTACGCTAGCACTAGCCAGGAAGTATCTCTGTATACCAGCAAGTAGTTCGCCTTCAGAGAGAGACTTTTTAGTACATCAGGAAATGTTGTGACGTGCCAACGCACATGTTTGAAACCTACCAAAGTCAATATGCTAGTTTTCCTGGCAAAAAAAACCCTGGAATAAAATAGCTTTCACAGTTAAGCACATTTGGCATCGCATTGTGCTAAAACATAGTGTAGTGGCAAAAACAATGTTGGGTTTTTCCTATAAACCCCTGTTATTGTTTCCAACCACCTGGAGAATGCGAGTACAGGGTCAGACTCACAGGCCGAATCCAAGAAAATCCAAGAGTGTTGTCGTTGAATGTTTGTCGGTATTTATTGCAAAAAATATAAAGTACAAAACAAAAATGAAAACTGGTTTAAATGTCTTTAAACATTCCTTTGTAGCGCTTGGAGTTTAGCTTTCTCATACAGGCCAAGCTCCAGTAACACAGATCCAGGCCGAGGTCAAAGACTGTGGCCGTTTCTCAATACCAAGTTCGCAGAGTCTGGACTTCCGTCCTTTCGAGTTTGGACTTGCCAAGTTCGACTCGGAAGAACGAACTCTCGAGGACGGGAGGACGAACTGAATTCTGGGTTATGGCCCGTATCAAGTCCGCACAAGTCACCTCTCGATGCATCCTCGGTAAAAGGGGCGGATCAAGAACACATCCGGGGATTTGAACTGGACTTGGCTAGATGTGAACTTTGAATTGGAACAGTACTTGGGCAGCGACTGATGACGTTTCACAAGTCCACAAGTACAGACAAGTACGCATATTGAGAAACGGCCTGTATCTGCTGGCACGCCTTCTCCTTCTGTCCCCCCTTCTACGCTTCATGCTCCAACTTATAGGATAGCGCCCTCTCTGGCTGTAGAAGGTGTACCACTCAAATGCAATAGAAAAGACAATTATAAGTAAATTATGAAACCAAAAATAAACTCAAATGCGGCTCCTACACATAGGTTTACATGTTATTACTTAATGTTCACATGTTAATACTTATTTTATTTATGTGGATGTTGACAAGATGTTAGTATTTCCACTATATACCAATTTATTTAAGGCCTGTATACTTTGTTTAATAGCATTTTTTTTAATCAAATTTTTGTGTAATATTTATTTTTATAAAAAAAAACAGGCAAGGCAAGGAAATATTTTGTTTAAAATATTCTCTTGCTTTAAGATGGTCTTGATGATTGTGTGGTTACATGTGAAGAAAACGTAATGTTTGAGAGTAGTTTTTGTGTTTGCAGGTCTATGGTATCAGCAAACCAGAAATAAGAATATCTGCAGAGGTTTCCAGTCATTCATAGTGTTTTAAAGTCTAAGGGAGAATTCCAAACGGCTTTTTTGTGCCCTTGAAGGGCACTTCGGGAAGAGGACGCCATTTGTAAGGACGTTCCAAACGAAGGTGAACATCTTAATCCCTTCACGAAGGGCCCTTCCAGAAGTCCGTTAGCGAAGGGAACATGCCATGGTCACTTCACAGGAAGTGATTTCCGTTTGTGAACATGCGATCTTCACTTGATCAAAGTTGCAGTTTATTTTGACTTTACAAACGTAAGTAGAATAAGCTAATTCAATTTGTCTTTGTTTTTATGTGATGCAAAATATTTTCGTCAGTGATAGAAATATAATTTAAGACTGTATTGTTAGCAGCTTTAAGCAAGTAAAGATTGAAAAAGTTTAATAGTAAATAAGACACAATTACATTTTACATTTATTCATTTAGCTGACGCTTTTATCCAAAGCGACTTACAATTGCTATATATGTCAGAGGTCGCACGCCTCTGGAGCAACTAGGGGGTTAAGTGTCTTGCTCAGGGACACATTGGTGTCTCACACCGGATTCGAACCCGGGTCTCTCACACCAAAGGCATGTGTCTTATCCACTGCGCCATCACCACCCCAATTAGACAGTATTTGAATAAAATTTGCAACAACTGTTGGAGCGCTGAATGCTGCACGCAGGCGAGGCGTTGTCAAGGATAACGTTTGGTCAGTTCCAAACGCTTATACGAGACAGTAATGCCTTACACCCTTAAAAGAACACACTTCAAGGGCTCTGCCCTTCGAAGAATATCCGTTAGCTGTTTATTTTAGTATGATCATTACATATATAAATAATAAAAAAATAGCATTTCTCTAGGGAAATGTTATATCGCAAGAAATATCGTTATCGCAATATTCAACAACAATATCGCGTATTTTCCCAATATCGTGCAGCCCTAAGGCAAAGCTTTAAAAACATATAGCAGCACAATCCAAAGCAAAATGTGTCTGCCACCTTGTGGAGCTGATAAAACCGGTTTGGTTATTTATCATTTAGCAGATGTTGACTTCAAGTGAACAAAGCTATAATAATTTATGAATCGTTTATAGACCACCACTTTTTAATGCTTTGTATTTGGGTTTGTTTGTTTGTTTTTCTGCCTGTTACATTTACCTTTTTGAATTAATTTCAAGGATTGACTTGTTCTAAAATGTGCGGATAAGGCAAAAGAAACGCCTAATATATTAACATCAAATGAACAACAATTATTTTATTTTTTTCTTCATCTTCTTTTTTTCAGAACAACTTCAGTTTCCTGGTGAAATGATCATACAGTACCTTTCTGGAAAACACATATCAAAGAAGACCAAAAACCTTTCAGTTCAGTTGTATTGATAAAACATAACTGAATTTATTTTGTAGTGTCTTTTTTTAAGTCTTGTTGTCTACATAATGTTGTAGTATTATGACCCTGGAGTATGAGTATGTAACGAGGGAACAGTGCATGCAGTATAACTTGCTGCTAGGAGTTTCCCAAAGAGACGTGTGAAAACCTCACCAAAGCATTTGTTGTGGATAAAGTTGACTTTATTTCATCATGTAGTATAACATAAACACAAAGGCCAAATAAACTGTGTGTGGTTGAGCGTATTACAACAGCCACGGTTACAATCGGCTTTAAAGAGTGACAATAATGTCATGCATTCGAAACAATTGTGCTTATAGTTGCCATACAGGGCAACCAGTTTGGAAAACTGAAAAAAGACCCTGTGATGACAGCATGATTGTGTGCTTTTACAGGTAGGCCAAGTATATTATCCAGCCGCTGTTGCCGTCGTTCAGATTTTTGCCAACAATCTTGATACCAGCATTCTGATATTCCTTTCTGGCCTCAGGGTTGATCAGCAGAACGATGGCTTGGATCTGCAATGCACATCCTTCTTTCCTGTACCATGCAAAGACATCTTTTCCACTGGTGCCTTTGTTGAGATTAACACTGAGCACTTCAAAGCCTTTCTTTTGAAGATTTATTTCCTCTTGGAGGGAGGTGCTTACGTCAAGAGCAGTGAGAGCTTTGCTCTTATCGGTCGTGCGCCGATACCAGAGGAAGACGTAGTTTCCACCGGCATTACGATTGGTGTCTTCATCCACACGAGTGTAGCCCAGCTGAAACAGGTACTGGTCGGAAGAGAAGTCAACTGATGCTTTGATCTCAAAGATATAGCTCGGCTTCTCTCTCTTTGCCCACAGGTAGATGACGTTTCCTCCTGCATTACGGTTCAGATCACAGCCCAGTCTCTCCCAGCCATCACGCAGAAGAGCAGGCTCTTGTTGGGGGTCTGTGGTTACCATGAGATCCACAATTGGAATGTCGTATTCAGTGCTGCCGTAGAAGTACCACAGGAAGATATGATCTCCACGAGTTCCTGCATTCAGATCTCGGTTGACCTGCTCATAGCCAGCATCAACCAGACCAGATTTCATTTTGAAATCGAATGAAAACTGGATCCTGGTCACAGGTCGGTTGCCACACTCTTTCTTGTACCAAAGAAAGACCTGGTTTGCACAAAGACCTTGATTGAGGTTAACATCGATGAGCTGATAACCCTGAGCTCTCATTTCATTCTCCTCTTCCTTACAGGTGGAGACATTGAGCTTTGTTATTTGCTGACCATTTGCCATTTTGTTTTCTTCCGTATTTTTGGGACCGAAGAAACAGATAAAATTCTGAAGAAACAAAACAAACAAACAAACAAAACGTATGTTTAGTTATTGCTTTTAATATGTAATTCTGTAGTAATCATTTCGTTTATGAAGTCTAAAATGCATATTTCTCTACATTTTATTTCTTGGCACACACATCTTTGTCACGAAACAACATGATTTTAGATCTAAAATGTTGAAAGCACTTCAAAAGCATTAATGCAGTTTTTAACATATCATTTTATCATCATTATTATTATTTTTCCATATGAGCTACTTATTATACTTTCCTGCTTGCATTTCAAAGTAGGAAAAGACTAAATGTTAAATTATCAAATTTTCTAGATTTTCTCCAGATGAATAAATGATCACCCTACCAGAAAACGTTGTAGAAGACACGGCTGTTTGACTGATGAGATCAGAACAGATCTTTAAAGAAACTTCACAGGGCTCTCACTTATATATCACACAGTTGACCTGGCTACCCATCCCCCCAACACCCACCTCTAAGTTACGTGTGATTCTGAAGAACATGACTGACTTGTTCAGTCGTGAAAATATTCTTAAGAAACAAAGTTTCCAAGGGAAATTGGTTCTTACAGGTGAATTTCTGAAAAGAATTGCCATGGTGAAAGAAATTAATGCTTTTGTTCACATTTTTCAAGTCTGCTCCACTCGATGGAATTAATTTACCAGTGGGTGATTAGCGTCTCCCAAAATGTTTGTATAGATATATATATATGTGAATAAATACCCAACATGCACAAGTATTGTAGCCCTTCTAAATTGTATTGTAACGTGCAACCCAGAGAAATAAAAAGCACAGCAAATAACACAAGCGGGCTAAGGCTTCCTTTCGTGATGCATCAATTACAGGTTCAGTGAATCCTTCACATCCCCAGGCACTGAAGAAGAGAGAAAACTTTTGTCACAATGGAAGCAGAGATCCTAATCATAATAGAATAAAGCAATACGGTATATTGTGAATATACTCATGGCTAAAGGGCACTGACAGGCACAGAGATTGATATCTAGCTGCTTGCCGAAAGCCTGCCGGACTCTGGAGGTGAACTAGGGTCCCCGATCATACACTGTGTCTTCTGGTCGGCCACAGATCCAGAGAACTTGGTGGAAAAGGATGTTAGCAGTCTCCATAGCAGTGGGTTAGACCTTTTTTAAGGATTAATCTGCATGACTTACTGCAGTGATTAGAAAAATGGTGGTATACCCATTGGAGTTTGGCAGATCGGTGATGAAGTTGACGGACAGGTGGGACCAGGGTCTCAGAGGGATAGGCAGTGGTCGTAGAAGGCCGGCTGATAGTTCTCTGGGGGTTTTAGACTGTGCATAAACTTGACATGCCTTAACATATGTCGTAACATCATTGGTGAGTGAAGGCCACCAGAACGAGTTACGTACCAAGGCTGTAGTCCTTTGGATGCCAGGGTGTCCTCTGCTGAGGGTGGTGTGGATCCACTGAATCCTTTTTGGCGCTGAGTGTGTGGTACATAATGCTTGGTTGGAGGACATTCAGGTGTGCTCTTTGAATTTCTTCCATGATGTCCCAGCTTATGGGTGCCATGATGACAGTAGGTGGTTATATGGGCGCATTTTGGAAAGAGCATCAACTTTGCTGTTCTTACTGCCAGGGCGGTAGGAGACTGTGAATTGGAATCTTGTCAAGAAGAGTGGCCATCGGACTTTTTGTGAATTGAATCGCTTTTGCCCCCTTGATGTATTCGAGGATTTTGTGGTCGGTGATTACTTGAAACAGAGGGTCAGAACCATCCAGCCAGTGGCACCACTCTTCTAATGCAGCCTTCACGGAGAGTTTCGAACATCAAAGTGCCTTTCATAGAAGAAACCGTCCAACGGCTAGTATCCAGGGAATGGACCCCCTCAGTCGATACTGAAATTTTCAAAATGTAACGATAAGAGTCTTTCTGCAACACTGGTAGTACAGAGTAGCAACTCAATCAGGTACCCGCTGACGGGCGGCTGCTTTCAAACGTTCCCGTTCCTGTTTGGGTGCGCTTTCTGTGAAGAGCACTCGTGGTGATGTGGCTCGAGCGTACTTAGTTTCGTAAATGGACTACTAGTACTGAGCCTCATGACGTACTGTAGGCCTACTTCTGACTTGAAATAATGTTGGTTAAGTACCAAATTCCTTTCAAGGCAAGTCATATCACTCAGTGGCCATCTTTGATTGGCCATCTTTTTTTTAGTTTTATAAATGTTGTGAAAATATCAATGTGTTGCTTCTAATGTTACAAGCACTTCGACATTAGTAATACAATGGCATTATTGTTATTATTATTTTAATTTTTCATATTTTTAATTTTAAGATAGCTACTTGAACGGGTTTCAAAGTAGGAAAAGACCAAAGGGTTATTGCCACATAAGTTGCCTTGAATTTCAACAGAAGTCTAAAAGACTGTGCAATAATGTTTAATAACCGATGCTGCTGTAAATTGCAGATTATCCAGAAGAACATGGCTGACTTGTACGGTTGTGAAATGTTCTTAAGAAAAAAAGTTCACCTGTTTTTCCTCAGAACAGCTTCAGTTTCTTGGTGATGCTATCAAAAACTGCATGAAAAATGTCACTGTCAACAAAAAGATTTGGGTGTTTCCCAACCAGAAACCCTTGATGACATGTGAAGTGCAGGGCTTGACGCTTACCTTTTTCCAAGGAACACGTGCTCCTAAATTAAAAAATTTCAGAGCGCATTAAAAAACTGTAGGGGCGCAATGCAAATTTTTCAAATTAGGTGTTTTAGCTTAATAAGGGGCTATAAAGAGACATTTTACAAGCACAACTATTTAATTAATCAGAATGCAGAAAGTACACAAGATTTTTAAATAATTTTGCTTCAGACGCTATTGAATAGGCTAATTATGTATATATATTAGTTATAGTGCTATTAAACTGTATGTACATTAGGTATGTGACGGTATAAAATTTTCACAATAGTCATTGAAGCTTTTGTCACTGTATTTTATTTGATTTTTTTTATCACAATATATAATTTATAAAAAGTGAAAAAAGTGTTGTCCTCCTGACTTTATTAAAAATACACAAAAATATAAAGTAAACAAGTGTTTCAAGATTAGAGTGCAAAAGATTGTTCAAATGAACGAAAGAACAATAGGTAACACTTTACAATATGGTCCCATTTGTTAACATTAGTTAAAGCAGGCTAACATTAACTAACAATGTGCAATAGCCAATTGTTGCAGTAGTTAATATTCTTTGTTAGTTTGTTTGTTAATAAATGCAGCTTCAAAGGGCTCTAAACAATCCCAGCCGAGGAAGAAGGGTCTTATCTAGCATAACAATTGGTTATTTTCTAAAAAAAATGACAATGTATATACCTCAAACGCTCCTCTTGTCTAGCTCTGCGTGAACTCTGTTTTTTTCCAGTTCATGTATGTCGAAAAACTCCCATCTCATTTTCTCCTCCAACTTCAATATCGTCCTACATTGCTGCAGAAGGACTGATATAGGTTTAGTAATTGGACTAACTAGCTAGCTATCTGGCTAACATCTACAAATACATTACAAAATGTAGCCTTTATTTTGTTGCCTTTGTTGTCTGTTAGACTACTTTAGCCATTTCATATTGCTCACGTTTTTCTTTGTTGTAATAAGTAGGCTACTTGTTGTGGGTTGCATTTTTCTGTTTGGGAGTAGGCTATAACTCATGTCAGGTCTCTTCAATGTTTTAACAGATTCACTCATAAAATACCCACAAGGCGCATTTATTTATTATCACAATTTATTTACTGCTTATTTATGCTAATACTTATCAGCATTTATGTTATATTATAGTAACGTTTAGAAAAATCTGCATTTTCTGAATTTTTTTAGTGGGGGGCAGAAATCTAAAATCTGGCCTAGGGCACCACCTGGGACGGCCCTGCTCTCTACACACACACACATAGTGAATAAGGACATTGTGTGATAGGATCATCTGTTGTTAAATGTGCGTATGAGACTTGGCAATGATAGTGCTTGTGTAACTGTATGGAATGACAGAAAGGTGAAAAGGTGTTTAATTATTTTTATTGAGAGATAAAACTTGTCAGTGTTGGGGCTAAGTCTTTTTCTCCTCTTAGACAGTATTTCCTCTTAGAACACTCTTTCACATGGTACAGGAGGCCAGGGTACAAAGAAACTGTAATGCCAATGTACAGTACATAGATGGGGGTAGAGATGTTTCTAAATTCTCCAGTATTCAAGTGGATCTTCAGCTCTTTGTATGTTTGTCTCTGTAAGGTCAGATCGCATCAGAAGTGGCATTTGAACTTTGTTCGCTCTGGTCTACAGCACTGTCCAACAGAAGCCAAAGGTTTCCACCTAAGAAGTGTGAGGAGAAAAATATTTGATTGGAAGTGACTGTCCATGTATATTGACTGAATATAAGACATATCGACAATTATAAAATACAATAATTAAAAAATAATTAAATAAAAACTTGAGCTTGATGTGGGTTGTTGGGTTGATGATGGTGCTTCTGTTGACTGAGTGCTTGACGATTTGGATGGTCTTTCATCTTCGGCCCTGATGACATTAGCACATTCAGCTTTTAGCCGTTTGACAACCTCTGTCATTTTAGTTTAGTTGAGGAAACCGCTTTCCATATTTGCATACTCCCTATAATGGCTGACACTGAACAGAATTTTGCAAGTCTTTACTATCTTTTTTTTGCAATCCACCCAACTGTAGTCCTTTAATCACATTCTTGTGCACATGACCCAAACTTCCAAATACTAAAGTAATTAACTTACAATGATAGTCAAATTGATCAATAGCTTCAACACACACACACACACACACACACACACACACGAGAGAAAAAAGCTATAAAAATTAAAACAAATTACTTCAAGCGTATTCTTAAAATTAAGTGCCATTGTTTAAAAAAAAAATGCTTTATTGACTGATGTTTCATAGACCTTCAGTTATGTTTTAAAATTTCATGCCATTTGTATGTAATGTCACAGTATTTTCACCTCCTAAATTACTACGTAAAATGTACAATTTACTCAGGCCAATGTCATTTTTTTTGTATGACGTTAAAATTCTTTTTAGAATTATTGTACATAAATAGGTTAAGCAAAACAAAGGGGATGATTTCTGAGAACTATTTAACTGCAGGCATACATTATGGTACAGAACAAATATTTCGAGCTTCCCTTATTCGGTCCCTTATTTTATAAAGAATTGCAGTTGTACCTTATTTTCCATTTCTGAAGTTAATTGGCAAACCTAATGATGACGTAGTTATTTTTTGACTCCCCCGACAGCGGCACCTTGCTCAAACTATTTATTATCAATATTAATTTATTAACAACGTTAGTTGTTGGAGATATGGGAGCAAAAATACATTGAATTACAAGGCTGTAGAGCAGTGGCTTTCAAACCCTGGGGCGCGACTCTCGGGTGGTTGGCGAGACTTAAAAAATAGGTCGCCCGGATGATTCTTTCAAAATTGCAATGACATTGTGATAATCAGAAATATGGGCTGGACAAAATATATGTCATGTCAGAATAGATCCCTGATAGCACACGTACATCTCGGAGATGTCTATTTGACATCTGCATTTACATCTGGAAGACGTATTTTTTTAGAGTGTTTGCTCATCTGCAATGTGTCTATAGGACGTTTCCTTTTAGATGTTAAACAGACGTCTATTAGATGTCTTTAAGATGTTTATGATTTAGAATGTATGTAAAACTGACATCTGGAAGACGTCTGTCAGACATTTATAGACAGCAGATGCTATCCAGATCAAGAGATCTTTAACAGACATCTTGCAGACGTACGTGTGCTATTTGGGATGTGCATGAAGGCAAAGTACCCTCTCTAAATTCACAGAAGCACTGACAGTGATTTGATTTTGGTACAGGTCTCAAAATAGTTGAGACGGGGGCATGTTTACCATAGTGTAGCATCTCCTCTTCGTTTCAAAACAGTTTGAAGATGTCTAGGCATCGAGGTTATGAGTTTCTAGAGTTTTGGAGTTGGAATTTGGTCCCATTCTTACCTGATATAGGTTTCCAGCTGCTAAAGGGGCGCGTTTAGTGTTCCCTATCGATACTCCACTCGTACTGCGTCTTGCTAAAGACGCTATGGGAAAAAGCCTTTTTTCTCCTTTACTGAAGCCTTATTCAATCACGCAGTGAAACTGCACGATCATTGGTTCGCGCAGTGTGTTAAAAACGAACCAATGTGTCGGCAGCGGAGCTGCACGAGCCTATGGCGACGGAGCCCGCCAGAATGGGCGGGGTTATCTGGCTATATAATCGGCCGTCTCGCCATAGGATCCTCAGATTTCTTCTCCTTCAGCGACGACATCTCGCCTTCGCTGATCCCAAGAAGCCGCCTCGCCGTTGACACGCCTCGCCGCTGAGCCAGAGACCTCCTGCCAGCTGAGATGCCGCTTTCACCGCGCTCCAGCCCCGCAGAAGCCCCGGTCTGTTCGCTGCCGCCATCCGGTGAGTGCTATAAAAATGCATATTTCTCGGCGTTGTTGCAAGTGCCGCAACAGCGAGTATGGCTCGTGCAGGGAATCCTGCACGATGCAGAAGAGCAATGAGCGCGCGCCGTCTGTCTGGGTCTCGTCCACGCACTGACTGTGCGCTTACCGAGACGGAATGCTCGTTCGAGTATGAGTCTCGCTTTCCCGCTCGCTGTCCACCTCTGTGGAGGCACCTCCGCTCTCCCGTTTCTCCTCTCTCAGCAAAGCTCGGAGAATGAAACATCAGAGCCACGGAGCTTCCTGTAGCGCTCTGATCCGCCGGTATTCACATGTGAGAATCAGAGCTCCTCCTTCATTGAGCGGTTCTATTCTCTTTGGCGAACCGGAGTGGAAAGCTATGTGTGTGCGTCACTGAGACGGCGCTCGCACAGGCAGCCTGCTTTCACCGAAAGCCGGGCTTTGCCCTGATTTGCTCGCAGTCCTCTATGTAGCAGGCCCCGCCTCCCCCGCTTCTCTTCTCCCAGTCACCTCGGAGACAGGAACAGCAGCTCGCGAGGCTGAGCAATCAGGTTTGAGTGATTTTTCGCGCCGACATAGCCCCGTGTGTTTCACTGTGTTTCACTCTGCATACAGCGCTTGATCTGCCAGCACATGTGGATTAGCGCCTCTCATTACATTGAGTGGCTCAATCCTTCTGTGCACATTGTAACATGCAGCACTGGGCGGCCCCGCCTCTCGCGTTTCTCTTCTCCCAGTCACCTCGGAGAAGGAGACGGATAAAAAAAAAAAAAAAGGCTTGAGTGATTTTTCGCGCCGGCATAGCCCCGCACTCTGCGTACAGTCTTTGATCTGCCAGTGTGTTTACAACAAGGATTAGCGCCTCTTGCAGCTCTTTGATCTGCCAGCGCTACTTTCATTATGAAAGCGTCAGTCTGTCCCTGCTGCCTCATGGTCCCTTTCTTCAATGAAGGTGGCCACGCCTCCCCTGCTCTAGTGTTTCTACTCTCCCAGTTATCTCGGGGAAGGGTTCGAGCGATCAAGCTTGAGTGAATTTACGCCAGCGCAGCCCCGCGTTTCACTCTTTGATCTCGGCTCGCCTTCTTTAGTGAAGATGGCCCCTCCATGGCAATGAGTTTGTGGTAATACTGTTGTGAACACTGGGCCCTTTCAAAAAGCACCCACACAACTGATCGCTGTAAGGAAATAAAACACAAACATTTTCAAAAGAGAGCACATTCCTCTCCCTCTTATCACGAGCTTCAGGTCCCTGCTAGGCGGCCTGCCACTCGAAACAAATTCAACCCCTGACCACACGGGCCGAGGCCTGGCAGGCCATCCCCGGATTGTCAGAGTGGGATACAAGGATAATAGAATGAGGCTATGGGTTTCCTCTTCCTCCTCTCACGAGCAGTCGATCGCTCGAGTTTATCCAGCCCCTTGCCACGCGGGCCAAGGCCTGGAGGGCCATCCCCGGAGTGTCAGAATGGGTTATACGGACAATAGAACGAGGTTACTCACTCCAATTCGCTCGCAGACCCCCGCGCTTCAGCGGCGTGGTCTCCAATTCTGTAGACGGCGAGAATGCTCACGTTCTACGTTCAGAAGTGATGACGCTGCTGGAAAAAGGAGCCATAGAAATGGTTCCTCCAGCTCAGAGCGAATCAGGCTTTTTCAGCCATTACTTCCTCGTTCCCAAGAAGGATGGCGGCCTCCGGCCCATCCTCGATCTCAGACGCCTGAATCGCGCCCTCATGAGGAGGTCGTTCAGGATGATCACACTGAAGCAGATCCTCGCGCAAATTCGCTCAGAGGACTGGTTCTGTTCCCTGGACCTGAAAGACGCATACTTTCACGTCCAGATAGACCCCCCATCACAGACGATTCTTGAGATTCGCCTTCGAGGGAGTGGCTTATCAGTACACGGTCCTTCCTTTTGGACTGTCCCTGGCCCCACGCACTTTTACGAAGTGCATGGACGCGGCTCTTTCCCCTCTCAGGCAGATGGGAATCCGCATTCTCAATTACCTCGACGGCTGGCTCATTCTGACCCAGTCAGAGGTACAACTACTCTCACACAGAGCCCTCCTCCTCAGCCACCTAGAATGCCTGGGGCTCAGGGTCAATTTTGCCAAGAGCGCGCTGTTTCCCAGCCGATGGGTGTCGTTTCTGGGAACAGTTTTGGACTCGGCTCAGATGAGAGCTGTGCTAGCGCTGGAACGCGCTCTGGCCATTCAAAAGCTCGCAGCCTCCTTCCAGAGCAGCACCGCTCGCCCCGTCAAAGCGTTTCAGAGGATGCTGGGCCTCATGGCAGCAGCATCGCCGGTGCTACAGTTGGGCCTGCTTCGCATGCGGCCCCTTCAGCGCTGGTTGAAACCACGGGTTCCGCGACACGGTCGCCTACACATCAGGGTGAGCCAGGCCTGTGTAACGGCCCTGGCCCCCTGAAAGAACCCACGATGGTTCAGAAAGGGTGTGACCATAGGGATGGTCTGCAGCAGGAAAGTTGTCACGACAGACGCCTCCAACATGGTTGGGGGGGGGGCGCTGTGCGAAGGCAAACCGACCTTTGGCCTTTTGTCGAAGGCGGAGCGGAACCTCCACATCAACTGCTTAGAAATGCTAGCAGTGTGTCGAGCCTGCCAGTTTTTCCTGCCAGAGCTAAAGGAACGACATGTGCTGGTCCGCTCAGACAACATGTCTGTGGTGTCCTACGTAAATCACCAGGGAGGTCTCTCCTCGCAGCGCCTCTTCCTTATGGTAGAGTGACTTCTGGAGTGGGCTCAGCTCAACTTGTGCTCGCTGAGAGCAGCACATTTGCCGGGCAGATTGAACCAAGGAGCGGATGTGTTATCACGGAGCAACGTCCCCTCAGAAGAGTGGATGCTCCATCCGCAGACGGTTAGAATGATCTGGAGAATCTTTGGCAAGGCCGAAGTAGACCTTTTCTACTCCAAAGACAACTCTCACTGCCCAGCCTATTATTCGAAGGTCAAGGACGCGTTGGCCCACGACTGGCCCAACCTCCTCCTTTATGCATTCCCTCCGATCGCTCTGATTCCTCAGGTCATCAGGCGAATCAGGGATCAACGACACAAGGTCTTGTTGGTGGCCCCCCTGTGGGAGAACCAGCCTTGGATGTCAGAGCTGACCCAGCTGCTAACCGCAGCCCCCTGGCCCGTGCCCCTGAGACGAGACCTCCTCTCTCAGGCGAACGGTTTATTGTGGCACCCTCGTCCCGAACTGTGGGCGCTTCACCTCTGGCCGCTCAACGGGAGCTTACCAGCCTCCCAGAGCGAGTGCTAAATACCATTTCTGAGGCTAGAGCCCCGTCTACGAGACGCCACTATGCTCTTAAATGGGCGATTTCTCCGAATGGTGTTTAACCGCGGTGAGGACCCCCCTGCTTCTGAGTTGGCGGTGATTCTGTCCTCCCTGCAGGAACTGCTGGATAAAGGACGCTCTCCCTCCACACTCAGGGTGTTCGTATCGGCTATAGCGGCCTTTCACGCCCCTATTGCGGGCCAATCAGTGGGCAGGAACAATGCTGTTGTCTGCATTCTGAGGGGTGCCAAGAGGCTGAATCCGCCTCGGCCCCTTACTGTCCCTACGTGGGACTTACCCACTGTGCTGAGGGCCCTGAGGGGACCTCCTTTTCAGCCGCTCCAGTCCACGAACCTTCAGTCACTGTCGCTGAAGACTGCTCTGCTACTAGCACTAGCGTCAGTCAAGCGAGTAGGAGACCTGCAGGCGCTCTCTGTGAGCCCTGCCTGCCTGGAATTTGGGCCAAACGACTCCAAGGTCATCCTAAAACCAAGGAATGGATACGTACCTAAGGTACTTTCCACTCCGTTCAGAGCTCAGGTCATCACACTCTCCGCGCTTCCTCCCTCCGAGGTGGACCGGGAGTTAATTTTGTTATGCCCTGTTAGAGGATCTACTTAACCCTACGGATCTACTTTGAGCGTTACGCCTCCTTCAGGCGCACGGAACAGCTCTTTGTTAGCTTCGGTAACCGCGCCAAAGGGCTTCCGGTCACGAAGCAGAGACTCTCTAAGTGGATAGTGGATGCCGTTACGCTGGCTTACTCTTCCTTGGGCCTTCAATGCCCCATTGAAGTACGAGCCATTTCGACTAGAGGCATTGCCTCGTCATGGGCCTGGTCTAGCAGTGTGTCCATTACAGACATTTGTGTGGCGGCCGGCTGGGCCTCGCGTGCCCACATTTGCAAAGTTTTATATGCTGGATGTACCGGCCTTGCAGGCCAGGGTCCTATCTGCTTAGATGAGTATGACTTACGTGGTGGGAACAACCCTAACGGAGAACTCTTGACTGCACGGGCACTCAAGCTCTCTGATGGGTTCCTTACATATCTCAGCCCTGAAAGTGCTGAGTATGTGAGGAATACATGGAATGACCCGGGCCGAGCGTGACCTCTATGAGCTCAGCTCGCTTTAGCCCGAGTATACTACTTCCCTCTGAGCATGGAATGCTTATGGAGGTATTTTACACAGTCGTTCCTCTACCATAGCACGGCGTGATTGAATTGTGTTCCCATAGCGTCTTTAGCAAGACGCAGTACGAGTGGAGTATCGATAGGGAACGTACTCGGTCACTATCGTAACCTCGGTTCCCTGAGATACGGAACGAGTACCGCGTACTTTGCCGTGCCAGGTAGCTGCACGACTCATTCGTCGCTTCAGTCAAAGTAAACCTGAGGATCCTATGGCGAGACAGCCGATTATATAGCCAGATAACCCCGCCCATTCTGGCGGGATCTGGCGGGCTCCGTCGCCATAGGCTCGTACAGCTCCGCTGCTGACACATTGGTTCACACACTGCATGAACCAATGATCGTGCAGTTTCACTGCGTGATTGAATAAGGCTTCAGTAAAGGAGAAAAAAGGCTTTTTCCCATAGCGTCTTTAGCAAGACGCAGTACTCGTTCCGTATCTCAGGGAACCGAGGTTACGATAGTAACCGAGTACGTTTTTCAGCAAGTGTTCCCGGAGGGGCCCCCCTCGGTGGATTTTGCGATCGATTCTGGGGTAGAGATGGGTATCGTTTACATTTTATCGATACTGATACGATACTTATCAATACAGTTATCCATACTACTCTCTATAATTTTGTGCAAACATAAATGATGTAAAAAGATGTTGAAAATTTCAAGTTATTTTATTACTGCAGTTTACATATGCCTCCAAGCAAACCGAAAAAGGCACATAAAGCTCTTTTTTTTATATAAAAAGGCCCTTCAAAGCGAGCGAGCGAGAGAGAGATTTCCTCAGCATACCATAGCACAACATATTTGAACATCGTGTGCATAGGAGCACAACAGAATGTAATGGAGAATTCTGGCGTCTCTATTTTTATTAAAGAAAATTTAAATGTTGACTTTCTCAGGGAGCGGGCGTGATTTCTCCTAACAGAGTGTCCCTCTATGCTTTAGATGTTTTATGTTTTATCTCTGTTTTTATCTACATGATAAAAAAAGGGTTATTTTTAATATGTACACTTATTTATAGTGATTCTCCAATCAGGATTTTTACAGACATTCATTCAGGTCCTGAGTTTCATTTTTGAAAAAGGGGTGAATTCCCCTCTTAGATGATTCTTGTGGGAGGGAGGATTTTTTTTTTTTGAGTGGTGGAGGGGGGAATTTTTAGACTTTTTTTCCCCAAAAAATATGTAATTAAATGTTTGATCATGCTATGTATTTTTGTTTTTACAATGGGGCAATTGTTGAGAGTGCACACTGGAGAGCGCACGAGTGCTGAATAGTTTAAATACTGGCAAACTTAAAGAAATGCAATTATAAACTTTAGTGATGATGCATGTCAATCGTGCAGTGTGCAGCTCGTTTATAGTGCAGACGCGATGTGGTGATATGAAGCCATTTGTTGTGCATTAACATTGAACATTGTAGTATGAACATTGGGACGCAGGTCATGAAATCACAGGTAGGTGAACTTGATCAGCGTTTGAGGTAAACTCTGCAGGGCAGTGGCCCTCCAGGACTGGATTTGAGGAAACCTGCTCTCAGTCAAGGAACTCATGTCCTCGTAAGTCCATTGCAAAATGGCACTTGAATCAGATTTGTCCTGAACTTTTCCTAAAAGTCAGATGTACAGACATTGATGTGTTTGACACCTTTGCAGAATCTGGTTCTCAAGATGTGCACAGTACTGAGGAAAGTCTTCTATATCCACCTGACAGAAATGCTTTGACTGCAATTGTCCTTTACTTGCTGAACAACAAGAAATTGTCCTGCTGTCCTGCCAAAGGATGCTTGTTCAACACAGAACATGGAGACACTGCCCAGGCACCTCATTCCACAGGAAACCTTTTGCGCTGTATGCCCAGGAAAGATTCCTCTTTTGGAACCGATCTTAATTACACAGAAGAAAAGATTGTCATGTTCCCTGGCATATTGGAAGGTGTGTATGATTTAGGAATACATTATTGTTTCTCAGGTTTATTTCATAAGCACAGGCCCTACATGTAGTTAAATTACAGCCTACAGTGATCCCATGGCTAATACATAATTATTTTCCTTCCATTTTTACCGATGCCAGGAATGGGCAGAGGGATGCATCTGTAACTTTGCCTGTTCTTGAGACAGTCTGTACAGGTAATCTTCACTTATTCACAACTTTAATGCACCCATCCTATTTTAATAAACATGTGACTTGCATGTTTTTATCACATACCATTTTAATCATTATTTTAAAGAGTCTTTGATGTAAGTATTTGGATAGTTGAAGACTTTATAAACAAGCATACCCAGGTAAAAAAAGAAATACACTTAAGCTATACAGATATCTACTGTATGTATTTATTATATTTTTATTTTACTATATCTAAGTGCATAATAAATGTGCTATTTTGGAGCAACTTTAAGTATGTTAAGTGCTCTTTAGGATATGCTTAAGATGAACTTTAAAGGGATAGTTCACCCAAAAATGAAAATTTAATGTGTATCTGCTTACCCCCGGGGGATCCAAGATGTAGGTGATTTTGCTTCTTCAGTAGAACACAGACAAAGATTTTTAACTCAAACCATTGCAGTCTGTCAGTCATATAATGCCAGTCAATGGGACCCACGGCTCTGAGAAAGAAAAAAAACCATACACAGACAAGACCAAATTAAACCCTGCGGCTCGTGACAATTTAATGAGGTCTAAAAACACCAAACGATTGTTCTGTGCAAGAAATGGAACAGTATTTATATAGTTTTTTTTACCTCTGATCCAATGCAATGTCCAACTGTCCTGAGCACGTTCACACAACAGCCGGCGCGTGACTTATCTTCTTCTTGCTTTACGGTGGATCGCAGACTCTATCTCTATCTCTCAGACCGCCATCTATCTCTCAAATGGACCATTGACACGCCTAATTGAGATTGTAGATAGAGTGTCAATGAAAACTTTTGATTTGATAGTTAAACGTGTATGTTAATGAATTCCAATCATTCGTAAATAGGGCGCTCGTGCACGCTCGTTCACAATTAGCATAATCCCCAACTATGAATTACAGCTACGCAAATTGCGTGTCCAGGAACACAGTGGAATATTCTGGACTACTTTCTCAGGTTTGGCTCCAGTATATTGCATAAATGCAAAAATGACTAATAGGCCATATGCCGAACAATAAATATTCAATAACGTGTGTCCACCAAAGAGTTTTTAGCCAGCTTAAAAAAGTCAGGCACTCTTAAAATGACCTGCTTGTGGCGCTTGAAAACGTTTTCGTGCACAAAAAGACACTTCAGTTGCAGTTTCGAGACACTTTAGTTGCTATGATTTGGAATATCCATAGCAGCAACGTATTACTAGTATCTAATTTTTAAGAACTACTGGATATAAAAAAGCAGTAACCAGTAATATTGACTTCTCCATTGCTGTAGGCAGTCATTGTACAAGTAGGATGGTTGGTCGCTATTTGTCTCACCCGTCCTGTATTTACAGCTGGGTAAATAGTGACAGTGAGGAGCACTGAGTTTTACGGTTATCAAATAAAAAACATTCCAAAAGAGGGTAAATGAAGTGCTGTCACGTCGTAAAAAGGTTCAGGAAGCAGTAGCGAGGGAAACGAGAGCTTTATTAAAAGCCAGACGGAAACACAGGTGGAAACACAGGATGATGGTGATGACGCAGGAACCGTGATGGACACACAGATGGCCGAAGTGAAGAGATAATCCGTGAGTGCTGAGTGATCCGGAACAGAGAACGCCAACAGGAACGGGAAACAGGTGACCACACTGGAAGACATCAACAACGATCTGGCAACGGCTAGAAGAACTGGTGAGTATAAGTAGCTGAGATGATGAGCTGCAGCAGGTGCTGCAAACGAGACACAGCCGAGACAAATCAGCGGTGATGGGCAGGTCACGCCCACAAGCACCTACACACAACATGACAACACTGACACGAGACGAGGAGAAAGCAATGGATTAGTGAACCGTGACAAGTGCATCAAAATTCAGTGTCATCAAGAACACAATGTTTTTATTTACACGTGGTAGGGAGCAGGGGCTCGTTCTTCGTACGTTGCTTAAAACATCCGAGATCAAATGAGACATCCGAGATGATTTCATCGTGCTAGTCATGATCCGGCCTTCGAACACACCTGTTGTTGATGATTAGTATCGCTGGATTGAGTTATCTTAGATAACTGCGCTGGTTTAAAAGGGGATATGTATCGATAGTAGAAACACTGATCAGCAACGCTGTTATTGGTTGCCCACAATGGCCAAAGAGCGCGCCCACTTTTTCTCTGCGGCAGAACAAGAACTCTTGATGGAGGGCTATGGGGAGTTCCAAAATTTAATAAAAACGACAGGGAACACCTCAAAGGCTGCAAAAGCCAGGAGAGAGGGCTGGCAAAAAGTTGCAGACAAATTAAATGCGTAAGTAGTGATTGTGTTAGAGGTTTTCAATCAGTTATTACAGTATATGTACATTAAACATTTTCATACTTTAATCTTTCATATTAGAGCCTCCACAGGACCCACTAGAAATTGGGAACAAGTAAAGGTGAAATACAAGAATATTCTACAAAATGGTAATAATTAACTAAAATAATAACTAAAAAGTTTCTATGTGTCTTTTCCTGTGTACCTCATTGTAATTAATTTTTATTTCTTTCTCTATTTCTGTGCAGTTTTACATAACACACCCACACTTTTACCTGTTCCCATGCAAGTGGTGGCTGAAGCATGTGCAGTAAGTGGACTTGTCCTTTTTTTTGTTTTTCTCAATGGTGAAATCAATATCAATAGTGGAGACACCGTATCACTTTGTCATACCATTTATTTTCATTGCACAGGGCAGTGAAGAGACCCTCTCGGATGAGTGTCCTTTGGAGGAAGTACCTGTAAGTGCATAACTACACATAAAAATGCACTATATAACATACCCTATAAACTTATCAACTAATGTCCTTTATATTTTTGACCGCAATATGAGTTGCAGGAGTCTGCACAGAGGCCTGCAGAGAGGGAGTCTGCACAGAGAACTGATACAGAGGTGGACAGTGTTGCATTGTTTTTTTACTTTCAGTTTTAATTTAATTAATTCAATTTATTTTCTCTGCAAATGGCACAGGGTGACATCCGTTCCCTCTATAAACGTAGCCTACAGCAAAAGGTTGAATATTTGCATTTAAAAAAAACAAAAACTGAGGGGAGAAATGGAGCTCCAAGAGCTAATGAAGAAGAAAATTGCTCTAGAAATAGAGTTGCTGCAAAAGGAACTTCAGAGTAAGTACTAAAACACTTCACATTTCAGAGCACTACTGTTGACCTTGCATAACAATATCTCTTTACAGGCAAAAGATGACCCTAATTTTATTTTATTTTTTCTCAAAGAACAACTAATAAAAATCATTGAATCCATATTTGCCTTGTCTTTTTATTTATTTGTCTTAATTTTTATTAAATTATTCTCAAAAATGGTGTTCCACAATCCTGTCCCGTGTAGCTCTGCCACTAGGTTGATCCAAGTGCACTGGCTGGAGGTCATCATCAGGCTGCAGTTCCACCACAGGGGTCCTCTCCTTTCTAATGGTGGCAATGTTGTGTAATACAGCACATGCGACAATAATGCCGCATGCCCTGTCAGGTGCAACCCTCAGACTTTTCAGACACTGAAATCTTCCCTTTAGTTGCCCAAAGGTCATTCCAATGCGTGCCCTTGTCCTGGCTAGAGCTGCATTGTAACTGGTTTGTGGTCCAGGGAATGGAGTCATAAAATACTGCCTACAGGCGTAGCCCCTGTCTCCAACCAGGATCCCATCGTAATCACCTGTACAATGGTAAAATGCAGTTCTGTTAGGCCCACAATAAGTGTGTGTAATACAGTGAGCATGACATTAATATCCTTACCACGTTCAAATAATGTGCATAACTGTGACATTTGGCTTCCACATTTGTGATATGACACCTAGAGTCTAAGACATTGTAGTCAATCAACTGCATACTTATGGAATACATTGTATATATTACCAATATAAAATATTAAGAATATTTATACTTAACTCACCTGCACATTTATACTGTGAACCCCCTTTCGGTTCACAAAATCCCCTTCATTTGGGGCCTGGTGGGGCCTTGATATGAATGTGTGTGCAGTCTATGGCACCAATCACATTAGGGAAGCCTGGGGGACAATCGATTTATATTTACTAGTGTGGTCATATTCATACGATCTTCATTAACAAGTAGAATGTACCTGCAATTGCGAAATAGCTCTGTTTTACAACTTGGGGTCTTAAGTGGCTTGGAAAGACTACAAAAACACCTAAAAACTGCTTTAGCGCCAGGTAAACTTTACGAATGGCACGACAGACAGCACTTTTGGCCAAGTTCTCCGCATCCCCAATAGTGTACAGGAAAGTGCCACACGCAAAGAATCTCAACGCGATGCACACAGTTTGTGCTGTGGTTAAAGCCCGACTCCGACGAGTAGAACTTTTAATATGAGGTTCTAACAAGTTTATTATGTAAATGACACCCTCACGTGAAAAACGATATCTTTCAAAAAGTACACTATCGCGCTGTGCTAATGGATCCTGTCTGTGTCGCAAAACGCGATTAATTCTAAAAGCTCTGCGAATTATCCTCGCACCTTCCGCAACAGGTTGCTCTCGTAAAAACGGGCAAGACATGGCTGCGACAGACTTCCCTATCTCCTCCGCTTATAAAGCCGCGATCTAATCCTGTTTACATGAAATAAGCCTGCTCCCGAGCAGGTATAAGCTTGCGCACCTGTTGCTATGACAGCAAGTCCAGGATGAGCGTCGAAGAACCAAACAATCCAAGATCATGCCAAATCGTCAACAATCAAATCCAGCTAACTGAGTTAGCGACGTACGAAGAACGAGCCCCAGGTGTACATTTATTTTGTACCAACTAACAATTTGAAAATATTAACATTTTCATGAATTCGAAAGTTTACGTCAGAATGGCTTTACGAACGATTTACACAGAAATTTGTTCTGCTCATGTTCCATTGTTTGTTTTATTTTAGTTATAAATCTGTGCATCAGCGCGTCTGTTGTTGCATGTTCGGACGTTTCAATGCTACTGTTTTGCTTTGAGGTTGTTGTTTTTTTCTTCTTGTTTTGTTCTGCAGCTTGCTTGCCAGCGTGCTTGTGGGGTGCTGCAGTGTCCCGTCCTTTGCGGGTTTCTAACTTGCAATTGTTGCTTGCTGTTTAAGTCTTTTTTTTGTTTTGTTTTGTGTGTTTGTTTCGTATTCCTGGTGAAATAAGATAATTGTGCTCCTAGTGTACAAACTGGTATCATTTTAGTAGTTTAAACTGATTGTGGTGCTTGACTTTGGAGCTAGTGTTCCAGGTTTAAATGTTGGGTTTCCATTTTTCTTTTTCTTCTTTTTTCTTTTCCTTGAAGAACAGAATTTGTCAAATTGATTTGTGAATTGATAGAAATTATATATATCCTTGTAGGTTTAAGAGTGAAATGGGGAAAAATTATTTTCTATATACTAGTTCTGTTGCTTGGAATAAATTACCTGGGTATATACAAGAAGAAAGTATTTTTAGAAGGGAAGTTAAAAAATGGTTGTTTTATCATTGATGTTTTCTGAAGTGTGGGCGATGAGTTTCTGAATTTGATGTGTATTTGCACTCCATTTATGTTTTGTTCGACAATTTTTGAGATATTTGAGGACCACAATGGAAATAAGCCGAATGGCTTTTTTGTGTATTTTATCCTCGACATTATTTTGAAATGTGTATGAACTAGTCTTTTTTTGGACTTTTTATATAATGTTCTAAATTTTGTCAAATAAACAAACAAACAAAAGAGTCTTTTTCTTCTTTTTGTTAATTGTGTTGTAGTGTTATATCAGCTTGAATTGTGCTTTTCTTTATTTTTTTTGGTGTGGGAGTCATTTTCAAATTTTGCAGTTTTCCTTTTTCATATTTTTGAGTGGAATTCACTTCTGTGCGAGTGATTCTTTTTTGGGGAAATGTGTGGGCCTCTGGAAGGCCTAGTCTTTAGCCTGCCTTACTACTGGTGAGCCCCAGTTCCTTGCGTTAGTTTATTTGTTCTTTAATTTGTTTCTTTGTTTATTTGCTCCTGCGTCAGTCTAACCGAGACTTGTCATAGCACTTGCATGTTGTTGCTCTTTTGTTGGTCTTGATTTGCATTTTTAAGTCGCTTTGGATAAAAGCGTCTGCTAAATGACTAAATGTAATGTAATGTAAATATATATATATAATATGTATATGTGTGTGTGTGTATATACAGCATATATATGTGTATATACACACATATACATACACACACACACACACGCACACACACACACACACACACACACACACAGTGTTGGGGAAAGTTACTTTTAAAAGTAATGCATTACAGTATTGCGTTACTCCCTAAAAAAGTAACTAATTACGTTACTTAGCTACTTTTTATGGAAATTAATGCGTTAATTACACAGCGCACTGTCAAATGCCCACGAGCAGAATTATCTGTATTCATATGGCAATTTTCTTAGTGGTTTGGTCTCTTGAAACCACGATACTTGTGCAAAAATATTGAATAAAATATGTTGAATGAATGTAAAATGCTTTCTTTGTTGGGATAAGAAGGTTCATCTATTGGAACTTAGAAAATAAGAGCAAACAATTTTAAGATCAAATCATTTTAAATGTAGGTTTGTCTAAAAGAAAGAATAATCTTTTATCTGGTTTAGTTGTTTTTAAAAATAAATCAAATCTCTTTTTTAAAAACATTGCATCAAACTTAATAGGTAAGCTGATTATCATTTCATCGTGCATTCATCACATATTTATCAGACTTGTAAAAGTATCATGACCCTTCGTAGAAGTACTAAAAGTAAATCTTATAAAACAATGAGCATCGATTAATAACTTTGTTAGAACACAACTGATATGAAACTAAAGCCTGAATAAAAGCTTACCAGATGTAAAGCAATTTTATGCCTTTAAATCATACTTGATTTTGGAAAAAGTTTGAAAACTAGCTATCTGAACTGCTGACCTTCCTGAATGCTGTCTGTGTGTGTGTGTGTGTGTGTGTGTGTGTGTGTTTGTGTGTGTGCGTTTTTGTGACATGAGGACATAAATTTGTATAATGACACAGGTATAACAAGGTGAAGGTGACTTTTCAGGACATTGACCCATGTCCCCACTTTTCAAAATGCATATAAATCATACAGAGTGAGTTTTTTTGTCTCCTGTGAGGGCTAAGTTTAGGTGTAGGACAATAGCACATACAGTTTGTACAGTATAAAAACCATTACGTTATGATGTGTTAAATAAATGTTGAATACTTGTTAATTTATGATTAATGATCAATGTTTTGTTTTGCTTTGCTTTAGTAACATGTTTGTTCCTTAATAAAAATAAAACACGGTTTTTACTTGAGTCTCTTTTTAGCTTGAAATGTTTGTTTTTATTAGTGGTGGGCCGTTATCGGCGTTAACGTGAGACTCTTATCGGGCGATTAAAAAGAAAAATATCGCCGTTAATCTATTCTCAAAGTTGGGTTGGGAGCTGGGTCTATACTACGCAAGCTATGATGACTTTCACCTTGATATTTTAGCACGGATGTATACCTAGCCGAATTGCACTGTAGGGGGCGAGAACGAGTCTTCGTGTGTTTGCTTCAGGGAAATTTTATTTTTAAGAAGCTTCCCAATGGAAACCTCGACAAGACTAAGGTTGTTTGCACCTTGTGCAATGCGGAATTAGTTTACTGTAGGAGTTATTCCAGTCTCCTAAACGCAAAGCATCCCTTAGCTAATGCAGAAGATGCCGGGCCAAGCACTGATGTAGCGCAGGGGAAGAGTCGTCGTCAAACTACTATGTTTGAGTGCAACCGAGGCAAGCCCGTCAGCACAGCTCTATCAGCCAAGCTAACTAATCTCCTCGCTCAGTGGATTGCTATCAGCTGCCGGCTCATCAGCGTGGTTGAAGATGATGGGCTCGAGCTTGTTCTCCAGGCGGCCACAGGTGACCCATCTTACAAATTACCTGCGAGGCGAACTATCATGAGGAGAATACATGACCAGCACGCCGCAGAGAAAGCCGCAAAAGATGAGAAGATGGTAGAGGCGAGGTGTGTAGCACTGACTGGGGACCACTGGACATCTGTCAACAACGAAAACTACCTCGGCGTTACTGTACACCTCATCGATGCCAGCTGGGAACTTCACTCCTTCGCTTTAGGTAGGCTACGTTATGTCATTTTAAATTACATAATTTAATTTAATTACTTACCCTATTAATTACCACGACACCACGAATTCGACAAGTTCAGGAGCCACTCGTGCAAGATGTTCCAACATGGTGGAATTCCACCCTTGAGATGATCAAGCGCTTGAGGCGCAACAGAGACGCACTGCACACAACGCTGTCTCAGCAGAAGCACAATCTGGCCCTCCCAACAAATGCTGAATATGAGAAGTTGGCAAAGCTAGAGAAACTGCTGGAGCCATGCAGGTATGGTCTACAAAGATAGCGTGTTCATGAATTGGCATACAAGTTCTTTTAAATGTCACTTTGTATTTAAGAAACACGTGCCCTTAAATGTAATGTGATTAAGAACTTTTAAAAAATGTGTAATCTGAGTTAAATGAATCAGTCATTAATTATTTATTGCTCTGTTTATGTCTGTAACACATGATCAACACATGATCGAAGTGAAAATGTCCTCAAACACACCTAACCAACGCATCTATGACAAAAAGAATGTCTGTCTTTACTGTGAGAAGCCTTATGCAAAAATCACAAGACATCTCAAACAGAAACATTCTGGAGAAGTTGAAATTGCAAAGGCCCTGTCATATAAGCAAGGCTCACCCATGGAAAATCTTTTATTAACAAAAGTAAGGAACATGGGAAATTACCACCATAATAGTGCAGTCCTATCCACTGGAAAAGGGGAGGTCATACCAAAAAGGCAAGCAATGTATATGTCAACAGCAACTGACTATCTGCCTTGCAAGTTTTGCTTTGCTATGTATGTCAAAACAGACCTCTGGAGACACCATAAGCGTTGCAAATTACAAGTAAGCGAGAATATGCCGGGGAGGCGGAAGGTTCAGGCAAGCTGTTCCCTGGTGATAAAATCGGACTCATTAAGTCTATCACTGGGTGAGAGAATGTTTCTAAAAAATGGCGAAGTTGGACGACACCGGGCCGATATTAGAAATAAGATGAGGGAACTTGCCAGACTACTTCTTGTGGCAAGAGCCATTGATAAGGACATTGTTGCTTTGAAGGACTTGATCAACCCAGCAAAGTTTAACACAGTACTTGAAGCTGTGAAAAAGATGACTGGATTTGATGAATCGACAAACAGATTTTCAGTTCCATCAACAGCACTGAAACTACGACATTCCCTTGTTAAAGTGTCACATATTTTGCAGGGGGAGGCTTTACGCCAAGAGGACGAAGCTTTAAAGGGAAGAGCAGAGCACTTTAGTAAGTTAATTGAACTGGAATGGACAATCCATGTGTCATCAAATGCACTAAAAACATTATACCAGAAAAAATAGAATAGCCCGCAAATTCTGCCTCTAGCAGAAGACATCAGGAAGCTTCAGAATCATTTAAAGTGCCTCGAGGAGGTCAACAAAAAAGCACTCATTGACCATCCATCCCAAAGGTCGTGGAGTGATCTCTCCCAAGTGACTCTGGCACAGCTAATTTTGTTCAATCGACGTCGTGAAGGTGAGGTTTCTAGGATGGAGGTTACAACATATGTGCAGAGAAACCAAACCAATATGCAGGATGAAATCTTGGAGAGCCTATCACGTTTTGAGAAGAAACTATGTGAGAATCTCACCAGAGTAGAGGTACGAGGGAAGAGAGGTCGGAAAGTGCCAATACTATTACCAGCAAATGTAAAGGAATCAGTGGAACTTCTAATTAAAACTAGAGAAGACGCTGGGATTTCCCCTAGTAATCCCTACATATTTACAGTAATTTGATTATAGATCACAAGAGAACATGCGTGGATGTGACAGCTTAAAGCGATATGCCAAAAGCTGTGGGGCTAAACATCCAGAGAACATCACTTCCACTAAGTTGAGAAAACATGTTGCCACAGTATCTCAGTTACTCAACTTAAAAACACACGAACTTGACCAGCTTGCCACATTTATGGGACATGACATTGATGTCACTCTTCAGGGAGTTTTATAGACTCCTTGAAGAAACGTTGCAAATGGCAAAAGTGAGCAGAATTATTTTTGCCTTGCAAAACGGAATCAGCAAATTTCAAGGAAAATCTCTGGAGGACATAACGCCTAACATAAATTGTAAGTAAATGATTTCTGTGTATTGTTCTTTTTAAACAAGGCAAAAGCTCTGTACTTGCTTAAAACTTTTTCAGTTTTACATAATGTGATTTACATAAGTATTTAATCATTTTGTTACAGTTGAAGAGGACTCCAGCTCAGAGTCAGAGGATGTTCATTCTAAAAAACAGACAAGTCAAGAGGCTAAGTTTTTATTTTGAATTTTTGACATAAGAATTAAAAATTCTATACATTAAATGCAACATGGCTTTGATTTATTCTGCCATTTGAAGTGTTGTTCTCTATGTGGTTTCAGAAAATTCTGATACTGAGGACGATCCTTCTGAAATAAGGGCTCTTAACTCTGGAAAGACTTCAGCCTCAGGAGAGGCAGTTGGATATACGAGTAATCCACAACTGCCATTAAATCAAAAAGGTATGTTATTCCATTCACTATAAACCATACAGAAGATCTTGACATTTGTTTTTAGAATTGACCATGGTGTATTATGTTTTCAACTTTAAATTTAGCTTATTCATTCCCTCATATATTTAATAACTAAATTTCTTTCTCTTCTCCTTTTTTTAAAAGAAATAGTAAAACCCAGAAAGCCCTGGTCAGGAACAGAGAGGAAAGTCATAGAACACTATTTCAAGAACAACATTAAAGAAATGAAGGCTCCTGGAAAAGTGGACTGTGAAAAATGCTTAAATGAAAACAAGATTTTAAAGGATAATGGAAGAGATTGGAAAGCAGTTAAATACTTTGTGCGCAACAGAATAACTTCGATGAAGAGAAATTTGGGTCAACAGTATCGGGCCCTATATCCCTGAGAGCTTGCGATGTGGAGTATCAATGTTGAATGTCACAATACTGAGAGCTCGTGATGCACCACACACCTTACGAACAACCCATATTTCTGAGAAAACGTTGGCCAATTCTGAGTGTGCTCCACACAGGTGAGTGGGCTTGACAAACCACCTGTACGAGTCACACTCCTTTCCTTTCCATATGCACCAACACTTCACGTTTCTGGGGAATATTGTGCAACCCAAATGAGCATCAGTGTGTCATAGCATTGAAATTATTGACTACAGCTGGTTTTAGATACATGTCTAAACATTTTAAGCAACAAAGCCTATTCTGTTTGGGCCTCTCAGTTTTTAAATGCCTAGCTATGACTTTGACTTAAGCCACTTTAAAATTGCACAAATTTATTATTATTGTTACTATTTTCATTTTTAGTTTTATTTATACAATCTATTACCAACTTTAATTTGTCTTTTTTCATTGTTATTTTACACAAAGCAAAACGCTGCTTATTTGAAAAGTACTATAGAAATAATTATTTATAGTATTATATAATGTTATTGATATTATTATTGTATACCTGTAGCCACTCATCACTGACGGTGGAAAGTCTGCACTACCGTAAGGGGTGGGGGCGAATCACTTGGAAAACCATCCCACACACCATTAGGAGTGTGTGTGCACTTTAAATAAATTCTGCCTTGATTTCATTAAAGTTTCTTGTTCATTGTGTGTGTGTGTGTGTGTTCCAATGCAACAAGTCAACATGTGCAATAAGTGCTTTTAACAACTGCCAATGTTAAAATGTTTTATCATCTGAGTCAGGTACCATATTTCCCTAGCTAACTGATCTTGCAAATCTTACCATAAAGGTAACACTTTCTGCTTATATTTAACTTATAAATATAAGATTTTACGGTGCAAATGTAAGTTTGGTTAAGTGATTTTAAATAATATTCTTCACTTGAACAAAATCAGTTAATTTCGCTTTCATTGCTACGGCACTTTTGGCTCACTGTACAAAATTGAAAGGATTTTTAGGCTGGTTTGGCTATTGCTACCGGAATGGTGAATCCATTAAAACTCATTCAGTCATCAATCTCATGTTTCCAGTTTATTTCTCAACATGTAGGAGTAGACATTTCTTTGATACCAAGTGCTGGTAATTGTTGGTTTCTGATAACCCATAAACAAATAGAAACAATATAACATTAACACAAATCAACTTGAACAAATCAAGTAAATCAAAAGAAACTTACATTGTCATCAACACAACAATTCCACACAGGCCATGTGAGTAGAGAGGCTTCTCGCACAAACAGAGGCTTGATTAATAAAAGGCCACAGGTGATCTTATCACGACTCAGTCAACCAATCAGGTCACAGTATAATTTTCTACAGCCGCCCCCAAATGTGTTAACATTTGCATACAAGAAAATTCATACTACTGTACTGTACTATTCATACTACTTAAAGCTTCCCATCACTCAGAATTTCAGCAACTCTGATTCTCCCATCAGAACTTGATAAAGTCTTGCTAACGGTCCCTACCAGCCAGCGTCCACGAGGAAGCTGGGGGTCCACAATCATAACCTTTGTCAAGGGCACAATAGGATTTCCATCAAATTTCCACTTTTGACGAATCTGAAGATTCGGAAGATAATCCTTAATGAAACTGGCCCAGAATCGATCTGCAAGAACTTGACTGTGTCTCCACTTTCTACGGGTAAGTAGCTCTGAATCTGCATACATCACTTGCGGGAGAGATGCATCTCGCCGCCCCATCAATAAAATATTTGGGGTAATGGGATCAAGATCTGAAATATTCGAAGATACGTAGCCAAGAGGTTTTGAGTTTAACAACTCCTCAATTTCAACAAGCACAGTATACAGAACTTCCTCAGAAACAACTTGTGTTCCCAGAACCACTTGTAACGCTGTCTTAACAGACCGTATCTCTCTTTCCCAAGTACCTCCAAAATGGGGAGAGTATGGTGGATTAAAGGATAATTTAATTTGTTGGAGGGCAAGCATCTCCCGAAAAAAAGGGACTAAGCTGAGAAAATGCTGTCCGAAGTTCTCTTTCTCCTCGCTTAAAATTAGTCCCTTGATCAGACAATATTTCATAGGGCCGACCTCGGCGAGCTACAAACCTTCGCAAAGCCAGAAGGAAACTATCTGTGTCCATACCAGAAAGTAGCTCCAAATGAATACACCGTGTTGTCTGGCATTTAAACATAATGCCCCACCTTTTCTCATGACGGTGACCTATTTTGATGCTTAAAGGCCCAAAACAATCCATACCCGTTGACCAAAAGGGAGGCTTATACAATCGTAGTCTGGACACCGGTAGATCAGCCATTCTGGGGACTGAGGGCATACCTTTCCATTTCCTACACTCAAGACATGACCTCTGAATTTTCTTTATTAACTGTCGCCCTCTCAAAACCCAGTATTTCCGACGAAGATGGGCGAACACTCTTTGTGGTCCTGAATTACACAAAATTTAATCAAAGTCAGCAACTAAAAGTTTGGTAATATGATTCTTTGGGTCTAAAACAATTGGATGTATAGCTTCAGAATCCAAATCTTCACTTTGATGGAGTCGTCCACCCACTCTTATCAGCTCGGTCACTGGATCAAACTCGGGTGCCAAGTGAACTAAACGGCTTTGTCGAAGAACTTCATGACCATCTTTAAGCAGTTTATATTCCTCAGGGAAATCCTCCATCTGGGCTTGACGCAGGAGATGCAATTCTGCTTGAGTTTGGAAAGGTTTAGTGTCGTCTCCAAATACCAGAGAGAGAGTTTCAACTGGTCGCTGCAATCAACTCTGACCAGGTATTAAATTGAAGCATATCAGAAGCTGGGGAGTTTATTGGTACCCGATTAAGTCCACAGAACAAAGATTTTCTAAGTTCTGTACCAACCTCATCCGGACTTGAAGCTGGCAATTTTGGCCATTGCTGAGAGTTCAAGTGTAAAAAGGTAGGTCCTTGAAACAAAGAACTTGTAGCAGACAATTCAGAAAGCTTCTTGCCTCGAGTGATGTCATCTGCTGGATTGTTTGCAGTGTCAACATATCTCCATTGATCCGGTCTAGTACATTCAAGAATCTCTGTGATGCGATTAGCCACAAAGATCTTGTACCGCCAGGATTCAGACTGGATCCAAGTCAACACAGTTGTAGAATCGGACCATAATGTCACTGTTTCGATATCCAAAGTGAGTTCCTGTTGCAACAAGTTTGCTAGCTGAGCTCCAGTCAGAGCAGCACACAGTTCTAAACGAGGAATAGAAATGGTCTTCTTTGGTGCTACCCTTGAACGAGCCATGACAAGAGAAACAGAAATCTGACCATCTCCACTAATCAGTCGCATGTAGGCAACTGAGCCATACGCCTTCTCAGATGCGTCGCAGAATATATGAAGCTCTCTTCTAATTGGATCTCCCCAGTTCTTTCTTGGACCATACCACCGTGGTACTTGGATTCTAACCAGATCAGGTAACTCATTTTCCCATGCAAACCAGCCTACCCTTATTCCTTCTGGAATATCTGGATCATCCCATTCTCTGGTAGGCTTCATCCATAACTGTTGCAAAAGAATTTTAGCTCGTGTCGTGAATGGAATGATGAAACCCAGTGGATCATACTGACGAGCAAGTATTCGATACAAAGCACGTAACGTTAGAACATCATACTCCACTGGACGATGCTTATAACTCAAGGTATCCTGCAAGCAGTACCAACTCAATCCAAGTGTACTCTCACATGGATCGGTGCAGTCACGGCTCAACCATAGATCAGTGTCTACTGAACGTGCATCAGTTGGTAAATGGCTCACCACAGGGATTTTATTACTGGCCCATTGCCGAATTTCAAACCCACCTTCAGCTAACAAAGAACGCAAATCCATGAGCATCTTTTTTGCTTCTTGACTCGTTGGGAAACTTTGCAAATAATTATCCACATAAAAGGAATGCAAAACAGAAGATTGGACATCTTGAAATTCGGCAGGAAGGTTTTGCACACATTTCTGAAGAGCATACGTAGCGCAACAAGGGCTACAAGTAGCACCAAATGGCAAAACCTGCCATTCATAAACATTTCATTTCTTCTCATATTTCGCCATAAGAAACGTAACAGTGATGAATCAAAAGTCAAGAGGGGGATTTGATGGAACATAGACCTGATGTCTCCACTGATAGCAACTGGATGTTCTCTAAACCGTAGTAGGACTCCAATCAAGGAAGGACCCAACACTGGTCCAGGTAACAAATATGCATTCAAACTCTCACCTTGATACTGATAGGAACAATTAAATACCACACGATGCTTGCCATTATGTTCCACAAGATGGTGAGGAATATACCAAGCTTCATCACTGAATTCAATCTCATTAGGCTCCAGCTTCTTCACACATCCAGTGTAGTGGCGGACCACTCTTAGCTGGGACGTATTGCTTAGCTTCTTTGACAAGCTATCCAACACAGAGAAACTTAAATTGTACCTTTTTTGAGGTGGATGAGATGGGATTCCAGCAGATAGGTAAACAGGGCAGGTAAGCAGAGCAAGGCAGGCAGCAGGCAGGTAAGTAGGTTGGTTCAGACAAAGCATGGACTCCAGTAATCCAACAAACGATTGGTAAGTGGTTGAAAAATGGTGGTCAAAAAAGGCACAACTTAATATCAAAAATAATGTCCAAATAGTGTTCAATAGTGATTCAATAGTGTTTCAATAGCATTTCAATAGCATTGTAAAGAACTGTATGCTTAATACGTTCCAACAGCTTCCTTGTTCTTTTGTTTTTAGAAAGGTGAGAGGCGGCCATCTTTAACTTAAAACATTCTCACCAACCGTCAAACTAAAAGTCCCTACAAAATAAAGGACCCTAAATCTAACAAAATATACCAGTGCTCCAATAGCACAAAAATTTACATTAAACTCAAAATGGCTCCTACATAGCCGGCCCCTTATAGCTATTGCAGGAAGCAAGCTATAACTAACTAAATGTAATTTTACAAGGAGCCATATATTACTCCCTTAAACTCATTATGCATTATTCACAAGGATAAATGAATGCAAAGATTCAGTGTATGCATATGTACGATAATGTGTGCACGTGCGCAAGTTCATTCAGGTCTCACTCAGCTTTAGGTTGCTGGCCTTCTACTAGCAAGCAGATCTTACTGATAGGTCTTTCAAGCTGGCTTGTTTTGGTTTGAAGCCGTACACTGTGGACCAAGCCTTTGGAGTCAGGGAAGGCTTCAGTGACTCTAGCCAGCACCCATGATCCTCTCGGTGCTGTGCTATCGGCTACTAGCACGACGTCTCCTGGACAGAAGTTACGTCTGACCCGAGACCATTTTTGCCGTGTTTGCAGAAGAGGGAGGTACTCTCGAACCCAGCGTTTCCAAAATAAGTCGGCAATGTACTGGATCTGTCTCCAGCGACGTCTGGTATAAAGACCTTCTTTCACGAACAAACCTGGAGGTAAAACATGCTGCACCTTAAGCTGCAGTATATGATTAGGCGTTAACAGCTCCAAGTCATTTGGGTTATCAGAAACAGTCGTGAGTGGACGGCTATTGAGAATGGCCTCAACCTCACACATTACTGTTTGAAGGCCTTCATCATCCAGATACTGCTGGCTGGTGACTGACCGTAACATCATTTTGATCATGCGAATCAACCTCTCCCATATCCCTCCATAATGGGCACCATGGGGAGGGTTAAATGTCCATTTCACTCCCTTTTGGAGCAGACTTTTTTCAATTTGTTGCATGTTCCAAGATTTCAAGGACTCTTTTAGTTCCTTTTCAGTTGCAACAAAGTTTGTTCCATTATCTGACCGCAACTCGGACACTGGTCCTCTTCTGGCAATGAAACGTCTGAATGCATGAATGCAAGAGTCAGTATCAAGTGAATGTGCAACCTCCAAGTGTATAGCACGGCTGGTAAGACATGTGAAAATCACGCCGTACCGTTTTACAATGCTGCGACCTCGTTTTACCTCTAATGGCCCAAAATAATCGACCCCTACATGCGTGAAGGGTGGAAGGTCAGGGGTCAACCTGTCAACTGGCAAGTCTGACATTTTTTGTTCACCTGCACTCAACTTGATTCTTCTACACCTGGTGCATTCATAAACTACCTTTCTGGCCAAAGTGTTGGCGCAAGGAATCCAATATCTTTGTCTGAGTTTGGAGAGCATGAAATTTCTTCCACTGTGTCCAACTTCTTGATGGATGTGCTGAAGTAAGAGTTTGGAAACGTGATGGTCCTTAGGGAGAATAGCAGGGTGTTTCTGCTCAGTGGGCATTGCCATTTTACTCAGACGTCCACCAACCCTTAAGATACCATTGGCCAGAAGAGGATTTAGCCTGTAGATGGAGCTGTTTCCGTTTATATTTTGCATGCCTTTCTGCAAACAGGCCCTTTCTTGTGGGAATCCCTGCCTTTGGCAAAACTGTAAGATTGCGACCTCAGCATCCTCTAGATCACTGATTGATAGTACATATGGACCTGTCTTTTCATGTTTTCCTTTTCTTGTGGTCATGATATGTCTGTTTAGATCTTTCTTGCCATTCTTAAGTAATTTCAACAGAACAGACTTGAACCTCAGGAACCATGCCACAGCTTTCTTAAGCCCCATCCAAGTTGAGAAATAATTCATGAGGTAAGTAGTGGCATCACAGTTTTCCTTCACAGCAACATTGACAGTGACAACTCCTTTTCTTAATCTGGAGACAGAATGGGTTCAGATGGAAGCTCTGGCCAGCAATGAGATGGTTCCTTCAGAAAGTCTGGCCCACTGATCCATGTTGTTCTTTTCAAGAATATGTTGACATGTAGTCCCCGGGAGGCGTAATCGGCGGGATTGAGTTTTGTGGCTATATACTTCCATTGGGAGACATCTGACCCACTTCTGATGACATTAACACGGTTTGCCACAAAGGTTAGGAATCTTCTGCTTTCATTCCGGATGTACCTTAGAACAGTCATGCTATCTGTCCAAAACAGAGACTTTTCCAATTCCATATGCAACTCCTCAGATAGCATCTTGTCCATTCGTACGGCCAAAACTGCAGCAGTGAGCTCCATTCGTGGTGTGGTCATCAGTTTTAAGGGAGCAACTCTGGCCTTTCCCATTATAAAGGTGGCGTGGACCTTTTTGCTGCCAGTCAGTCTAAGATAGGTAACTGTTCCATACCCAAGGTCACTCGCATCACAGAAGTGGTGCATCTGTGCTGTTTTGACATCTCCAAAGTTGTTTGGTACAAGGCATTGGTTGACCTTGAACTCCCTCACTCTTGGAAGATCTTGCCACCATTGCTTCCAGGCTTGAGCCTGGACCTCTGGCAATTCTTCATCCCTTCCAATGTTCTGCTTGCACAACTCTTGCAAGATGTGTTTTGCCGGAAAGGTGAGAGGTGCAAGGAATCCAAGTGGGTCATATATAGAACTGACCATAGACAGAATCCCACGTCTGGTGCATGGACGCTCCTTTATGTTCACCTGGAATGTGAAAGTGTCTTCCTTAACACACCACTGCACACAGAGAGCTCTTTCCACTGGCAAATCTTCTATGTCAAGGTCAAGATTCTTTATGTCCTTGGCCCTCTCAGGTTCTGGAATGGAGGCCAATACAGCTCTGTTGTTTCTAATCCATTTGGTCAATTTAAAGCCTCCAGTTGCACAGAGTAATTTCAGCTCTTTACAAAGTCTAATGGCATGGCCCTCTGTGTCCACCACCTTCAACAAATCATCCACATAGAAGTTGTTCTTGACTGTGCTAGTTGCATCAGCTGAGAAGCACCCCTTGTTATCCTCAGCTGTCCTCTTTAAAGCATAACTTGCACAGCTAGCTGATGATGTTGCGCCAAAAAGATGTACGATCATCCTGTACTCTTTCAGTGGCTGACTAACGTCCCCATTTGGCCACCAAAGGAAGCGCAAAAAATTCACATGATGAGATGGGACCTTTACTTGATGGTACATTTTCTCCACATCAGCCATGATAGCGATGTTGTCAAGACGAAAACGGACTAAGACCCCAATTAAGCTGTTTGTAAGATTGGGACCTTGAATGAGTTCATTGTTCAGTGAGGCACCCTGATAAGCTGCAGAGCAGTCAAATACCACACGCAAGCTCCCCTTCCTTGGGTGAAACACACCATTTTCCATTTTCCTGCATCAACTGGTCTTGGGGTACAAGTTCAGCATGTCCGCATGATAGGACCTTTTCCATAAATGCCCTATACTCATTATGAAAGTCACGATTCCTTTGAAACTTTCTTTTTAAAGACAATGCTCGTTGCTCTGCCATATGACGGTTGTTTGGCATCATAGGATTATCCTTCTTGAATGGCAAAGGCAATTGATAATGTCCATCCACTAATTCAACAGAGCTGTCTATTATCTGCATGAATTTGTGGTCTTCCACCGACATTTGTTTCTTTTCCTCAAAACACTTTTCTGGGAAATCATGGTTGTATTGCTGAATCAAAAGTTCACTCAGGTTATCAACAGAAATCAGATGTGCATGAATATATTTCTGACCTTGCTTGTTGATGCATGCATCCTCATTGTGGAGAAGTCCATTCACCACCCATCCTAGCAGTGTTTTAACAGCAAAGGGTCCATTACCCTGGCTATTGATAATTCTCCAAGGTTCCATCAATTTGGGTGCATTAATCCCAATCAGAAGGTCAATCCCAGCATTAATGTTGGGAATATCAACATCTTGAAGATAGGGCCATTTTCGAATATCTTCTCGTCTGGGGATATGTTCCCTGTTGACTGTAATTTCCTGCTGAGTGTAAACTTCAGGTAATTTTATGAATTCCTTTCCTTCCAAGCTACACACTTCCAGGCCCTTGACTACCAGACTGTTAACAGATTTCTTTTGCCCCATAGTGCGCAGAAGTATTTGCTGATGTTTCCCATTAGCATTCAAGTTCCTCCTAAGTTGTTCTGTGCAAAATGTTGCGGAACTCCCTGGGTCAAGGAAAGCATATGTCTGAACTACGTGATTTGAATTACTCATTTTGACTTGAACTGGTATTATTGCAAGTGTACAATGTTTATCACTACATTCAAGTGCCTCTCTTTTCAGTGAAACCAACCCACTGCTCACTGCCCTTTTGTGTGTAGGACCTGCATTACCCTACTCTTTCATTACATTTTGAGGTATATGCAAGATACTGGGATGTAATTTTGAACAAATTGAACAGGTTTGTCTATTTTTGCAAGTCAAACTCATGTGTCCTTTAGCAAGACAACCAAAGCAGACACCTTTAGTCTTTAGCAGCTCAACTCGAGCGTTGTGAGACTTCTTCATCAGCTCTTGACATGACACAATCTCATGCTCACCATTACAGGCAGGACAGAGTTTTGATGAACTGTTTTTGGGCACATTTGATACTTGCATTGTGCTCTCTGTGTTGTTCTTTGGTGCAACCGATACTGTTGTGGCAAAACTGCTCCTCTGCTCTTCTGCATGGAACTCATTGGCTTGCTACTGTTAGCGGCTGTTTTTGGTGGCCTTCTGTTTGAGGAGCCGTCTTGGAGGTTACCAAAGACTGGGTCTTGTAGAATCCTGGCCTGCCTTTCCAGGAAGAAGACAAGATCGGCAAACGTGGCTCTTGTTCCTGTTCGTTCCCTGATGTCAAAAGCATGTGATCTCCATTTTTCTTTCACTTTGTAAGGCACCTTGGAGATTAGAAGCCTCAGGTTTAATGGAAGGTTCAGCTCATCCATGTACCTTAAGGTGCGCATTACATTACAGCATCCACGGAGGAAAAGAGCATAACTGTACAGAGCTTCTCCATTGTCTGATGGGATATTATTCCAATTTAAGGCTTTATCCATATAAGCATTAGTAATTTTATATTCATCTCCAAAATGAAGTTCCAATAGCCGTTTTGCCTCTGCATACCCTCTATCTGCATCCATATGAAGGCAACTTCTGACCAGCTCTTTAGGTTGGCCAGAGGTGTACTGTTCAAGGTAATACAGTCTGTCTTGGCTATTGCTGGTGTTTCTCTCAATACAGTGTTCGAATGCCTGCATAAATGGTCTGAAGTTCAGAGGTTCACCACTAAACATGGGTAGATGCCTAGTTGGAAGTGAAGTCATTTTCTGTTGCTGTGCAATAAGATCAACAACAGCACCCAGGTTGCTGGTATCTGAGCTTAAAGGAGCATATGGAAAGGAAGTACCTGCAGCTGCTTGACTGGTCGGATTCAATTGTAAGGTCTGAACAGGCCTTTGTGACCTCCATGGTCTTGTATCCTGTGTTAAAACCTTTTGCAATGGTGTTTTGGGAACAGTAGAGATTCTGGCATATTCCACTGGTGAGGATTCTGGATGAACATGTTCCTTGATTCTGTCATAATTGCTCTCCAGATACGCATTCATGCCATCTCCTGGCAATTCTGAAACTTCTGTCAATATGAGTTTAGAGTTCATAGATTCAGCATCAATGCTCTGTAACACTCGCACTTTTGCATTAGCTGCAGCCAACTCTGTTTCAAGTTCAACTCTTTCCATTGTATTTTGCACTTTAATTCTTTCCATTTCCAAGGCGTGTTTTTCTTCAGTCCTTCAGTACGTTGCAATAGAGCTGCCTTTTCAGCTTCAGCTTTTAAACGGGCGGAAGACACTGACGAAGATTTTGAGGCAACACTGGCACCAGAACGTGAATGTTCTACTTTACTGGCACGTGCTGCCACAATGGATATACTGTCTAGAGGAGACACCACAATTTGGGGTTCATAGCTTTGAGCATTCTTCCACATTTCTACCTCATTCAAAAATGTTTCAAAGGTTTGCATCTTTGGTTGGTACCAATCATCATTGTCACTTTTCTTTTCCTTTTCCTCATACAGCACTTGCACAGATTGATGCGCATCTTTAAATTCATCCAATGCCACATGGAGATGTTCAATGCCTGTGTCAACGGCTTCAATATCTCCACCTTTCAATAATTCCTTTAATTCATTCATTTTACATGTACACACGCCAAGTTTTCCTCTGCGCGTTGCGCAAAGCTCTTTAAGTTTGTCATCAGCCATATTTTAGCTTTTTTGAGAACAACAACAAAAAGATTCATTTAAGCTTTCATATGCGTGAACAAAAAATCATTGACCGCTCCAGTAGCAAATCCAGTAATAAACGATAATGCACTCCAATAGTGAACTTGAAAGGTAAATTCTCAAAAGATCCAAAACTTTGTCAACTCCAAAGTATCAAAAAAAAAAAAAAAAAAAAACTTTTACGCTTCAATATCAGTCAAACAAATGCTTCCATGGGTTCCAAACAATTTGATTGTGAAGCAGTGTAAACGATTGCAAAGTTCTTTACTTAATGTAGTGGCGGACCACTCTTAGCTGGGATGTATTGCTTAGCTTCTTTGACAAGCTATCCAACACAGAGAAACTTAAATTGTACCTTTTTTGAGGTGGATGAGATCGGATTCCAGCAGATAGGTAAACAGGGCAGGTAAGCAGAGCAAGGCAGGCAGCAGGCAGGTAAGTAGGTTGGTTCAGACAAAGCATGGACTCCAGTAATCCAACAAACGATTGGTAAGTGGTTGAAAAATGGTGGTCAAAAAAGGCACAACTTAATATCAAAAATAATGTCCAAATAGTGTTCCAATAGTGTTTCAATAGCATTTCAATAGCATTGTAAAGAACTGTATGCTTAATACGTTCCAACAGCTTCCTTGTTCTTTTGTTTTTAGAAAGGTGAGAGGCGGCCATCTTTAACTTAAAACATTCTCACCAACCGTCAAACTAAAAGTCCCTACAAAATAAAGGACCCTAAATCTAACAAAATATACCAGTGCTCCAATAGCACAAAAATTTAGATTAAACTCAAAATGGCTCCTACATCCAGCTTCAACGAGTTTCTGAATCTCTTGCTCATAAATAAGCGCACGATCTGGATCCTTAGCCAGCTGTCTTTCCAGTCGACGCAAAGCTGGCATTACTGCCTCGGATGGTACTTTAATTACTGGTGCATTCTTAGCTCGCAGTAAAGGAGTCACATATCTTCTAATTCCATTAATTTCTTCACACTTTGTTTCCCGTTCCAAGAACTCAAGAGCTTCCTTATCTTCCTTAGAACGCAGGGCATGCTTCGGAGTTGGAGAGAAAGGAAGTACATCAACTTTCCATAATTTCTCCACATCCTGGTGCAACTGATCCATGGACAGTGAAGCTTGGAAGAAACACTGCGTGATTGAATTAGTCTTCTCACCTAAAGAAGTCGGTCCCTGCAATGTTCACCCCAGGCGAGTATGTAAAGCAGCTGGACTTCCAGGAGGACCGAAATGTAAGAACAAAGAAGATGAGGATAATCAGCTCCCACTAATAACAGAGGTTTCACCTTCTGAAACTCTTCCAGAGGGATGCCTCTTAGATGTTGATAGCGTCGCTGGAGCATCTGCACTGGGTAAGTCTGCTCAGGTAGATCAAGCATTTGAGCTGTAAAAGCTCCTCGTATTTGGTATTTACTCTACTTATGATCAGCTGACGAAATTGAAAAGGAAACATTTGCACCTTCAATTGTCTCTGAGCCTTGCCGGATGGTTCGAATAACCAATGACTCTGCCGCCCCATGAAGACCTAAAAATTCTGCCGCAGAAGACATAAGCATGGTTCTTTCTGAACCGTCATCTAATATGGCATACGTCTTTCCTTGATGGCTCAGAACTACCTTCACAATTTTCAAAAGAACAGAGTTAAGACCACTTGGTCTGCTCAAATAATATATCCCAGAATCAGGTTTGTGTACATTCACATCATGCAATATTCCTAGGTGACGATTCTGACATTTTGGACATTTTCTTTGCAGGTCACAACTAAACGCTCTATGGGCCCAACCACATCTCCAACAACGATTGTTATCAGCAATCCACTTCCGTTTTGCTGCTGTATCAAGATTCTGGAATTCAGAACATTGACTAAGATGATGATCAGTATGACAACAGTAGGTACAAGATGGTTTACGGCCCTCATTCCTTTCCTGTGATCTAATAATTTCAGTTTTCCTTTTCTGAGTGGGTACATTTACTTCTGGACTTACCCTATGAAGGAAAGCAGCTGACTGAAATTGGGACTTGGTAGGCCTCCCTTCTCTTATCTGGGACTTCACACCCTTTGATTGTTCAAATACTTGGACAGCTAGATTCTGACATTCTGATTCCTCTTCCAACCAAACAGAGAAACTAACCAAGTCATAGGGCTCATCTGGTCGAGTAGTTTTAGCATATCTTGCAAAACTAGCGACCTGCTGGGCTGGAAGCTTACTAAGCAATTGATGGACATGTGATGCGCAGAATAACTCTTTTGCTCCTTCATGATCCCAGGACTGAAGCATGCCAACAAGAGCTTGAACTCGTAGAGCAAATTGACTAAACCCATCGGGATCTCCTGATCGTACAGCTGACAAGTTCTTAATAGCAGCAATCTCCCGAAGCACCAACTGATGGGGTTGGCCATACCATTTCTGGAGAGCCTTCAAAGCAGTAGTGTAAGGCTGAGAATGATAGGCATAAGCCAAGGCTAAATGTCGGGCTGCATCAAACTTCAAATGATCCAGAAGAATGTGATACTTATATTGCTCAGTTTCCTCTAAGGGCATCAAATTCTTCAAAGCCATGTTCAACATGGCAAACTCATAGGGGTCATCACTCTTCAAATACGGAAATGAAAGTCTTTAAATAAGGGCTGACCTTGAAGGCTGTGAAGCAGGCATCTTTGTCTGAGGCACCGTCACTGCTGTCGGAATGGGCCTACACTGATCAAGTACCATCTGTTGTACTCCAGTTGGAGGAAGTGCAGATGTTTGATATCTCTAAGCAATGATATCTCTGGAGGTGAAAGGATTCGAGATAGACATAGTGGAAGGATTAGCTTGCTGCTCCCTTACTGTTCCAGTTTGATGTTGCAAGGAAATTTGATGAGGATTACCAAGATATGCATAGGGATGTCCAACTAATATATCTCTTGGATGCAATGTTGCAGCTCTCAATGGATCACAATTAAGTGAAGTGTATTGGCCAAGAGATGGATACGACACTGGATAAGGAAAATCAGGCAGGTTTGGATGCCTTAGTCCTCCACTTGGATAGAGGGGGGGCGGCAGCCAACTTGGAGGCATCCATGGATTCCCAGGCATAAGGAACACATTTCCCTGCATTTGATCAGCTGGAAAAAGGCTTTGATCCCTTCCTACTTGTTGATCACTGGAATCAAACCCTGAATTAATTTGATGACTGACTGAAGATAGCCATGGTAGACCATTACGTTGCTGAGTCAAACCTGCACCCATTACATCAGGATCCACAGCAGATTGGAACCTAAGGTTGTCTATGGGACGAAAGGAAGGTCTAATAGGGGTACATGGATTAGAAAGCTGTGGTGGTATCTCTGTAGCAATAGGTACGGATAAAATAGGCATTGGAGAGACAAGCGGCACATCCTGAGACGGAGGCATGGTAATTGGTTCACTAAACTTTGGTGGCATAGAAGACACATTTCCCTGCTTAATTCCATGTTGACGTATACGTTCACTCAACTCATCCACCATAGGATTTCCGAGGTTTACCTCATGTTGTTGGTTCAGTTGGGTTGGAACAAAGGACTCTTCATTCGAACTGCATTCAGAGCTAGTAGAAGATGAAGATCTTTTCCTTTGCATATCCTTCATCATTTGTCCCATATCCAACAACATTCCCTTCATCTGCTTAATCTCCTCAGATAAAGACTTCACCTCGTTTTGAGTTGCAGTAATGGAAACTCCTTGTGATGTAACCTGCTGACTCAAATCCTCTGGCTCTTGTGCCAGTTGCCCTCTTGGATGAATCGAAAGATTTGACTGAGCCATCACATAATCTTGCTGCCATCTTGGAGGCTTTACAATCCTAGATGAACGTTTAGGTCTTACACAGTCATCCTCAGTATCCATTCTAGCAGCCTATTCCGGCTCGAATGACCATGTACAAAATTGAAAGGATTTTTAGGCTGGTTTGGCTATTGCTACCGGAATGGTGAATCCATTAAAACTCATTCAGTCGTCAATCTCATGTTTCCAGTTTATTTCTCAACATGTAGGAGTAGACATTTCTTTGATACCAAGTGCTGGTAATTGTTGGTTTCTGATAACCCATAAACAAATAGAAACAATATAACATTAACACAAATCATACATAAATAAATCAACTTGAACAAATCAAGTAAATGAATCAAGTAAACAAATCTAGGAAGATGGCGGCGCGATCGATCGCTGCGGCTGCTCCGGGTCCCAAAGACGGTGCTTTTATGTCGTTTAATGTCGCCTGTTCGTCTCCAAATAGTGTCAGTTTACCGCTAACTCTTAAGGAAATCACCCCAGAATTCATCTATGATCGCCAAAGTCTTTTGGATATCAGCAACGCATACGAACATCGCAGGCGGCTACTGAGAAGCTACGAGGCCTTTGTTTACTGCTGGAGCCGGACTTCGAGACCGCGGCCTCGCCTACTGACGCTACCCGCACAAGGCAGCGTCGCAAGCGGTGTGAGAGAGGACGGAAGCGTGGTAAGCGCGGAGGTATACGAGCTAGGCTAAGAGCTAACCCCTCAAGGCCGGCTCTTCCAACACTCATGCTCTCAAACGTTCGCTATCTGGAAAACAAACTGGACTTAATTCAACTCAGTCGATCTACACAGCATGAGGCAAGGGACTGTTGCGTGTTTGTTTTCACCGAAACATGGCTAAACGACAACATCCCGGACTCCGCCATTCAATTGCACGGGCTAACCAACTTCTGAGCGGACAGAGATTCATCACTGTCTGGTAAGACACGCGGAGGTGGCTTGTGTGTGTATATCAACAAAGACTGGTGTAACAATGCTGCGGTATTATCAAAACACTGTTCATCGCTGGTGGAGTTTATGGTTGTGAAGTGTCGACCGTTCTATCTGCCGCGGGAGTTCACGGCCATTGTTATCGTTGCGGTTTACATCCCCCCGTGTGCAAACGCTAAGGACGCGCTTCGTGAACTGTATAGCGCCATCAGTGAACAACAAACAAAAAACCCAGACGGCTTTTTCATCATAGCCGGTGACTTCAACCACGCAAACTTAAAGACAGTTTTGCCAAAGTTCTACCAACATGTGAACTTGGCAACAAGGGGAAACAACACACTGGACTTTGTTTACACAACAGTTAAGAATGCTTACAAGGCTGAACCCCGCCCCCACCTCGGGTACTCCGACCACATCACTGTTATGCTAATCCCAGCATATAGACCACTTCTCAAACTCACCAAACCGGTTGAAAAGCAGATCACAGTATGGCCAGACAATGCCACCTCAGCACTGCAGGACTGCTTCCAGGACACAGACTGGAGCATGTTTAAAGAGGCAGCCACCTACAACAACCACACAGACCTGAATGAGTACACTGAAACTGTGACTGCTTACATCAAAAAGTGCACTGATGATGTGACAGTCACCAAGACCATCACCACACGTGCAAACCAGAAGCCATGGATGACAGCAGAGGTTCGTGGGCTGCTAAAGACCAGAGATGAAGCATTCAGATCAGGAGATAAAGCAGCCCTCAAAACAGCAAGAGCCAATCTGTCCTGTGGCATCAAAAAAGCAAAACGGTCATATGCCCAAAAAATCAACAACCACTTCACAGACAGCAGAGACACACGGAGCCTGTGGCAAGCCATTCAGACCATCACTGACTACAAGCCCCCGCCACAGGCCTGTGATGAGGACACATCCCTCCCCGATGCACTCAACCACTTTTATTCACGGTTTGAAATGCAGAATGACACACCTGCACAAAAACTGCCCACACCTCCCAACGACCGGGCGCTCTGTCTGTCTCCAGCCGACGTAAGGAAGACCCTATCTAGGATTAACCCACGCAAGGCTGCGGGTCCTGACAACATACCTGGCCGTGTTCTGAGAGACTGTGCTGCACAGCTGACAGATGTCCTAACAGATATCTTCAACACCTCGCTGAGCCACATCTGGCTGAATGGTGTGGCACAAACAATCTGTCCCTCAATGTGGAGAAGACAAAGGTGGTTGTGATGGACTTCAGAAGAAACTCCGTTGACCACCCCCCACTGACCATCGACAGCTCGACTGTGGAGAGAGTCAGCAGCACTAAATTCCTGGGGGTGCACATCACAGAGGATCTCACCTGGACCACCAACACCATGTCACTCTCCAAAAAGGCACAACAGCGTCTACACCTTCTCCGCCGTCTGAAAAGAGCAAGTCTCCCTCCACCCATCCTCACCACATTCTACAGAGGCACCATTGAGAGTGTGCTGACCAGCAGCATCACTGTCTGGTACGGGAACTGCAGTGCTGCTGACCGCAAGACCCTCCAGCGGACAGTGAACACAGCTGCAAAGATCATCGGTGCCCCTCTCCCCTCCATCCTGGACATCTTCCTTACACGATGCTCCAGCAAAACCAACAGCATCGTGAAGGACTCCACCCATCCCTCCCACAGTCTCTTCCAGCTCCTACCATCAGGAAGACGGTACCGGAGCATCAGAGCCCGCTCCGCCAGACTGCTCAACAGCAGCTTTTTCCCCCAGGCTGTGAGAGCCCTGAACTCAAACCACCCCGCCCCCCTCTGAAACCCCATGCAAACCCCTACCTCCTGAAACATGGACCACCCCACCCCCCACCCCAAACCTTACCAAACCAAAGAAAAACTGTATGGAACTTTCATTTTTTTTTTTTTTAAGTTGAGCCAACTTAAAATAAGAATAATAAGTTGAGAGAACTCAGTTCAAAGTCTGCTAAAAGCTGGTTGCCTTAAAATTTTTTAAAAATTTTTTGTACGTGTGCGAATCAGCGCGATTGTGCATGAACCTCACAATACCGCTTCTGCGTATGCGCCAAAATTCAAACACACACACACACCCGCGCTAACGGCAGAGTCTGAGCGATGGCTGCAGCTAAACACAGTTGTCTACGTTAAAATGTTTTTCTTAGCAAGTGGAAGGAAAACGAATGTGCCAGCATAAAGTTTATACGACAATGATTTTATTGACGGGCACGAAGACAGACCAACATCGCTGAGTGGAGCACTGGATGAAATGCCCTTGAATGAGCTGCAGCGGTGCAGGTAATTTACACTGATTTACTCCACGCTTTATTAAAATTCATATGCTAATATTACATAGGTTTATATTATAAAATATTATATAATATTATTATTACAAGTGTTTTATGATTGTTTTGGACTGAAAGAGCCTCTGTCCCTATACAGATCAGTTTCAAATTTCCCTGTCAGTGTTTTAAATATGATGTTATGGTTAACGTTGCAGCTGCATTGATGTGTTTTGCCATTTGCTCGCGTTAAAGTTAATTTGAACTATACTAAGTTACTGGATAGAGTTACTGTAAGCTCATTGTTTTCACTGGATAAGCAATTGTCACAGAATAGCCCGTCGTCACCTTCACTGATCACTTCCACCTGCACATCATTAATAATCATGCTTACCTGATCCTCGTCACCATCATCATTCTGAACTGGATAAAAGCACTCACCTCAGTCACCGCATTTGTCCGATCTTGAAGTTACCACACTGCAAAGCCTGTTGTTACTACTACAAGGACCGACGTTGTACGAAGCATCAAGCTGAGTATACTACCTGAAATACCTACCTGTTATACTTACCCTCTGCCTTGTTCCTCTTCAGCTTCTCCGCGATCAGATTCCTGTGGCTGGCTTGGACAACCGCTACTCCCTATCGCCCTGGCTTTCCTGTTCACCCAGGACCTGCCAAAACAAAGAGACTATATCAGAATCACTGCATACTTGTCACATCCTCTCCACGAAGGGATACTCACCTGTGTTGAAGACTTTCACCTTTGCTGTGTGCAATCCACGTCTGTAATAAATGCACTGATTATTTCACTTACCTCTGTGTCCTGCAGTTCCGTTACAGCAATGCAACATTTGAAAATTAATTAAAGCTCTCTGAAAAAAGTAATGGAGCAAAATTACGTTATAATGTTTATCTCCGAGATGTAGTCTAGTCTATAAAGTTGCACAAACTCAAACACATTGAATTCATACAGTACTGTCCTTGGTTATGTTACACCAAGTACATTGACATGTCAGAGACATGTCTGTGATGAGTGCATAAGCACATACATGTGCATATTACATAAAGGTACAGTACAATAAAAGATGTGACTTTGGGTTTTTGAAAATATGGTTAACCTACGGTAGTCAATTTTGTTCATATCTTTGCTGATAATTATGCTTTTCCTGTTTGTGTCCCTTGAAAAGGTAATCAGTCCAGAATTTCTCAGAAAATAGAAGTGGAGGCTGAACCTGCAAATTGTGGATGGCAGTGATGTGAATGATGGAGCATCTACCCAGAAAAGGTCACATATTTTACTGAAACCAAAACTAACATCTGCAATATACTGTACATGTAAACAAATCAATTACCCTTTTTAATTTCTTTTCTCCAGGCCAAAACGATGCCCTCATTCGTTATTATAAAACGTCTACTGTTTATTTCATTGTTGCTAAATAGCAAACGAAATTGTAACCTTAGTTGTGAACTCTGTCATTGAAAACTTGGGTTAATATAGTATAATTCTTCATGTCTCTAGAGGCATTTTATTTGCATGGGCATGTAGGCTGTGCTTTGTTGCTGTTCTGTCTTGTCCTTAAGAAGGTGGAGCTCAGATCAAGTGGTATCTGGGAATATTTTACAACTACAACTTATAATTATTACATAATTAGTATTATACAGTCTTTTAAATAATCTTTTAAATTTTAAATAAAACCTTTTAAAATCTTTTAAATAATTTTGTTTTAATACTCAATATACACTACTCACACAAAGTTATTTATGGAAAATGTAAAACGTTTACGCTACAGTGAAATTATATCATGAAAGTAGGGCATTTAAGTAGAAGCATGCAGTGGTAATTTCTTCATCTCAAACAAATGGTGGTGGCTATACCACAACAAACATATCAATGTCTCAATAACTTGTCACGTGTCCTTGAGCATCAATTACAGTTTGACAACGATGTCTCATGCTGTTCACAAGTCGACTTATTGTATGCTGAGGCATGGCATCCCACTCTTCTTGAAGGGCTGTCCTCAGGTCACTGAGGTTCTGGGGTGCAGGGTTTTGACCCTCTGCACGACGACTCGGCTGATCCCACAGGTTTTTTTATGGGATTCAGGTCTGGAGAAAGTGCAGTCCACTTGAGGTAGCCCAGCCTCCAGCAGCCGCTCCCTGATGATGTGACCTCAATGAGCTGGGTTATTGTCATACAGAATAGAGAACTGCCCTACACCTTGTGAATGGTAGTGACAAGCCAATACTACCTAAATAACATCATTAATCCAGTCATTGTGCCTCTGCATGAGCAACACAGGCCTGATTTAAACTTCATGGACGACAATGCCCCAGCTCATCGAGGTTGCATCATCAGGGAACGGCTGCTGGAGGCTGGAGTACCTCAAATGGAGTGGCCTGCACGTTTTCTACACCTGAATCCCATAGAAAACCTCGTAGAAAAAGTCGTCGTGCAGAGGGTCGTAACCCCGCACCCCAGAACCTCAGTGACCTGAGGGCAGCCCTTCAAGAAGAGTGGGATGCCATGCCTCATGCCACATTTTTTGTTGTGGTATACCCACCACTGTTTTTAGCTTTTGTTTCAATAAATACTTTGAGATGAAAAATATTACCACTCCATGCTTCTTCTTAAATGCCCTACTTTTATATAATATCACTGTAGCATGAACTTTTTACATTTTTCATAAATTTCAGCTGAAAGTCAAATATCCCTAACTTTTTGTGAGTAGTGTATTTCTCATATGTAGTTAACACTTTAAGACATAAGCACAGTTCTAATTTAAAAGCAAAATTAAACTGGTACAGTGTTGGATTGCAAGACTTAAACAGATTAAATGTATATATTTTAACACCATATTGACTAAAATCAAGTTTAGTTTACTGTACGACCCAACACTACCAAAGTTAAAAATTGTTTTTAAATGTTGAGCACTTCCTGAATTACATATAGGGTTCAGACAATTAGATTTTTTATATTATACATTTAAGTGTAAATGTAATTCTGGGCCTAGTAAATCAATTTATTGTTATTATATTATAAAAACCTAACTTTTACTAATTTCTTCCAGATGCAGTGATCCAGAAATTTCTTCACCGGGGGCCTCTTCGGGATGGCAATAAACCAAAAACTACCCAAGCTGTGGGAATACAAATCTGTAGACCTTTAGCTGAACCACTACAATTGGTTGATGTTCTGTTTCTTATGCCTGTTCAGTGTTTTGATCAGTTATACAGGTCCTTCTCAAAAAATTAGCATATTGTGATAAAGTTCATTATTTTCTGTAATGTACTGATAAACATTAGACTTTCATATATTTTAGATTCATTACAACACAACTGAAGTAGTTCAAGCCTTTTATTGTTTTAATATTGATGATTTTGGCATACAGCTCATGAAAACTCAAAATTCCTATCTCAAAAAATTAGCATATCATGAAAAGGTTCTCTAAACGAGCTATTAACCTAATCATCTGAATCAACTAATTAACTCTAAACACCTGCAAAAGATTCCTGAGGCTTTTAAAAACTCCCAGCCTGGTTCATTACTCAAAACCGCAATCATGGGTAAGACTGCCGACCTGACTGCTGTCCAGAAGGCCATCATTGACACCCTCAAGCAAGAGGGTAAGACACAGAAAGACATTTCTGAACGAATAGGCTGTTCCCAGAGTGCTGTATCAAGGCACCTCAGTGGGAAGTCTGTGGGAAGGAAAAAGTGTGGCAGAAAACGCAGCACAACGAGAAGAGGTGACCGGACCCTGAGGAAGATTGTGGAGAAGGACCGATTCCAGACCTTGGGGGACCTGCGGAAGCAGTGGACTGAGTCTGGAGTAGAAACATCCAGAGCCACCGTGTACAGGCGTGTGCAGGAAATGGGCTACAGGTGCCGCATTCCCCAGGTCAAGCCACTTTTGAACCAGAAACAGCAGCAGAAGCGCCTGACCTGGGCTACAGAGAAGCAGCACTGGACTGTTGCTCAGTGGTCCAAAGTACTTTTTTCGGATGAAAGCAAATTTTGCATGTCATTCGGAAATCAAGGTGCAAGAGTCTGGAGGAAGACTGGGGAGAGGGAAATGCCAAAATGCCTGAAGTCCAGTGTCAAGTACCCACAGTCAGTGATGCTGGTGTTGGTCCACTGTGTTTTATCAAGGGCAGGGTCAATGCAGCTAGCTATCAGGAGATTTTGGAGCACTTCATGCTTCCATCTGCTGAAAAGCTATATGGAGATGAAGATTTCATTTTTCAGCACGACCTGGCACCTGCTCACAGTGCCAAAACCACTGGTAAATGGTTTACTGACCATGGTATTACTGTGCTCAATTGGCCTGCCAACTCTCCTGACCTGAACCCCATAGAGAATCTGTGGGATATTGTGAAGAGAAAGTTGAGAGACGCAAGACCCAACACTCTGGATGAGCTTAAGGCCGCTATCGAAGCATCCTGGGCCTCCATAACACCTCAGCAGTGCCACAGGCTGATTGCCTCCATGCCACGCCGCATTGAAGCAGTCATTTCTGCAAAAGGATTCCCGACCAAGTATTGAGTGCATAACTGAACATAATTATTTGAAGGTTGACTTTTTTTGTATTAAAAACACTTTTCTTTTATTGGTCGGATGAAATATGCTAATTTTTTGAGATAGGAATTTTGAGTTTTCATGAGCTGTATGCCAAAATCATCAATATTAAAACAATAAAAGGCTTGAACTACTTCAGTTGTGTTGTAATGAATCTAAAATATATGAAAGTCTAATGTTTATCAGTACATTACAGAAAATAATGAACTTTATCACAATATGCTAATTTTTTGAGAAGGACCTGTATATGTAAATGTTTCTTTTTTTTTTTTCTTTTTGATTGTGCAGCTCAATAAGATTGTTTAATTTGTTAAAGATTGTTCTAATTAAATAAAGACTTGGAATAGATGTTACTTTTTGTAGCTTATTGCACCATTTAACATTTTAGGCTTAAGGCATGAAATATGCAATGCACTGCAACTTTGTAGATGCATACAACCTGTATTAAAAGGTTGTGGTGATGTCGGTGGTGATGGCGCAGTGGATAAGACACATGCCTTTGGTGTGAGAGACCCGGGTTCGAATCCGGTGTGAGACACCAATGTGTCCCTGAGCAAGACACTTAACCCCCTAGTTGCTCCAGAGGCGTGCGACCTCTGACATATATAGCAATTGTAAGTCGCTTTGGATAAAAGCGTCAGCTAAATGTAAATTAAAAGATAATTTTAAAGATCAAAGATCACATATTAAAAGATCAAATATATGAAACCATATATTTCATAATTAAATGATTGTCATATATAAGTGACACGTCACATATATGTAAATAATTTGTATGCATATATGTCCAATTTGTATATAACGCATAATTACAAAAGACATATATCTCACATATATTAATAATTATATACATTCCATATATGGCAATAAATGTATTATACATACATAAACATATATTTTTGTATTTGGTAGACTTATATGTCAATATATGAAATTGGGGGTATTTCGTATATGCACATATATTACATTTCCGTATGGCAAAGTTTGATGTCAAATTTGTGACGCAAGAAATGGTGAATCAAGTCATGTTAAAAAATATTCTTCACTTGAACAAAATCAGTTACTTTAGATCTTCTGTATGTTTTGAGTTACAGGCAAGCAACACAATAAGTGTTTTCCCATTTTTAACAGCCAGCATTGGTATGCAATGCAACAAAGATTTCCAAAGTCAAAAGAATTCACTAACAGACTTTCCAATCAGATTTATTATGTATAAATGTTAAGTTCATGTCATTTTTAATTAATTGAACCTCACTGAATTGTTGTAGTGTGATATTGCATCTTAAAACTGGTAACACTTTAGAATACTGTTCCATTATTAATGAATAACTACACAAGAACGCATGAGTAATGCAATATTGGCACTCTAGTAACTATTAGTAACTAACAAGAAACTCTGATTAATGAATTAGTAAGTAATAGTGCTTAGTCGAAGGTGGTAGTTCACTATTAGCTAATCAGTAACTATTATTTTTTCATACCTCCCTAAGAACTACTGTATACAGGTTCATAATTAATATGAATAATACATAATGAATAATTAATTCTAAAGTAAAGCTCATGGTAACCCACTAGTAATGACTCAAGTATTACCAAATTCTTCTAAAGGAAATACTAATTATTTGGATCAGTATTCTAAAGTGAAGATTGTGATAACTCCCTAGTAATTACTGAAGTCAGTGTAAACGTTTAAGGTTTTTGTAAGGTTTTGGTTAGTAATTCATTTTGCTAGATTTGGTAACACTTAAATCATTACTAGTGGGTTACCGTGATCTTCACTTTAGAATACTGATCCAAATAATTAGTAGTTTCTTCAGAAGGATGTAGTAACACTTGAGTCATTACTATCCAAAACCTTACATATATCTCAAAAGCTTTAAATCACGTCAGTCAGTATTAGGGAGTTATGATGCTTTTCACTTTAGAATACTGATCCAAGTAGTTAGTAGTTCCTTTAAAATAATTAGATAATTCTTGAGTTATTACTAGTGGGTTACCATCATATTCATTTTAGAATTAATTATACATTATGCATAATTCACATTAATTATGAACCTGTATACAGTAGTTCTTAGTAGTTCTTCAGGATATATAAAACAAATAGTAGTTATTGATCAGCTAATAGTGAACTACCAGTTTCAACTGAGCTCTATTACTTACTAAATCACTAATCATAGTTTCTTGTTAGGTATTAGTAGTTACTACAATGTTAATAGTGCATTAGTGAATTGTTCCTGTGTAGTTATTCATTAACAAAGGATCAGTATTCTAAAGTGTTACCTTAAAACTAATTGTTAATTGTTGAACAGTCAAAAGCAATGTTATTCCATGGCTTTTTCCACACAAGCAAATCTGTACATGCTAAACAGAAACAGGTCTGTGCATGTAGCAGTGATTTAACTAAATTAAAGGAAAATGGTCCCCTGTTGGATGGTGCAGAGCGATGTATGTTTGCTTGACTTGATATTAAACATATTTCACATTCTCACTATTTCTGAATGCAATGGCAATGTTGATTATACAAATGTTACAATATATGTTAATTGTAACATTAATTTTGTAATTAAGCCAACTAAACTTTTTCAAAGTTAGCATTCAATTGCAAAACAAATGTCACAATTAACCCTCCAACAGGGGACCTACGTGTTTTGATGAACAGTAACACTATTTCATGTTTATTTTCACACAAGTTAAACAGCATATTCTAAATCAGCAAGTTTTTTTTTTTTTGTACGTCAAAGCTCCCTTTTGTTCCCAAAAGTATTATCTACAGTCTAATAGCTGTAAAACCAGGCACGTCCTGATTTTGCTGAGTTAGATGTGTTCCTAGGTCATATATATGACTGCTGGCATACAGTCTTTCTTCACAATCTGACTTTATTTCCATGCAACTCTAAACTTTTGAACATTTACACATTATCACTGCTGCACAAATATTCAGACAGTAATGATAAATGGTCATTAAATCAATAAATAACCTGCAGATATCTTCTGGGCTTGAAAATAAAACCAAAACACTTCTCAATGTATGAATGCAATCATATGTATGTATATACATTGAGAAGTGTTTTGGTTTAGTCTATGAAGGTCCCCTCTTGGATAGGTAGAAGTCACTGAGAGCCCCCACTTGGCATGTGTTTAAAAAAAAAAAAAAAAATGCTTATTTTCAGTTATATTATGAAAAAAAGGCCTTAAAAGAAAATGTTGTATGTGACTTTTGTTTCTTCAAAATAAGCAGAAACCCTCGTCCCCTCTTGGTCAGTGTAGTGTGACCGTCCCCTCTTAGTAACATAGACGTGTATGTTTGTGTGTGTGTGTCTGTCTCTGTGTGTGTGTGTCTCTGTGTGTGTGTGTGTGTGTGTGTGTCTGTCTGTCTCTGTGTGTGTGTGTGTGTGTGTCTGTGTGTGTGTGTGTGTGTGTGTGTGTGTGTGTCTGTCTCTGTGTGTGTGTGTGTGTGTGTGTGTGTGTGTGTGTGTGTGTGTGTGTGTGTGTGTGTGTGTGTGTGCATGTTTATGCGGTTTATGAGGACACAAATTTGTATAATGACATGGGTATGACAGAGGTATTACAATATGAAGGTGGTTTATGAGGACACTGCCTATGTCCCCGTAATTCAAGAGGCTTAAAAAACATACTAAATGGTGTTTTTTTGAAAATCTAAAAATGCACAAAGTCTCCTGTGAGGGCTACGTTTAGGTGTAGGGTTGGTGTAGGGCAATAGCACACACAGTTTGTTCAGTATAAAAACCATTACACCTATGGAGAGTCCCCATAAACCACTAAAACCAACATGTGTGTGTGTGTGTGTGTGTGTGTGTCTGTCTGTCTAACAGCAAACAAACAACAACAATTTACAAAACATTTCCAAATGCTAAGGAAAACAGGTGAGTTTTTAGCGCAATTTGAAAAGCACTAAGTGTAGGAGATGATTTAACAGACAACGGAATGTCATTCCAAAGCCTGGGAGCTGCAGCAGAGAAAGCCCGATCACCTTTGCATTTTAAGCGAGATGGAGGAACCATAAGGTTTAACTGATCATCTGACCGCACAGACCTGTTAGATTGATACAGACAAATTAAATCAGAGATGTACTCAGGTGCGAGGAAATACAACTAATCTCCACAGTCATCTGGAACACAACCACAGGGAGCTATATGAAGACTTCCGAAAACGTTAGGCCGAATCTACCAAAACTGCTAACGAAAAGCCAAGTAACAATAAGGGAGCCGTACAGACAACCATCTATCAAAGTATTACAAATGCAACGCCTTACAGAAAAACGTCGAAACGCCACAAGGAATTAACAGATGCTATCACACGCTTTTTGCTAAAGACATGATGCCTGTTAACACCGTGAGCAAAGAAGGCTTTGTGGGTCTAATTAACATATTGGACTGAAGATATCAGTTGCCATCGAGAAATGATTTTTCTCATGTTGCAATTCCACAGATGTACGACACTTGTGTGAAGACAGTGAGCTCCGAGCTGCGCCAAGTGGACTTCTACGCTAGCACTAGCCAGGAAGTATCTCTGTATACCAGCAAGTAGTTCGCCTTCAGAGAGAGACTTTTTAGTACATCAGGAAATGTTGTGACGTGCCAACGCACATGTTTGAAACCTACCAAAGTCAATATGCTAGTTTTCCTGGCAAAAAAAACCCTGGAATAAAATAGCTTTCACAGTTAAGCACATTTGGCATCGCATTGTGCTAAAACATAGTGTAGTGGCAAAAACAATGTTGGGTTTTTCCTATAAACCCCTGTTATTGTTTCCAACCACCTGGAGAATGCGAGTACAGGGTCAGACTCACAGGCCGAATCCAAGAAAATCCAAGAGTGTTGTCGTTGAATGTTTGTCGGTATTTATTGCAAAAAATATAAAGTACAAAACAAAAATGAAAACTGGTTTAAATGTCTTTAAACATTCCTTTGTAGCGCTTGGAGTTTAGCTTTCTCATACAGGCCAAGCTCCAGTAACACAGATCCAGGCCGAGGTCAAAGACTGTGGCCGTTTCTCAATACCAAGTTCGCAGAGTCTGGACTTCCGTCCTTTCGAGTTTGGACTTGCCAAGTTCGACTCGGAAGAACGAACTCTCGAGGACGGGAGGACGAACTGAATTCTGGGTTATGGCCCGTATCAAGTCCGCACAAGTCACCTCTCGATGCATCCTCGGTAAAAGGGGCGGATCAAGAACACATCCGGGGATTTGAACTGGACTTGGCTAGATGTGAACTTTGAATTGGAACAGTACTTGGGCAGCGACTGATGACGTTTCACAAGTCCACAAGTACAGACAAGTACGCATATTGAGAAACGGCCTGTATCTGCTGGCACGCCTTCTCCTTCTGTCCCCCCTTCTACGCTTCATGCTCCAACTTATAGGATAGCGCCCTCTCTGGCTGTAGAAGGTGTACCACTCAAATGCAATAGAAAAGACAATTATAAGTAAATTATGAAACCAAAAATAAACTCAAATGCGGCTCCTACACATAGGTTTACATGTTATTACTTAATGTTCACATGTTAATACTTATTTTATTTATGTGGATGTTGACAAGATGTTAGTATTTCCACTATATACCAATTTATTTAAGGCCTGTATACTTTGTTTAATAGCATTTTTTTTAATCAAATTTTTGTGTAATATTTATTTTTATAAAAAAAAACAGGCAAGGCAAGGAAATATTTTGTTTAAAATATTCTCTTGCTTTAAGATGGTCTTGATGATTGTGTGGTTACATGTGAAGAAAACGTAATGTTTGAGAGTAGTTTTTGTGTTTGCAGGTCTATGGTATCAGCAAACCAGAAATAAGAATATCTGCAGAGGTTTCCAGTCATTCATAGTGTTTTAAAGTCTAAGGGAGAATTCCAAACGGCTTTTTTGTGCCCTTGAAGGGCACTTCGGGAAGAGGACGCCATTTGTAAGGACGTTCCAAACGAAGGTGAACATCTTAATCCCTTCACGAAGGGCCCTTCCAGAAGTCCGTTAGCGAAGGGAACATGCCATGGTCACTTCACAGGAAGTGATTTCCGTTTGTGAACATGCGATCTTCACTTGATCAAAGTTGCAGTTTATTTTGACTTTACAAACGTAAGTAGAATAAGCTAATTCAATTTGTCTTTGTTTTTATGTGATGCAAAATATTTTCGTCAGTGATAGAAATATAATTTAAGACTGTATTGTTAGCAGCTTTAAGCAAGTAAAGATTGAAAAAGTTTAATAGTAAATAAGACACAATTACATTTTACATTTATTCATTTAGCTGACGCTTTTATCCAAAGCGACTTACAATTGCTATATATGTCAGAGGTCGCACGCCTCTGGAGCAACTAGGGGGTTAAGTGTCTTGCTCAGGGACACATTGGTGTCTCACACCGGATTCGAACCCGGGTCTCTCACACCAAAGGCATGTGTCTTATCCACTGCGCCATCACCACCCCAATTAGACAGTATTTGAATAAAATTTGCAACAACTGTTGGAGCGCTGAATGCTGCACGCAGGCGAGGCGTTGTCAAGGATAACGTTTGGTCAGTTCCAAACGCTTATACGAGACAGTAATGCCTTACACCCTTAAAAGAACACACTTCAAGGGCTCTGCCCTTCGAAGAATATCCGTTAGCTGTTTATTTTAGTATGATCATTACATATATAAATAATAAAAAAATAGCATTTCTCTAGGGAAATGTTATATCGCAAGAAATATCGTTATCGCAATATTCAACAACAATATCGCGTATTTTCCCAATATCGTGCAGCCCTAAGGCAAAGCTTTAAAAACATATAGCAGCACAATCCAAAGCAAAATGTGTCTGCCACCTTGTGGAGCTGATAAAACCGGTTTGGTTATTTATCATTTAGCAGATGTTGACTTCAAGTGAACAAAGCTATAATAATTTATGAATCGTTTATAGACCACCACTTTTTAATGCTTTGTATTTGGGTTTGTTTGTTTGTTTTTCTGCCTGTTACATTTACCTTTTTTAATTAATTTCAAGGATTGACTTGTTCTAAAATGTGCGGATAAGGCAAAAGAAACGCCTAATATATTAACATCAAATGAACAACAATTATTTTATTTTTTTCTTCATCTTCTTTTTTTCAGAACAACTTCAGTTTCCTGGTGAAATGATCATACAGTACCTTTCTGGAAAACACATATCAAAGAAGACCAAAAACCTTTCAGTTCAGTTGTATTGATAAAACATAACTGAATTTATTTTGTAGTGTCTTTTTTTAAGTCTTGTTGTCTACATAATGTTGTAGTATTATGACCCTGGAGTATGAGTATGTAACGAGGGAACAGTGCATGCAGTATAACTTGTTGCTAGGAGTTTCCCAAAGAGACGTGTGAAAACCTCACCAAAGCATTTGTTGTGGATAAAGTTGACTTTATTTCATCATGTAGTATAACATAAACACAAAGGCCAAATAAACTGTGTGTGGTTGAGCGTATTACAACAGCCACGGTTACAATCGGCTTTAAAGAGTGACAATAATGTCATGCATTCGAAACAATTGTGCTTATAGTTGCCATACAGGGCAACCAGTTTGGAAAACTGAAAAAAGACCCTGTGATGACAGCATGATTGTGTGCTTTTACAGGTAGGCCAAGTATATTATCCAGCCGCTGTTGCCGTCGTTCAGATTTTTGCCAACAATCTTGATACCAGCATTCTGATATTCCTTTCTGGCCTCAGGGTTGATCAGCAGAACGATGGCTTGGATCTGCAATGCACATCCTTCTTTCCTGTACCATGCAAAGACATCTTTTCCACTGGTGCCTTTGTTGAGATTAACACTGAGCACTTCAAAGCCTTTCTTTTGAAGATTTATTTCCTCTTGGAGGGAGGTGCTTACGTCAAGAGCAGTGAGAGCTTTGCTCTTATCGGTCGTGCGCCGATACCAGAGGAAGACGTAGTTTCCACCGGCATTACGATTGGTGTCTTCATCCACACGAGTGTAGCCCAGCTGAAACAGGTACTGGTCGGAAGAGAAGTCAACTGATGCTTTGATCTCAAAGATATAGCTCGGCTTCTCTCTCTTTGCCCACAGGTAGATGACGTTTCCTCCTGCATTACGGTTCAGATCACAGCCCAGTCTCTCCCAGCCATCACGCAGAAGAGCAGGCTCTTGTTGGGGGTCTGTGGTTACCATGAGATCCACAATTGGAATGTCGTATTCAGTGCTGCCGTAGAAGTACCACAGGAAGATATGATCTCCACGAGTTCCTGCATTCAGATCTCGGTTGACCTGCTCATAGCCAGCATCAACCAGACCAGATTTCATTTTGAAATCGAATGAAAACTGGATCCTGGTCACAGGTCGGTTGCCACACTCTTTCTTGTACCAAAGAAAGACCTGGTTTGCACAAAGACCTTGATTGAGGTTAACATCGATGAGCTGATAACCCTGAGCTCTCATTTCATTCTCCTCTTCCTTACAGGTGGAGACATTGAGCTTTGTTATTTGCTGACCATTTGCCATTTTGTTTTCTTCCGTATTTTTGGGACCGAAGAAACAGATAAAATTCTGAAGAAACAAAACAAACAAACAAACAAAACGTATGTTTAGTTATTGCTTTTAATATGTAATTCTGTAGTAATCATTTCGTTTATGAAGTCTAAAATGCATATTTCTCTACATTTTATTTCTTGGCACACACATCTTTGTCACGAAACAACATGATTTTAGATCTAAAATGTTGAAAGCACTTCAAAAGCATTAATGCAGTTTTTAACATATCATTTTATCATCATTATTATTATTTTTCCATATGAGCTACTTATTATACTTTCCTGCTTGCATTTCAAAGTAGGAAAAGACTAAATGTTAAATTATCAAATTTTCTAGATTTTCTCCAGATGAATAAATGATCACCCTACCAGAAAACGTTGTAGAAGACACGGCTGTTTGACTGATGAGATCAGAACAGATCTTTAAAGAAACTTCACAGGGCTCTCACTTATATATCACACAGTTGACCTGGCTACCCATCCCCCCAACACCCACCTCTAAGTTACGTGTGATTCTGAAGAACATGACTGACTTGTTCAGTCGTGAAAATATTCTTAAGAAACAAAGTTTCCAAGGGAAATTGGTTCTTACAGGTGAATTTCTGAAAAGAATTGCCATGGTGAAAGAAATTAATGCTTTTGTTCACATTTTTCAAGTCTGCTCCACTCGATGGAATTAATTTACCAGTGGGTGATTAGCGTCTCCCAAAATGTTTGTATAGATATATATATATGTGAATAAATACCCAACATGCACAAGTATTGTAGCCCTTCTAAATTGTATTGTAACGTGCAACCCAGAGAAATAAAAAGCACAGCAAATAACACAAGCGGGCTAAGGCTTCCTTTCGTGATGCATCAATTACAGGTTCAGTGAATCCTTCACATCCCCAGGCACTGAAGAAGAGAGAAAACTTTTGTCACAATGGAAGCAGAGATCCTAATCATAATAGAATAAAGCAATACGGTATATTGTGAATATACTCATGGCTAAAGGGCACTGACAGGCACAGAGATTGATATCTAGCTGCTTGCCGAAAGCCTGCCGGACTCTGGAGGTGAACTAGGGTCCCCGATCATACACTGTGTCTTCTGGTCGGCCACAGATCCAGAGAACTTGGTGGAAAAGGATGTTAGCAGTCTCCATAGCAGTGGGTTAGACCTTTTTTAAGGATTAATCTGCATGACTTACTGCAGTGATTAGAAAAATGGTGGTATACCCATTGGAGTTTGGCAGATCGGTGATGAAGTTGACGGACAGGTGGGACCAGGGTCTCAGAGGGATAGGCAGTGGTCGTAGAAGGCCGGCTGATAGTTCTCTGGGGGTTTTAGACTGTGCATAAACTTGACATGCCTTAACATATGTCGTAACATCATTGGTGAGTGAAGGCCACCAGAACGAGTTACGTACCAAGGCTGTAGTCCTTTGGATGCCAGGGTGTCCTCTGCTGAGGGTGGTGTGGATCCACTGAATCCTTTTTGGCGCTGAGTGTGTGGTACATAATGCTTGGTTGGAGGACATTCAGGTGTGCTCTTTGAATTTCTTCCATGATGTCCCAGCTTATGGGTGCCATGATGACAGTAGGTGGTTATATGGGCGCATTTTGGAAAGAGCATCAACTTTGCTGTTCTTACTGCCAGGGCGGTAGGAGACTGTGAATTGGAATCTTGTCAAGAAGAGTGGCCATCGGACTTTTTGTGAATTGAATCGCTTTTGCCCCCTTGATGTATTCGAGGATTTTGTGGTCGGTGATTACTTGAAACAGAGGGTCAGAACCATCCAGCCAGTGGCACCACTCTTCTAATGCAGCCTTCACGGAGAGTTTCGAACATCAAAGTGCCTTTCATAGAAGAAACCGTCCAACGGCTAGTATCCAGGGAATGGACCCCCTCAGTCGATACTGAAATTTTCAAAATGTAACGATAAGAGTCTTTCTGCAACACTGGTAGTACAGAGTAGCAACTCAATCAGGTACCCGCTGACGGGCGGCTGCTTTCAAACGTTCCCGTTCCTGTTTGGGTGCGCTTTCTGTGAAGAGCACTCGTGGTGATGTGGCTCGAGCGTACTTAGTTTCGTAAATGGACTACTAGTACTGAGCCTCATGACGTACTGTAGGCCCACTTCTGACTTGAAATAATGTTGGTTAAGTACCAAATTCCTTTCAAGGCAAGTCATATCACTCAGTGGCCATCTTTGATTGGCCATCTTTTTTTTAGTTTTATAAATGTTGTGAAAATATCAATGTGTTGCTTCTAATGTTACAAGCACTTCGACATTAGTAATACAATGGCATTATTGTTATTATTATTTTAATTTTTCATATTTTTAATTTTAAGATAGCTACTTGAACGGGTTTCAAAGTAGGAAAAGACCAAAGGGTTATTGCCACATAAGTTGCCTTGAATTTCAACAGAAGTCTAGAAGACTGTGCAATAATGTTTAATAACCGATGCTGCTGTAAATTGCAGATTATCCAGAAGAACATGGCTGACTTGTACGGTTGTGAAATGTTCTTAAGAAAAAAAGTTCACCTGTTTTTCCTCAGAACAGCTTCAGTTTCTTGGTGATGCTATCAAAAACTGCATGAAAAATGTCACTGTCAACAAAAAGATTTGGGTGTTTCCCAACCAGAAACCCTTGATGACATGTGAAGTGCAGGGCTTGACGCTTACCTTTTTCCAAGGAACACGTGCTCCTAAATTAAAAAATTTCAGAGCGCATTAAAAAACTGTAGGGGCGCAATGCAAATTTTTCAAATTAGGTGTTTTAGCTTAAAATAAGGGGCTATAAAGAGACATTTTACAAGCACAACTATTTAATTAATCAGAATGCAGAAAGTACACAAGATTTTTAAATAATTTTGCTTCAGACGCTATTGAATAGGCTAATTATGTATATATATTAGTTATAGTGCTATTAAACTGTATGTACATTAGGTATGTGACGGTATAAAATTTTCACAATAGTCATTGAAGCTTTTGTCACTGTATTTTATTTGATTTTTTTTATCACAATATATAATTTATAAAAAGTGAAAAAAGTGTTGTCCTCCTGACTTTATTAAAAATACACAAAAATATAAAGTAAACAAGTGTTTCAAGATTAGAGTGCAAAAGATTGTTCAAATGAACGAAAGAACAATAGGTAACACTTTACAATATGGTCCCATTTGTTAACATTAGTTAAAGCAGGCTAACATTAACTAACAATGTGCAATAGCCAATTGTTGCAGTAGTTAATATTCTTTGTTAGTTTGTTTGTTAATAAATGCAGCTTCAAAGGGCTCTAAACAATCCCAGCCGAGGAAGAAGGGTCTTATCTAGCATAACAATTGGTTATTTTCTAAAAAAAATGACAATGTATATACCTCAAACGCTCCTCTTGTCTAGCTCTGCGTGAACTCTGTTTTTTTCCAGTTCATGTATGTCGAAAAACTCCCATCTCATTTTCTCCTCCAACTTCAATATCGTCCTACATTGCTGCAGAAGGACTGATATAGGTTTAGTAATTGGACTAACTAGCTAGCTATCTGGCTAACATCTACAAATACATTACAAAATGTAGCCTTTATTTTGTTGCCTTTGTTGTCTGTTAGACTACTTTAGCCATTTCATATTGCTCACGTTTTTCTTTGTTGTAATAAGTAGGCTACTTGTTGTGGGTTGCATTTTTCTGTTTGGGAGTAGGCTATAACTCATGTCAGGTCTCTTCAATGTTTTAACAGATTCACTCATAAAATACCCACAAGGCGCATTTATTTATTATCACAATTTATTTACTGCTTATTTATGCTAATACTTATCAGCATTTATGTTATATTATAGTAACGTTTAGAAAAATCTGCATTTTCTGAATTTTTTTAGTGGGGGGCAGAAATCTAAAATCTGGCCTAGGGCACCACCTGGGACGGCCCTGCTCTCTACACACACACACATAGTGAATAAGGACATTGTGTGATAGGATCATCTGTTGTTAAATGTGCGTATGAGACTTGGCAATGATAGTGCTTGTGTAACTGTATGGAATGACAGAAAGGTGAAAAGGTGTTTAATTATTTTTATTGAGAGATAAAACTTGTCAGTGTTGGGGCTAAGTCTTTTTCTCCTCTTAGACAGTATTTCCTCTTAGAACACTCTTTCACATGGTACAGGAGGCCAGGGTACAAAGAAACTGTAATGCCAATGTACAGTACATAGATGGGGGTAGAGATGTTTCTAAATTCTCCAGTATTCAAGTGGATCTTCAGCTCTTTGTATGTTTGTCTCTGTAAGGTCAGATCGCATCAGAAGTGGCATTTGAACTTTGTTCGCTCTGGTCTACAGCACTGTCCAACAGAAGCCAAAGGTTTCCACCTAAGAAGTGTGAGGAGAAAAATATTTGATTGGAAGTGACTGTCCATGTATATTGACTGAATATAAGACATATCGACAATTATAAAATACAATAATTAAAAAATAATTAAATAAAAACTTGAGCTTGATGTGGGTTGTTGGGTTGATGATGGTGCTTCTGTTGACTGAGTGCTTGACGATTTGGATGGTCTTTCATCTTCGGCCCTGATGACATTAGCACATTCAGCTTTTAGCCGTTTGACAACCTCTGTCATTTTAGTTTAGTTGAGGAAACCGCTTTCCATATTTGCATACTCCCTATAATGGCTGACACTGAACAGAATTTTGCAAGTCTTTACTATCTTTTTTTTGCAATCCACCCAACTGTAGTCCTTTAATCACATTCTTGTGCACATGACCCAAACTTCCAAATACTAAAGTAATTAACTTACAATGATAGTCAAATTGATCAATAGCTTCAACACACACACACACACACACACACACACGAGAGAAAAAAGCTATAAAAATAAAAAAAAATTACTTCAAGCGTATTCTTAAAATTAAGTGCCATTGTTTAAAAAAAAAATGCTTTATTGACTGATGTTTCATAGACCTTCAGTTATGTTTTAAAATTTCATGCCATTTGTATGTAATGTCACAGTATTTTCACCTCCTAAATTACTACGTAAAATGTACAATTTACTCAGGCCAATGTCATTTTTTTTGTATGACGTTAAAATTCTTTTTAGAATTATTGTACATAAATAGGTTAAGCAAAACAAAGGGGATGATTTCTGAGAACTATTTAACTGCAGGCATACATTATGGTACAGAACAAATATTTAGAGCTTCCCTTATTCGGTCCCTTATTTTATAAAGAATTACAGTTGTACCTTATTTTCCATTTCTGAAGTTAATTGGCAAACCTAATGATGACGTAGTTATTTTTTGACTCCCCCGACAGCGGCACCTTGCTCAAACTATTTATTATCAATATTAATTTATTAACAACGTTAGTTGTTGGAGATATGGGAGCAAAAATACATTGAATTACAAGGCTGTAGAGCAGTGGCTTTCAAACCCTGGGTCGCGACTCTCGGGTGGTTGGTGAGACTTAAAAAATAGGTCGCCCGGATGATTCTTTCAAAATTGCAATGACATTGTGATAATCAGAACTATGGGCTGGACAAAATATATGTCATGTCAGAATAGATCCCTGATAGCACACGTACATCTCGGAGATGTCTATTTGACATCTGCATTTACATCTGGAAGACGTATTTTTTTAGAGTGTTTGCTCATCTGCAATATGTCTATAGGACGTTTCCTTTTAGATGTTAAATAGACGTCTATTAGATGTCTTTAAGATGTTTATGATTTAGAATGTATGTAAAACTGACATCTGGAAGACGTCTGTCAGACATTTATAGACAGCAGATGCTATCCAGATCAAGAGATCTTTAACAGACATCTTGCAGACGTACGTGTGCTATTTGGGATGTGCATGAAGGCAAAGTACCCTCTCTAAATTCACAGAAGCACTGACAGTGATTTGATTTTGGTACAGGTTTCAAAATAGTTGGGGCGGGGGCATGTTTACCATAGTGTAGCATCTCCTCTTCGTTTCAAAACAGTTTGAAGATGTCTGGGCATCGAGGTTATGAGTTTCTAGAGTTTTGGAGTTGGAATTTGGTCCCATTCTTACCTGATATAGGTTTCCAGCTGCTAAAGAGGCGCGTTTAGTGTTCCCTATCGATACTCCACTCGTACTGCGTCTTGCTAAAGACGCTATGGGAAAAAGCCTTTTTTCTCCTTTACTGAAGCCTTATTCAATCACGCAGTGAAACTGCACGATCATTGGTTCATGCAGTGTGTTAAAAACGAACCAATGTGTCGGCAGCGGAGCTGCACGAGCCTATGGCGACGGAGCCCGCCAGAATGGGCGGGGTTATCTGGCTATATAATCGGCCGTCTCGCCATAGGATCCTCAGATTTCTTCTCCTTCAGCGACGACATCTCGCCTTCGCTGATCCCAAGAAGCCGCCTCGCCGTTGACACGCCTCGCCGCTGAGCCAGAGACCTCCTGCCAGCTGAGATGCCGCTTTCACCGCGCTCCAGCCCCGCAGAAGCCCCGGTCTGTTCGCTGCCGCCATCCGGTGAGTGCTATAAAAATGCATATTTCTCGGCGTTGTTGCAAGTGCCGCAACAGCGAGTATGGCTCGTGCAGGGAATCCTGCACGATGCAGAAGAGCAATGAGCGCGCGCCGTCTGTCTGGGTCTCGTCCACGCACTGACTGCGCGCTTACCGAGACGGAATGCTCGTTCGAGTATGAGTCTCGCTTTCCCGCTCGCTGTCCGCCTCTGTGGAGGCACCTCCGCTCTCCCGTTTCTCCTCTCTCAGCAAAGCTCGGAGAATGAAACATCAGAGCCACGGAGCTTCCTGTAGCGCTCTGATCCGCCGGTATTCACACGTGAGAATCAGAGCTCCTCCTTCATTGAGCGGTTCTATTCTCTTTGGCGGACCGGAGTGGAAAGCTATGTGTGTGCGTCACTGAGACGGCGCTCGCACAGGCAGCCTGCTTTCACCGAAAGCCGGGCTTTGCCCTGATTTGCTCGCAGTCCTCTATGTAGCAGGCCCCGCCTCCCCCGCTTCTCTTCTCCCAGTCACCTCGGAGACAGGAACAGCAGCTCGCGAGGCTGAGCAATCAGGTTTGAGTGATTTTTCCCGCCGACATAGCCCCGTGTGTTTCACTCTGCATACAGCGCTTGATCTGCCAGCACATGTGGATTAGCGCCTCTCATTACATTGAGTGGCTCAATCCTTCTGTGCACATTGTAACATGCAGCACTGGGCGGCCCCGCCTCTCGCGTTTCTCTTCTCCCAGTCACCTCGGAGAAGGATAAAAAAAAAAAAAGGCTTGAGTGGTTTTTCACTCTGCGTACAGTCTTTGATCTGCCAGTGTGTTTACACTAAGGATTAGCGCCTCTTGCAGCTCTTTGATCTGCCAGCGCTACTTTCATTATGAAAGCGTCAGTCTGTCCCTGCTGCCTCACGGTCCCTTTCTTCAATGAAGGTGGCCACGCCTCCCCTGCTCTAGTGTTTCTACTCTCCCAGTTATCTCGGGGAACAAAATGCAAGCTCCAGGGTTCGAGCGATCAAGCTTGAGTGAATTTACGCCAGCGCAGCCCCGCGTTTCACTCTTTGATCTCGGCTCGCCTTCTTTAGTGAAGATGGCCCCTCCATGGCAATGAGTTTGTGGTAATACTGTTGTGAACACTGGGCCCTTTCAAAAAGCACCCACACAACTGATCGCTGTAAGGAAATAAAACACAAACATTTTCAAAAGAGAGCACATTCCTCTCCCTCTTATCACGAGCTTCAGGTCCCCGCTAGGCGGCCTGCCACTCGAAACCAATTCAACCCCTGACCACACGGGCCGAGGCCTGGCAGGCCATCCCCGGATTGTCAGAGTGGGATACAAGGATAATAGAATGAGGCTATGGGTTTCCTCTTCCTCCTCTCACGAGCAGTCGATCGCTCGAGTTTATCCAGCCCCTTGCCACGCGGGCCAAGGCCTGGAGGGCAATCCCCGGAGTGTCAGAATGGGTTATACGGACAATAGAACGAGGTTACTCACTCCAATTCGCTCGCAGACCCCCGCGCTTCAGCGGCGTGGTCTCCACTTCTGTAGACGGCGAGAACGCTCACGTTCTACGTTCAGAAGTGATGACGCTGCTGGAAAAAGGAGCCATAGAAATGGTTCCTCCAGCTCAGAGCGAATCAGGCTTTTTCAGCCATTACTTCCTCGTTCCCAAGAAGGATGGCGGCCTCCGGCCCATCCTCGATCTCAGACGCCTGAATCGCGCCCTCATGAAGAGGTCGTTCAGGATGATCACATGATTCGCTCAGAGGACTGGTTCTGTTCCCTGTATGCAGTTGATTGACTACAATGTCTTAGATGGTGTGTGACTGTGTAATATCATAAATGTGGAAGCCAAATGGCCAGGATCGGTGCACGACTCAAGAATTTTCAGAGAGTCACAGTTATGCACATTATTTGAACGTGGTAAGGATATTAATGTCATGCTCACTGTATTACTCACACACACACTTATTGTGGGCCTAACAGAACTGCATTTTACCATTGTACAGGTGATTACGATGGGATCCTGGTTGGAGACAGGGGCTATGCCTGTAGGCAGTATTTTATGACTCCATTCCCTGACCCCAACCCTGGACCGCAAACCAGTTACAATGCAGCTCTAGCCAGGACAAGGGCACGCATTGAAATGACCTTTGGGCAACTAAAGGGAAGATTTCAGTGTCTGAAAAGTCTGAGGGTTGCACCTGACAGGGCATGCGACATTGTCGCATGTGCTGTATTACACAACATTGCCACCATTAGAAAGGAGAGGACCCCTGTGGTGGAAGTGCAGCCTGATGATGACCTCCAGCCAGTGCACTTGGATCAACCTAGTGGCAGAGCTGCACGGGACAGGATTGTGGAACACCATTTTTGAGAATAATTTAATAAAAATTAAGACAAAAAAAAAAAGAAAGAAAAACACGACAAGGCAAATATGGATTCAATGACTTTTATTAGTTGTTCTTTGAGAAAAAACAACAAATTAGGGTCATCTTTTGCCTGAAAAGAGATTGTTATGCAAGGTCAACAGTAGTGCTCTGAAATGTGAAATGTTTTAGTACTTACTCTGAGCAATTTTCTTCTTCATTAGCTCTTGGAGCTCCATTTCTCCCCTCAGTTTTTGTTTTTTTAAATGCAAATATATTCAACCTTATGCTGTAGGCTACGTTTATAACGGATGTCACCCTGTGCCATCTGCAGAGAAAATAAATTAGACTCAACGCATACAAAAAAAAACTGAAAGTAAAAAAAAAAACAATGCAACACTGTCCACCTCTGTATCAGTTCTCTGTGCAGACTCCCTCTCTGCAGGCCTCTGTGCAGACTCCTGCAACTCATATTGCGGTCAAAAATATAAAGGACATTAGTTGATAAGTTTATAGGGTATATTATATAGTGCATTTTTATGTGTAGTTATGCACTTACAGGTACTTCCTCCAAAGGACACTCGTCCGAGAGTGTCTTCACTGTCCTGTGCAATGAAAATAAATGGTATGACAAAGTGATACGGTGTCTCCACTATTGATTTCACTATTGAGAAAAACAAAAAAAAAGTACAAGTCCACTTACTGCACATGCTTCAGCCACCACTTGCATGGGAACAGGTAAAAGTGTGGGTGTGTTATGTAAAACTGCACAGAAATAGAGAAAAAAATAAATAAAATTCATTACAATGAGGTACACAGGAAAAGAAACATAGAAACTTTTTAGTCCCCCCCCCCATTTACTCAAAGTAGGTTTAACTGCCTTCCTTTCATGTCAATGCAATTCAGCACTACTCAAGATTTACCAGTTGAAAGGTGTAGCTGACATTTGGATTTTTTCTTTTGATATTGTGCAGTGCTTTGACACAATTTGCATTGTAAAAAGCGCTATATAAGTAAAGGTGACTTGACTTGACCAAATGCAAGGTAGCTACCAATTATTTTACAGTAACCTATACAAAGTGAATTAAAAACCTTTTAAAACGTTTTTTTTAAATTTATCATTGATGTTTTTTTAAAAACGTTTTTTTTTTGCTCTGCCTTTTTCCTAGTTGCTGATATAAACAAGCACATAATTTCACAGTCGTTTAAAACAAAAACAAAAAAAGACTAAGAACAACATATGTAGTTAATTATTACCATTTTGTAGAATATTCTTGTATTTCACGTTTACTTGTTCCCAATTTCTAGTGGGTCCTGTGGAGGCTCTAATATGAACGATTAAAGTATGAAAACGTTTAATGTACATATACTGTAATAACTGATTGAAAACCTCTAACACAATCACTACTTACGCATTTAATTTGTCTGCAACTTTTTGCCGGCCCTCTCTCCTGGCTTTTGCAGCCTTTGAGGTGTTCCCTGTCGTTTTTATTAAATTTTGGAACTCCCCATAGCCCTCCATCAAGAGTTCTTGTTCTGCCGCAGAGAAAAAGTGGGCGCGCTCTTTGGCCATTGTGGGCAACCAATAACAGCGTGTCATGATACGTGCAGAGAATGAGGCGAGAACTCAAGTGCAGGGGAATGGTGAAGTTTTAATAATAAAAAGAAACAAAACAGAAACATAAATTACCCCGAGGGGAAAAACAGACTGACAGAGCAATGCAAAAACGAGGACTAGAAAACAGACATGACTTACTGCACCAAGAACATATGACAACGTGGCCAAACAGGACTGCAAACACCAGGATCATTTAAAGGAGACAAACGAGGAGGCACCAGGTGTACACGCTGAGACAATTAGGGAATAACAAGGAGGGCGGGGTCAAACAATCAACCGGGGGAACACATGGAACAATCACAACACAAACCCATGTGCTCAGACAAGACAGTGACATCTGGTGGCCAACCAGGGCACACCCACAGGATACGTGACACTACCCCCCAACAAAGGAGCAGCTCCCAGATGCTCCACCTGCAACACTAAGAACACACAAAAACATGAAAAATGAAAATACAAAATGTCAAGAAGGGAGGTGGGCAAGAGACAGATCAGGGGGAGGGATGGTGGGCCAGGCCCGTGCAGAGGCAGGGGGCCCGCAGACCAAGGCCGAGCAGGAGACCAGGACGGATCCGGAGGGACGGACCAGGGGGTTTCCGGCCCAACAGGAACCCCAGCGCACGGCCAGGGTGGGGCCGGAGGGACAAGCCAGGCAGTGAGTCTAAGAACGGCCTCTGTGGCCGTGACAGGGCAGACAGTCAGTTCAGAAACGGCCTCTGTGGCCGTGACAGGGCAGACAGTGAGCTCAGGAACGGTCTCTGTGGCCGTGACAGGGCAGACAGTGAGTTCAGGAACGGTCTCTGTGGCCGTGACAGGGCAGACAGTGAGTTCAGGAACGGCCTCTGGCAGGGTAAGGAGCTCGAGTGGAGCCTGCAGGGCGAGAAGTTCGGGTAGAGCCGGCAAGGCGAGGAGCTCGGGTGGCGCCGGCAGGGCAAGGCGCTTGGGTGGCGCCGGCAGGGCAAGGCGCTTGGGTGGCGCCGGCAGGCCAAGAAGTCTGGGTGGCGCCGGCAGGGCGAGGCGTCTGGGTGGCGCCGGCAGGGCGAGGCGCTTGGGTGGCGCCGGCAGGGCGAGGCGCTTGGGTGGCGCCGGCAGGGCGAGGCGCTTGGGTGGCGCCGGCAGGGCGAGGCGCTTGGGTGGCGCCGGCAGGGCGAGGCGCTTGGCTGGCTCTGGCACGACCTCCTGGCCAGCAGTGAGCTCCTGGGTAGCCTCCTGGCCTTGTGGGACGGAGAAGGCCTTCCTCCGCCTCTTCCTCCGTCTCCGGGAGCGGGGCGCCGCTGCGGCATCCTCGGCCACCACTAGGGGATTGAGAGCGGGCACCGCCGCCTCGGGAGCGCTGTGAGCGGGCACCGCCGCCTCGGGAGCGCTGTGAGCGGGCACCGCCCGCGGCACACAAGCCACTCCCGTAGAGGAACACGCCAGAAACTCCACAAACTCATCAAACGACAGGTGGTCCAGCTCCCCCATCCTCCACACGTCGAGGGGTTCCTCAAGGGCTCTATTAAAAAAGTCCTTGAGAGCCACATCATTATAGCCCAAACCCTCTGCTGCCTCACAGAACGTCCAGGCAAACATCCTCACCTCAGTGCCCCTCTGACGGATGGCGTTCAGCTTCCTGACCTGGAGGATGCGTTGGCAGAGGGGGTTCCTCCCGTTAGGGGCTGGAGGATGGTATGAATCCATTCCCCGCTGAGTTCTCTGTAGTCGGCCACGTTCTGTCATGATACGTGCAGAGAATGAGGCGAGAACTCAAGTGCAGGGGAATGGTGAAGTTTTAATAATAAAAAGAAACAAAACAGAAACATAAATTACCCCGAGGGGAAAAACAGACTGACAGAGCAATGCAAAAACGAGGACTAGAAAACAGACATGACTTACTGCACCAAGAACATATGACAACGTGGCCGAACAGGACTGCAAACACCAGGATCATTTAAAGGAGACAAACGAGGAGGCACCAGGTGTACACGCTGAGACAATTAGGGAATAACAAGGAGGGCGGGGTCAAACAATCAACCGGGGGAACACATGGAACAATCACAACACAAACCCATGTGCTCAGACAAGACAGTGACATCTGGTGGCCAACCAGGGCACACCCACAGGATACGTGACACAGCGTTGCTGATCAGTGTTTCGACTATCGATACATATCCCCTTTTAAACCAGCGCATGAACGCGCAGTTATCTCAGATAACTCAATCCAGCGATACTAATCATCAACAACAGGTGTGTTCGAAGAACCCAATTAGCCGGATCATGATTAGCACGATGAAATCATCTAGGATGTCTCATTTGATCTCGGATGTTTTAAGCAACGTACGAAGAACGAGCCCCTCTGGTGTACATTTATTTTGTACCAACTAACAATTTGAAAATATTAACATTTTCATGAATTCGAAAGTTTACGTCAGAATGGCTTTACGAACGATTTACACAGAAATTTGTTCTGCTCATGTTCCATTGTTTGTTTTATTTTAGTTATAAATCTGTGCATCAGCGCGTCTGTTGTTGCATGTTCGGACGTTTCAATGCTGCTGTTTTGCTTTGAGGTTGTTGTTTTTTTCTTCTTGTTTTGTTCTGCAGCTTGCTTGCCAGCGTGCTTGTGGGGTGCTGCAGTGTCCCGTCCTTTGCGGGTTTCTAACTTGCAATTGTTGCTTGCTGTTTAAGTCTTTTTTTTTTTTTGTTTTGTGTGTTTGTTTCGTATTCCTGGTGAAATAAGATAATTGTGCTCCTAGTGTACAAACTGGTACCATTTTAGTAGTTTAAACTGATCGTGGTGCTTGACTTTGGAGCTAGTGTTCCAGGTTTAAATGTTGGGTTTCCATTTTTCTTTTTCTTCTTTTTTCTTTTCCTTGAAGAACAGAATTTGTCAAATTGATTTGTGAATTGATAGAAATTATATATATATCCTTGTAGGTTTAAGAGTGAAATGGGGAAAAATTATTTTCTATATACTAGTTCTGTTGCTTGGAATAAATTACCTGGGTATATACAAGAGATACAAGAAGAAAGTATTTTTAAAAGGGAAGTTAAAAAATGGTTGTTTTATCATTGATGTTTTCTGAAGTGTGGGCGATGAGTTTCTGAATTTGATGTGTATTTGCACTCCATTTATGTTTTGTTCGACAATTTTTGAGATATTTGAGGACCACAATGGAAATAAGCCGAATGGCTTTTTTGTGTATTTTATCCTCGACATTATTTTGAAATGTGTATGAACTAGTCTTTTTTTGGACTTTTTATATAATGTTCTAAATTTTGTCAAATAAACAAACAAACAAAATAGTCTTTTTCTTCTTTTTGTTAATTGTGTTGTAGTGTTATATCAGCTTGAATTGTGCTTTTCTTTATTTTTTTTGGTGTGGGAGTCATTTTCAAATTTTGCAGTTTTCCTTTTTCATATTTTTGAGTGGAATTCACTTCTGTGCGAGTGATTCTTTTTTGGGGAAATGTGTGGGCCTCTGGAAGGCCTAGTCTTTAGCCTGCCTTACTACTGGTGAGCCCCAGTTCCTTGCGTTAGTTTATTTGTATTTGTTCTTTCATTTGTTTCTTTGTTTATTTGCTCCTGCGTCAGTCTAACCGAGACTTGTCATAGCACTTGCATGTTGTTGCTCTTTTGTTGGTCTTGATTTGCATTTTTAAGTCGCTTTGGATAAAAGCGTCTGCTAAATGACTAAATGTAATGTAAATGTAAATGTAAATATATATATATATATATATATATATAATATGTATATGTGTGTGTGTGTGTATATACACACACATATACATACATACATACACACACACACACACGCACACACACACACACACACACACACACACAGTGTTGGGGAAAGTTACTTTTAAAAGTAATGCATTACAGTATTGCGTTACTCCCTAAAAAAGTAACTAATTACGTTACTTAGCTACTTTTTATGGAAATTAATGCGTTAAATTACACAGCGCACTGTCAAATGCCCACGAGCAGAATTATCTGTATTCATATGGCAATTTTCTTAGTGGTTTGGTCTCTTGAAACCACGATACTTGTGCAAAAATATTGAATAAAATATGTTGAATGAATGTAAAATGCTTTCTTTGTTAGGATAAGAAGGTTCATCTATTGGAACTTAGAAAATAAGAGCAAACAATTTTAAGAGCAAATCATTTTAAATGTAGGTTTGTCTAAAAGAAAGAATAATCTTTTATCTGGTTTAGTTGTTTTTAAAAATAAATCAAATCTCTTTTTTAAAAACATTGCATCAAACTTAATAGGTAAGCTGATTATCATTTCATCGTGCATTCATCACATATTTATCAGACTTGTAAAAGTATCATGACCCTTCGTAGAAGTACTAAAAGTAAATCTTATAAAACAATGAGCATCGATTAATAACTTTGTTAGAACACAACTGATATGAAACTAAAGCCTGAATAAAAGCTTACCAGATGTAAAGCAATTTTATGCCTTTAAATCATACTTGATTTTGGAAAAAGTTTGAAAACTAGCTATCTGAACTGCTGACCTTCCTGAATGCTGCCTGTGTGTGTGTGTGTGTGTGTGTGTGTGTGTTGTGTGTGCGTTTTTGTAACATGAGGACATAAATTTGTATAATGACACAGGTATAACAACGTGAAGGTGACTTTTCAGGACATTGACCCATGTCCCCACTTTTCAAAATGCATATAAATCATACAGAGTGAGTTTTTTTGTCTCCTGTGAGGGCTAAGTTTAGGTGTAGGACAATAGCACATACAGTTTGTACAGTATAAAAACCATTACGTTATGATGTGTTAAATAAATGTTGAATACTTGTTAATTTATGATTAATGATCAATGTTTTGTTTTGCTTTGCTTTAGTAACATGTTTGTTCCTTAATAAAAATAAAACAGGTTTTTTACTTGAGTCTCTTTTTAGCTTGAAATGTTTGTTTTTATTAGTGGTGGGCCGTTATCAGCGTTAACGTGAGACTCTTATCGGGCGATTAAAAAGAAAAATATCGCCGTTAATCTATTCTCAAAGTTGGGTTGGGAGCTGGGTCTATACTACGCAAGCTATGATGACTTTCACCTTGATATTTTAGCGCGGATGTATACCTAGCCGAATTGCACTGTAGGGGGCGAGAACGAGTCTTCGTGTGTTTGCTTCAGGGAAATTTTATTTTTAAGAAGCTTCCCAATGGAAACCTCGACAAGACTAAGGTTGTTTGCACCTTGTGCAATGCGGAATTAGTTTACTGTAGGAGTTATTCCAGTCTCCTAAACGCAAAGCATCCCTTAGCTAATGCAGAAGATGCCGGGCCAAGCACTGATGTAGCGCAGGGCAAGAGTCGTCGTCAAACTACTATGTTTGAGTGCAACCGAGGCAAGCCCGTCAGCACAGCTCTATCAGCCAAGCTAACTAATCTCCTCACTCAGTGGATTGCTATCAGCTGCCCGCTCATCAGCGTGGTTGAAGATGATGGGCTCGAGCTTGTTCTCCAGGCGGCCACAGGTGACCCATCTTACAAATTACCTGCGAGGCGAACTATCATGAGGAGAATACATGACCAGCACGCCGCAGAGAAAGCCGCAAAAGATGAGAAGATGGTAGAGGCGAGGTGTGTAGCACTGACTGGGGACCACTGGACATCTGTCAACAACGAAAACTACCTCGGCGTTACTGTACACCTCATCGATGCCAGCTGGGAACTTCACTCCTTCGCTTTAGGTAGGCTACGTTATGTAATTTTAAATTACATAATTTAATTTAATTACTTACCCTATTAATTACCACGACACCACGAATTCGACAAGTTCAGGAGCCACTCGTGCAAGATGTTCCAACATGGTGGAATTCCACCCTTGAGATGATCAAGCGCTTGAGGCGCAACAGAGACGCACTGCACACAACGCTGTCTCAGCAGAAGCACAATCTGGCCCTCCCAACAAATGCTGAATATGAGAAGTTGGCAAAGCTAGAGAAACTGCTGGAGCCATGCAGGTATGGTCTACAAAGATAGCGTGTTCATGAATTGGCATACAAGTTCTTTTAAATGTCACTTTGTATTTAAGAAACACGTGCCCTTAAATGTAATTAAGAACTTTTAAAAAATGTGTAATCTGAGTTAAATGAATCAGTCATTAATTATTTATTGCTCTGTTTATGTCTGTAACACATGATCAACACATGATCGAAGTGAAAATGTCCTCAAACACACCTAACCAACGCATCTATGACAAAAAGAATGTCGGTCTTTACTGTGAGAAGCCTTATGCAAAAATCACAAGACATCTCAAACAGAAACATTCTGGAGAAGTTGAAATTGCAAAGGCCCTGTCATATAAGCAAGGCTCACCCATGCGAAATCTTTTATTAACAAAAGTAAGGAACATGGGAAATTACCACCATAATAGTGCAGTCCTATCCACTGGAAAAGGGGAGGTCATACTAAAAAGGCAAGCAATGTATATGTCAACAGCAACTGACTATCTGCCTTGCAAGTTTTGCTTTGCTATGTATGTCAAAACAGACCTCTGGAGACACCATAAGCGTTGCAAATTACAAGTAAGAGAGAATATGCCGGGGAGGCGGAAGGTTCAGGCAAGCTGTTCCCTGTTGTTGCCCATGGACTCAACCATTTCTAGCGGACTTCAAAAAATTATTGAAGACATGACATAAGATGCTGTAACCCAGGTGATAAAATCGGACTCATTAATTCTATCACTGGGTGAGAGAATGTTTCTAAAAAATGGCGAAGTTGGACGACACCGGGCCGATATTAGAAATAAGATGAGGGAACTTGCCAGACTTCTTCTTGTGGCAAGAGCCATTGATAAGGACATTTTTGCTTTGAAGGACTTGATCAACCCAGCAAAGTTTAACACAGTACTTGAAGCTGTGAAAAAGATGACTGGATTTGATGAATCGACAAACAGATTTTCAGTTCCATCAACAGCACTGAAACTACGACATTCCCTTGTTAAAGTGTCACATATTTTGCAGGGGGAGGCTTTACGCCAAGAGGACGAAGCTTTAAAGGGAAGAGCAGAGCACTTTAGTAAGTTAATTGAACTGGAATGGACAATCCATGTGTCATCAAATGCACTAAAAACATTATACCAGAAAAAATAGAATAGCCCGCAAATTCTGCCTCTAGCAGAAGACATCAGGAAGCTTCAGAATCATTTAAAGTGCCTCGAGGAGGTCAACAAAAAAGCGCTCATTGACCATCCATCCCAAAGGTCATGGAGTGATCTCTCCCAAGTGACTCTGGCACAGCTAATTTTGTTCAATCGACGTCGTGAAGGTGAGGTTTCTAGGATGGAGGTTACAACATATGTGCAGAGAAACCAAACCAATATGCAGGATGAAATTTTGGAGAGCCTATCACCTTTTGAGAAGAAACTATGTGAGAATCTCACCACAGTAGAGGTACGAGGGAAGAGAGGTCGGAAAGTGCCAATACTATTACCAGCAAATGTAAAGGAATCAGTGGAACTTCTAATTAAAACTAGAGAAGACGCTGGGATTTCCCCTAGTAATCCCTACATATTTACAGTAATTTGATTATAGATCACAAGAGAACATGCGTGGATGTGACAGTTTAAAGCGATATGCCAAAAGCTGTGGGGCTAAACATCCAGAGAACATCACTTCCACTAAGTTGAGAAAACATGTTGCCACTGTAGCAGTTCCAGATCTGCACATAAGAAACTTCACACCAGAGATGGCAGGGACGGTTTCACATCACTTCCATTTATTAATCCTGGAACACATGGGACACTTAATCAGAAAAACCATTCTCCACGCTATCCTCTTTCAGCGTCACACACAAGAACAACCGGGAGATAAGGAGAAACTTTTTGCGTCTTGCCTCGCCAGCATCCAATTGCGGTCTGAGGCTGACAATTACAACAATTTTATGTTAACATCGTGCAATACATTAAAACATAAGAAATAAAGAAATTGAAATAAAGTTACTGGTTGTATGTTGTTCTTTTCACATGCATTATCAACAATTAATGATGTATAAGATTAATGGTCGCATGAACCAGCAAACAAACATTCCCCAAAATATCATGCACATTCACAACGACACTATAGAGATATGAATTAGGTGCACAATCCAAATGTGAAGCAATAGAATGTTTTTCAGAATAAGGGGAAAGAGAAAAATAATAAAACATTCAAAACCAGTTCAGATACATTATCATTCAAATCACTTTTCACTGTTTGAATTAAAGAACTGAACATACCTGGAACACATGGGACACTTAATCAGAAAAACCATTCTCCACGCTATCCTCTTTCAGCGTCACACACTGCACAAACCACCGATTGATTATCTCCACGTGCGTCAGATAAAATTCACGTAAAACTCACATAAATCTCATAATATACAAATATACATACTCAAAATCGATTCAGAACACATTCAGTTTAGAATTAGATTAACTTTAGTCAAATGAACACTGTTAAACGTACCAAGAACAACCGGGAGATAAGGAGAAACTTTTTGCGTCTTGCCTCGCCAGCATCCAATTGCGGTCTGAGGCTGATGTAACTCCCGCACTCCCCAAAGGCATAGCGCGTAACACAGATAAGAGTCCCATTTGCACAAAACACCATAATTAAAGTTCCTACACGCAAAAACACAGAATGACCCTTATAGGCGTTTAATACATAACAATTGTCTTTTGGCTCCACAGAAAATAAGTTTTGGGAAGTTCATCACAAAGAGTACAATAAAATTATTATTTCTCTTCCCAACTGGTTACATTCACCCCCCTGAACTTCACAAAACTAGTCTAATACTAGTGACTAATGGACACTGGGGATGTGATCACACTCATTCAAAACTAGTATCTTCATGCAACATATGTGTTACCCAACTTACTGGGAGAGCGACAAGAGAAAGTTGGCCAGACTCTCAAGTGTCTGCCCGCGAAAGAAAAGTGCCATAAACACTACTTCACAGATACTTAAAATGATCACACTCAAACAATACCCCAGATGAATAACACCGAAGGGGAATTTTTAATCATTACTTAAGAAGCTTTTGACCAGAGAATGCTGAGCGAGGGGCTACACAGGAGGGTTTTCTGGGTCATAATTTGAATAAGTCTATTAACTGGTTTTACCAATCTGCCAGCCCTCGTCCTTACGGAGTGATCTGTTGCAGAAGGAGGCTGAACGATCTCCTCAGGGACTCTGTCATACGGTATTGACTCTGTCATGTCATGTTCAATTTCATCCACATCTGTATAAGCAGCGTTAGGCTCAGAACTCTGAACAGTTTCTCGATTCTCACTTCCGAGAACTGAACCATCAAGGACATCCTCAAATCCTGCACTAGAACGTAGATCTCTCGTTCCCTCTTCCACTGATGAACTGACTGAACAAGCTGGGGGGTGAACTGGTCCAACAACTTCATTACCAACGTCCTCTGATCCATTAAAAGTAGCATCAATCACAGACTCATCAGTTTCATAATCCGAGTTTGATACATCAGAGATTGGTTCTAGACAGCCTTCCCTCTCTTCAATGGGTAAGAAGTTAGCTCGTAAGAGCAGATTCCGGTGAACCACCTTCTCCTGATTGGTCCGAGTGTTTTTGACACGGTAGGTATGACATCTTGTATCCACAGATACCACAACATGCAATGTTGAGTCCCACCTGTCGGCTAGCTTGCGCCGTCCACGCTCCCCTTTGTTGGCGAGCAGCACAAAATCACCTTCCTCAATGTCTCGTCCTTTGATGTTTTTGTTATAATAGTCAGTTTGCCGTTGTTGACTCGCGGTGTTGTTGGCCTGAGCAACTAACATAGCTTCCTTGAGATTATCTTTCAGTTTCCTCACGTACTGATCATAGTCTGTGACGTTATTATCACGATCCACACTCTGGAACATCAAATCGACGGGCAATCTGGGAATACGACCAAACATGAGGAAAAACGGAGCAAAGCCAGTTGATTCATGAGCAGTACTGTTGTAAGCGAATGTCAGGGTTTGCAGCATTTGCGGCCAGTCCTGTTTGGTTCTCGGGGGTAACGCCCTGATCATATTACCCAAGGTGCGATTAAACCTCTCGACTTGGCCGTTGCCCATTGGGTGGTATGCCGTGGTTCGTGACTTCTGTATGCCAGCAATCTGCAACAGTTCCTTGATCAGCCTGCTTTCAAAGTTTGCCCCTTGGTCTGAATGAATTCTTTGTGGAAATCCATAAACACAAAAGAACTTATCCCACAAGTGACGAGCGACTTGAGATGCTGATTGGTTCTTGCACAGAAATGCATTTGCCATTTTTGTAAAGTGGTCCGTTACCACAAGAACGTCTACACTCTTGCCAGAAGAATCCTCGGCAGACCAAAAGTCTATACAGACTAGTTCCAATGGCCTGACAGTTCGAATACTTTCTAAAGGGGCTCTTCCCTCTGGTTCAGGGGTTTTGCTGACCACACAGCGTTGGCAGCGTTTCACATAATCTCGGGTATCGTTCTCCAGCCCAACCCATGAAAATCTCTGTCTAGCTAAAGACAGTGTTCTTCCTTGGCCTTGATGGCCTGCCTCGTCATGGATGCCACACAAGACTTCACTGATCAGAGAATCAGGAACTATGAACTGGTAACGTGTAAACTTAGTCACTGGATCTTTGCAGACACGGTATAGTATGCCATCCAACAGCTTCAATCTGTCCCATTGCTTCAACAGTTTCAGTGCCTTGTAAGGTTCCTTGGCTCTTTCTCTCCGAGACGGCCTTCTACCTCGGCACACATAAAGAAGAACTCTCGAGAGCACATGGTCACCTTCTTGCTTCTCTCGAAGCTCATCCAAAGAGTAGACAGGTAAGGGGTTCTGACCAGCAGGCATCATCCGTTGGGTTTCTTGAGTAAGCCAGGAAAGTACTCTACCTTCTGCTCCCATTTCCCACTTCGTATGAGCTTCGAAGACAGCAGAAACTTGATCAGAAGACAATGAATATTGCTCTAATGGATGTCCAGCATACTGGCTGTTCGCACTGAGCCTAAACGAATCCTGTACCGTTTCTTCATGTAACAGTTCGGACTGTCCCAGCAGGCGATCGTAGGGTTCAGCCACAAGTCTATGGCTCACATGACCAGGGACAAACGGTTGACGGCTCAGTGCATCAGCAACCACATTCTTGGTGCCGGGTATATACTGGATGTCAAATGTGTACGGGGCCAACTTAGCCACCCACCTCTGTTCGCACGCATCTAGTTTCGGCTTTGTTAAAATATAAGTCAATGGATTATTGTCTGTCCAGACTGTGAAAGAGTGCCCCTTTAGCCAATGGCTAAATTTGTCACAGACAGACCATTTTAATGCAAGAAATTCAAGACGGTGCGCCGGGTAGTTAGACTGAGCTCGAGTAAGCGCCTTACTTGCAAAGGCGATTGGCCGCGCCTTGGACTCCCCTACCGGGACTTGTGATAATACTGCCCCTATTCCATCCAGTGAGGCGTCCGTAGAGAGGATAAATGGACGGGTGAAGTCAGGGTGCGCCAACACTACAGAGTTCAGAAGAGCTGACTTAAGTTGTTCAAAGGACAGGGCACATTCTTTAGTCCAATCTATCGAGCTGAGCTTCCTGAAGACAGCACCACCTCTTGAATAACCTTTTTTTCCTTTGGTTGCTGCAGTCAATGTGAAGAGCGGTTTGGCAATACTGGAACAATTGGGGATGAACCGTTGGTAATACATGACCATACCCAAAAAGGATTTGATCTTCCTAGGGGAAGGTGAAACTCCGTCATCCATCATGAGGTCCTTTTCAGTGATGGTGGTAATGGCTGCAATTTTGTCGGGATCAGTTGCAACACCGTGCTCGTTCACAACATGGCCGAGAAACCTGACACTCCGTCTAAGGAAATAGCATTTCTTGGGTGCCAACTTCAACCCGTGAGCATTTAATCTCTCGAAGACCATTTCCAACCTTTCCAGGGCCTTTTCTTCACAGGGAGCCATCACTAGGAGATCGTCCAAATAACACAGCAGGGTAAGGAAGTTTTGGTCACCAAATATACTCATCATAAGCCGCATGAAACTCGCCGGGCTGTTGCACAGTCCCTGCGGAAGACGATTGAATTCGTAAAGCCCTAGAGGAGTGGTAAATGCTGTCAGTTTCTTGTCGTCCTCACACATAGGGACGTTGTAGAAGCCAGACGTGAGATCCATTGCGCTGAACAACGTATTCCCTCCCAGAGCAGCGAGACAATCGGCTTGATGAGGAAGAGGGTGTGCGTCCTTTATAGTGCGTGAATTTAACCAACGATAATCAACACAGACTCTGAGATCTCCACTCTTCTTCCACACGAGAACCAAGGGAGAGGCCCACTCGCTGCTGGATTTGCGAATGATGTCCCGCTCTTCCATCTCTGATAATACCTGGCGTAGTTTCTGATATTGCCCTGGAGGCACACGCCGATAAGGCAAACGGAAAGGCCGGTTGTCAGAGAGATGGATGTGATGCACAATGTCTTTTGCTCTCCCACAGTCTAGCTTGTGCTTTGAGAATACATGTTCATACTTCTGAACCAAGCTCAGTAGCTGACCTTTCCACTGAGATGACACTTCACAAGAGTCAATGTCCAAGTCGCTCAATCCCATCTTCAGCAGAATGTCACGCAAGTCTGGATCATGCGTTTCATTATGCACAGCTTGACTCTGGGCTTTTACAGTCTCGAAGGGTCGCTCCACATCCGTTTCCAAATCCTCCAATGCCACACAGGGAGAAACGTTGGCTACCCTGGAATTTTTCTTCAGAGTGATGGGCTTGTCGTATGGGTTCAGCATTCTAACTGGCACCCACCTGTCAGCAGTCATAGAAACCACCACACGTCCTACTATGATATCCTTCTTATGGGTTGGCGACTTGGTAGGTTCAATTAACACCGCACTGCCTTCGGAAATAGGTGCTGTAGGAGGCAGCTTGGCCCACACCAGGTGCTCCTGCTTTGGCAGCAACGTGACAGCCTGAACCAGCTTGGCAATTCCAATGACATCAGGCATCTCATCACCTCTCCATCTATTAAGGCCAGAAAGCATGTTAAGGAACTGCTCAGCTTCTGCCTCTTCTGTCGATTCAGGTCTATTTACAACACGCCAGTACGTAGGGTTCTGCTTAAACTGACTCAAGATAAATTTAAGAACGTTGGTGCCTAGTATCAACTCGTCTCGTTGTCCCGTAACAACCAGCGTAGGTACACTGACTTCATACTCATACACTCTCATCTTCAGCTGGTACATACACTTCGGCACAACCTGAACTCCGCCACATCCAACCAGCATAACATTGGCTTGCATCTCACACGGATCCAGAGTCAATCCTGCATCAAGTAGACGGGACACTGCAACTTCACTGATAGTGCAGGCCATAGAGCCACTGTCCAACAAGGCTCTTAGAGGAACGGCGTCATTGACTAAAGCATCAGTGTAGAAAAGGCTGTCTGCTCGTGCCAGCTGGGCCACATTCTGAAACAGAACTACATTATCACTGGTCACTGACCTGCACGTCGACCTTGATGCATCTTCTTGGAGGGTCTGAATTCCTTCACCCGCACTGCCCCCTCCCCAGTGCGGGTGTGTCAGTTTCCCTGAATCGGGGCATGGCTGACAGACTCTGCACTCCTTCTAGGACAGGTACTGCGCTGGTGACCAACTTCTAGACAAATCAAACATCTTTTCTCTGACATGCAATGCGACCGTGTTGAATGGGTTCTCTCACCACAGACACGACATCTGGATGGATGAGACCAAGAGCGTAACTGTGGTCTATCAGGGGCAGCCTGTATATTAGTGCGCTCAAGAACCCTTTCCAGCATGCTGAGCACCCACTCTAATGTGCCAGTGTCAGTCAAGGCCGTGTGTGGAGGCGCTGTGGTAGTCTCAGGCTTTGTGGTCTGGGTACTGGGAATGCATGCTGCTGTGTTCACCGCAGTGTTATCCACAGGAGTCGTTTCTGGATGGCTGACAACGGCAGTCGCTACTTGAAACAAGCGGTCAGGAGGAGAGTGAGAGTGCAGTTTCTTTGTTCTCGACTCCCTTTGATGCTCATCAATGACTTCTTGCACCTCTGCTGATGACCACTTGGTAACAGGCTTGTATCTAAACACATTAGAAAGTCCATCATCAGGGCAATTTCTAATAAACATCATCGCGACTTCCTGCGAGATGTTCTTCATTTGACTACCCTGTGTCTGCAGGTGATTATCAGCAATTTCGGCTGCATTATTAAGACGGACCCAGTAGTCGACAGGGCTTTCTTTGGCATATGGCAGTGTAGAATAGAAGTCTGCCAGTGGAAGACAAGACTCTGGGCTTTCACTAAAATAGCGTAGAAGAATTTTGTAAATAACTTCAGGGGTAACAACCATGTCAGGTGAGGGGTTACTTTTTAGTCCTACTTTGACTACGTTCTTAGCTCTACCCAAAAGGTGGTTCAGAACCTCACTGGAATGCTCTGCTTTAGGACAGTCACACTTTCGTAAGTATACCTCCATTAACTCTATCCATTCATGAACAGAGTGTTTGTCTGTACCATCACCACGGAAAATGGGAGGTTCTCTATTGTCAGATCGTACAATCAGATTAAACCTAGATAGGTCAAGAGAAGTGCTAGCATGCTCACTTTTAACTGTCAAGGGGCTGGTCTGATGCCCCAGAGTAGGACTACGAACGGCTAAAAGCCTATCCAAAATACTGTCGCCAATTTGGCTACCCAGCTCTTCAATGAGATCTGTTAACTGCAGCCTAGAATCATCAATGATAGGAGCAGAAGTAAAAGAGGCACCAGAATTAATGTTTTCCCCCTCTTGTGAGTAACGCTGATTAACATTACAAGGTTGATCATTTTCCTTACGTCTCACAACACCATCTGTACTGATTAACCCTCTACCCCTCCCCAGGACTGGTGTAGACATGTTATACATCTTACTGTCTGTACTGATCACTTGTATAAACGCAATAAATTTTTTCAATGTCTTAATGATTCAGGGTCCGATTCAAAAGTCAATGTCTCAGAATGTCAGGAAAAATTGAATGTAATTGAGATGAGAGAAGTTAATTATCTGACACTGGAAAGCAGGACGCGATACTCTGTTTGACACCTGGCAAGTAACTGTGGCCGGCTCGCTGAATCCAGGAAGTTACAGTGAAAATCCCACGTAGATGGTCAAACCCCGGTGATCGGCGGCGGCTGATCGGTTGTATCCTAGGAGGTCACGGCACCAGTTTTATGTAGCAGTTCCAGATCTGCACATAAGAAACTTCACACCAGAGATGGCAGGGACGGTTTCACATCACTTCCATTTATTAATCCTGGAACACATGGGACACTTAATCAGAAAAACCATTCTCCACGCTATCCTCTTTCAGCGTCACACACAAGAACAACCGGGAGATAAGGAGAAACTTTTTGCGTCTTGCCTCGCCAGCATCCAATTGCGGTCTGAGGCTGACAATTACAACAATTTTATGTTAACATCGTGCAATACATTAAAACATAAGAAATAAAGAAATTGAAATAAAGTTACTGGTTGTATGTTGTTCTTTTCACATGCATTATCAACAATTAATGATGTATAAGATTAATGGTCGCATGAACCAGCAAACAAACATTCCCCAAAATATCATGCACATTCACAACGACACTATAGAGATATGTATTAGGTGCACAATCCAAATGTGAAGCAATAGAATGTTTTTCAGAATAAGGGGAAAGAGAAAAATAATAAAACATTCAAAACCAGTTCACATACATTATCATTGAAATCACTTTTCACTGTTTGAATTAAAGAACTGAACATACCTGGAACACATGGGACACTTAATCAGAAAAACCATTCTCCACGCTATCCTCTTTCAGCGTCACACACTGCACAAACCACCGATTGATTATCTCCACGTGCGTCAGATAAAATTCACGTAAAACTCACATAAATCTCATAATATACAAATATACATACTCAAAATCGATTCAGAACACATTCAGTTTAGAATTAGATTAACTTTAGTCAAATGAACACTGTTAAACGTACCAAGAACAACCGGGAGATAAGGAGAAACTTTTTGCGTCTTGCCTCGCCAGCATCCAATTGCGGTCTGAGGCTGACGTAACTCCCGCACTCCCCAAAGGCATAGCGCGTAACACAGATAAGAGTCCCATTTGCACAAAACACCATAATTAAAGTTCCTACACGCAAAAACACAGAATGACCCTTATAGGCGTTTAATACATAACAATTGTCTTTTGGCTCCACAGAAAATAAGTTTTGGGAAGTTCATCACAAAGAATACAATAAAATTATTTCTCTTCCCAACTGGTTACACCACAGTATCTCAGTTACTCAACTTAAAAACACACGAACTTGACCAGCTTGCCACATTTATGGGACATGACATTGATGTCACTCTTCGGGGAGTTTTATAGACTCCCTGAAGAAACGTTGCAAATGGCAAAAGTGAGCAGAATTCTTTTTGCCTTGCAAAACGGAATCAGCAAATTTCCAGGAAAATCTCTGGAGGACATAACGCCTAACATAAACTGTAAGTAAATGATTTCTGTGTATTGTTCTTTTTAAACAAGGCAAAAGCTCTGTACTTGCTTAAAACTTTTTCAGTTTTACATAATGTGATTTACATAAGTATTTAATCATTTTGTTACAGTTGAAGAGGACTCCAGCTCAGAGTCAGAGGATGTTCATTCTAAAAAACAGACAAGTCAAGAGGGTAAGTTTTTATTTTGAATTTTTGACATAAGAATTAAAAATTCTATACATTAAATGCAACATGGCTTTGATTTATTCTGCCATTTGAAGTGTTGTTCTCTATGTGGTTTCAGAAAATTCTGATACTGAGGACGATCCTTCTGAAATAAGGGCTCTTAACTCTGGAAAGACTTCAGCCTCAGGAGAGGCAGTTGGATATACGAGTAATCCACAACTGCCATTAAATCAAAAAGGTATGTTATTCCATTCACTATAAACCATACAGAAGATCTTGACATTTGTTTTTAGAATTGACCATGGTGTATTATGTTTTCAACTTTGTCAAATCTGGATTACTGACATTAAATTTTGCTTATTCATTCCCTCATATATTTAATAACTAAATTTCTTTCTCTTCTCCTTTTTTTAAAAGAAATAGTAAAACCCAGAAAGCCCTGGTCAGGAACAGAGAGGAAAGTCATAGAACACTATTTCAAGAACAACATTAAAGAAATGAAGGCTCCTGGAAAAGTGGACTGTGAAAAATGCTTAAATGAAAACAAGATTTTAAAGGATAATGGAAGAGATTGGAAAGCAGTTAAATACTTTGTGCACAACAGAATAACTTCGATGAAGAGAAATTTGGGTCAACAGTATCGGGCCCTATTGCCCTGAGAGCTTGCGATGTGGAGTATCAATGTTGAATGTCACAATACTGAGTGCTCGTGATGCACCACACACCTTACGAACAACCCATATTTCTGAGAAAACGTTGGCCAATTCTGAGTGTGCTCCACACAGGTGAGTGGGCTTGACAAACCACCTGTACGAGTCACACTCCTTTCCTTTCCATATGCACCAACACTTCACGTTTCTGGGGAATATTGTGCAACCCAAATGAGCATCAGTGTGTCATAGCATTGAAATTATTGACTACAGCTGGTTTTAGATACATGTCTAAACATTTTAAGCAACAAAGCCTATTCTGTTTGGGCCTCTCAGTTTTTAAATGCCTAGCTATGACTTTGACTTAAGCCACTTTAAAATTGCACAAATGTATTATTATTGTTACTATTTTCATTTTTAGTTTTATTTATACAATCTATTACCAACTTTCATATGTCTTTTTTCATTGTTATTTTACACAAAGCAAAACGCTACTTATTTGTAAAGTACTATAGAAATAATTATTTATAGTATTATATAATGTTATTGATATTATTATTGTATGCCTGTAGCCACTCATCACTGACGGTGGAAAGTCTGCACTACCGTAAGGGGTGGGGGCGAATCACTTGGAAAACCATTCCACACACCATTAGGAGTGTGTGTGCACTTTAAATAAATTCTGCCTTGATTTCATTAAAGTTTCTTGTTCATTGTGTGTGTGTGTGTGTTCCAATGAAACAAGTCAACATGTGCAATAAGTGCTTTTAACAACTGCCAATGTTAAAATGTTTTATCATCTGAGTCAGGTACCATATTTCCCTAGCTAACTGATCTTGCAAATCTTACCATAAAGGTAACACTTTCTGCTTCTATTTAACTTATAAATATAAGATTTTACGGTGTAAATGTAAGTTTGGTTAAGTGATTTTAAATAATATTCTTCACTTGAACAAAATCAGTTAATTTCGCTTTCATTGCTACGGCACTTTTGGCTCACTGTACAAAATTGAAAGGATTTTTAGGCTGGTTTGGCTATTGCTACCGGAATGGTGAATCCATTAAAACTCATTCAGTCATCAATCTCATGTTTCCAGTTTATTTCTCAACATGTAGGAGTAGACATTTCTTTGATACCAAGTGCTGGTAATTGTTGGTTTCTGATAACCCATAAACAAATAGAAACAATATAACATTAACACAAATCAACTTGAACAAATCAAGTAAATCAAAAGAAACTTACATTGTCATCAACACAACAATTCCACACAGGCCATGTGAGTAGAGAGGCTTCTCGCACAAACAGAGGCTTGATTAATAAAAGGCCACAGGTGATCTTATCAGGACTCAGTCAACCAATCAGGTCACAGTATAATTTTCTACAGCCGCCCCCAAATGTGTTAACATTTGCATACAAGAAAATTCATACTACTGTACTATCACCATCATCAATCAATTCAGGAAGAACAATTAAACGGCTGACTGGATGAATTAAAGCTTCCCATCACTCAGAATTTCAGCAACTCTTCTTCTCCCATCAGAACTTGATAAAGTCTTGCTAACGGTCCCTACCAGCCAGCGTCCACGAGGAAGCTGGGGGTCCACAATCATAACCTTTGTCAAGGGCACAATAGGATTGCCATCAAATTTCCACTTTTGACGAATCTGAAGATTCGGAAGATAATCCTTAATGAAACTGGCCCAGAATCGATCTGCAAGAACTTGACTGTGTCTCCACTTTCTACGGGTAAGTAGCTCTGAATCTGCATACATCACTTGCGGGAGAGATGCATCTCGCCGCCCCATCAATAAAATATTTGGGGTAATGGGATCAAGATCTGAAATATTCGAAGATACGTAGCCAAGAGGTTTTGAGTTTAACAACTCCTCAATTTCAACAAGCACAGTATACAGAACTTCCTCAGAAACAACTTGTGTTCCCAGAACCACTTGTAACGCTGTCTTAACAGACCGTATCTCTCTTTCCCAAGTACCTCCAAAATGGGGAGAGTATGGTGGATTAAAGGAGAATTTAATTTGTTGGAGGGCAAGCATCTCCTGAAAAAAAGGGACTAAGCTGAGAAAATGCTGTCCGAAGTTCTCTTTCTCCTCGCTTAAAATTAGTCCCTTGATCAGACAATATTTCATAGGGCCGACCTCGGCGAGCTACAAACCTTCGCAAAGCCAGAAGGAAACTATCTGTGTCCATACCAGAAAGTAGCTCCAAATGAATACACCGTGTTGTCTGGCATTTAAACATAATGCCCCACCTTTTCTCATGACGGCGACCTATTTTGATGCTTAAAGGCCCAAAACAATCCATACCCGTTGACCAAAAGGGAGGCTTATACAATCGTAGTCTGGACACCGGTAGATCAGCCATTCTGGGGACTGAGGGCATACCTTTCCATTTCCTACACTCAAGACATGACCTCTGAATTTTCTTTATTAACTGTCGCCCTCTCAAAACCCAGTATTTCCGACGAAGATGGGCGAACACTCTTTGTGGTCCTGAATTACACAAAATTTAATCAAAGTCAGCAACTAAACGTTTGGTAATATGATTCTTTGGGTCTAAAACAATTGGATGTATAGCTTCAGAATCCAAATCTTCACTTTGATGGAGTCGTCCACCCACTCTTATCAGCTCGGTCACTGGATCAAACTCGGGTGCCAAGTGAACTAAACGGCTTTGTCGAGGAACTTAATGACCATCTTTAAGCAGTTTATATTCCTCAGGGAAATCCTCCATCTGGGCTTGACGCAGGAGATGCAATTCTGCTTGAGTTTGGAAAGGTTTAGTGTCGTCTCCAAATACCAGAGAGAGAGTTTCAACTGGTCGCTGCAATCAACTCTGACCAGGTATTAAATTGAAGCATATCAGAAGCTGGGAGTTTATTGGTACCCGATTAAGTCCACAGAACAAAGATTTTCTAAGTTCTGTACCAACCTCATCCGGACTTGAAGCTGGCAATTTTGGCCATTGCTGAGAGTTCAAGTGTAAAAAGGTAGGTCCTTGAAACAAAGAACTTGTAGCAGACAATTCAGAAAGCTTCTTGCCTCGAGTGATGTCATCTGCTGGATTGTTTGCAGTGTCAACATATCTCCATTGATCCGGTCTAGTACATTCAAGAATCTCTGTGATGCGATTAGCCACAAAGATCTTGTACCGGCAGGATTCAGACTGGATCCAAGTCAACACAGTTGTAGAATCGGACCATAATGTCACTGTTTCGATATCCAAAGTGAGTTCCTGTTGCAACAAGTTTGCTAGCTGAGCTCCAGTCAGAGCAGCACACAGTTCTAAACGAGGAATAGAAATGGTCTTCTTTGGTGCTACCCTTGAACGAGCCATGACAAGAGAAACAGAAATCTGACCATCTCCACTAATCAGTCGCATGTAGGCAACTGAGCCATACGCCTTCTCAGATGCGTCGCAGAATATATGAAGCTCTCTTCTAATTGGATCTCCCCAGTTCTTTCTTGGACCATACCACCGTGGTACTTGGATTCTAACCAGATCAGGTAACTCATTTTCCCATGCAAACCAGCCTACCCTTATTCCTTCTGGAATATCTGGATCATCCCATTCTCTGGTAGGCTTCATCCATAACTGTTGCAAAAGAATTTTAGCTCGTGTCGTGAATGGAATGATGAAACCCAGTGGATCATACTGACGAGCAAGTATTCGATACAAAGCACGTAACGTTAGAACATCATACTCCACTGGACGATGCTTATAACTCAAGGTATCCTGCAAGCAGTACCAACTCAATCCAAGTGTACTCTCGCATGGATCGGTGCAGTCACGGCTCAACCATAGATCAGTGTCTACTGAACGTGCATCAGTTGGTAAATGGCTCACCACAGGGATTTGATTACTGGCCCATTGCCGAATTTCAAACCCACCTTCAGCCAACAAAGAACGCAAATCCATGAGCATCTTTTTTGCTTCTTGACTCGTTGGGAAACTTTGCAAATAATTATCCACATAAAAGGAATGCAAAACAGAAGATTGGACATCTTGAAATTCGGCAGGAAGGTTTTGCACACATTTCTGAAGAGCATACGTAGCGCAACAAGGGCTACAAGTAGCACCAAATGGCAAAACCTGCCATTCATAAACATTTCATTTCTTCTCATATTTCGCCATAAGAAACGTAACAGTGATGAATCAAAAGGCAAGAGGGGGATTTGATGGAACATAGACCTGATGTCTCCACTGATAGCAACTGGATGTTCTCTAAACCGTAGTAGGACTCCAATCAAGGAAGGACCCAACACTGGTCCAGGTAACAAATATGCATTCAAACTCTCACCTTGATACTGATAGGAACAATTAAATACCACACGATGCTTGCCATTATGTTCCACAAGATGGTGAGGAATATACCAAGCTTCATCACTGAATTCAATCTCATTAGGCTCCAGCTTCTTCACACATCCAGTTCATGTTTTCCTTTTCTTGTGGTCATGATATGTCTGTTTAGATCTTTCTTGCCATTCTTACGTAATTTCAACAGAACAGACTTGAACCTCAGGAACCATGCCACAGCTTTCTTAAGCCCCATCCAAGTTGAGAAATAATTCATGAGGTAAGTAGTGGCATCACAGTTTTTCACAGCAACATTGACAGTGACAACTCCTTTTCTTAATTCAGGGTCATCTGGAGACAGAATGGGTTCAGATGGAAGCTCTGGCCAGCAATGAGATGGTTCCTTCAGAAAGTCTGGCCCACTGATCCATGTTGTTCTTTTCAAGAATATGTTGACATGTAGTCCCCGGGAGGCGTAATCGGCGGGATTGAGTTTTGTGGCTATATACTTCCATTGGGAGACATCTGACGCACTTCTGATGACATTAACACGGTTTGCCACAAAGGTTAGGAATCTTCTGCTTTCATTCCGGATGTACCTTAGAACAGTCATGCTATCTGTCCAAAACAGAGACTTTTCCAATTCCATATGCAACTCCTCAGATAGCATCTTGTCCATTCGTACGGCCAAAACTGCAGCAGTGAGCTCCATTCGTGGTGTGGTCATCAGTTTTAAGGGAGCAACTCTGGCCTTTCCCATTATAAAGGTGACGTGGACCTTTTTGCTGCCAGTCAGTCTAAGATAGGTAACTGTTCCATACCCAAGGTCACTCGCATCACAGAAGTGGTGCATCTGTGCTGTTTTGACATCTCCAAAGTTGTTTGGTACAAGGCATCGGTTGACCTTGAACTCCCTCACTCTTGGAAGATCTTGCCACCATTGCTTCCAGGCTTGAGCCTGGACCTCTGGCAATTCTTCATCCCTTCCAATGTTCTGCTTGCACAACTCTTGCAAGATGTGTTTTGCCGGAAAGGTGAGAGGTGCAAGGAATCCAAGTGGGTCATATATAGAACTGACCATAGACAGAATCCCACGTCTGGTGCATGGACGCTCCTTTATGTTCACCTGGAATGTGAAAGTGTCTTCCTTAACACACCACTGCACACCGAGAGCTCTTTCCACTGGCAAATCTTCTATGTCAAGGTCAAGATTCTTTATGTCCTTGGCCCTCTCAGGTTCTGGAATGGAGGCCAATACAGCTCTGTTGTTACTAATCCATTTGGTCAATTTAAAGCCTCCAGTTGCACAGAGTAATTTCAGCTCTTTACAAAGTCTAATGGCATGGCCCTCTGTGTCCACCACCTTCAACAAATCATCCACATAGAAGTTGTTCTTGACTGTGCTAGTTGCATCAGCTGAGAAGCACCCCTTGTTATCCTCAGCTGTCCTCTTTAAAGCATAACTTGCACAGCTAGCTGATGATGTTGCGCCAAAAAGATGTACGATCATCCTGTACTCTTTCAGTGGCTGACTAACGTCCCCATTTGGCCACCAAAGGAAGCGCAAAAAATTCACATGATGAGATGGGACCTTTACTTGATAGTACATTTTCTCCACATCAGCCATGATAGCGATGTTGTCAAGACGAAAACGGACTAAGACCCCAATTAAGCTGTTTGTAAGATTGGGACCTTGAATGAGTTCATTGTTCAGTGAGGCACCCTGATAAGCTGCAGAGCAGTCAAATACCACACGCAAGCTCCCCTTCCTTGGGTGAAACACACCATGGTGTGGAATATACCACACTTTTCCATTTTCCTGCATCAACTGGTCTTGGGGTACAAGTTCAGCATGTCCGCATGATAGGACCTTTTCCATAAATGCCCTATACTCATTATGAAAGTCACGATTCCTTTGAAACTTTCTTTTTAAAGACAATGCTCGTTGCTCTGCCATGTGACGGTTGTTTGGCATCATAGGATTATCCTTCTTGAATGGCAAAGGCAATTGATAATGTCCATCCACTAATTCAACAGAGCTGTCCATTATCTGCATGAATTTGTGGTCTTCCACCGACATTTGTTTCTTTTCCTCAAAACACTTTTCTGGGAAATCATGGTTGTATTGCTGAATCAAAAGTTCACTCAGGTTATCAACAGAAATCCGATGTGCATGAATATATTTCTGACCTTGCTTGTTGATGCATGCATCCTCATTGTGGAGAAGTCCATTCACCACCCATCCTAGCAGTGTTTTAACAGCAAAGGGTCCATTACCCTGGCTATTGATAATTCTCCAAGGTTCCATCAATTTGGGTGCATTAATCCCAATCAGAAGGTCAATCCCAGCATTAATGTTGGGAATATCAACATCTTGAAGATAGGGCCATTTTCGAATATCTTCTCGTCTGGGGATATGTTCCCTGTTGACTGGAATTTCCTGCTGAGTGTAAACTTCAGGTAATTTTATGAATTCCTTTCCTTCCAAGCTACACACTTCCAGGCCCTTGACTACCAGACTGTTAACAGATTTCTTTTGCCCCATAGTGCGCAGAAGTATTTGCTGATGTTTCCCATTAGCATTCAAGTTCCTCCTAAGTTGTTCTGTGCAAAATGTTGCGGAACTCCCTGGGTCAAGGAAAGCATATGTCTGAACTACATGATTTGAATTACTCATTTTGACTTGAACTGGTATTATTGCAAGTGTACAATGTTTATCACTACATTCAAGTGCCTCTCTTTTCAGTGAAACCAACCCACTGCTCACTGCCCTTTTGTCTGTAGGACCTGCATTACTCTGCTCTTTCATTACATTTTGAGGTATATGCAAGATAGTGGGATGTAATTTTGAACAAATTGAACAGGTTTGTCTATTTTTGCAAGTCAAACTCATGTGTCCTTTAGCAAGACAACCAAAGCAGACACCTTTAGTCTTTAGCAGCTTAACTCGAGCGTTGTGAGACTTCTTCATCAGCTCTTGACATGACACAATCTCATGCTCACCATTACAGGCAGGACAGAGTTTTGATGAACTGTTTTTGGGCACATTTGATACTTGCATTGTGCTCTCTGTGTTGTTCTTTGGTGCAACCGATACTGTTGTGGCAAAACTGCTCCCTCTGCTCTTCTGCATGGAACTCATTGGCTTACTACTGTTTTTGGTGGCCTTCTGTTTGAGGAGCCGTCTTGGAGGTTACCAAAGATTGGGTCTTGTAGAATCCTGGCCTGCCTTTCCAGGAAGAAGACAAGATCGGCAAACGTGGCTCTTGTTCCTGTTCGTTCCCTGATGTCAAAAGCATGTGATCTCCATTTTTCTTTCACTTTGTAAGGCACCTTGGAGATTAGAAGCCTCAGGTTTAATGGAAGGTTCAGCTCATCCATGTACCTTAAGGTGCGCATTACATTACAGCATCCACGGAGGAAAAGAGCATAACTGTACAGAGCTTCTCCATTGTCTGATGGGATATTATTCCAATTTAAGGCTTTATCCATATAAGCATTAGTAATTTTATATTCATCTCCAAAATGAAGTTCCAATAGCCGTTTTGCCTCTGCATACCCTCTATCTGCATCCATATGAAGGCAACTTCTGACCAGCTCTTTAGGTTGGCCAGAGGTGTACTGTTCAAGGTAATACAGTCTGTCTTGGCTATTGCTGGTGTTTCTCTCAATACAGTGTTCGAATGCCTGCATAAATGGTCTGAAGTTCAGAGGTTCACCACTAAACATGGGTAGATGCCTAGTTGGAAGTGAAGTCATTTTCTGTTGCTGTGCAATAAGATCAACAACAGCACCCAGGTTGCTGGTATCTGAGCTTAAAGGAGCATATGGAAAGGAAGTACCTGCAGCTGCTTGACTGGTCGGATTCAATTGTAAGGTCTGAACAGGCCTTTGTGACCTCCATGGTCTTGTATCCTGTGTTAAAACCTTTTGCAATGGTGTTTTGGGAACAGTAGAGATTCTGGCATATTCCACTGGTGAGGATTCTGGATGAACATGTTCCTTGATTCTGTCATAATTGCTCTCCAGATACGCATTCATGCCATCTCCTGGCAATTCTGAAACTTCTGTCAATATGAGTTTAGAGTTCATAGATTCAGCATCAATGCTCTGTAACACTCGCACTTTTGCATTAGCTGCAGCCAACTCTGTTTCAAGTTCAACTCTTTCCATTGCATTTTGCACTTTAATTCTTTCAATTTCCAAGGCGTGTTTTTCTTCAGTCCTTCAGTACGTTGCAATAGAGCTGCCTTTTCAGCTTCAGCTTTTAAACGGGCGGAAGACACTGACGAAGATTTTGAGGCAACATTGGCACCAGAACGTGAATGTTCTACTTTACTGGCACGTGCTGCCACAATGGATATACTGTCCAGAGGAGACACCACAATTTGGGGTTCATAGCTTTGAGCATTCTTCCACATTTCTACCTCATTCAAAAATGTTTCAAAGGTTTGCATCTTTGGTTGGTACCAATCATCATTGTCACTTTTCTTTTCCTTTTCCTCATACAGCACTTGCACAGATTGATGCACATCTTTAAATTCATCCAATGCCACATGGAGATGTTCAATGCCTGTGTCAACGGCTTCAATATCTCCACCTTTTAATAATTCCTTTAATTCATTCATTTTACGTGTACACACGCCAAGTTTTCCTCTGCGCGTTGCGCAAAGCTATTTAAGTTTGTCATCAGCCATATTTTAGCTTTTTTGAGAACAACAACAAAAAGATTCATTTAAGCTTTCATATGCGTGAACAAAAAATCATTGACCGCTCCAGTAGCAAATCCAGTAATAAACGATAATGCACTCCAATAGTGAACTTGAAAGGTAAATTCTCAAAAGATCCAAAACTTTGTCAACTCCAAAGTATCAAAAAAAAAACAAAAAAAAAAACTTTTACGCTTCAATATCAGTCAAACAAATGCTTCCATGGGTTCCAAACAATTTGATTGTGAAGCAGTGCAAACGATTGCAAAGTTCTTTACTTAATGTAGTGGCGGACCACTCTTAGCTGGGACGTATTGCTTAGCTTCTTTGACAAGCTATCCAACACAGAGAAACTTAAATTGTACCTTTTTTGAGGTGGATGAGATGGGATTCCAGCAGATAGGTAAACAGGGCAGGTAAGCAGAGCAAGGCAGGCAGCAGGCAGGTAAGTAGGTTGGTTCAGACAAAGCATGGACTCCAGTAATCCAACAAACGATTGGTAAGTGGTTGAAAAATGGTGGTCAAAAAAGGCACAACTTAATATCAAAAATAATGTCCAAATAGTGTTCAATAGTGATTCAATAGTGTTTCAATAGCATTTCAATAGCATTGTAAAGAACTGTATGCTTAATACGTTCCAACAGCTTCCTTGTTCTTTTGTTTTTAGAAAGGTGAGAGGCGGCCATCTTTAACTTAAAACATTCTCACCAACCGTCAAACTAAAAGTCCCTACAAAATAAAGGACCCTAAATCTAACAAAATATACTAGTGCTCCAATAGCACAAAAATTTAGATTAAACTCAAAATGGCTCCTACATCCAGCTTCAATGAGTTTCTGAATCTCTTGCTCATAAATAAGCGCACGATCTGGATCCTTAGCCAGCTGTCTTTCCAGTCGACGCAAAGCTGGCATTACTGCCTCGGATGGTACTTTAATTACTGGTGCATTCTTAGCTCGCAGTAAAGGAGTCACATATCTTCTAATTCCATTAATTTCTTCACACTTTGTTTCCCGTTCCAAGAACTCAAGAGCTTCCTTATCTTCCTTAGAACGCAGGGCATGCTTCGGAGTTGGAGAGAAAGGAAGTACATCAACTTTCCATAATTTCTCCACATCCTGGTGCAACTGATCCATGGACAGTGAAGCTTGGAAGAAACACTGCATGATTGAATTAGTCTTCTCACCTAAAGAAGTCGGTCCCTGCAATGTCCACCCCAGGCGAGTATGTAAAGCAGCTGGACTTCCAGGAGGACCGAAATGTATTCGCTCTTTGGAACAAAGAAGATGAGGATAATCAGCTCCCACTAATAACAGAGGTTTCACCTTCTGAAACTCTTCCAGAGGGATGCCTCTTAGATGTTGTTAGCGTCGCTGGAGCATCTGCACTGGGTAAGTCTGCTCAGGTAGATCAAGCATTTGAGCTGTAAAAGCTCCTCGTATTTGGTATTTACTCTACTTATGATCAGCTGACGAAATTAAAAAGGAAACATTTGCACCTTCAATTTTCTCTGAGCCTTGCCGGATGGTTCGAATAACCAATGACTCTGCCGCCCCATGAAGACCTAAAAATTCTGCCGCAGAAGACATAAGCATGGTTCTTTCTGAACCGTCATCTAATATGGCATACGTCTCCAGAGTCTTTCCTTGATGGCTCAGAACTACCTTCACAATTTTCAAAAGAACAGAGTTAAGACCACTTGGTCTGCTCAAATAATATATCCCAGAATCAGGTTTGTGTACATTCACATCATGCAATATTCCTAGGTGACGATTCTGACATTTTGGACATTTTCTTTGCAGGTCACAACTAAACGCTCTATGGGCCCAACCACATCTCCAACAACGATTGTTATCAGCAATCCACTTCCGTTTTGCTGCTGTATCAAAATTCTGGAATTCAGAACATTGACTAAGATGATGATCAGTATGACAACAGTAGGTACAAGATGTTTTACGGCCCTCATTCCTTTCCTGTGATCTAATAATTTCAGTTTTCCTTTTCTGAGTGGGTACATTTACTTCTGGACTTACCCTATGAAGGAAAGCAGCTGACTGAAATTGGGACTTGGTAGGCCTCCCTTCTCTTATCTGGGACTTCACACCCTTTGATTGTTCAAATACTTGGACAGCTAGATTCTGACATTCTGATTCCTCTTCCAACCAAACAGAGAAACTAACCAAGTCATAGGGCTCATCTGGTCGAGTAGCATATCTTGCAAAACTAGCAACCTGCTGGGCTGGAAGCTTACTAAGCAATTGATGGACATGTGATGCGCAGAATAACTCTTTTGCTCCTTCATGATCCCAGGACTGAAGCATGCCAACAAGAGCTTGAACTCGTAGAGCAAATTGACTAAACCCATCGGGATCTCCTGATCGTACAGCTGACAAGTTCTTAATAGCAGCAATCTCCCGAAGCACCAACTGATGGGGTTGGCCATACCATTTCTGGAGAGCCTTCAAAGCAGTAGTGTAAGGCTGAGAATGATAGGCATAAGCCAAGGCTAAATGTCGGGCTGCATCAAACTTCAAATGATCCAGAAGAATGTGATACTTATATTGCTCAGTTTCCTCTAAGGGCATCAAATTCTTCAAAGCCATGTTCAACATGGCAAACTCATAGGGGTCATCACTCTTCAAATACGGAAATGAAAGTCTTTAAATAAGGGCTGACCTTGAGGGCTGTGAAGCAGGCATCTTTGTCTGAGGCACCGTCACTGCTGTCGGAATGGGCCTACACTGATCAAGTACCATCTGTTGTACTCCAGTTGGAGGAAGTGCAGATGTTTGATATCTCTAAGCAATGATATCTCTGGAGGTGAAAGGATTCGAGATAGACATAGTGGAAGGATTAGCTTGCTGCTCCCTTACTGTTCCAGTTTGATGTTGCAAGGAAATTTGATGAGGATTACCAAGCTATGCATAGGGATGTCCAACTAATATATCTCTTGGATGCAATGTTGCAGCTCTCAATGGATCACAATTAAGTGAAGTGTATTGGCCAAGAGATGGATACGACACTGGATAAGGAAAATCAGGCAGGTTTGGATGCCTTAGTCCTCCACTTGGATAGAGGGGGGGCGGCAGCCAACTTGGAGGCATCCATGGATTCCCAGGCATAAGGAACACATTTCCCTGCATTTGATCAGCTGGAAAAAGGCTTTGATCCCTTCCTACTTGTTGATCACTGGAATCAAACCCTGAATTCATTTGATGACTGACTGAAGATAGCCATGGTAGACCATTACGTTGCTGAGTCAAACCTGCACCCATTACATCAGGATCCACAGCAGATTGGAACCTAAGGTTGTCTATGGGACGAAAGGAAGGTCTAATAGGGGTACATGGATTAGAAAGCTGTGGTGGTATCTCTGTAGCAATAGGTACGGATAAAATAGGCATTGGAGAGACAAGCGGCACATCCTGAGACGGAGGCATGGTAATTGGTTCACTACTATTGGATACATCTATACTGATGCTGTCTAACTCAGTTATTGGCTGTACTGCATAACTGTAGCTTTCAGCCAAGAGGAGATGTCGTCAGGTGGCGTCCAACTTTCACAGGGTGTTTCGACCCTGGACCACAACACCCTCCAGTTGGCGGGTCGGCAGTGGTGGCCAGTCACTGCCCACCTCCTCCTGGCCCCCAGCTCAACTCCTCCCTCCTACTCCAGAGCCAGCAAGACGCTCTCTCTGCTGCCTCACCCAACCTACGAACAGCTGCCTTCCTCTCCCTTCCTGCTATACCCAGAGCTGTGAGTGACTTCCACACAGACTGCGCCGGGAAACCCCTACACCCAACCTCAACCGGAAATAGCCAGGTCTGCCACCCTTTGGCCCTGCACTGCTCAACAAGGTCCTGATACTTGGTGGCTTTCCGCTCATAGGCCTGCTCGCACCCGTCTTCCCACGGGACCGTCAGTTCAATCAAGATTATCTTCCTTGCCTCCTCGGACCATAAGACCACGTCCGGCCTCAGCGATGTTTGCACAACCTGGGGGAAGACTAGCTTCCTTCCCAGGTCCACCCTCATCTCCCAGGATTGTGCTGCTTGCAAGAGGCTCTTTTTTATCTTCTTGGGGGCTGGTGGTTTCTCCCCTTCTCTAATGAACTGAATGGATGTCGCCGGCCTTGTACTGGTCTGGCGCTTTTTCTGCCTCTCCCGCTCCAAGATGTCAGCCAGTGCACTGAGGACCTTGTCATGGCGCCACCTGTATCTTCCTTGGCTAAGAGCTGTTTTGCACCCTGCCAGTATGTGCGCCATTGTTCCCCTCCCTCCGCATAGCCTACACAATGGGTCCTCCCTCATTCCCCATCTGTGGAGGTTTGTTGGTGATGGAAGGGTGTCGTACACTGAACGGAGCAGGAAAGAGATACGAAAGGGCTCCAGTCTCCAGATCTCAGGCCACGTGATCTTCCGCTTCGGCAGGTCCCACTTTGTCCAGGCACCTTGTGCTCCAAGTTCGACGGCCCTAGATCTGCGCCTTTCTTCCTCCAGGTGTCGGACCTCAGCTTGAATCATGTCCCTCCTCTGCCTTGGGTCTGCTTTTCCCCACTGCTGGAAGTGAGTGGAACCGAGTCCTTGCCTCCCTATGCATGGGTTCCCGATGATGTCCTTCAGCTTCAATGCGCTTTCAGCTTGCGCCACTGATGTGCCAGCCACCCATTTGCGTCCTGATCTCGTAGTGACGCCTGCTCTTCTGACTTTTTCATCCCTGGAGTCTTGGTACATCATCACAACCCGGCACTTTGCCACCTTAAACTCTTCCACCACTGATGATAGGGGTAGTTGTACCTGACCAGACCTGGTGTATAACCCTACTGACGTGAAGCTTGGTGGGATTCCGAGCCACTTGCGGAGATGTTTGTTCACTCGCCTCTCGACTCCTTCCACTGCTGTCATAGGTACTTCATAAACTTTGGTGGCATAGAAGACACATTTCCCTGCTTAATTCCATGTTGACGTATACGTTCACTCAACTCATCCACCATAGGATTTCCGAGGTTTACCTCATGTTGTTGGTTCAGTTGGGTTGGAACAAAGGACTCTTCATTCGAACTGCATTCAGAGCTAGTAGAAGATGAAGATCTTTTCCTTTGCATATCCTTCATCATTTGTCCCATATCCAACAACATTCCCTTCATCTGCTTAATCTCCTCAGATAAAGACTTCACCTCGTTTTGAGTTGCAGTAATGGAAACTCCTTGTGATGTAACCTGCTGACTCAAATCCTCTGGCTCTTGTGCCAGTTGCCCTCTTGGATGAATCAAAAGATTTGACTGAGCCATCACATAATCTTGCTGCCATCTTGGAGGCTTTACAATCCTAGATGAACGTTTAGGTCTTACACAGTCATCCTCAGTATCAATTCTAGCAGCCTATTCCGGCTCGAATGACCATGTACAAAATTGAAAGGATTTTTAGGCTGGTTTGGCTATTGCTACTGGAATGGTGAATCCATTAAAACTCATTCAGTCGTCAATCTCATGTTTCCAGTTTATTTCTCAACATGTAGGAGTAGACATTTCTTTGATACCAAGTGCTGGTAATTGTTGGTTTCTGATAACCCATAAACAAATAGAAACAATATAACATTAACACAAATCATACATAAATAAATCAACTTGAACAAATCAAGTAAACGAATCAAGTAAACAAATCTAGGAAGATGGCGGCGCGATCGATCGCTGCGGCTGCTCCGGGTCCCAAAGACAGTGCTTTTATGTCGTTTAATGTCGCCTGTTCGTCTCCAAATAGTGTCAGTTTACCGCTAACTCTTAAGGAAATCACCCCAGAATTCATCTATGATCGCCAAAGTCTTTTGGATATCAGCAACGCATACGAACATCGCAGGCGGCTACTGAGAAGCTACGAGGCCTTTGTTTACTGCTGGAGCCGGACTTCGAGACCACGGCCTCGCCTACTGACGCTACCCGCACAAGGCAGCGTCGCAAGCGGTGTGAGAGAGGACGGAAGCGCGGTAAGCGCGGAGGTATACGAGCTAGGCTAAGAGCTAACCCCTCAAGGCCGGCTCTTCCAACACTCATGCTCTCAAACGTTCGCTATCTGGAAAACAAACTGGACTTAATTCAACTCAGTCGATCTACACAGCATGAGGCAAGGGACTGTTGCGTGTTTGTTTTCACCGAAACATGGCTAAACGACAACATCCCGGACTCCGCCATTCAATTGCACGGGCTAACCAACTTCTGAGCGGACAGAGATTCATCACTGTCTGGTAAGACACGCGGAGGTGGCTTGTGTGTGTATATCAACAAAGACTGGAGTAACAATGCTGCGGTATTATCAAAACACTGTTCATCGCTGGTGGAGTTTATGGTTGTGAATTGTCGACCGTTCTATCTGCCGCGGGAGTTCACGGCCATTGTTATCGTTGCGGTTTACATCCCCCCGTGTGCAAACGCTAAGGACGCGCTTTGTGAACTGTATAGCGCCATCAGTGAACAACAAACAAAAAACCCAGACGGCTTTTTCATCATAGCCGGTGACTTCAACCACGCAAACTTAAAGACAGCTTTTCTACCAACATGTGAACTTTGCAACAAGGGGAAACAACACACTGGACTTTGTTTACACAACAGTTAAGAATGCTTACAAGGCTGAACCCCGCCCCCACCTCGGGTACTCCGACCACATCACTGTTATGCTAATCCCAGCATATAGACCACTTCTCAAACTCACCAAACCGGTTGAAAAGCAGATCACAGTATGGCCAGACAATGCCACCTCAGCACTGCAGGACTGCTTCCAGGACACAGACTGGAGCATGTTTAAAGAGGCAGCCACCTACAACAACCACACAGACCTGAATGAGTACACTGAAACTGTGACTGCTTACATCAAAAAGTGCACTGATGATGTGACAGTCACCAAGACCATCACCACACGTGCAAACCAGAAGCCATGGATGACAGCAGAGGTTCGTGGGCTGCTAAAGACCAGAGATGAAGCATTCAGATCAGGAGATAAGGCAGCCCTCAAAACAGCAAGAGCCAATCTGTCCTGTGGCATCAAAAAAGCAAAACGGTCATATGCCCAAAAAATCAACAACCACTTCACAGACAGCAGAGACACACGGAGCCTGTGGCAAGCCATTCAGACCATCACTGACTACAAGCCCCCGCCACAGGCCTGTGATGAGGACACATCCCTCCCCGATGCACTCAACCACTTTTATTCACGGTTTGAAATGCAGAATGACACACCTGCACAAAAACTGCCCACACCTCCCAATGACCGGGCGCTCTGTCTGTCTCCAGCCGACGTAAGGAAGACCCTATCTAGGATTAACCCACGCAAGGCTGCGGGTCCTGACAACATACCTGGCCGTGTTCTGAGAGACTGTGCTGCACAGCTGACAGATGTCCTAACAGATATCTTCAACACCTCGCTGAGCCACATCTGGCTGAATGGTGTGGCACAAACAATCTGTCCCTCAATGTGGAGAAGACAAAGGTGGTTGTGATGGACTTCAGAAGAAACTCCGTTGACCACCCCCCACTGACCATCGACAGCTCGACTGTGGAGAGAGTCAGCAGCACTAAATTCCTGGGGGTGCACATCACAGAGGATCTCACCTGGACCACCAACACCATGTCACTCTCCAAAAAGGCACAACAGCGCCTACACCTTCTCCGCCGTCTGAAAAGAGCAAGTCTCCCTCCACCCATCCTCACCACATTCTACAGAGGCACCATTCAGAGTGTGCTGACCAGCAGCATCACTGTCTGGTACGGGAACTGCAGTGCTGCTGACCGCAAGACCCTCCAGCGGACAGTGAACACAGCTGCAAAGATCATCGGTGCCCCTCTCCCCTCCATCCTGGACATCTTCCTTACACGATGCTCCAGCAAAACCAACAGCATCGTGAAGGACTCCACCCATCCCTCCCACAGTCTCTTCCAGCTCCTACCATCAGGAAGACGGTACCGGAGCATCAGAGCCCGCTCCGCCAGACTGCTCAACAGCAGCTTTTTCCCCCAGGCTGTGAGAGCCCTGAACTCAAACCACCCCGCCCCCCTCTGAAACCCCATGCAAACCCCTACCTCCTGAAACATGGACCACCCCACCCCCCACCCCAAACCTTACCAAACCAAAGAAAAACTGTATGGAACTTTAATTTTTTTTTTTTTTAAGTTGAGCCAACTTAAAATAAGAATAATAAGTTGAGAGAACTCAGTTCAAAGTCTGCTAAAAGCTGGTTGCCTTAAATTTTTTTTAAATTTTTTTGTACGTGTGCGAATCAGCGCGATTGTGCATGAACCTCACAATACCGCTTCTGCGTATGCGCCAAAATTCAAACACACACACACACCCGCGCTAACGGCAGAGTCTGAGCGATGGCTGCAGCTAAACACAGTTGTCTACGTTAAAATGTTTTTCTTAGCAAGTGGAAGGAAAACGAATGTGCCAGCATAAAGTTTATACGACAATGATTTTATTGACGGGCACGAAGACAGACCAACATCGCTGAGTGGAGCACTGGATGAAATGCCCTTGAATGAGCTGCAGCGGTGCAGGTAAATTACACTGATTTACTCCACGCTTTATTAAAATTCATATGCTAATATTACATAGGAACTAAGTGTTTTATGATTGTTTTGGACTGAAAGAGCCTCTGTCCCTATACAGATCAGTTTCAAATTTCCCTGTCAGTGTTTTAAATATGATGTTATGGTTAACGTTGCAGCTGCATTGATGTGTTTTTCCATTTGCTCGCGTTAAAGTTAATTTGAACTATACTAAGTTACTGGATAGAGTTACTGTAAGCTCATTGTTTTCACTGGATAAGCAATTGTCACAGAATAGCCCGTCGTCACCTTCACTGATCACTTCCACCTGCACATCATTAATAATCATGCTTACCTGATCCTCGTCACCATCATCATTCTGAACTGGATAAAAGCACTCACCTCAGTCACCGCATTTGTCCGATCTTGAAGTTACCACACTGCAAAGCCTGTTGTTACTACTACAAGGACCGACGTTGTACGAAGCATCAAGCTGAGTATACTACCTGAAATACCTACCTGTTATACTTACCCTCTGCCTTGTTCCTCTTCAGCTTCTCCGCGATCAGATTCCTGTGGCTGGCTTGGACAACCGCTACTCCCTATCGCCCTGGCTTTCCTGTTCACCCAGGACCTGCCAAAACAAAGAGACTATATCAGAATCACTGCATACTTGTCACATCCTCTCCACGAAGGGATACTCACCTGTGTTGAAGACTTTCACCTTTGCTGTGTGCAATCCACGTCTGTAATAAATGCACTGATTATTTCACTTACCTCTGTGTCCTGCAGTTCCGTTACAGCAATGCAACATTTGAAAATTAATTAAAGCTCTCTGAAAAAAGTAATGGAGCAAAATTACGTTATAATGTTTATCTCTGAGATGTAGTCTAGTCTATAAAGTTGCACAAACTCAAACACATTGAATTCATACAGTACTGTCCTTGGTTATATTACACCAAGTACATTGACATGTCAGAGACATGTCTGTGATGAGTGCATAAGCACATACATGTGCATATTACATAAAGGTACAGTACAATAAAAGATGTGACTTTGGGTTTTTGAAAATATGGTTAACCTACGGTAGTCAATTTTGTTCATATCTTTGCTGATAATTATGCTTTTCCTGTTTGTGTCCCTTGAAAAGGTAATCAGTCCAGAATTTCTCAGAAAATAGAAGTGGAGGCTGAACCTGCAAATTGTGGATGGCAGTGATGTGAATGATGGAGCATCTACCCAGAAAAGGTCACATATTTTACTGAAACCAAAACTAACATCTGCAATATACTGTACATGTAAACAAATCAATTACCCTTTTTAATTTCTTTTCTCCAGGCCAAAACGATGCCCTCATTCGTTATTATAAAACGTCTACTGTTTATTTCATTGTTGCTAAATAGCAAACGAAATTGTAACCTTAGTTGTGAACTCTGTCATTGAAAACTTGGGTTAATATAGTATAATTCTTCATGTCTCTAGAGGCATTTTATTTGCATGGGCATGTAGGCTGTGCTTTGTTGCTGTTCTGTCTTGTCCTTAAGAAGGTGGAGCTCAGATCAAGTGGTATCTGGGAATATTTTACAACTACAACTTATAATTATTACATAATTAGTATTATACAGTCTTTTAAATAATCTTTTAAATTTTAAATAAAACCTTTTAAAATCTTTTAAATAATTTTGTTTTAATACTCAATATACACTACTCACACAAAGTTATTTATGGAAAATGTAAAACGTTTACGCTACAGTGAAATTATATCATGAAAGTAGGGCATTTAAGTAGAAGCATGCAGTGGTAATTTCTTCATCTCAAACAAATGGTGGTGGCTATACCACAACAAACATATCAATGTCTCAATAACTTGTCACGTGTCCTTGAGCATCAATTACAGTTTGACAACGATGTCTCATGCTGTTCACAAGTCGACTTATTGTATGCTGAGGCATGGCATCCCACTCTTCTTGAAGGGCTGTCCTCAGGTCACTGAGGTTCTGGGGTGCAGGGTTTTGACCCTCTGCACGACGACTCGGCTGATCCCACAGGTTTTTTTATGGGATTCAGGTCTGGAGAAAGTGCAGTCCACTTGAGGTAGCCCAGCCTCCAGCAGCCGCTCCCTGATGATGTGACCTCAATGAGCTGGGTTATTGTCATACAGAATAGAGAACTGCCCTACACCTTGTGAATGGTAGTGACAAGCCAATACTACCTAAATAACATCATTAATCCAGTCATTGTGCCTCTGCATGAGCAACACAGGCCTGATTTAAACTTCATGGACGACAATGCCCCAGCTCATCGAGGTTGCATCATCAGGGAACGGCTGCTGGAGGCTGGAGTACCTCAAATGGAGTGGCCTGCACGTTTTCTACACCTGAATCCCATAGAAAACCTCGTAGAAAAAGTCGTCGTGCAGAGGGTCGTAACCCCGCACCCCAGAACCTCAGTGACCTGAGGGCAGCCCTTCAAGAAGAGTGGGATGCCATGCCTCATGCCACATTTTTTGTTGTGGTATACCCACCACTGTTTTTAGCTTTTGTTTCAATAAATACTTTGAGATGAAAAATATTACCACTCCATGCTTCTTCTTAAATGCCCTACTTTTATATAATATCACTGTAGCATGAACTTTTTACATTTTTCATAAATTTCAGCTGAAAGTCAAATATCCCTAACTTTTTGTGAGTAGTGTATTTCTCATATGTAGTTAACACTTTAAGACATAGGCACAGTTCTAATTTAAAAGCAAAATTAAACTGGTACAGTGTTGGATTGCAAGACTTAAACAGATTAAATGTATATATTTTAACACCATATTGACTAAAATCAAGTTTAGTTTACTGTACGACCCAACACTACCAAAGTTAAAAATTGTTTTTAAATGTTGAGCACTTCCTGAATTACATATAGGGTTCAGACAATTAGATTTTTTATATTATACATTTAAGTGTAAATGTAATTCTGGGCCTAGTAAATCAATTTATTGTTATTATATTATAAAAACCTAACTTTTACTAATTTCTTCCAGATGCAGTGATCCAGAAATTTCTTCACCGGGGGCCTCTTCGGGATGGCAATAAACCAAAAACTACCCAAGCTGTGGGAATACAAATCTGTAGACCTTTAGCTGAACCACTACAATTGGTTGATGTTCTGTTTCTTATGCCTGTTCAGTGTTTTGATCAGTTATACAGGTCCTTCTCAAAAAATTAGCATATTGTGATAAAGTTCATTATTTTCTGTAATGTACTGATAAACATTAGACTTTCATATATTTTAGATTCATTACAACACAACTGAAGTAGTTCAAGCCTTTTATTGTTTTAATATTGATGATTTTGGCATACAGCTCATGAAAACTCAAAATTCCTATCTCAAAAAATTAGCATATCATGAAAAGGTTCTCTAAACGAGCTATTAACCTAATCATCTGAATCAACTAATTAACTCTAAACACCTGCAAAAGATTCCTGAGGCTTTTAAAAACTCCCAGCCTGGTTCATTACTCAAAACCGCAATCATGGGTAAGACTGCCGACCTGACTGCTGTCCAGAAGGCCATCATTGACACCCTCAAGCAAGAGGGTAAGACACAGAAAGAAATTTCTGAACGAATAGGCTGTTCCCAGAGTGCTGTATCAAGGCACCTCAGTGGGAAGTCTGTGGGAAGGAAAAAGTGTGGCAGAAAACGCAGCACAACGAGAAGAGGTGACCGGACCCTGAGGAAGATTGTGGAGAAGGACCGATTCCAGACCTTGGGGGACCTGCGGAAGCAGTGGACTGAGTCTGGAGTAGAAACATCCAGAGCCACCGTGTACAGGCGTGTGCAGGAAATGGGCTACAGGTGCCGCATTCCCCAGGTCAAGCCACTTTTGAACCAGAAACAGCAGCAGAAGCGCCTGACCTGGGCTACAGAGAAGCAGCACTGGACTGTTGCTCAGTGGTCCAAAGTACTTTTTTCGGATGAAAGCAAATTTTGCATGTCATTCGGAAATCAAGGTGCAAGAGTCTGGAGGAAGACTGGGGAGAGGGAAATGCCAAAATGCCTGAAGTCCAGTGTCAAGTACCCACAGTCAGTGATGCTGGTGTTGGTCCACTGTGTTTTATCAAGGGCAGGGTCAATGCAGCTAGCTATCAGGAGATTTTGGAGCACTTCATGCTTCCATCTGCTGAAAAGCTATATGGAGATGAAGATTTCATTTTTCAGCACGACCTGGCACCTGCTCACAGTGCCAAAACCACTGGTAAATGGTTTACTGACCATGGTATTACTGTGCTCAATTGGCCTGCCAACTCTCCTGACCTGAACCCCATAGAGAATCTGTGGGATATTGTGAAGAGAAAGTTGAGAGACGCAAGACCCAACACTCTGGATGAGCTTAAGGCCGCTATCGAAGCATCCTGGGCCTCCATAACACCTCAGCAGTGCCACGGGCTGATTGCCTCCATGCCACGCCGCATTGAAGCAGTCATTTCTGCAAAAGGATTCCCGACCAAGTATTGAGTGCATAACTGAATATAATTATTTGAAGGTTGACTTTTTTTGTATTAAAAACACTTTTCTTTTATTGGTCGGATGAAATATGCTAATTTTTTGAGATAGGAATTTTGGGTTTTCATGAGCTGTATGCCAAAATCATCAATATTAAAACAATAAAAGGCTTGAACTACTTCAGTTGTGTTGTAATGAATCTAAAATATATGAAAGTCTAATGTTTATCAGTACATTACAGAAAATAATGAACTTTATCACAATATGCTAATTTTTTGAGAAGGACCTGTATATGTAAATGTTTCTTTTTTTTTTTTCTTTTTGATTGTGCAGCTCAATAAGATTGTTTAATTTGTTAAAGATTGTTCTAATTAAATAAAGACTTGGAATAGATGTTACTTTTTGTAGCTTATTGCACCATTTAACATTTTAGGCTTAAGGCATGAAATATGCAATGCACTGCAACTTTGTAGATGCATACAACCTGTATTAAAAGGTTAAAACTGGTAACACTTTAGAATACTGTTCCATTATTAATGAATAACTACACAAGAACGCATGAGTAATGCAATATTGGCACTCTAGTAACTATTAGTAACTAACAAGAAACTCTGATTAATGAATTAGTAAGTAATAGTGCTTAGTCGAAGGTGGTAGTTCACTATTAGCTAATCAGTAACTATTATTTTTTCATACCTCCCTAAGAACTACTGTATACAGGTTCATAATTAATATGAATAATACATAATGAATAATTAATTCTAAAGTAAAGCTCATGGTAACCCACTAGTAATGACTCAAGTATTACCAAATTCTTCTAAAGGAAATACTAATTATTTGGATCAGTATTCTAAAGTGAAGATTGTGATAACTCCCTAGTAATTACTGAAGTCAGTGTAAACTTTTAAGGTTTTTGTAAGGTTTTGGTTAGTAATTCATTTTGCTAGATTTGGTAACACTTAAATCATTACTAGTGGGTTACCGTGATCTTCACTTTAGAATACTGATCCAAATAATTAGTAGTTTCTTCAGAAGGATGTAGTAACACTTGAGTCATTACTATCCAAAACCTTACATATATCTCAAAAGCTTTAAATCACGTCAGTCAGTATTAGGGAGTTATGATGCTTTTCACTTTAGAATACTGATCCAAGTAGTTAGTAGTTCCTTTAAAATAATTAGATAATTCTTGAGTTATTACTAGTGGGTTACCATCATATTCATTTTAGAATTAATTATACATTATGCATAATTCACATTAATTATGAACCTGTATACAGTAGTTCTTCAGGATATATAAAACAAATAGTAGTTATTGATTAGCTAATAGTGAACTACCAGTTTCAACTGAGCTCTATTACTTACTAAATCACTAATCATAGTTTCTTGTTAGGTATTAGTAGTTACTACAATGTTAATAGTGCATTAGTGAATTGTTCCTGTGTAGTTATTCATTAACAAAGGATCAGTATTCTAAAGTGTTACCTTAAAACTAATTGTTAATTGTTGAACAGTCAAAAGCAATGTTATTCCATGGCTTTTTCCACACAAGCAAATCTGTACATGCTAAACAGAAACAGGTCTGTGCATGTAGCAGTGATTTAACTAAATTAAAGGAAAATGGTCCCCTGTTGGATGGTGCAGAGCGATGTATGTTTGCTTGACTTGATATTAAACATATTTCACATTCTCACTATTTCTGAATGCAATGGCAATGTTGATTATACAAATGTTACAATATATGTTAATTGTAACATTAATTTTGTAATTAAGCCAACTAAACTTTTTCAAAGTTAGCATTCAATTGCAAAACAAATGTCACAATTAACCCTCCAACAGGGGACCTACGTGTTTTGATGAACAGTAACACTATTTCATGTTTATTTTCACACAAGTTAAACAGCATATTCTAAATCAGCAAGTTTTTTTTTTTTTTGTACGTCAAAGCTCCCTTTTGTTCCCAAAAGTATTATCTACAGTCTAATAGCTGTAAAACCAGGCACGTCCTGATTTTGCTGAGTTAGATGTGTTCCTAGGTCATATATATGACTGCTGGCATACAGTCTTTCTTCACAATCTGACTTTATTTCCATGCAACTCTAAACTTTTGAACATTTACACATTATCACTGCTGCACAAATATTCAGACAGTAATGATAAATGGTCATTAAATCAATAAATAACCTGCAGATATCTTCTGGGCTTGAAAATAAAACCAAAACACTTCTCAATGTATGAATGCAATCATATGTGCATATATATACATACATATGATTGCATTCATACATTGAGAAGTGTTTTGGTTTGGTCTATGAAGGTCCCCTCTTGGATAGGTAGAAGTCACTGAGAGCCCCCACTTGGCATGTGTTTAAAAAAAAAAAAAAAAAATGCTTATTTTCAGTTATATTATGAAAAAAAGGCCTTAAAAGAAAATGTTGTATGTGACTTTTGTTTCTTCAAAATAAGCAGAAACCCTCGTCCCCTCTTGGTCAGTGTAGTGTGACCGTCCCCTCTTAGTAACATAGACGTGTATGTTTGTGTGTGTGTGTCTGTCTCTGTGTGTGTGTGTCTCTGTGTGTGTGTGTGTGTGTGTGTGTGTCTGTCTCTGTGTGTGTGTGTGTGTGTGTGTGTGTGTGTGTGTGTCTGTCTCTGTGTGTGTGTGTGTGTGTGTGTGTCTGTGTGTGTGTGTGTGTGTGTGTGCATGTTTATGCGGTTTATGAGGACACAAATTTGTATAATGACATGGGTATGACAGAGGTATTACAATATGAAGGTGGTTTATGAGGACACTGCCTATGTCCCCGTAATTCAAGAGGCTTAAAAAACATACTAAATGGTGTTTTTTTGAAAATCTAAAAATGCACAAAGTCTCCTGTGAGGGCTAGGTTTAGGTGTAGGGTTGGTGTAGGGCAATAGCACACACAGTTTGTTCAGTATAAAAACCATTACGCCTATGGAGAGTCCCCATAAACCACAAAAACCAACATGTGTGTGTGTGTGTGTGTGTGTGTCTGTCTGTCTAACAGCAAACAAACAACAACAATTTACAAAACATTTCCAAATGCTAAGGAAAACAGGTGAGTTTTTAGCGCAATTTGAAAAGCACTAAGTGTAGGAGATGATTTAACAGACAACGGAATGTCATTCCAAAGCCTGGGAGCTGCAGCAGAGAAAGCCCGATCACCTTTGCATTTTAAGCGAGATGGAGGAACCATAAGGTTTAACTGATCATCTGACCGCACAGACCTGTTAGATTGATACAGACAAATTAAATCAGAGAGGTACTCAGGTGCGAGGAAATACAACTAATCTCCACAGTCATCTGGAACACAACCACAGGGAGCTATATGAAGACTTCCGAAAACGTTAGGCCGAATCTACCAAAACTGCTAACGAAAAGCCAAGTAACAATAAGGGAGCCGTACAGACAACCATCTATCAAAGTATTACAAATGCAACGCCTTACAGAAAAACGTCGAAACGCCACAAGGAATTAACAGATGCTATCACACGCTTTTTGCTAAAGACATGATGCCTGTTAACACCGTGAGCAAAGAAGGCTTTGTGGGTCTAATTAACATATTGGACTGAAGATATCAGTTGCCATCGAGAAATGATTTTTCTCATGTTGCAATTCCACAGATGTACGACACTTGTGTGAAGACAGTGAGCTCCGAGCTGCGCCAAGTGGACTTCTACGCTAGCACTAGCCAGGAAGTATCTCTGTATACCAGCAAGTAGTTCGCCTTCAGAGAGAGACTTTTTAGTACATCAGGAAATGTTGTGACGTGCCAACGCACATGTTTGAAACCTACCAAAGTCAATATGCTAGTTTTCCTGGCAAAAAAAACCCTGGAATAAAATAGCTTTCACAGTTAAGCACATTTGGCATCGCATTGTGCTAAAACATAGTGTAGTGGCAAAAACAATGTTGGGTTTTTCCTATAAACCCCTGTTATTGTTTCCAACCACCTGGAGAATGCGAGTACAGGGTCAGACTCACAGGCCGAATCCAAGAAAATCCAAGAGTGTTGTCGTTGAATGTTTGTCGGTATTTATTGCAAAAAATATAAAGTACAAAACAAAAATGAAAACTGGTTTAAATGTCTTTAAACATTCCTTTGTAGCGCTTGGAGTTTAGCTTTCTCATACAGGCCAAGCTCCAGTAACACAGATCCAGGCCGAGGTCAAAGACTGTGGCCGTTTCTCAATACCAAGTTCGCAGAGTCTGGACTTCCGTCCTTTCGAGTTTGGACTTGCCAAGTTCGACTCGGAAGAACGAACTCTCGAGGACGGGAGGACGAACTGAATTCTGGGTTATGGCCCGTATCAAGTCCGCACAAGTCACCTCTCGATGCATCCTCGGTAAAAGGGGCGGATCAAGAACACATCCGGGGATTTGAACTGGACTTGGCTAGATGTGAACTTTGAATTGGAACAGTACTTGGGCAGCGACTGATGACGTTTCACAAGTCCACAAGTACAGACAAGTACGCATATTGAGAAACGGCCTGTATCTGCTGGCACGCCTTCTCCTTCTGTCCCCCCTTCTACGCTTCATGCTCCAACTTATAGGATAGCGCCCTCTCTGGCTGTAGAAGGTGTACCACTCAAATGCAATAGAAAAGACAATTATAAGTAAATTATGAAACCAAAAATAAACTCAAATGCGGCTCCTACACATAGGTTTACATGTTATTACTTAATGTTCACATGTTAATACTTATTTTATTTATGTGGATGTTGACAAGATGTTAGTATTTCCACTATATACCAATTTATTTAAGGCCTGTATACTTTGTTTAATAGCATTTTTTTTAATCAAATTTTTGTGTAATATTTATTTTTATAAAAAAAAACAGGCAAGGCAAGGAAATATTTTGTTTAAAATATTCTCTTGCTTTAAGATGGTCTTGATGATTGTGTGGTTACATGTGAAGAAAACGTAATGTTTGAGAGTAGTTTTTGTGTTTGCAGGTCTATGGTATCAGCAAACCAGAAATAAGAATATCTGCAGAGGTTTCCAGTCATTCATAGTGTTTTAAAGTCTAAGGGAGAATTCCAAACGGCTTTTTTGTGCCCTTGAAGGGCACTTCGGGAAGAGGACGCCATTTGTAAGGACGTTCCAAACGAAGGTGAACATCTTAATCCCTTCACGAAGGGCCCTTCCAGAAGTCCGTTAGCGAAGGGAACATGCCATGGTCACTTCACAGGAAGTGATTTCCGTTTGTGAACATGCGATCTTCACTTGATCAAAGTTGCAGTTTATTTTGACTTTACAAACGTAAGTAGAATAAGCTAATTCAATTTGTCTTTGTTTTTATGTGATGCAAAATATTTTCGTCAGTGATAGAAATATAATTTAAGACTGTATTGTTAGCAGCTTTAAGCAAGTAAAGATTGAAAAAGTTTAATAGTAAATAAGACACAATTACATTTTACATTTATTCATTTAGCTGACGCTTTTATCCAAAGCGACTTACAATTGCTATATATGTCAGAGGTCGCACGCCTCTGGAGCAACTAGGGGGTTAAGTGTCTTGCTCAGGGACACATTGGTGTCTCACACCGGATTCGAACCCGGGTCTCTCACACCAAAGGCATGTGTCTTATCCACTGCGCCATCACCACCCCAATTAGACAGTATTTGAATAAAATTTGCAACAACTGTTGGAGCGCTGAATGCTGCACGCAGGCGAGGCGTTGTCAAGGATAACGTTTGGTCAGTTCCAAACGCTTATACGAGACAGTAATGCCTTACACCCTTAAAAGAACACACTTCAAGGGCTCTGCCCTTCGAAGAATATCCGTTAGCTGTTTATTTTAGTATGATCATTACATATATAAATAATAAAAAAATAGCATTTCTCTAGGGAAATGTTATATCGCAAGAAATATCGTTATCGCAATATTCAACAACAATATCGCGTATTTTCCCAATATCGTGCAGCCCTAAGGCAAAGCTTTAAAAACATATAGCAGCACAATCCAAAGCAAAATGTGTCTGCCACCTTGTGGAGCTGATAAAACCGGTTTGGTTATTTATCATTTAGCAGATGTTGACTTCAAGTGAACAAAGCTATAATAATTTATGAATCGTTTATAGACCACCACTTTTTAATGCTTTGTATTTGGGTTTGTTTGTTTGTTTTTCTGCCTGTTACATTTACCTTTTTGAATTAATTTCAAGGATTGACTTGTTCTAAAATGTGCGGATAAGGCAAAAGAAACGCCTAATATATTAACATCAAATGAACAACAATTATTTTATTTTTTTCTTCATCTTCTTTTTTTCAGAACAACTTCAGTTTCCTGGTGAAATGATCATACAGTACCTTTCTGGAAAACACATATCAAAGAAGACCAAAAACCTTTCAGTTCAGTTGTATTGATAAAACATAACTGAATTTATTTTGTAGTGTCTTTTTTTAAGTCTTGTTGTCTACATAATGTTGTAGTATTATGACCCTGGAGTATGAGTATGTAACGAGGGAACAGTGCATGCAGTATAACTTGCTGCTAGGAGTTTCCCAAAGAGACGTGTGAAAACCTCACCAAAGCATTTGTTGTGGATAAAGTTGACTTTATTTCATCATGTAGTATAACATAAACACAAAGGCCAAATAAACTGTGTGTGGTTGAGCGTATTACAACAGCCACGGTTACAATCGGCTTTAAAGAGTGACAATAATGTCATGCATTCGAAACAATTGTGCTTATAGTTGCCATACAGGGCAACCAGTTTGGAAAACTGAAAAAAGACCCTGTGATGACAGCATGATTGTGTGCTTTTACAGGTAGGCCAAGTATATTATCCAGCCGCTGTTGCCGTCGTTCAGATTTTTGCCAACAATCTTGATACCAGCATTCTGATATTCCTTTCTGGCCTCAGGGTTGATCAGCAGAACGATGGCTTGGATCTGCAATGCACATCCTTCTTTCCTGTACCATGCAAAGACATCTTTTCCACTGGTGCCTTTGTTGAGATTAACACTGAGCACTTCAAAGCCTTTCTTTTGAAGATTTATTTCCTCTTGGAGGGAGGTGCTTACGTCAAGAGCAGTGAGAGCTTTGCTCTTATCGGTCGTGCGCCGATACCAGAGGAAGACGTAGTTTCCACCGGCATTACGATTGGTGTCTTCATCCACACGAGTGTAGCCCAGCTGAAACAGGTACTGGTCGGAAGAGAAGTCAACTGATGCTTTGATCTCAAAGATATAGCTCGGCTTCTCTCTCTTTGCCCACAGGTAGATGACGTTTCCTCCTGCATTACGGTTCAGATCACAGCCCAGTCTCTCCCAGCCATCACGCAGAAGAGCAGGCTCTTGTTGGGGGTCTGTGGTTACCATGAGATCCACAATTGGAATGTCGTATTCAGTGCTGCCGTAGAAGTACCACAGGAAGATATGATCTCCACGAGTTCCTGCATTCAGATCTCGGTTGACCTGCTCATAGCCAGCATCAACCAGACCAGATTTCATTTTGAAATCGAATGAAAACTGGATCCTGGTCACAGGTCGGTTGCCACACTCTTTCTTGTACCAAAGAAAGACCTGGTTTGCACAAAGACCTTGATTGAGGTTAACATCGATGAGCTGATAACCCTGAGCTCTCATTTCATTCTCCTCTTCCTTACAGGTGGAGACATTGAGCTTTGTTATTTGCTGACCATTTGCCATTTTGTTTTCTTCCGTATTTTTGGGACCGAAGAAACAGATAAAATTCTGAAGAAACAAAACAAACAAACAAACAAAACGTATGTTTAGTTATTGCTTTTAATATGTAATTCTGTAGTAATCATTTCGTTTATGAAGTCTAAAATGCATATTTCTCTACATTTTATTTCTTGGCACACACATCTTTGTCACGAAACAACATGATTTTAGATCTAAAATGTTGAAAGCACTTCAAAAGCATTAATGCAGTTTTTAACATATCATTTTATCATCATTATTATTATTTTTCCATATGAGCTACTTATTATACTTTCCTGCTTGCATTTCAAAGTAGGAAAAGACTAAATGTTAAATTATCAAATTTTCTAGATTTTCTCCAGATGAATAAATGATCACCCTACCAGAAAACGTTGTAGAAGACACGGCTGTTTGACTGATGAGATCAGAACAGATCTTTAAAGAAACTTCACAGGGCTCTCACTTATATATCACACAGTTGACCTGGCTACCCATCCCCCCAACACCCACCTCTAAGTTACGTGTGATTCTGAAGAACATGACTGACTTGTTCAGTCGTGAAAATATTCTTAAGAAACAAAGTTTCCAAGGGAAATTGGTTCTTACAGGTGAATTTCTGAAAAGAATTGCCATGGTGAAAGAAATTAATGCTTTTGTTCACATTTTTCAAGTCTGCTCCACTCGATGGAATTAATTTACCAGTGGGTGATTAGCGTCTCCCAAAATGTTTGTATAGATATATATATATGTGAATAAATACCCAACATGCACAAGTATTGTAGCCCTTCTAAATTGTATTGTAACGTGCAACCCAGAGAAATAAAAAGCACAGCAAATAACACAAGCGGGCTAAGGCTTCCTTTCGTGATGCATCAATTACAGGTTCTGTGAATCCTTCACATCCCCAGGCACTGAAGAAGAGAGAAAACTTTTGTCACAATGGAAGCAGAGATCCTAATCATAATAGAATAAAGCAATACGGTATATTGTGAATATACTCATGGCTAAAGGGCACTGACAGGCACAGAGATTGATATCTAGCTGCTTGCCGAAAGCCTGCCGGACTCTGGAGGTGAACTAGGGTCCCCGATCATACACTGTGTCTTCTGGTCGGCCACAGATCCAGAGAACTTGGTGGAAAAGGATGTTAGCAGTCTCCATAGCAGTGGGTTAGACCTTTTTTAAGGATTAATCTGCATGACTTACTGCAGTGATTAGAAAAATGGTGGTATACCCATTGGAGTTTGGCAGATCGGTGATGAAGTTGACGGACAGGTGGGACCAGGGTCTCAGAGGGATAGGCAGTGGTCGTAGAAGGCCGGCTGATAGTTCTCTGGGGGTTTTAGACTGTGCATAAACTTGACATGCCTTAACATATGTCGTAACATCATTGGTGAGTGAAGGCCACCAGAACGAGTTACGTACCAAGGCTGTAGTCCTTTGGATGCCAGGGTGTCCTCTGCTGAGGGTGGTGTGGATCCACTGAATCCTTTTTGGCGCTGAGTGTGTGGTACATAATGCTTGGTTGGAGGACATTCAGGTGTGCTCTTTGAATTTCTTCCATGATGTCCCAGCTTATGGGTGCCATGATGACAGTAGGTGGTTATATGGGCGCATTTTGGAAAGAGCATCAACTTTGCTGTTCTTACTGCCAGGGCGGTAGGAGACTGTGAATTGGAATCTTGTCAAGAAGAGTGGCCATCGGACTTTTTGTGAATTGAATCGCTTTTGCCCCCTTGATGTATTCGAGGATTTTGTGGTCGGTGATTACTTGAAACAGAGGGTCAGAACCATCCAGCCAGTGGCACCACTCTTCTAATGCAGCCTTCACGGAGAGTTTCGAACATCAAAGTGCCTTTCATAGAAGAAACCGTCCAACGGCTAGTATCCAGGGAATGGACCCCCTCAGTCGATACTGAAATTTTCAAAATGTAACGATAAGAGTCTTTCTGCAACACTGGTAGTACAGAGTAGCAACTCAATCAGGTACCCGCTGACGGGCGGCTGCTTTCAAACGTTCCCGTTCCTGTTTGGGTGCGCTTTCTGTGAAGAGCACTCGTGGTGATGTGGCTCGAGCGTACTTAGTTTCGTAAATGGACTACTAGTACTGAGCCTCATGACGCACTGTAGGCCTACTTCTGACTTGAAATAATGTTGGTTAAGTACCAAATTCCTTTCAAGGCAAGTCATATCACTCAGTGGCCATCTTTGATTGGCCATCTTTTTTTTAGTTTTATAAATGTTGTGAAAATATCAATGTGTTGCTTCTAATGTTACAAGCACTTCGACATTAGTAATACAATGGCATTATTGTTATTATTATTTTAATTTTTCATATTTTTAATTTTAAGATAGCTACTTGAACGGGTTTCAAAGTAGGAAAAGACCAAAGGGTTATTGCCACATAAGTTGCCTTGAATTTCAACAGAAGTCTAGAAGACTGTGCAATAATGTTTAATAACCGATGCTGCTGTAAATTGCAGATTATCCAGAAGAACATGGCTGACTTGTACGGTTGTGAAATGTTCTTAAGAAAAAAAGTTCACCTGTTTTTCCTCAGAACAGCTTCAGTTTCTTGGTGATGCTATCAAAAACTGCATGAAAAATGTCACTGTCAACAAAAAGATTTGGGTGTTTCCCAACCAGAAACCCTTGATGACATGTGAAGTGCAGGGCTTGACGCTTACCTTTTTCCAAGGAACACGTGCTCCTAAATTAAAAAATTTCAGAGCGCATTAAAAAACTGTAGGGGCGCAATGCAAATTTTTCAAATTAGGTGTTTTAGCTTAATAAGGGGCTATAAAGAGACATTTTACAAGCACAACTATTTAATTAATCAGAATGCAGAAAGTACACAAGATTTTTAAATAATTTTGCTTCAGACGCTATTGAATAGGCTAATTATGTATATATATTAGTTATAGTGCTATTAAACTGTATGTACATTAGGTATGTGACGGTATAAAATTTTCACAATAGTCATTGAAGCTTTTGTCACTGTATTTTATTTGATTTTTTTTATCACAATATATAATTTATAAAAAGTGAAAAAAGTGTTGTCCTCCTGACTTTATTAAAAATACACAAAAATATAAAGTAAACAAGTGTTTCAAGATTAGAGTGCAAAAGATTGTTCAAATGAACGAAAGAACAATAGGTAACACTTTACAATATGGTCCCATTTGTTAACATTAGTTAAAGCAGGCTAACATTAACTAACAATGTGCAATAGCCAATTGTTGCAGTAGTTAATATTCTTTGTTAGTTTGTTTGTTAATAAATGCAGCTTCAAAGGGCTCTAAACAATCCCAGCCGAGGAAGAAGGGTCTTATCTAGCATAACAATTGGTTATTTTCTAAAAAAAATGACAATGTATATACCTCAAACGCTCCTCTTGTCTAGCTCTGCGTGAACTCTGTTTTTTTCCAGTTCATGTATGTCGAAAAACTCCCATCTCATTTTCTCCTCCAACTTCAATATCGTCCTACATTGCTGCAGAAGGACTGATATAGGTTTAGTAATTGGACTAACTAGCTAGCTATCTGGCTAACATCTACAAATACATTACAAAATGTAGCCTTTATTTTGTTGCCTTTGTTGTCTGTTAGACTACTTTAGCCATTTCATATTGCTCACGTTTTTCTTTGTTGTAATAAGTAGGCTACTTGTTGTGGGTTGCATTTTTCTGTTTGGGAGTAGGCTATAACTCATGTCAGGTCTCTTCAATGTTTTAACAGATTCACTCATAAAATACCCACAAGGCGCATTTATTTATTATCACAATTTATTTACTGCTTATTTATGCTAATACTTATCAGCATTTATGTTATATTATAGTAACGTTTAGAAAAATCTGCATTTTCTGAATTTTTTTAGTGGGGGGCAGAAATCTAAAATCTGGCCTAGGGCACCACCTGGGACGGCCCTGCTCTCTACACACACACACATAGTGAATAAGGACATTGTGTGATAGGATCATCTGTTGTTAAATGTGCGTATGAGACTTGGCAATGATAGTGCTTGTGTAACTGTATGGAATGACAGAAAGGTGAAAAGGTGTTTAATTATTTTTATTGAGAGATAAAACTTGTCAGTGTTGGGGCTAAGTCTTTTTCTCCTCTTAGACAGTATTTCCTCTTAGAACACTCTTTCACATGGTACAGGAGGCCAGGGTACAAAGAAACTGTAATGCCAATGTACAGTACATAGATGGGGGTAGAGATGTTTCTAAATTCTCCAGTATTCAAGTGGATCTTCAGCTCTTTGTATGTTTGTCTCTGTAAGGTCAGATCGCATCAGAAGTGGCATTTGAACTTTGTTCGCTCTGGTCTACAGCACTGTCCAACAGAAGCCAAAGGTTTCCACCTAAGAAGTGTGAGGAGAAAAATATTTGATTGGAAGTGACTGTCCATGTATATTGACTGAATATAAGACATATCGACAATTATAAAATACAATAATTAAAAAATAATTAAATAAAAACTTGAGCTTGATGTGGGTTGTTGGGTTGATGATGGTGCTTCTGTTGACTGAGTGCTTGACGATTTGGATGGTCTTTCATCTTCGGCCCTGATGACATTAGCACATTCAGCTTTTAGCCGTTTGACAACCTCTGTCATTTTAGTTTAGTTGAGGAAACCGCTTTCCATATTTGCATACTCCCTATAATGGCTGACACTGAACAGAATTTTGCAAGTCTTTACTATCTTTTTTTTGCAATCCACCCAACTGTAGTCCTTTAATCACATTCTTGTGCACATGACCCAAACTTCCAAATACTAAAGTAATTAACTTACAATGATAGTCAAATTGATCAATAGCTTCAACACACACACACACACACACACACGAGAGAAAAAAGCTATAAAAATTAAAACAAATTACTTCAAGCGTATTCTTAAAATTAAGTGCCATTGTTTAAAAAAAAAATGCTTTATTGACTGATGTTTCATAGACCTTCAGTTATGTTTTAAAATTTCATGCCATTTGTATGTAATGTCACAGTATTTTCACCTCCTAAATTACTACGTAAAATGTACAATTTACTCAGGCCAATGTCATTTTTTTTGTATGACGTTAAAATTCTTTTTAGAATTATTGTACATAAATAGGTTAAGCAAAACAAAGGGGATGATTTCTGAGAACTATTTAACTGCAGGCATACATTATGGTACAGAACAAATATTTCGAGCTTCCCTTATTCGGTCCCTTATTTTATAAAGAATTGCAGTTGTACCTTATTTTCCATTTCTGAAGTTAATTGGCAAACCTAATGATGACGTAGTTATTTTTTGACTCCCCCGACAGCGGCACCTTGCTCAAACTATTTATTATCAATATTAATTTATTAACAACGTTAGTTGTTGGAGATATGGGAGCAAAAATACATTGAATTACAAGGCTGTAGAGCAGTGGCTTTCAAACCCTGGGGCGCGACTCTCGGGTGGTTGGCGAGACTTAAAAAATAGGTCGCCCGGATGATTCTTTCAAAATTGCAATGACATTGTGATAATCAGAAATATGGGCTGGACAAAATATATGTCATGTCAGAATAGATCCCTGATAGCACACGTACATCTCGGAGATGTCTATTTGACATCTGCATTTACATCTGGAAGACGTATTTTTTTAGAGTGTTTGCTCATCTGCAATGTGTCTATAGGACGTTTCCTTTTAGATGTTAAACAGACGTCTATTAGATGTCTTTAAGATGTTTATGATTTAGAATGTATGTAAAACTGACATCTGGAAGACGTCTGTCAGACATTTATAGACAGCAGATGCTATCCAGATCAAGAGATCTTTAACAGACATCTTGCAGACGTACGTGTGCTATTTGGGATGTGCATGAAGGCAAAGTACCCTCTCTAAATTCACAGAAGCACTGACAGTGATTTGATTTTGGTACAGGTCTCAAAATAGTTGAGACGGGGGCATGTTTACCATAGTGTAGCATCTCCTCTTCGTTTCAAAACAGTTTGAAGATGTCTAGGCATCGAGGTTATGAGTTTCTAGAGTTTTGGAGTTGGAATTTGGTCCCATTCTTACCTGATATAGGTTTCCAGCTGCTAAAGGGGCGCGTTTAGTGTTCCCTATCGATACTCCACTCGTACTGCGTCTTGCTAAAGACGCTATGGGAAAAAGCCTTTTTTCTCCTTTACTGAAGCCTTATTCAATCACGCAGTGAAACTGCACGATCATTGGTTCGCGCAGTGTGTTAAAAACGAACCAATGTGTCGGCAGCGGAGCTGCACGAGCCTATGGCGACGGAGCCCGCCAGAATGGGCGGGGTTATCTGGCTATATAATCGGCCGTCTCGCCATAGGATCCTCAGATTTCTTCTCCTTCAGCGACGACATCTCGCCTTCGCTGATCCCAAGAAGCCGCCTCGCCGTTGACACGCCTCGCCGCTGAGCCAGAGACCTCCTGCCAGCTGAGATGCCGCTTTCACCGCGCTCCAGCCCCGCAGAAGCCCCGGTCTGTTCGCTGCCGCCATCCGGTGAGTGCTATAAAAATGCATATTTCTCGGCGTTGTTGCAAGTGCCGCAACAGCGAGTATGGCTCGTGCAGGGAATCCTGCACGATGCAGAAGAGCAATGAGCGCGCGCCGTCTGTCTGGGTCTCGTCCACGCACTGACTGTGCGCTTACCGAGACGGAATGCTCGTTCGAGTATGAGTCTCGCTTTCCCGCTCGCTGTCCACCTCTGTGGAGGCACCTCCGCTCTCCCGTTTCTCCTCTCTCAGCAAAGCTCGGAGAATGAAACATCAGAGCCACGGAGCTTCCTGTAGCGCTCTGATCCGCCGGTATTCACATGTGAGAATCAGAGCTCCTCCTTCATTGAGCGGTTCTATTCTCTTTGGCGAACCGGAGTGGAAAGCTATGTGTGTGCGTCACTGAGACGGCGCTCGCACAGGCAGCCTGCTTTCACCGAAAGCCGGGCTTTGCCCTGATTTGCTCGCAGTCCTCTATGTAGCAGGCCCCGCCTCCCCCGCTTCTCTTCTCCCAGTCACCTCGGAGACAGGAACAGCAGCTCGCGAGGCTGAGCAATCAGGTTTGAGTGATTTTTCGCGCCGACATAGCCCCGTGTGTTTCACTCTGCATACAGCGCTTGATCTGCCAGCACATGTGGATTAGCGCCTCTCATTACATTGAGTGGCTCAATCCTTCTGTGCACATTGTAACATGCAGCACTGGGCGGCCCCGCCTCTCGCGTTTCTCTTCTCCCAGTCACCTCGGAGAAGGAGACGGATAAAAAAAAAAAAAAAGGCTTGAGTGATTTTTCGCGCCGGCATAGCCCCGCACTCTGCGTACAGTCTTTGATCTGCCAGTGTGTTTACAACAAGGATTAGCGCCTCTTGCAGCTCTTTGATCTGCCAGCGCTACTTTCATTATGAAAGCGTCAGTCTGTCCCTGCTGCCTCATGGTCCCTTTCTTCAATGAAGGTGGCCACGCCTCCCCTGCTCTAGTGTTTCTACTCTCCCAGTTATCTCGGGGAAGAAAATGCAAGCTCCAGGGTTCGAGCGATCAAGCTTGAGTGAATTTACGCCAGCGCAGCCCCGCGTTTCACTCTTTGATCTCGGCTCGCCTTCTTTAGTGAAGATGGCCCCTCCATGGCAATGAGTTTGTGGTAATACTGTTGTGAACACTGGGCCCTTTCAAAAAGCACCCACACAACTGATCGCTGTAAGGAAATAAAACACAAACATTTTCAAAAGAGAGCACATTCCTCTCCCTCTTATCACGAGCTTCAGGTCCCTGCTAGGCGGCCTGCCACTCGAAACAAATTCAACCCCTGACCACACGGGCCGAGGCCTGGCAGGCCATCCCCGGATTGTCAGAGTGGGATACAAGGATAATAGAATGAGGCTATGGGTTTCCTCTTCCTCCTCTCACGAGCAGTCGATCGCTCGAGTTTATCCAGCCCCTTGCCACGCGGGCCAAGGCCTGGAGGGCCATCCCCGGAGTGTCAGAATGGGTTATACGGACAATAGAACGAGGTTACTCACTCCAATTCGCTCGCAGACCCCCGCGCTTCAGCGGCGTGGTCTCCAATTCTGTAGACGGCGAGAATGCTCACGTTCTACGTTCAGAAGTGATGACGCTGCTGGAAAAAGGAGCCATAGAAATGGTTCCTCCAGCTCAGAGCGAATCAGGCTTTTTCAGCCATTACTTCCTCGTTCCCAAGAAGGATGGCGGCCTCCGGCCCATCCTCGATCTCAGACGCCTGAATCGCGCCCTCATGAGGAGGTCGTTCAGGATGATCACACTGAAGCAGATCCTCGCGCAAATTCGCTCAGAGGACTGGTTCTGTTCCCTGGACCTGAAAGACGCATACTTTCACGTCCAGATAGACCCCCCATCACAGACGATTCTTGAGATTCGCCTTCGAGGGAGTGGCTTATCAGTACACGGTCCTTCCTTTTGGACTGTCCCTGGCCCCACGCACTTTTACGAAGTGCATGGACGCGGCTCTTTCCCCTCTCAGGCAGATGGGAATCCGCATTCTCAATTACCTCGACGGCTGGCTCATTCTGACCCAGTCAGAGGTACAACTACTCTCACACAGAGCCCTCCTCCTCAGCCACCTAGAATGCCTGGGGCTCAGGGTCAATTTTGCCAAGAGCGCGCTGTTTCCCAGCCGATGGGTGTCGTTTCTGGGAACAGTTTTGGACTCGGCTCAGATGAGAGCTGTGCTAGCGCTGGAACGCGCTCTGGCCATTCAAAAGCTCGCAGCCTCCTTCCAGAGCAGCACCGCTCGCCCCGTCAAAGCGTTTCAGAGGATGCTGGGCCTCATGGCAGCAGCATCGCCGGTGCTACAGTTGGGCCTGCTTCGCATGCGGCCCCTTCAGCGCTGGTTGAAACCACGGGTTCCGCGACACGGTCGCCTACACATCAGGGTGAGCCAGGCCTGTGTAACGGCCCTGGCCCCCTGAAAGAACCCACGATGGTTCAGAAAGGGTGTGACCATAGGGATGGTCTGCAGCAGGAAAGTTGTCACGACAGACGCCTCCAACATGGTTGGGGGGGGGCGCTGTGCGAAGGCAAACCGACCTTTGGCCTTTTGTCGAAGGCGGAGCGGAACCTCCACATCAACTGCTTAGAAATGCTAGCAGTGTGTCGAGCCTGCCAGTTTTTCCTGCCAGAGCTAAAGGAACGACATGTGCTGGTCCGCTCAGACAACATGTCTGTGGTGTCCTACGTAAATCACCAGGGAGGTCTCTCCTCGCAGCGCCTCTTCCTTATGGTAGAGTGACTTCTGGAGTGGGCTCAGCTCAACTTGTGCTCGCTGAGAGCAGCACATTTGCCGGGCAGATTGAACCAAGGAGCGGATGTGTTATCACGGAGCAACGTCCCCTCAGAAGAGTGGATGCTCCATCCGCAGACGGTTAGAATGATCTGGAGAATCTTTGGCAAGGCCGAAGTAGACCTTTTCTACTCCAAAGACAACTCTCACTGCCCAGCCTATTATTCGAAGGTCAAGGACGCGTTGGCCCACGACTGGCCCAACCTCCTCCTTTATGCATTCCCTCCGATCGCTCTGATTCCTCAGGTCATCAGGCGAATCAGGGATCAACGACACAAGGTCTTGTTGGTGGCCCCCCTGTGGGAGAACCAGCCTTGGATGTCAGAGCTGACCCAGCTGCTAACCGCAGCCCCCTGGCCCGTGCCCCTGAGACGAGACCTCCTCTCTCAGGCGAACGGTTTATTGTGGCACCCTCGTCCCGAACTGTGGGCGCTTCACCTCTGGCCGCTCAACGGGAGCTTACCAGCCTCCCAGAGCGAGTGCTAAATACCATTTCTGAGGCTAGAGCCCCGTCTACGAGACGCCACTATGCCCTTAAATGGGCGATTTCTCCGAATGGTGTTTAACCGCGGTGAGGACCCCCCTGCTTCTGAGTTGGCGGTGATTCTGTCCTCCCTGCAGGAACTGCTGGATAAAGGACGCTCTCCCTCCACACTCAGGGTGTTCGTATCGGCTATAGCGGCCTTTCACGCCCCTATTGCGGGCCAATCAGTGGGCAGGAACAATGCTGTTGTCTGCATTCTGAGGGGTGCCAAGAGGCTGAATCCGCCTCGGCCCCTTACTGTCCCTACGTGGGACTTACCCACTGTGCTGAGGGCCCTGAGGGGACCTCCTTTTCAGCCGCTCCAGTCCACGAACCTTCAGTCACTGTCGCTGAAGACTGCTCTGCTACTAGCACTAGCGTCAGTCAAGCGAGTAGGAGACCTGCAGGCGCTCTCTGTGAGCCCTGCCTGCCTGGAATTTGGGCCAAACGACTCCAAGGTCATCCTAAAACCAAGGAATGGATACGTACCTAAGGTACTTTCCACTCCGTTCAGAGCTCAGGTCATCACACTCTCCGCGCTTCCTCCCTCCGAGGTGGACCGGGAGTTAATTTTGTTATGCCCTGTTAGAGGATCTACTTAACCCTACGGATCTACTTTGAGCGTTACGCCTCCTTCAGGCGCACGGAACAGCTCTTTGTTAGCTTCGGTAACCGCGCCAAAGGGCTTCCGGTCACGAAGCAGAGACTCTCTAAGTGGATAGTGGATGCCGTTACGCTGGCTTACTCTTCCTTGGGCCTTCAATGCCCCATTGAAGTACGAGCCATTTCGACTAGAGGCATTGCCTCGTCATGGGCCTGGTCTAGCAGTGTGTCCATTACAGACATTTGTGTGGCGGCCGGCTGGGCCTCGCGTGCCCACATTTGCAAAGTTTTATATGCTGGATGTACCGGCCTTGCAGGCCAGGGTCCTATCTGCTTAGATGAGTATGACTTACGTGGTGGGAACAACCCTAACGGAGAACTCTTGACTGCACGGGCACTCAAGCTCTCTGATGGGTTCCTTACATATCTCAGCCCTGAAAGTGCTGAGTATGTGAGGAATACATGGAATGACCCGGGCCGAGCGTGACCTCTATGAGCTCAGCTCGCTTTAGCCCGAGTATACTACTTCCCTCTGAGCATGGAATGCTTATGGAGGTATTTTACACAGTCGTTCCTCTACCATAGCACGGCGTGATTGAATTGTGTTCCCATAGCGTCTTTAGCAAGACGCAGTACGAGTGGAGTATCGATAGGGAACGTACTCGGTCACTATCGTAACCTCGGTTCCCTGAGATACGGAACGAGTACCGCGTACTTTGCCGTGCCAGGTAGCTGCACGACTCATTCGTCGCTTCAGTCAAAGTAAACCTGAGGATCCTATGGCGAGACAGCCGATTATATAGCCAGATAACCCCGCCCATTCTGGCGGGATCTGGCGGGCTCCGTCGCCATAGGCTCGTACAGCTCCGCTGCTGACACATTGGTTCACACACTGCATGAACCAATGATCGTGCAGTTTCACTGCGTGATTGAATAAGGCTTCAGTAAAGGAGAAAAAAGGCTTTTTCCCATAGCGTCTTTAGCAAGACGCAGTACTCGTTCCGTATCTCAGGGAACCGAGGTTACGATAGTAACCGAGTACGTTTTTCAGCAAGTGTTCCCGGAGGGGCCCCCCTCGGTGGATTTTGCGATCGATTCTGGGGTAGAGATGGGTATCGTTTACATTTTATCGATACTGATACGATACTTATCAATACAGTTATCCATACTACTCTCTATAATTTTGTGCAAACATAAATGATGTAAAAAGATGTTGAAAATTTCAAGTTATTTTATTACTGCAGTTTACATATGCCTCCAAGCAAACCGAAAAAGGCACATAAAGCTCTTTTTTTTATATAAAAAGGCCCTTCAAAGCGAGCGAGCGAGAGAGAGATTTCCTCAGCATACCATAGCACAACATATTTGAACATCGTGTGCATAGGAGCACAACAGAATGTAATGGAGAATTCTGGCGTCTCTATTTTTATTAAAGAAAATTTAAATGTTGACTTTCTCAGGGAGCGGGCGTGATTTCTCCTAACAGAGTGTCCCTCTATGCTTTAGATGTTTTATGTTTTATCTCTGTTTTTATCTACATGATAAAAAAAGGGTTATTTTTAATATGTACACTTATTTATAGTGATTCTCCAATCAGGATTTTTACAGACATTCATTCAGGTCCTGAGTTTCATTTTTGAAAAAGGGGTGAATTCCCCTCTTAGATGATTCTTGTGGGAGGGAGGATTTTTTTTTTTGAGTGGTGGAGGGGGGAATTTTTAGACTTTTTTTCCCCAAAAAATATGTAATTAAATGTTTGATCATGCTATGTATTTTTGTTTTTACAATGGGGCAATTGTTGAGAGTGCACACTGGAGAGCGCACGAGTGCTGAATAGTTTAAATACTGGCAAACTTAAAGAAATGCAATTATAAACTTTAGTGATGATGCATGTCAATCGTGCAGTGTGCAGCTCGTTTATAGTGCAGACGCGATGTGGTGATATGAAGCCATTTGTTGTGCATTAACATTGAACATTGTAGTATGAACATTGGGACGCAGGTCATGAAATCACAGGTAGGTGAACTTGATCAGCGTTTGAGGTAAACTCTGCAGGGCAGTGGCCCTCCAGGACTGGATTTGAGGAAACCTGCTCTCAGTCAAGGAACTCATGTCCTCGTAAGTCCATTGCAAAATGGCACTTGAATCAGATTTGTCCTGAACTTTTCCTAAAAGTCAGATGTACAGACATTGATGTGTTTGACACCTTTGCAGAATCTGGTTCTCAAGATGTGCACAGTACTGAGGAAAGTCTTCTATATCCACCTGACAGAAATGCTTTGACTGCAATTGTCCTTTACTTGCTGAACAACAAGAAATTGTCCTGCTGTCCTGCCAAAGGATGCTTGTTCAACACAGAACATGGAGACACTGCCCAGGCACCTCATTCCACAGGAAACCTTTTGCGCTGTATGCCCAGGAAAGATTCCTCTTTTGGAACCGATCTTAATTACACAGAAGAAAAGATTGTCATGTTCCCTGGCATATTGGAAGGTGTGTATGATTTAGGAATACATTATTGTTTCTCAGGTTTATTTCATAAGCACAGGCCCTACATGTAGTTAAATTACAGCCTACAGTGATCCCATGGCTAATACATAATTATTTTCCTTCCATTTTTACCGATGCCAGGAATGGGCAGAGGGATGCATCTGTAACTTTGCCTGTTCTTGAGACAGTCTGTACAGGTAATCTTCACTTATTCACAACTTTAATGCACCCATCCTATTTTAATAAACATGTGACTTGCATGTTTTTATCACATACCATTTTAATCATTATTTTAAAGAGTCTTTGATGTAAGTATTTGGATAGTTGAAGACTTTATAAACAAGCATACCCAGGTAAAAAAAGAAATACACTTAAGCTATACAGATATCTACTGTATGTATTTATTATATTTTTATTTTACTATATCTAAGTGCATAATAAATGTGCTATTTTGGAGCAACTTTAAGTATGTTAAGTGCTCTTTAGGATATGCTTAAGATGAACTTTAAAGGGATAGTTCACCCAAAAATGAAAATTTAATGTGTATCTGCTTACCCCCGGGGCATCCAAGATGTAGGTGATTTTGCTTCTTCAGTAGAACACAGACAAAGATTTTTAACTCAAACCATTGCAGTCTGTCAGTCATATAATGCCAGTCAATGGGACCCACGGCTCTGAGAAAGAAAAAAAACCATACACAGACAAGACCAAATTAAACCCTGCGGCTCGTGACAATTTAATGAGGTCTAAAAACACCAAACGATTGTTCTGTGCAAGAAATGGAACAGTATTTATATAGTTTTTTTTACCTCTGATCCAATGCAATGTCCAACTGTCCTGAGCACGTTCACACAACAGCCGGCGCGTGACTTATCTTCTTCTTGCTTTACGGTGGATCGCAGACTCTATCTCTATCTCTCAGACCGCCATCTATCTCTCAAATGGACCATTGACACGCCTAATTGAGATTGTAGATAGAGTGTCAATGAAAACTTTTGATTTGATAGTTAAACGTGTATGTTAATGAATTCCAATCATTCGTAAATAGGGCGCTCGTGCACGCTCGTTCACAATTAGCATAATCCCCAACTATGAATTACAGCTACGCAAATTGCGTGTCCAGGAACACAGTGGAATATTCTGGACTACTTTCTCAGGTTTGGCTCCAGTATATTGCATAAATGCAAAAATGACTAATAGGCCATATGCCGAACAATAAATATTCAATAACGTGTGTCCACCAAAGAGTTTTTAGCCAGCTTAAAAAAGTCAGGCACTCTTAAAATGACCTGCTTGTGGCGCTTGAAAACGTTTTCGTGCACAAAAAGACACTTCAGTTGCAGTTTCGAGACACTTTAGTTGCTATGATTTGGAATATCCATAGCAGCAACGTATTACTAGTATCTAATTTTTAAGAACTACTGGATATAAAAAAGCAGTAACCAGTAATATTGACTTCTCCATTGCTGTAGGCAGTCATTGTACAAGTAGGATGGTTGGTCGCTATTTGTCTCACCCGTCCTGTATTTACAGCTGGGTAAATAGTGACAGTGAGGAGCACTGAGTTTTACGGTTATCAAATAAAAAACATTCCAAAAGAGGGTAAATGAAGTGCTGTCACGTCGTAAAAAGGTTCAGGAAGCAGTAGCGAGGGAAACGAGAGCTTTATTAAAAGCCAGACGGAAACACAGGTGGAAACACAGGATGATGGTGATGACGCAGGAACCGTGATGGACACACAGATGGCCGAAGTGAAGAGATAATCCGTGAGTGCTGAGTGATCCGGAACAGAGAACGCCAACAGGAACGGGAAACAGGTGACCACACTGGAAGACATCAACAACGATCTGGCAACGGCTAGAAGAACTGGTGAGTATAAGTAGCTGAGATGATGAGCTGCAGCAGGTGCTGCAAACGAGACACAGCCGAGACAAATCAGCGGTGATGGGCAGGTCACGCCCACAAGCACCTACACACAACATGACAACACTGACACGAGACGAGGAGAAAGCAATGGATTAGTGAACCGTGACAAGTGCATCAAAATTCAGTGTCATCAAGAACACAATGTTTTTATTTACACGTGGTAGGGAGCAGGGGCTCGTTCTTCGTACGTTGCTTAAAACATCCGAGATCAAATGAGACATCCGAGATGATTTCATCGTGCTAGTCATGATCCGGCCTTCGAACACACCTGTTGTTGATGATTAGTATCGCTGGATTGAGTTATCTTAGATAACTGCGCTGGTTTAAAAGGGGATATGTATCGATAGTAGAAACACTGATCAGCAACGCTGTTATTGGTTGCCCACAATGGCCAAAGAGCGCGCCCACTTTTTCTCTGCGGCAGAACAAGAACTCTTGATGGAGGGCTATGGGGAGTTCCAAAATTTAATAAAAACGACAGGGAACACCTCAAAGGCTGCAAAAGCCAGGAGAGAGGGCTGGCAAAAAGTTGCAGACAAATTAAATGCGTAAGTAGTGATTGTGTTAGAGGTTTTCAATCAGTTATTACAGTATATGTACATTAAACATTTTCATACTTTAATCTTTCATATTAGAGCCTCCACAGGACCCACTAGAAATTGGGAACAAGTAAAGGTGAAATACAAGAATATTCTACAAAATGGTAATAATTAACTAAAATAATAACTAAAAAGTTTCTATGTTTCTTTTCCTGTGTACCTCATTGTAATTAATTTTTATTTCTTTCTCTATTTCTGTGCAGTTTTACATAACACACCCACACTTTTACCTGTTCCCATGCAAGTGGTGGCTGAAGCATGTGCAGTAAGTGGACTTGTCCTTTTTTTTGTTTTTCTCAATGGTGAAATCAATATCAATAGTGGAGACACCGTATCACTTTGTCATACCATTTATTTTCATTGCACAGGGCAGTGAAGAGACCCTCTCGGATGAGTGTCCTTTGGAGGAAGTACCTGTAAGTGCATAACTACACATAAAAATGCACTATATAACATACCCTATAAACTTATCAACTAATGTCCTTTATATTTTTGACCGCAATATGAGTTGCAGGAGTCTGCACAGAGGCCTGCAGAGAGGGAGTCTGCACAGAGAACTGATACAGAGGTGGACAGTGTTGCATTGTTTTTTTACTTTCAGTTTTAATTTAATTAATTCAATTTATTTTCTCTGCAAATGGCACAGGGTGACATCCGTTCCCTCTATAAACGTAGCCTACAGCAAAAGGTTGAATATTTGCATTTAAAAAAAACAAAAACTGAGGGGAGAAATGGAGCTCCAAGAGCTAATGAAGAAGAAAATTGCTCTAGAAATAGAGTTGCTGCAAAAGGAACTTCAGAGTAAGTACTAAAACACTTCACATTTCAGAGCACTACTGTTGACCTTGCATAACAATATCTCTTTACAGGCAAAAGATGACCCTAATTTTATTTTATTTTTTCTCAAAGAACAACTAATAAAAATCATTGAATCCATATTTGCCTTGTCTTTTTATTTATTTGTCTTAATTTTTATTAAATTATTCTCAAAAATGGTGTTCCACAATCCTGTCCCGTGTAGCTCTGCCACTAGGTTGATCCAAGTGCACTGGCTGGAGGTCATCATCAGGCTGCAGTTCCACTACAGGGGTCCTCTCCTTTCTAATGGTGGCAATGTTGTGTAATACAGCACATGCGACAATAATGCCGCATGCCCTGTCAGGTGCAACCCTCAGACTTTTCAGACACTGAAATCTTCCCTTTAGTTGCCCAAAGGTCATTCCAATGCGTGCCCTTGTCCTGGCTAGAGCTGCATTGTAACTGGTTTGTGGTCCAGGGAATGGAGTCATAAAATACTGCCTACAGGCGTAGCCCCTGTCTCCAACCAGGATCCCATCGTAATCACCTGTACAATGGTAAAATGCAGTTCTGTTAGGCCCACAATAAGTGTGTGTAATACAGTGAGCATGACATTAATATCCTTACCACGTTCAAATAATGTGCATAACTGTGACATTTGGCTTCCACATTTGTGATATGACACCTAGAGTCTAAGACATTGTAGTCAATCAACTGCATACTTATGGAATACATTGTATATATTACCAATATAAAATATTAAGAATATTTATACTTAACTCACCTGCACATTTATACTGTGAACCCCCTTTCGGTTCACAAAATCCCCTTCATTTGGGGCCTGGTGGGGCCTTGATATGAATGTGTGTGCAGTCTATGGCACCAATCACATTAGGGAAGCCTGGGGGACAATCGATTTATATTTACTAGTGTGGTCATATTCATACGATCTTCATTAACAAGTAGAATGTACCTGCAATTGCGAAATAGCTCTGTTTTACAACTTGGGGTCTTAAGTGGCTTGGAAAGACTACAAAAACACCTAAAAACTGCTTTAGCGCCAGGTAAACTTTACGAATGGCACGACAGACAGCACTTTTGGCCAAGTTCTCCGCATCCCCAATAGTGTACAGGAAAGTGCCACACGCAAAGAATCTCAACGCGATGCACACAGTTTGTGCTGTGGTTAAAGCCCGACTCCGACGAGTAGAACTTTTAATATGAGGTTCTAACAAGTTTATTATGTAAATGACACCCTCACGTGAAAAACGATATCTTTCAAAAAGTACACTATCGCGCTGTGCTAATGGATCCTGTCTGTGTCGCAAAACGCGATTAATTCTAAAAGCTCTGCGAATTATCCTCGCACCTTCCGCAACAGGTTGCTCTCGTAAAAACGGGCAAGACATGGCTGCGACAGACTTCCCTATCTCCTCCGCTTATAAAGCCGCGATCTAATCCTGTTTACATGAAATAAGCCTGCTCCCGAGCAGGTATAAGCTTGCGCACCTGTTGCTATGACAGCAAGTCCAGGATGAGCGTCGAAGAACCAAACAATCCAAGATCATGCCAAATCGTCAACAATCAAATCCAGCTAACTGAGTTAGCGACGTACGAAGAACGAGCCCCAGGTGTACATTTATTTTGTACCAACTAACAATTTGAAAATATTAACATTTTCATGAATTCGAAAGTTTACGTCAGAATGGCTTTACGAACGATTTACACAGAAATTTGTTCTGCTCATGTTCCATTGTTTGTTTTATTTTAGTTATAAATCTGTGCATCAGCGCGTCTGTTGTTGCATGTTCGGACGTTTCAATGCTGCTGTTTTGCTTTGAGGTTGTTGTTTTTTTCTTCTTGTTTTGTTCTGCAGCTTGCTTGCCAGCGTGCTTGTGGGGTGCTGCAGTGTCCCGTCCTTTGCGGGTTTCTAACTTGCAATTGTTGCTTGCTGTTTAAGTCTTTTTTTTGTTTTGTTTTGTGTGTTTGTTTCGTATTCCTGGTGAAATAAGATAATTGTGCTCCTAGTGTACAAACTGGTATCATTTTAGTAGTTTAAACTGATTGTGGTGCTTGACTTTGGAGCTAGTGTTCCAGGTTTAAATGTTGGGTTTCCATTTTTCTTTTTCTTTTTTCTTTTCCTTGAAGAACAGAATTTGTCAAATTGATTTGTGAATTGATAGAAATTATATATATCCTTGTAGGTTTAAGAGTGAAATGGGGAAAAATTATTTTCTATATACTAGTTCTGTTGCTTGGAATAAATTACCTGGGTATATACAAGAAGAAAGTATTTTTAGAAGGGAAGTTAAAAAATGGTTGTTTTATCATTGATGTTTTCTGAAGTGTGGGCGATGAGTTTCTGAATTTGATGTGTATTTGCACTCCATTTATGTTTTGTTCGACAATTTTTGAGATATTTGAGGACCACAATGGAAATAAGCCGAATGGCTTTTTTGTGTATTTTATCCTCGACATTATTTTGAAATGTGTATGAACTAGTCTTTTTTTGGACTTTTTATATAATGTTCTAAATTTTGTCAAATAAACAAACAAACAAAATAGTCTTTTTCTTCTTTTTGTTAATTGTGTTGTAGTGTTATATCAGCTTGAATTGTGCTTTTCTTTATTTTTTTTGGTGTGGGAGTCATTTTCAAATTTTGCAGTTTTCCTTTTTCATATTTTTGAGTGGAATTCACTTCTGTGCGAGTGATTCTTTTTTGGGGAAATGTGTGGGCCTCTGGAAGGCCTAGTCTTTAGCCTGCCTTACTACTGGTGAGCCCCAGTTCCTTGCGTTAGTTTATTTGTATTTGTTCTTTCATTTGTTTCTTTGTTTATTTGCTCCTGCGTCAGTCTAACCGAGACTTGTCATAGCACTTGCATGTTGTTGCTCTTTTGTTGGTCTTGATTTGCATTTTTAAGTCGCTTTGGATAAAAGCGTCTGCTAAATGACTAAATGTAATGTAATGTAAATATATATATATATATATATAATATGTATATGTGTGTGTGTGTATATACAGCATATATATGTGTATATACACACATATACATACACACACACACACACGCACACACACACACACACACACACACACAGTGTTGGGGAAAGTTACTTTTAAAAGTAATGCATTACAGTATTGCGTTACTCCCTAAAAAAGTAACTAATTACGTTACTTAGCTACTTTTTATGGAAATTAATGCGTTAGTTACACAGCGCACTGTCAAATGCCCACGAGCAGAATTATCTGTATTCATATGGCAATTTTCTTAGTGGTTTGGTCTCTTGAAACCACGATACTTGTGCAAAAATATTGAATAAAATATGTTGAATGAATGTAAAATGCTTTCTTTGTTGGGATAAGAAGGTTCATCTATTGGAACTTAGAAAATAAGAGCAAACAATTTTAAGATCAAATCATTTTAAATGTAGGTTTGTCTAAAAGAAAGAATAATCTTTTATCTGGTTTAGTTGTTTTTAAAAATAAATCAAATCTCTTTTTTAAAAACATTGCATCAAACTTAATAGGTAAGCTGATTATCATTTCATCGTGCATTCATCACATATTTATCAGACTTGTAAAAGTATCATGACCCTTCGTAGAAGTACTAAAAGTAAATCTTATAAAACAATGAGCATCGATTAATAACTTTGTTAGAACACAACTGATATGAAACTAAAGCCTGAATAAAAGCTTACCAGATGTAAAGCAATTTTATGCCTTTAAATCATACTTGATTTTGGAAAAAGTTTGAAAACTAGCTATCTGAACTGCTGACCTTCCTGAATGCTGTCTGTGTGTGTGTGTGTGTGTGTGTGTGTGTGTGTGTTTGTGTGTGTGCGTTTTTGTGACATGAGGACATAAATTTGTATAATGACACAGGTATAACAAGGTGAAGGTGACTTTTCAGGACATTGACCCATGTCCCCACTTTTCAAAATGCATATAAATCATACAGAGTGAGCTTTTTTGTCTCCTGTGAGGGCTAAGTTTAGGTGTAGGACAATAGCACATACAGTTTGTACAGTATAAAAACCATTACGTTATGATGTGTTAAATAAATGTTGAATACTTGTTAATTTATGATTAATGATCAATGTTTTGTTTTGCTTTGCTTTAGTAACATGTTTGTTCCTTAATAAAAATAAAACACGGTTTTTACTTGAGTCTCTTTTTAGCTTGAAATGTTTGTTTTTATTAGTGGTGGGCCGTTATCGGCGTTAACGTGAGACTCTTATCGGGCGATTAAAAAGAAAAATATCGCCGTTAATCTATTCTCAAAGTTGGGTTGGGAGCTGGGTCTATACTACGCAAGCTATGATGACTTTCACCTTGATATTTTAGCGCGGATGTATACCTAGCCGAATTGCACTGTAGGGGGCGAGAACGAGTCTTCGTGTGTTTGCTTCAGGGAAATTTTATTTTTAAGAAGCTTCCCAATGGAAACCTCGACAAGACTAAGGTTGTTTGCACCTTGTGCAATGCGGAATTAGTTTACTGTAGGAGTTATTCCAGTCTCCTAAACGCAAAGCATCCCTTAGCTAATGCAGAAGATGCCGGGCCAAGCACTGATGTAGCGCAGGGGAAGAGTCGTCGTCAAACTACTATGTTTGAGTGCAACCGAGGCAAGCCCGTCAGCACAGCTCTATCAGCCAAGCTAACTAATCTCCTCGCTCAGTGGATTGCTATCAGCTGCCGGCTCATCAGCGTGGTTGAAGATGATGGGCTCGAGCTTGTTCTCCAGGCGGCCACAGGTGACCCATCTTACAAATTACCTGCGAGGCGAACTATCATGAGGAGAATACATGACCAGCACGCCGCAGAGAAAGCCGCAAAAGATGAGAAGATGGTAGAGGCGAGGTGTGTAGCACTGACTGGGGACCACTGGACATCTGTCAACAACGAAAACTACCTCGGCGTTACTGTACACCTCATCGATGCCAGCTGGGAACTTCACTCCTTCGCTTTAGGTAGGCTACGTTATGTCATTTTAAATTACATAATTTAATTTAATTACTTACCCTATTAATTACCACGACACCACGAATTCGACAAGTTCAGGAGCCACTCGTGCAAGATGTTCCAACATGGTGGAATTCCACCCTTGAGATGATCAAGCGCTTGAGGCGCAACAGAGACGCACTGCACACAACGCTGTCTCAGCAGAAGCACAATCTGGCCCTCCCAACAAATGCTGAATATGAGAAGTTGGCAAAGCTAGAGAAACTGCTGGAGCCATGCAGGTATGGTCTACAAAGATAGCGTGTTCATGAATTGGCATACAAGTTATTTTAAATGTCACTTTGTATTTAAGAAACACGTGCCCTTAAATGTAATGTGATTAAGAACTTTTAAAAAATGTGTAATCTGAGTTAAATGAATCAGTCATTAATTATTTATTGCTCTGTTTATGTCTGTAACACATGATCAACACATGATCGAAGTGAAAATGTCCTCAAACACACCTAACCAACGCATCTATGACAAAAAGAATGTCGGTCTTTACTGTGAGAAGCCTTATGCAAAAATCACAAGACATCTCAAACAGAAACATTCTGGAGAAGTTGAAATTGCAAAGGCCCTGTCATATAAGCAAGGCTCACCCATGGAAAATCTTTTATTAACAAAAGTAAGGAACATGGGAAATTACCACCATAATAGTGCAGTCCTATCCACTGGAAAAGGGGAGGTCATACCAAAAAGGCAAGCAATGTATATGTCAACAGCAACTGACTATCTGCCTTGCAAGTTTTGCTTTGCTATGTATGTCAAAACAGACCTCTGGAGACACCATAAGCGTTGCAAATTACAAGTAAGAGAGAATATGCCGGGGAGGCGGAAGGTTCAGGCAAGCTGTTCCCTGGTGATAAAATCGGACTCATTAAGTCTATCACTGGGTGAGAGAATGTTTCTAAAAAATGGCGAAGTTGGACGACACCGGGCCGATATTAGAAATAAGATGAGGGAACTTGCCAGACTACTTCTTGTGGCAAGAGCCATTGATAAGGACATTGTTGCTTTGAAGGACTTGATCAACCCAGCAAAGTTTAACACAGTACTTGAAGCTGTGAAAAAGATGACTGGATTTGATGAATCGACAAACAGATTTTCAGTTCCATCAACAGCACTGAAACTACGACATTCCCTTGTTAAAGTGTCACATATTTTGCAGGGGGAGGCTTTACGCCAAGAGGACGAAGCTTTAAAGGGAAGAGCAGAGCACTTTAGTAAGTTAATTGAACTGGAATGGACAATCCATGTGTCATCAAATGCACTAAAAACATTATACCAGAAAAAATAGAATAGCCCGCAAATTCTGCCTCTAGCAGAAGACATCAGGAAGCGTCAGAATCATTTAAAGTGCCTCGAGGAGGTCAACAAAAAAGCACTCATTGACCATCCATCCCAAAGGTCGTGGAGTGATCTCTCCCAAGTGACTCTGGCACAGCTAATTTTGTTCAATCGACGTCGTGAAGGTGAGGTTTCTAGGATGGAGGTTACAACATATGTGCAGAGAAACCAAACCAATATGCAGGATGAAATTTTGGAGAGCCTATCACGTTTTGAGAAGAAACTATGTGAGAATCTCACCAGAGTAGAGGTACGAGGGAAGAGAGGTCGGAAAGTGCCAATACTATTACCAGCAAATGTAAAGGAATCAGTGGAACTTCTAATTAAAACTAGAGAAGACGCTGGGATTTCCCCTAGTAATCCCTACATATTTACAGTAATTTGATTATAGATCACAAGAGAACATGCGTGGATGTGACAGCTTAAAGCGATATGCCAAAAGCTGTGGGGCTAAACATCCAGAGAACATCACTTCCACTAAGTTGAGAAAACATGTTGCCACAGTATCTCAGTTACTCAACTTAAAAACACACGAACTTGACCAGCTTGCCACATTTATGGGACATGACATTGATGTCACTCTTCAGGGAGTTTTATAGACTCCTTGAAGAAACGTTGCAAATGGCAAAAGTGAGCAGAATTATTTTTGCCTTGCAAAACGGAATCAGCAAATTTCAAGGAAAATCTCTGGAGGACATAACGCCTAACATAAATTGTAAGTAAATGATTTCTGTGTATTGTTCTTTTTAAACAAGGCAAAAGCTCTGTACTTGCTTAAAACTTTTTCAGTTTTACATAATGTGATTTACATAAGTATTTAATCATTTTGTTACAGTTGAAGAGGACTCCAGCTCAGAGTCAGAGGATGTTCATTCTAAAAAACAGACAAGTCAAGAGGCTAAGTTTTTATTTTGAATTTTTGACATAAGAATTAAAAATTCTATACATTAAATGCAACATGGCTTTGATTTATTCTGCCATTTGAAGTGTTGTTCTCTATGTGGTTTCAGAAAATTCTGATACTGAGGACGATCCTTCTGAAATAAGGGCTCTTAACTCTGGAAAGACTTCAGCCTCAGGAGAGGCAGTTGGATATACGAGTAATCCACAACTGCCATTAAATCAAAAAGGTATGTTATTCCATTCACTATAAACCATACAGAAGATCTTGACATTTGTTTTTAGAATTGACCATGGTGTATTATGTTTTCAACTTTAAATTTAGCTTATTCATTCCCTCATATATTTAATAACTAAATTTCTTTCTCTTCTCCTTTTTTTAAAAGAAATAGTAAAACCCAGAAAGCCCTGGTCAGGAACAGAGAGGAAAGTCATAGAACACTATTTCAAGAACAACATTAAAGAAATGAAGGCTCCTGGAAAAGTGGACTGTGAAAAATGCTTAAATGAAAACAAGATTTTAAAGGATAATGGAAGAGATTGGAAAGCAGTTAAATACTTTGTGCGCAACAGAATAACTTCGATGAAGAGAAATTTGGGTCAACAGTATCGGGCCCTATATCCCTGAGAGCTTGCGATGTGGAGTATCAATGTTGAATGTCACAATACTGAGAGCTCGTGATGCACCACACACCTTACGAACAACCCATATTTCTGAGAAAACGTTGGCCAATTCTGAGTGTGCTCCACACAGGTGATTGGGCTTGACAAACCACCTGTACGAGTCACACTCCTTTCCTTTCCATATGCACCAACACTTCACGTTTCTGGGGAATATTGTGCAACCCAAATGAGCATCAGTGTGTCATAGCATTGAAATTATTGACTACAGCTGGTTTTAGATACATGTCTAAACATTTTAAGCAACAAAGCCTATTCTGTTTGGGCCTCTCAGTTTTTAAATGCCTAGCTATGACTTTGACTTAAGCCACTTTAAAATTGCACAAATTTATTATTATTGTTACTATTTTCATTTTTAGTTTTATTTATACAATCTATTACCAACTTTAATTTGTCTTTTTTCATTGTTATTTTACACAAAGCAAAACGCTGCTTATTTGAAAAGTACTATAGAAATAATTATTTATAGTATTATATAATGTTATTGATATTATTATTGTATACCTGTAGCCACTCATCACTGACGGTGGAAAGTCTGCACTACCGTAAGGGGTGGGGGCGAATCACTTGGAAAACCATCCCACACACCATTAGGAGTGTGTGTGCACTTTAAATAAATTCTGCCTTGATTTCATTAAAGTTTCTTGTTCATTGTGTGTGTGTGTGTTCCAATGCAACAAGTCAACATGTGCAATAAGTGCTTTTAACAACTGCCAATGTTAAAATGTTTTATCATCTGAGTCAGGTACCATATTTCCCTAGCTAACTGATCTTGCAAATCTTACCATAAAGGTAACACTTTCTGCTTATATTTAACTTATAAATATAAGATTTTACGGTGCAAATGTAAGTTTGGTTAAGTGATTTTAAATAATATTCTTCACTTGAACAAAATCAGTTAATTTCGCTTTCATTGCTACGGCACTTTTGGCTCACTGTACAAAATTGAAAGGATTTTTAGGCTGGTTTGGCTATTGCTACCGGAATGGTGAATCCATTAAAACTCATTCAGTCATCAATCTCATGTTTCCAGTTTATTTCTCAACATGTAGGAGTAGACATTTCTTTGATACCAAGTGCTGGTAATTGTTGGTTTCTGATAACCCATAAACAAATAGAAACAATATAACATTAACACAAATCAACTTGAACAAATCAAGTAAATCAAAAGAAACTTACATTGTCATCAACACAACAATTCCACACAGGCCATGTGAGTAGAGAGGCTTCTCGCACAAACAGAGGCTTGATTAATAAAAGGCCACAGGTGATCTTATCACGACTCAGTCAACCAATCAGGTCACAGTATAATTTTCTACAGCCGCCCCCAAATGTGTTAACATTTGCATACAAGAAAATTCATACTACTGTAAATTCATACTACTGTACTGTACTATTCATACTACTTAAAGCTTCCCATCACTCAGAATTTCAGCAACTCTGATTCTCCCATCAGAACTTGATAAAGTCTTGCTAACGGTCCCTACCAGCCAGCGTCCACGAGGAAGCTGGGGGTCCACAATCATAACCTTTGTTAAGGGCACAATAGGATTTCCATCAAATTTCCACTTTTGACGAATCTGAAGATTCGGAAGATAATCCTTAATGAAACTGGCCCAGAATCGATCTGCAAGAACTTGACTGTGTCTCCACTTTCTACGGGTAAGTAGCTCTGAATCTGCATACATCACTTGCGGGAGAGATGCATCTCGCCGCCCCATCAATAAAATATTTGGGGTAATGGGATCAAGATCTGAAATATTCGAAGATACGTAGCCAAGAGGTTTTGAGTTTAACAACTCCTCAATTTCAACAAGCACAGTATACAGAACTTCCTCAGAAACAACTTGTGTTCCCAGAACCACTTGTAACGCTGTCTTAACAGACCGTATCTCTCTTTCCCAAGTACCTCCAAAATGGGGAGAGTATGGTGGATTAAAGGAGAATTTAATTTGTTGGAGGGCAAGCATCTCCCGAAAAAAAGGGACTAAGCTGAGAAAATGCTGTCCGAAGTTCTCTTTCTCCTCGCTTAAAATTAGTCCCTTGATCAGACAATATTTCATAGGGCCGACCTCGGCGAGCTACAAACCTTCGCAAAGCCAGAAGGAAACTATCTGTGTCCATACCAGAAAGTAGCTCCAAATGAATACACCGTGTTGTCTGGCATTTAAACATAATGCCCCACCTTTTCTCATGACGGCGACCTATTTTGATGCTTAAAGGCCCAAAACAATCCATACCCGTTGACCAAAAGGGAGGCTTATACAATCGTAGTCTGGACACCGGTAGATCAGCCATTCTGGGGACTGAGGGCATACCTTTCCATTTCCTACACTCAAGACATGACCTCTGAATTTTCTTTATTAACTGTCGCCCTCTCAAAACCCAGTATTTCCGACGAAGATGGGCGAACACTCTTTGTGGTCCTGAATTACACAAAATTTAATCAAAGTCAGCAACTAAAAGTTTGGTAATATGATTCTTTGGGTCTAAAACAATTGGATGTATAGCTTCAGAATCCAAATCTTCACTTTGATGGAGTCGTCCACCCACTCTTATCAGCTCGGTCACTGGATCATACTCGGGTGCCAAGTGAACTAAACGGCTTTGTCGAGGAACTTCATGACCATCTTTGAGCAGTTTATATTCCTCAGGGAAATCCTCCATCTGGGCTTGACGCAGGAGATGCAATTCTGCTTGAGTTTGGAAAGGTTTAGTGTCGTCTCCAAATACCAGAGAGAGAGTTTCAACTGGTCGCTGCAATCAACTCTGACCAGGTATTAAATTGAAGCATATCAGAAGCTGGGGAGTTTATTGGTACCCGATTAAGTCCACAGAACAAAGATTTTCTAAGTTCTGTACCAACCTCATCCGGACTTGAAGCTGGCAATTTTGGCCATTGCTGAGAGTTCAAGTGTAAAAAGGTAGGTCCTTGAAACAAAGAACTTGTAGCAGACAATTCAGAAAGCTTCTTGCCTCGAGTGATGTCATCTGCTGGATTGTTTGCAGTGTCAACATATCTCCATTGATCCGGTCTAGTACATTCAAGCATCTCTGTGATGCGATTAGCAACAAAGATCTTGTACCGGCAGGATTCAGACTGGATCCAAGTCAACACAGTTGTAGAATCGGACCATAATGTCACTGTTTCGATATCCAAAGTGAGTTCCTGTTGCAACAAGTTTGCTAGCTGAGCTCCAGTCAGAGCAGCACACAGTTCTAAACGAGGAATAGAAATGGTCTTCTTTGGTGCTACCCTTGAACGAGCCATGACAAGAGAAACAGAAATCTGACCATCTCCACTAATCAGTCGCATGTAGGCAACTGAGCCATACGCCTTCTCAGATGCGTCGCAGAATATATGAAGCTCTCTTCTAATTGGATCTCCCCAGTTCTTTCTTGGACCATACCACCGTGGTACTTGGATTCTAACCAGATCAGGTAACTCACTTTCCCATGCAAACCAGCCTACCCTTATTCCTTCTGGAATATCTGGATCATCCCATTCTCTGGTAGGCTTCATCCATAACTGTTGCAAAAGAATTTTAGCTCGTGTCGTGAATGGAATGATGAAACCCAGTGGATCATACTGACGAGCAAGTATTCGATACAAAGCACGTAACGTTAGAACATCATACTCCACTGGACGATGCTTATAACTCAAGGTATCCTGCAAGCAGTACCAACTCAATCCAAGTGTACTCTCGCATGGATCGGTGCAGTCACGGCTCAACCATAGATCAGTGTCTACTGAACGTGCATCAGTTGGTAAATGGCTCACCACTGGGATTTGATTACTGGCCCATTGCCGTATTTCAAACCCACCTTCAGCTAACAAAGAACGCAAATCCATGAGCATCTTTTTTGCTTCTTGACTCGTTGGGAAACTTTGCAAATAATTATCCACATAAAAGGAATGCAAAACAGAAGATTGGACATCTTGAAATTCGGCAGGAAGGTTTTGCACACATTTCTGAAGAGCATACGTAGCGCAACAAGGGCTACAAGTAGCACCAAATGGCAAAACCTGCCATTCATAAACATCTGCGGAGTCATTTCTTCTCATATTTCGCCATAAGAAACGTAACAGTGATGAATCAAAAGGCAAGAGGGGGATTTGATGGAACATAGACCTGATGTCTCCACTGATAGCAACTGGATGTTCTCTAAACCGTAGTAGGACTCCAATCAAGGAAGGACCCAACACTGGTCCAGGTAACAAATATGCATTCAAACTCTCACCTTGATACTGATAGGAACAATTAAATACCACACGATGCTTGCCATTATGTTCCACAAGATGGTGAGGAATATACCAAGCTTCATCACTGAATTCAATCTCATTAGGCTCCAGCTTCTTCACACATCCAGCTTCAACGAGTTTCTGAATCTCTTGCTCATAAATAACCGCACGATCTGGATCCTTAGCCAGCTGTCTTTCCAGTCGACGCAAAGCTGGCATTACTGCCTCGGATGGTACTTTAATTACTGGTGCATTCTTAGCTCGCAGTAAAGGAGTCACATATCTTCTAATTCCATTAATTTCTTCACACTTTGTTTCCCGTTCCAAGAACTCAAGAGCTTCCTTATCTTCCTTAGAACGCAGGGCATGCTTCGGAGTTGGAGAGAAAGGAAGTACATCAACTTTCCATAATTTCTCCACATCCTGGTGCAACTGATCCATGGATAGTGAAGCTTGGAAGAAACACTGCGTGATTGAATTAGTCTTCTCACCTAAAAAAGTCGGTCCCTGCAATGTCCACCCCAGGCGAGTATGTAAAGCAGCTTGACTTCCAGGAGGACCGAAATGTATTCGCTCTTTGGAACAAAGAAGATGAGGATAATCAGCTCCCACTAATAACAGAGGTTTCACCTTCTGAAACTCTTCCAGAGGGATGCCTCTTAGATGTTGATAGCGTCGCTGGAGCATCTGCACTGGGTAAGTCTGCTCAGGTAGATCAAGCATTTGAGCTGTAAAAGCTCCTCGTATTTGGTATTTACTCTACTTATGATCAGCTGACGAAATTGAAAAGGAAACATTTGCACCTTCAATTTTCTCTGAGCCTTGCCGGATGGTTCGAATAACCAATGACTCTGCCGCCCCATGAAGACCTAAAAATTCTGCCGCAGAAGACATAAGCATGGTTCTTTCTGAACCGTCATCTAATATGGCATACGTCTCCAGAGTCTTTCCTTGATGGCTCAGAACTACCTTCACAATTTTCAAAAGAACAGAGTTAAGACCACTTGGTCTGCTCAAATAATATATCCCAGAAGCAGGTTTGTGTACATTCACATCATGCAATATTCCTAGGTGACGATTCTGACATTTTGGACATTTTCTTTGCAGGTGACAACTAAACGCTCTATGGGCCCAACCACATCTCCAACAACGATTGTTATCAGCAATCCACTTCCGTTTTGCTGCTGTATCAAAATTCTGGAATTCAGAACATTGACTAAGATGATGATCAGTATGACAACAGTAGGTACAAGATGGTTTACGGCCCTCATTCCTTTCCTGTGATCTAATAATTTCAGTTTTCCTTTTCTGAGTGGGTACATTTACTTCTGGACTTACCCTATGAAGGAAAGCAGCTGACTGAAATTGGGACTTGGTAGGCCTCCCTTCTCTTATCTGGGACTTCACACCCTTTGATTGTTCAAATACTTGGACAGCTAGATTCTGACATTCTGATTCCTCTTCCAACCAAACAGAGAAACTAACCAAGTCATAGGGCTCATCTGGTCGAGTAGTTTTAGCATATCTTGCAAAACTAGCGACCTGCTGGGCTGGAAGCTTACTAAGCAATTGATGGACATGTGATGCGCAGAATAACTCTTTTGCTCCTTCATGATCCCAGGACTGAAGCATGCCAACAAGAGCTTGAACTCGTAGAGCAAATTGACTAAACCCATCGGGATCTCCTGATCGTACAGCTGACAAGTTCTTAATAGCAGCAATCTTCCGAAGCACCAACTGATGGGGTTGGCCATACCTTTTCTGGAGAGCCTTCAAAGCAGTAGTGTAAGGCTGAGAATGATAGGCATAAGCCAAGGCTAAATGTCGGGCTGCATCAAACTTCAAATGATCCAGAAGAATGTGATACTTATATTGCTCAGTTTCCTCTAAGGGCATCAAATTCTTCAAAGCCATGTTCAACATGGCAAACTCATAGGGGTCATCACTCTTCAAATACGGAAATGAAAGTCTTTAAATAAGGGCTGACCTTGAGGGCTGTGAAGCAGGCATCTTTGTCTGAGGCACCGTCACTGCTGTCGGATTGGGCCTACACTGATCAAGTACCATCTGTTGTACTCCAGTTGGAGGAAGTGCAGATGTTTGATATCTCTAAGCAATGATATCTCTGGAGGTGAAAGGATTCGAGATAGACATAGTGGAAGGATTAGCTTGCTGCTCCCTTACTGTTCCAGTTTGATGTTGCAAGGAAATTTGATGAGGATTACCAAGATATGCATAGGGATGTCCAACTAATATATCTCTTGGATGCAATGTTGCAGCTCTCAATGGATCACAATTAAGTGAAGTGTATTGGCCAAGAGATGGATACGATGCATAGGGATGTCCAACTAATATATCTCTTGGATGCAATGTTGCAGCTCTCAATGGATCACAATTAAGTGAAGTGTATTGGCCAAGAGATGGATACGACACTGGATAAGGAAAATCAGGCAGGTTTGGATGCCTTAGTCCTCCACTTGGATAGAGGGGGGGGGCAGCCAACTTGGAGGCATCCATGGATTCCCAGGCATAAGGAACACATTTCCCTGCATTTGATCAGCTGGAAAAAGGCTTTGATCCCTTCCTACTTGTTGATCACTGGAATCAAACCCTGAATTCATTTGATGACTGACTGAAGATAGCCATGGTAGACCATTACGTTGCTGAGTCAAACCTGCACCCATTACATCAGGATCCACAGCAGATTGGAACCTAAGGTTGTCTATGGGACGAAAGGAAGGTCTAATAGGGGTACATGGATTAGAACGCTGTGGTGGTATCTCTGTAGCAATAGGTACGGATAAAATAGGCATTGGAGAGACAAGCGGCACATCCTGAGACGGAGGCATGGTAATTGGTTCACTAAACTTTGGTGGCATAGAAGACACATTTCCCTGCTTAATTCCATGTTGACGTATACGTTCACTCAACTCATCCACCATAGGATTTCCGAGGTTTACCTCATGTTGTTGGTTCAGTTGGGTTGGAACAAAGGACTCTTCATTCGAACTGCATTCAGAGCTAGTAGAAGATGAAGATCTTTTCCTTTGCATATCCTTCATCATTTGTCCCATATCCAACAACATTCCCTTCATCTGCTTAATCTCCTCAGATAAAGACTTCACCTCGTTTTGAGTTGCAGTAATGGAAACTCCTTGTGATGTAACCTGCTGACTCAAATCCTCTGGCTCTTGTGCCAGTTGCCCTCTTGGATGAATCAAAAGATTTGACTGAGCCATCACATAATCTTGCTGCCATCTTGGAGGCTTTACAATCCTAGATGAACGTTTAGGTCTTACACAGTCATCCTCAGTATCAATTCTAGCAGCCTATTCCGGCTCGAATGACCATGTACAAAATTGAAAGGATTTTTAGGCTGGTTTGGCTATTGCTACTGGAATGGTGAATCCATTAAAACTCATTCAGTCGTCAATCTCATGTTTCCAGTTTATTTCTCAACATGTAGGAGTAGACATTTCTTTGATACCAAGTGCTGGTAATTGTTGGTTTCTGATAACCCATAAACAAATAGAAACAATATAACATTAACACAAATCATACATAAATAAATCAACTTGAACAAATCAAGTAAACGAATCAAGTAAACAAATCTAGGAAGATGGCGGCGCGATCGATCGCTGCGGCTGCTCCGGGTCCCAAAGACAGTGCTTTTATGTCGTTTAATGTCGCCTGTTCGTCTCCAAATAGTGTCAGTTTACCGCTAACTCTTAAGGAAATCACCCCAGAATTCATCTATGATCGCCAAAGTCTTTTGGATATCAGCAACGCATACGAACATCGCAGGCGGCTACTGAGAAGCTACGAGGCCTTTGTTTACTGCTGGAGCCGGACTTCGAGACCACGGCCTCGCCTACTGACGCTACCCGCACAAGGCAGCGTCGCAAGCGGTGTGAGAGAGGACGGAAGCGCGGTAAGCGCGGAGGTATACGAGCTAGGCTAAGAGCTAACCCCTCAAGGCCGGCTCTTCCAACACTCATGCTCTCAAACGTTCGCTATCTGGAAAACAAACTGGACTTAATTCAACTCAGTCGATCTACACAGCATGAGGCAAGGGACTGTTGCGTGTTTGTTTTCACCGAAACATGGCTAAACGACAACATCCCGGACTCCGCCATTCAATTGCACGGGCTAACCAACTTCTGAGCGGACAGAGATTCATCACTGTCTGGTAAGACACGCGGAGGTGGCTTGTGTGTGTATATCAACAAAGACTGGAGTAACAATGCTGCGGTATTATCAAAACACTGTTCATCGCTGGTGGAGTTTATGGTTGTGAAGTGTCGACCGTTCTATCTGCCGCGGGAGTTCACGGCCATTGTTATCGTTGCGGTTTACATCCCCCCGTGTGCAAACGCTAAGGACGCGCTTCGTGAACTGTATAGCGCCATCAGTGAACAACAAACAAAAAACCCAGACGGCTTTTTCATCATAGCCGGTGACTTCAACCACGCAAACTTAAAGACAGTTTTTCTAGCAACATGTGAACTTTGCAACAAGGGGAAACAACACACTGGACTTTGTTTACACAACAGTTAAGAATGCTTACAAGGCTGAACCCCGCCCCCACCTCGGGTACTCCGACCACATCACTGTTATGCTAATCCCAGCATATAGACCACTTCTCAAACTCACCAAACCGGTTGAAAAGCAGATCACAGTATGGCCAGACAATGCCACCTCAGCACTGCAGGACTGCTTCCAGGACACAGACTGGAGCATGTTTAAAGAGGCAGCCACCTACAACAACCACACAGACCTGAATGAGTACACTGAAACTGTGACTGCTTACATCAAAAAGTGCACTGATGATGTGACAGTCACCAAGACCATCACCACACGTGCAAACCAGAAGCCATGGATGACAGCAGAGGTTCGTGGGCTGCTAAAGACCAGAGATGAAGCATTCAGATCAGGAGATAAAGCAGCCCTCAAAACAGCAAGAGCCAATCTGTCCTGTGGCATCAAAAAAGCAAAACGGTCATATGCCCAAAAAATCAACAACCACTTCACAGACAGCAGAGACACACGGAGCCTGTGGCAAGCCATTCAGACCATCACTGACTACAAGCCCCCGCCACAGGCCTGTGATGAGGACACATCCCTCCCCGATGCACTCAACCACTTTTATTCACGGTTTGAAATGCAGAATGACACACCTGCACAAAAACTGCCCACACCTCCCAACGACCGGGCGCTCTGTCTGTCTCCAGCCGACGTAAGGAAGACCCTATCTAGGATTAACCCACGCAAGGCTGCGGGTCCTGACAACATACCTGGCCGTGTTCTGAGAGACTGTGCTGCACAGCTGACAGATGTCCTAACAGATATCTTCAACACCTCGCTGAGCCACATCTGGCTGAATGGTGTGGCACAAACAATCTGTCCCTCAATGTGGAGAAGACAAAGGTGGTTGTGATGGACTTCAGAAGAAACTCCGTTGACCACCCCCCACTGACCATCGACAGCTCGACTGTGGAGAGAGTCAGCAGCACTAAATTCCTGGGGGTGCACATCACAGAGGATCTCACCTGGACCACCAACACCATGTCACTCTCCAAAAAGGCACAACAGCGCCTACACCTTCTCCGCCGTCTGAAAAGAGCAAGTCTCCCTCCACCCATCCTCACCACATTCTACAGAGGCACCATTCAGAGTGTGCTGACCAGCAGCATCACTGTCTGGTACGGGAACTGCAGTGCTGCTGACCGCAAGACCCTCCAGCGGACAGTGAACACAGCTGCAAAGATCATCGGTGCCCCTCTCCCCTCCATCCTGGACATCTTCCTTACACGATGCTCCAGCAAAACCAACAGCATCGTGAAGGACTCCACCCATCCCTCCCACAGTCTCTTCCAGCTCCTACCATCAGGAAGACGGTACCGGAGCATCAGAGCCCGCTCCGCCAGACTGCTCAACAGCAGCTTTTTCCCCCAGGCTGTGAGAGCCCTGAACTCAAACCACCCCGCCCCCCTCTGAAACCCCATGCAAACCCCTACCTCCTGAAACATGGACCACCCCCCACCCCAAACCTTACCAAACCAAAGAAAAACTGTATGGAACTTTAATTTTTTTTTTTTATTTTTTTTTTTTTTAAGTTGAGCCAATTTAAAATAAGAATAATAAGTTGAGAGAACTCAGTTCAAAGTCTGCTAAAAGCTGGTTGCCTTAAAATTTTAAGTTGGCTCAACAATTTTTATTTTATTTTAATTTTTTTGTACGTGTGCGAATCAGCGCGATTGTGCATGAACCTCACAATACCACTTCTGCGTATGCACCAAAATTCAAACACACACACACACCCGCGCTAACGGCAGAGTCTGAGCGATGGCTGCAGCTAAACACAGTTGTCTACGTTAAAATGTTTTTCTTAGCAAGTGGAAGGAAAACGAATGTGCCAGCATAAAGTTTATACGACAATGATTTTATTGACGGGCACGAAGACAGACCAACATCGTTGAGTGGAGCACTGGATGAAATGCCCTTGAATGAGCTGCAGCGGTGCAGGTAATTTACACTGATTTACTCCACGCTTTATTAAAATTCATATGCTAATATTATATAGGAACTAAGTGTTTTATGATTGTTTTGGACTGAAAGAGCCTCTGTCCCTATACAGATCAGTTTCAAATTTCCCTGTCAGTGTTTTAAATATGATGTTATGGTTAACGTTGCAGCTGCATTGATGTGTTTTGCCATTTGCTCGCGTTAAAGTTAATTTGAACTATACTAAGTTACTGGATAGAGTTACTGTAAGCTCATTGTTTTCACTGGATAAGCAATTGTCACAGAATAGCCCGTCGTCACCTTCACTGATCACTTCCACCTGCACATCATTAATAATCATGCTTACCTGATCCTCGTCACCATCATCATTCTGAACTGGATAAAAGCACTCACCTCAGTCACCGCATTTGTCCGATCTTGAAGTTACCACACTGCAAAGCCTGTTGTTACTACTACAAGGACCGACGTTGTACGAAGCATCAAGCTGAGTATACTACCTGAAATACCTACCTGTTATACTTACCCTCTGCCTTGTTCCTCTTCAGCTTCTCCGCGATCAGATTCCTGTGGCTGGCTTGGACAACCGCTACTCCCTATCGCCCTGGCTTTCCTGTTCACCCAGGACCTGCCAAAACAAAGAGACTATATCAGAATCACTGCATACTTGTCACATCCTCTCCACGAAGGGATACTCACCTGTGTTGAAGACTTTCACCTTTGCTGTGTGCAATCCACGTCTGTAATAAATGCACTGATTATTTCACTTACCTCTGTGTCCTGCAGTTCCGTTACAGCAATGCAACATTTGAAAATTAATTAAAGCTCTCTGAAAAAAGTAATAGAGCAAAATTACGTTATAATGTTTATCTCTGAGATGTAGTCTAGTCTATAAAGTTGCACAAACTCAAACACATTGAATTCATACAGTACTGTCCTTGGTTATATTACACCAAGTACATTGACATGTCAGAGACATGTCTGTGATGAGTGCATAAGCACATACATGTGCATATTACATAAAGGTACAGTACAATAAAAGATGTGACTTTGGGTTTTTGAAAATATGGTTAACCTACGGTAGTCAATTTTGTTCATATCTTTGCTGATAATTATGCTTTTCCTGTTTGTGTCCCTTGAAAAGGTAATCAGTCCAGAATTTCTCAGAAAATAGAAGTGGAGGCTGAACCTGCAAATTGTGGATGGCAGTGATGTGAATGATGGAGCATCTACCCAGAAAAGGTCACATATTTTACTGAAACCAAAACTAACATCTGCAATATACTGTACATGTAAACAAATCAATTACCCTTTTTAATTTCTTTTCTCCAGGCCAAAACGATGCCCTCATTCGTTATTATAAAACGTCTACTGTTTATTTCATTGTTGCTAAATAGCAAACGAAATTGTAACCTTAGTTGTGAACTCTGTCATTGAAAACTTGGGTTAATATAGTATGATTCTTCATGTCTCTAGAGGCATTTTATTTGCATGGGCATGTAGGCTGTGCTTTGTTGCTGTTCTGTCTTGTCCTTAAGAAGGTGGAGCTCAGATCAAGTGGTATCTGGGAATATTTTACAACTACAACTTATAATTATTACATAATTAGTATTATACAGTCTTTTAAATAATCTTTTAAATTTTAAATAAAAACTTTTAAAATCTTTTAAATAATTTTGTTTTAATACTCAATATACACTACTCACACAAAGTTATTTATGGAAAATGTAAAACGTTTACGCTACAGTGAAATTATATCATGAAAGTAGGGCATTTAAGTAGAAGCATGCAGTGGTAATTTCTTCATCTCAAACAAATGGTGGTGGCTATACCACAACAAACATATCAATGTCTCAATAACTTGTCACGTGTCCTTGAGCATCAATTACAGTTTGACAACGATGTCTCATGCTGTTCACAAGTCGACTTATTGTATGCTGAGGCATGGCATCCCACTCTTCTTGAAGGGCTGTCCTCAGGTCACTGAGGTTCTGGGGTGCAGGGTTTTGACCCTCTGCACGACGACTCGGCTGATCCCACAGGTTTTTTTATGGGATTCAGGTCTGGAGAAAGTGCAGTCCACTTGAGGTAGCCCAGCCTCCAGCAGCCGCTCCCTGATGATGTGACCTCAATGAGCTGGGTTATTGTCATACAGAATACAGAACTGCCCTACACCTTGTGAATGGTAGTGACAAGCCAATACTACCTAAATAACATCATTAATCCAGTCATTGTGCCTCTGCATGAGCAACACAGGCCTGATTTAAACTTCATGGACGACAATGCCCCAGCTCATCGAGGTTGCATCATCAGGGAACGGCTGCTGGAGGCTGGAGTACCTCAAATGGAGTGGCCTGCACGTTTTCTACACCTGAATCCCATAGAAAACTTCGTAGAAAAAGTCGTCGTGCAGAGGGTCGTAACCCCGCACCCCAGAACCTCAGTGACCTGAGGGCAGCCCTTCAAGAAGAGTGGGATGCCATGCCTCATGCCACATTTTTTGTTGTGGTATACCCACCACTGTTTTTAGCTTTTGTTTCAATAAATACTTTGAGATGAAAAATATTACCACTCCATGCTTCTTCTTAAATGCCCTACTTTTATATAATATCACTGTAGCATGAACTTTTTACATTTTTCATAAATTTCAGCTGAAAGTCAAATATCCCTAACTTTTTGTGAGTAGTGTATTTCTCATATGTAGTTAACACTTTAAGACATAAGCACAGTTCTAATTTAAAAGCAAAATTAAACTGGTACAGTGTTGGATTGCAAGACTTAAACAGATTAAATGTATATATTTTAACACCATATTGACTAAAATCAAGTTTAGTTTACTGTACGACCCAACACTACCAAAGTTAAAAATTGTTTTTAAATGTTGAGCACTTCCTGAATTACATATAGGGTTCAGACAATTAGATTTTTTATATTATACATTTAAGTGTAAATGTAATTCTGGGCCTAGTAAATCAATTTATTGTTATTATATTATAAAAACCTAACTTTTACTAATTTCTTCCAGATGCAGTGATCCAGAAATTTCTTCACCGGGGGCCTCTTCGGGATGGCAATAAACCAAAAACTACCCAAGCTGTGGGAATACAAATCTGTAGACCTTTAGCTGAACCACTACAATTGGTTGATGTTCTGTTTCTTATGCCTGTTCAGTGTTTTGATCAGTTATACAGGTCCTTCTCAAAAAATTAGCATATTGTGATAAAGTTCATTATTTTCTGTAATGTACTGATAAACATTAGACTTTCATATATTTTAGATTCATTACAACACAACTGAAGTAGTTCAAGCCTTTTATTGTTTTAATATTGATGATTTTGGCATACAGCTCATGAAAACTCAAAATTCCTATCTCAAAAAATTAGCATATCATGAAAAGGTTCTCTAAACGAGCTATTAACCTAATCATCTGAATCAACTAATTAACTCTAAACACCTGCAAAAGATTCCTGAGGCTTTTAAAAACTCCCAGCCTGGTTCATTACTCAAAACCGCAATCATGGGTAAGACTGCCGACCTGACTGCTGTCCAGAAGGCCATCATTGACACCCTCAAGCAAGAGGGTAAGACACAGAAAGAAATTTCTGAACGAATAGGCTGTTCCCAGAGTGCTGTATCAAGGCACCTCAGTGGGAAGTCTGTGGGAAGGAAAAAGTGTGGCAGAAAACGCAGCACAACGAGAAGAGGTGACCGGACCCTGAGGAAGATTGTGGAGAAGGACCGATTCCAGACCTTGGGGGACCTGCGGAAGCAGTGGACTGAGTCTGGAGTAGAAACATCCAGAGCCACCGTGTACAGGCGTGTGCAGGAAATGGGCTACAGGTGCCGCATTCCCCAGGTCAAGCCACTTTTGAACCAGAAACAGCAGCAGAAGCGCCTGACCTGGGCTACAGAGAAGCAGCACTGGACTGTTGCTCAGTGGTCCAAAGTACTTTTTTCGGATGAAAGCAAATTTTGCATGTCATTCGGAAATCAAGGTGCAAGAGTCTGGAGGAAGACTGGGGAGAGGGAAATGCCAAAATGCCTGAAGTCCAGTGTCAAGTACCCACAGTCAGTGATGCTGGTGTTGGTCCACTGTGTTTTATCAAGGGCAGGGTCAATGCAGCTAGCTATCAGGAGATTTTGGAGCACTTCATGCTTCCATCTGCTGAAAAGCTATATGGAGATGAAGATTTCATTTTTCAGCACGACCTGGCACCTGCTCACAGTGCCAAAACCACTGGTAAATGGTTTACTGACCATGGTATTACTGTGCTCAATTGGCCTGCCAACTCTCCTGACCTGAACCCCATAGAGAATCTGTGGGATATTGTGAAGAGAAAGTTGAGAGACGCAAGACCCAACACTCTGGATGAGCTTAAGGCCGCTATCGAAGCATCCTGGGCCTCCATAACACCTCAGCAGTGCCACAGGCTGATTGCCTCCATGCCACGCCGCATTGAAGCAGTCATTTCTGCAAAAGGATTCCCGACCAAGTATTGAGTGCATAACTGAATATAATTATTTGAAGGTTGACTTTTTTTGTATTAAAAACACTTTTCTTTTATTGGTCGGATGAAATATGCTAATTTTTTGAGATAGGAATTTTGGGTTTTCATGAGCTGTATGCCAAAATCATCAATATTAAAACAATAAAAGGCTTGAACTACTTCAGTTGTGTTGTAATGAATCTAAAATATATGAAAGTCTAATGTTTATCAGTACATTACAGAAAATAATGAACTTTATCACAATATGCTAATTTTTTGAGAAGGACCTGTATATGTAAATGTTTCTTTTTTTTTTTTCTTTTTGATTGTGCAGCTCAATAAGATTGTTTAATTTGTTAAAGATTGTTCTAATTAAATAAAGACTTGGAATAGATGTTACTTTTTGTAGCTTATTGCACCATTTAACATTTTAGGCTTAAGGCATGAAATATGCAATGCACTGCAACTTTGTAGATGCATACAACCTGTATTAAAAGGTTAAAACTGGTAACACTTTAGAATACTGTTCCATTATTAATGAATAACTACACAAGAACGCATGAGTAATGCAATATTGGCACTCTAGTAACTATTAGTAACTAACAAGAAACTCTGATTAATGAATTAGTAAGTAATAGTGCTTAGTCGAAGGTGGTAGTTCACTATTAGCTAATCAGTAACTATTATTTTTTCATACCTCCCTAAGAACTACTGTATACAGGTTCATAATTAATATGAATAATACATAATGAATAATTAATTCTAAAGTAAAGCTCATGGTAACCCACTAGTAATGACTCAAGTATTACCAAATTCTTCTAAAGGAAATACTAATTATTTGGATCAGTATTCTAAAGTGAAGATTGTGATAACTCCCTAGTAATTACTGAAGTCAGTGTAAACTTTTAAGGTTTTTGTAAGGTTTTGGTTAGTAATTCATTTTGCTAGATTTGGTAACACTTAAATCATTACTAGTGGGTTACCGTGATCTTCACTTTAGAATACTGATCCAAATAATTAGTAGTTTCTTCAGAAGGATGTAGTAACACTTGAGTCATTACTATCCAAAACCTTACATATATCTCAAAAGCTTTAAATCACGTCAGTCAGTATTAGGGAGTTATGATGCTTTTCACTTTAGAATACTGATCCAAGTAGTTAGTAGTTCCTTTAAAATAATTAGATAATTCTTGAGTTATTACTAGTGGGTTACCATCATATTCATTTTAGAATTAATTATACATTATGCATAATTCACATTAATTATGAACCTGTATACAGTAGTTCTTCAGGATATATAAAACAAATAGTAGTTATTGATCAGCTAATAGTGAACTACCAGTTTCAACTGAGCTCTATTACTTACTAAATCACTAATCATAGTTTCTTGTTAGGTATTAGTAGTTACTACAATGTTAATAGTGCATTAGTGAATTGTTCCTGTGTAGTTATTCATTAACAAAGGATCAGTATTCTAAAGTGTTACCTTAAAACTAATTGTTAATTGTTGAACAGTCAAAAGCAATGTTATTCCATGGCTTTTTCCACACAAGCAAATCTGTACATGCTAAACAGAAACAGGTCTGTGCATGTAGCAGTGATTTAACTAAATTAAAGGAAAATGGTCCCCTGTTGGATGGTGCAGAGCGATGTATGTTTGCTTGACTTGATATTAAACATATTTCACATTCTCACTATTTCTGAATGCAATGGCAATGTTGATTATACAAATGTTACAATATATGTTAATTGTAACATTAATTTTGTAATTAAGCCAACTAAACTTTTTCAAAGTTAGCATTCAATTGCAAAACAAATGTCACAATTAACCCTCCAAGAGGGGACCTACGTGTTTTGATGAACAGTAACACTACTTCATGTTTATTTTCACACAAGTTAAACAGCATATTCTAAATCAGCAAGTTTTTTTTTTTTTTGTACGTCAAAGCTCCCTTTTGTTCCCAAAAGTATTATCTACAGTCTAATAGCTGTAAAACCAGGCACGTCCTGATTTTGCTGAGTTAGATGTGTTCCTAGGTCATATATATGACTGCTGGCATACAGTCTTTCTTCACAATCTGACTTTATTTCCATGCAACTCTAAACTTTTGAACATTTACACATTATCACTGCTGCACAAATATTCAGACAGTAATGATAAATGGTCATTAAATCAATAAATAACCTGCAGATATCTTCTGGGCTTGAAAATAAAACCAAAACACTTCTCAATGTATGAATGCAATCATATGTGCATATATATACATACATATGATTGCATTCATACATTGAGAAGTGTTTTGGTTTAGTCTATGAAGGTCCCCTCTTGGATAGGTAGAAGTCACTGAGAGCCCCCACTTGGCATGTGTTTAAAAAAAAAAAAAAAAAGTGCTTATTTTCAGTTATATTATGAAAAAAAGGCCTTAAAAGAAAATGTTGTATGTGACTTTTGTTTCTTCAAAATAAGCAGAAACCCTCGTCCCCTCTTGGTCAGTGTAGTGTGACCGTCCCCTCTTAGTAACATAGACGTGTATGTTTGTGTGTGTGTGTCTGTCTCTGTGTGTGTGTGTCTCTGTGTGTGTGTGTGTGTGTGTGTCTGTCTCTGTGTGTGTGTGTGTGTGTGTGTGTATGTGTGTGTCTGTGTGTGTGTGTGTGTGTGTGTGTGTGTCTGTCTCTGTGTGTGTGTGTGCATGTTTATGCGGTTTATGAGGACACAAATTTGTATAATGACATGGGTATGACAGAGGTATTACAATATGAAGGTGGTTTATGAGGACACTGCCTATGTCCCCGTAATTCAAGAGGCTTAAAAAACATACTAAATGGTGTTTTTTTGAAAATCTAAAAATGCACAAAGTCTCCTGTGAGGGCTAGGTTTAGGTGTAGGGCAATAGCACACACAGTTTGTTCAGTATAAAAACCATTACGCCTATGGAGAGTCCCCATAAACCACTAAAACCAACATGTGTGTGTGTGTGTGTGTGTGTGTGTCTGTCTGTCTAACAGCAAACAAACAACAACAATTTACAAAACATTTCCAAATGCTAAGGAAAACAGGTGAGTTTTTAGCGCAATTTGAAAAGCACTAAGTGTAGGAGATGATTTAACAGACAACGGAATGTCATTCCAAAGCCTGGGAGCTGCAGCAGAGAAAGCCCGATCACCTTTGCATTTTAAGCGAGATGGAGGAACCATAAGGTTTAACTGATCATCTGACCGCACAGACCTGTTAGATTGATACAGACAAATTAAATCAGAGATGTACTCAGGTGCGAGGAAATACAACTAATCTCCACAGTCATCTGGAACACAACCACAGGGAGCTATATGAAGACTTCCGAAAACGTTAGGCCGAATCTACCAAAACTGCTAACGAAAAGCCAAGTAACAATAAGGGAGCCGTACAGACAACCATCTATCAAAGTATTACAAATGCAACGCCTTACAGAAAAACGTCGAAACGCCACAAGGAATTAACAGATGCTATCACACGCTTTTTGCTAAAGACATGATGCCTGTTAACACCGTGAGCAAAGAAGGCTTTGTGGGTCTAATTAACATATTGGACTGAAGATATCAGTTGCCATCGAGAAATGATTTTTCTCATGTTGCAATTCCACAGATGTACGACACTTGTGTGAAGACAGTGAGCTCCGAGCTGCGCCAAGTGGACTTCTACGCTAGCACTAGCCAGGAAGTATCTCTGTATACCAGCAAGTAGTTCGCCTTCAGAGAGAGACTTTTTAGTACATCAGGAAATGTTGTGACGTGCCAACGCACATGTTTGAAACCTACCAAAGTCAATATGCTAGTTTTCCTGGCAAAAAAAACCCTGGAATAAAATAGCTTTCACAGTTAAGCACATTTGGCATCGCATTGTGCTAAAACATAGTGTAGTGGCAAAAACAATGTTGGGTTTTTCCTATAAACCCCTGTTATTGTTTCCAACCACCTGGAGAATGCGAGTACAGGGTCAGACTCACAGGCCGAATCCAAGAAAATCCAAGAGTGTTGTCGTTGAATGTTTGTCGGTATTTATTGCAAAAAATATAAAGTACAAAACAAAAATGAAAACTGGTTTAAATGTCTTTAAACATTCCTTTGTAGCGCCTGGAGTTTAGCTTTCTCATACAGGCCAAGCTCCAGTAACACAGATCCAGGCCGAGGTCAAAGACTGTGGCCGTTTCTCAATACCAAGTTCGCAGAGTCTGGACTTCCGTCCTTTCGAGTTTGGACTTGCCAAGTTCGACTCAGAAGAACGAACTCTCGAGGACGGGAGGACGAACTGAATTCTGGGTTATGGCCCGTATCAAGTCCGCACAAGTCACCTCTCGATGCATCCTCGGTAAAAGGGGCGGATCAAGAACACATCCGGGGATTTGAACTGGACTTGGCTAGATGTGAACTTTGAATTGGAACAGTACTTGGGCAGCGACTGATGACGTTTCACAAGTCCACAAGTACAGACAAGTACGCATATTGAGAAACGGCCTGTATCTGCTGGCACGCCTTCTCCTTCTGTCCCCCCTTCTACGCTTCATGCTCCAACTTATAGGATAGCGCCCTCTCTGGCTGTAGAAGGTGTACCACTCAAATGCAATAGAAAAGACAATTATAAGTAAATTATGAAACCAAAAATAAACTCAAATGCGGCTCCTACACATAGGTTTACATGTTATTACTTAATGTTCACATGTTAATACTTATTTTATTTATGTGGATGTTGACAAGATGTTAGTATTTCCACTATATACCAATTTATTTAAGGCCTGTATACTTTGTTTAATAGCATTTTTTTTAATCAAATTTTTGTGTAATATTTATTTTTATAAAAAAAAACAGGCAAGGCAAGGAAATATTTTGTTTAAAATATTCTCTTGCTTTAAGATGGTCTTGATGATTGTGTGGTTACATGTGAAGAAAACGTAATGTTTGAGAGTAGTTTTTGTGTTTGCAGGTCTATGGTATCAGCAAACCAGAAATAAGAATATCTGCAGAGGTTTCCAGTCATTCATAGTGTTTTAAAGTCTAAGGGAGAATTCCAAACGGCTTTTTTGTGCCCTTGAAGGGCACTTCGGGAAGAGGACGCCATTTGTAAGGACGTTCCAAACGAAGGTGAACATCTTAATCCCTTCACGAAGGGCCCTTCCAGAAGTCCGTTAGCGAAGGGAACATGCCATGGTCACTTCACAGGAAGTGATTTCCGTTTGTGAACATGCGATCTTCACTTGATCAAAGTTGCAGTTTATTTTGACTTTACAAACGTAAGTAGAATAAGCTAATTCAATTTGTCTTTGTTTTTATGTGATGCAAAATATTTTCGTCAGTGATAGAAATATAATTTAAGACTGTATTGTTAGCAGCTTTAAGCAAGTTAAGATTGAAAAAGTTTAATAGTAAATAAGACACAATTACATTTATTCATTTAGCTGACGCTTTTATCCAAAGCGACTTACAATTGCTATATATGTCAGAGGTCGCACGCCTCTGGAGCAACTAGGGGGTTAAGTGTCTTGCTCAGGGACACATTGGTGTCTCACACCGGATTCGAACCCGGGTCTCTCACACCAAAGGCATGTGTCTTATCCACTGCGCCATCACCACCCCAATTAGACAGTATTTGAATAAAATTTGCAACAACTGTTGGAGCGCTGAATGCTGCACGCAGGCGAGGCGTTGTCAAGGATAACGTTTGGTCAGTTCCAAACGCTTATACGAGACAGTAATGCCTTACACCCTTAAAAGAACACACTTCAAGGGCTCTGCCCTTCGAAGAATATCCGTTAGCTGTTTATTTTAGTATGATCATTACATATATAAATAATAAAAAAATAGCATTTCTCTAGGGAAATGTTATATCGCAAGAAATATTGTTATCGCAATATTCAACAACAATATCGCGTATTTTCCCAATATCGTGCAGCCCTAAGGCAAAGCTTTAAAAACATATAGCAGCACAATCCAAAGCAAAATGTGTCTGCCACCTTGTGGAGCTGATAAAACCGGTTTGGTTATTTATCATTTAGCAGATGTTGACTTCAAGTGAACAAAGCTATAATAATTTATGAATCGTTTATAGACCACCACTTTTTAATGCTTTGTATTTGGGTTTGTTTGTTTGTTTTTCTGCCTGTTACATTTACCTTTTTGAATTAATTTCAAGGATTGACTTGTTCTAAAATGTGCGGATAAGGCAAAAGAAACGCCTAATATATTAACATCAAATGAACAACAATTATTTTATTTTTTTCTTCATCTTCTTTTTTTCAGAACAACTTCAGTTTCCTGGTGAAATGATCATACAGTACCTTTCTGGAAAACACATATCAAAGAAGACCAAAAACCTTTCAGTTCAGTTGTATTGATAAAACATAACTGAATTTATTTTGTAGTGTCTTTTTTTAAGTCTTGTTGTCTACATAATGTTGTAGTATTATGACCCTGGAGTATGAGTATGTAACGAGGGAACAGTGCATGCAGTATAACTTGTTGCTAGGAGTTTCCCAAAGAGACGTGTGAAAACCTCACCAAAGCATTTGTTGTGGATAAAGTTGACTTTATTTCATCATGTAGTATAACATAAACACAAAGGCCAAATAAACTGTGTGTGGTTGAGCGTATTACAACAGCCACGGTTACAATCGGCTTTAAAGAGTGACAATAATGTCATGCATTCGAAACAATTGTGCTTATAGTTGCCATACAGGGCAACCAGTTTGGAAAACTGAAAAAAGACCCTGTGATGACAGCATGATTGTGTGCTTTTACAGGTAGGCTAAGTATATTATCCAGCCGCTGTTGCCGTCGTTCAGATTTTTGCCAACAATCTTGATACCAGCATTCTGATATTCCTTTCTGGCCTCAGGGTTGATCAGCAGAACGATGGCTTGGATCTGTAATGCACATCCTTCTTTCCTGTACCATGCAAAGACATCTTTTCCACTGGTGCCTTTGTTGAGATTAACACTGAGCACTTCAAAGCCTTTCTTTTGAAGATTTATTTCCTCTTGGAGGGAGGTGCTTACGTCAAGAGCAGTGAGAGCTTTGCTCTTATCGGTCGTGCGCCGATACCAGAGGAAGACGTAGTTTCCACCGGCATTACGATTGGTGTCTTCATCCACACGAGTGTAGCCCAGCTGAAACAGGTACTGGTCGGAAGAGAAGTCAACTGATGCTTTGATCTCAAAGATATAGCTCGGCTTCTCTCTCTTTGCCCACAGGTAGATGACGTTTCCTCCTGCATTACGGTTCAGATCACAGCCCAGTCTCTCCCAGCCATCACGCAGAAGAGCAGGCTCTTGTTGGGGGTCTGTGGTTACCATGAGATCCACAATTGGAATGTCGTATTCAGTGCTGCCGTAGAAGTACCACAGGAAGATGTGATCTCCACGAGTTCCTGCATTCAGATCTCGGTTGACCTGCTCATAGCCAGCATCAACCAGACCAGATTTCATTTTGAAATCGAATGAAAACTGGATCCTGGTCACAGGTCGGTTGCCACACTCTTTCTTGTACCAAAGAAAGACCTGGTTTGCACAAAGACCTTGATTGAGGTTAACATCGATGAGCTGATAACCCTGAGCTCTCATTTCATTCTCCTCTTCCTTACAGGTGGAGACATTGAGCTTTGTTATTTGCTGACCATTTGCCATTTTGTTTTCTTCCGTATTTTTGGGACCGAAGAAACAGATAAAATTCTGAAGAAACAAAACAAACAAACAAACAAACAAAACGTATGTTTAGTTATTGCTTTTAATATGTAATTCTGTAGTAATCATTTCGTTTATGAAGTCTAAAATGCATATTTCTCTACATTTTATTTCTTGGCACACACATCTTTGTCACGAAACAACATGATTTTAGATCTAAAATGTTGAAAGCACTTCAAAAGCATTAATGCAGTTTTTAACATATCATTTTATCATCATTATTATTATTTTTCCATATGAGCTACTTATTATACTTTCCTGCTTGCATTTCAAAGTAGGAAAAGACTAAATGTTAAATTATCAAATTTTCTAGATTTTCTCCAGATGAATAAATGATCACCCTACCAGAAAACGTTGTAGAAGACACGGCTGTTTGACTGATTAGATCAGAACAGATCTTTAAAGAAACTTCACAGGGCTCTCACTTATATATCACACAGTTGACCTGGCTACCCATCCCCCCAACACCCACCTCTAAGTTACGTGTGATTCTGAAGAACATGACTGACTCGTTCAGTCGTGAAAATATTCTTAAGAAACAAAGTTTCCAAGGGAAATTGGTTCTTACAGGTGAATTTCTGAAAAGAATTGCCATGGTGAAAGAAATTAATGCTTTTGTTCACATTTTTCAAGTCTGCTCCACTCGATGGAATTAATTTACCAGTGGGTGATTAGCGTCTCCCAAAATGTTTGTATAGATATATATATATATATATATATATGTGAATAAATACCCAACATGCACAAGTATTGTAGCCCTTCTAAATTGTATTGTAACGTGCAACCCAGAGAAATAAAAAGCACAGCAAATAACACAAGCGGGCTAAGGCTTCCTTTCGTGATGCATCAATTACAGGTTCAGTGAATCCTTCACATCCCCAGGCACTGAAGAAGAGAGAAAACTTTTGTCACAATGGAAGCAGAGATCCTAATCATAATAGAATAAAGCAATACGGTATATTGTGAATATACTCATGGCTAAAGGGCACTGACAGGCACAGAGATTGATATCTAGCTGCTTGCCGAAAGCCTGCCGGACTCTGGAGGTGAACTAGGGTCCCCGATCATACACTGTGTCTTCTGGTCGGCCACAGATCCAGAGAACTTGGTGGAAAAGGATGTTAGCAGTCTCCATAGCAGTGGGTTAGACCTTTTTTAAGGATTAATCTGCATGACTTACTGCAGTGATTAGAAAAATGGTGGTATACCCATTGGAGTTTGGCAGATCGGTGATGAAGTTGACGGACAGGTGGGACCAGGGTCTCAGAGGGATAGGCAGTGGTCGTAGAAGGCCGGCTGATAGTTCTCTGGGGGTTTTAGACTGTGCATAAACTTGACATGCCTTAACATATGTCGTAACATCATTGGTGAGTGAAGGCCACCAGAACGAGTTACGTACCAAGGCTGTAGTCCTTTGGATGCCAGGGTGTCCTCTGCTGAGGGTGGTGTGGATCCACTGAATCCTTTTTGGCGCTGAGTGTGTGGTACATAATGCTTGGTTGGAGGACATTCAGGTGTGCTCTTTGAATTTCTTCCATGATGTCCCAGCTTATGGGTACCATGATGACAGTAGGTGGTTATATGGGCGCATTTTGGAAAGAGCATCAACTTTGCTGTTCTTACTGCCAGGGCGGTAGGAGACTGTGAATTGGAATCTTGTCAAGAAGAGTGGCCATCGGACTTTTTGTGAATTGAATCGCTTTTGCCCCCTTGATGTATTCGAGGATTTTGTGGTCGGTGATTACTTGAAACAGAGGGTCAGAACCATCCAGCCAGTGGCACCACTCTTCTAATGCAGCCTTCACGGAGAGTTTCGAACATCAAAGTGCCTTTCATAGAAGAAACCGTCCAACGGCTAGTATCCAGGGAATGGACCCCCTCAGTCGATACTGAAATTTTCAAAATGTAACGATAAGAGTCTTTCTGCAACACTGGTAGTACAGAGTAGCAACTCAATCAGGTACCCGCTGACGGGCGGCTGCTTTCAAACGTTCCCGTTCCTGTTTGGGTGCGCTTTCTGTGAAGAGCACTCGTGGTGATGTGGCTCGAGCGTACTTAGTTTCGTAAATGGACTACTAGTACTGAGCCTCATGACGTACTGTAGGCCTACTTCTGACTTGAAATAATGTTGGTTAAGTACCAAATCCCTTTCAAGGCAAGTCATATCACTCAGTGGCCATCTTTGATTGGCCATCTTTTTCAACTGCATGAAAAATGTCACTGTCAACAAAAAGATTTGGGTGTTTCCCAACCAGAAACCCTTGATGACATGTGAAGTGCAGGGCTTGACGCTTACCTTTTTCCAAGGAACACGTGCTCCTAAATTAAAAAATTTCAGAGCGCATTAAAAAACTGTAGGGGCGCAATGCAAATTTTTCAAATTAGGTGTTTTAGCTTAATAAGGGGCTATAAAGAGACATTTTACAAGCACAACTATTTAATTAATCAGAATGCAGAAAGTACACAAGATTTTTAAATAATTTTGCTTCAGACGCTATTGAATAGGCTAATTATGTATATATATTAGTTATAGTGCTATTAAACTGTATGTACATTAGGTATGTGACGGTATAAAATTTTCACAATAGTCATTGAAGCTTTTGTCACTGTATTTTATTCGATTTTTTTTATCACAATATATAATTTATAAAAAGTGAAAAAAGTGTTGTCCTCCTGACTTTATTAAAAATACACAAAAATATAAAGTAAACAAGTGTTTCAAGATTAGAGTGCAAAAGATTGTTCAAATGAACGAAAGAACAATAGGTAACACTTTACAATATGGTCCCATTTGTTAACATTAGTTAAAGCAGGCTAACATTAACTAACAATGTGCAATAGCCAATTGTTGCAGTAGTTAATATTCTTTGTTAGTTTGTTTGTTAATAAATGCAGCTTCAAAGGGCTCTAAACAATCCCAGCCGAGGAAGAAGGGTCTTATCTAGCATAACAATTGGTTATTTTCTAAAAAAAATGACAATGTATATACCTCAAACGCTCCTCTTGTCTAGCTCTGCGTGAACTCTGTTTTTTTCCAGTTCATGTATGTCGAAAAACTCCCATCTCATTTTCTCCTCCAACTTCAATATCGTCCTACATTGCTGCAGAAGGACTGATATAGGTTTAGTAATTGGACTAACTAGCTAGCTATCTGGCTAACATCTACAAATACATTACAAAATGTAGCCTTTATTTTGTTGCCTTTGTTGTCTGTTAGACTACTTTAGCCATTTCATATTGCTCACGTTTTTCTTTGTTGTAATAAGTAGGCTACTTGTTGTGGGTTGCATTTTTCTGTTTGGGAGTAGGCTATAACTCATGTCAGGTCTCTTCAATGTTTTAACAGATTCACTCATAAAATACCCACAAGGCGCATTTATTTATTATCACAATTTATTTACTGCTTATTTATGCTAATACTTATCAGCATTTATGTTATATTATAGTAACGTTTAGAAAAATCTGCATTTTCTGAATTTTTTTAGTGGGGGGCAGAAATCTAAAATCTGGCCTAGGGCACCACCTGGGACGGCCCTGCTCTCTACACACACACACATAGTGAATAAGGACATTGTGTGATAGGATCATCTGTTGTTAAATGTGCGTATGAGACTTGGCAATGATAGTGCTTGTGTAACTGTATGGAATGACAGAAAGGTGAAAAGGTGTTTAATTATTTTTATTGAGAGATAAAACTTGTCAGTGTTGGGGCTAAGTCTTTTTCTCCTCTTAGACAGTATTTCCTCTTAGAACACTCTTTCACATGGTACAGGAGGCCAGGGTACAAAGAAACTGTAATGCCAATGTACAGTACATAGATGGGGGTAGAGATGTTTCTAAATTCTCCAGTATTCAAGTGGATCTTCAGCTCTTTGTATGTTTGTCTCTGTAAGGTCAGATCGCATCAGAAGTGGCATTTGAACTTTGTTCGCTCTGGTCTACAGCACTGTCCAACAGAAGCCAAAGGTTTCCACCTAAGAAGTGTGAGGAGAAAAATATTTGATTGGAAGTGACTGTCCATGTATATTGACTGAATATAAGACATATCGACAATTATAAAATACAATAATTAAAAAATAATTAAATAAAAACTTGAGCTTGATGTGGGTTGTTGGGTTGATGATGGTGCTTCTGTTGACTGAGTGCTTGACGATTTGGATGGTCTTTCATCTTCGGCCCTGATGACATTAGCACATTCAGCTTTTAGCCGTTTGACAACCTCTGTCATTTTAGTTTAGTTGAGGAAACCGCTTTCCATATTTGCATACTCCCTATAATGGCTGACACTGAACAGAATTTTGCAAGTCTTTTTTTTGCAATCCACCCAACTGCAGTTCTTTAATCACATTCTTGTGCACATGACCCAAACTTCCAAATACTAAAGTAATTAACTTACAATGATAGTCAAATTGATCAATAGCTTCAACACACACACACACACACACACAAACACGAGAGAAAAAAGCTATAAAAAAAAATAAAATTACTTCAAGCGTATTCTTAAAATTGGACCTCATCATAGATCTAAAACTTAAGTGCCATTGTTTTAAAAAAAAATGCTTTATTGACTGATGTTTCATAGACCTTCAGTTATGTTTTAAAATTTCATGCCATTTGTATGTAATGTCACAGTATTTTCACAGTATTTTTTGTATGACGTTAAAATTCTTTTTAGAATTATTGTACATAAATAGGTTAAGCAAAACAAAGGGGATGATTTCTGAGAACTATTTAACTGCAGGCATACATTATGGTACAGAACAAATATTTCGAGCTTCCCTTATTCGGTCCCTTATTTTATAAAGAATTGCAGTTGTACCTTATTTTCCATTTCTGAAGTTAATTGGCAAACCTAATGATGACGTAGTTATTTTTTGACTCCCCCGACAGCGGCACCTTGCTCAAACTATTTATTATCAATATTAATTTATTAACAACGTTAGTTGTTGGAGATATGGGAGCAAAAATACATTGAATTACAAGGCTGTAGAGCAGTGGCTTTCAAACCCTGGGGCGCGACTCTCGGGTGGTTGGCGAGACTTAAAAAATAGGTCGCCCGGATGATTCTTTCAAAATTGCAATGACATTGTGATAATCAGAAATATGGGCTGGACAAAATATATGTCATGTCAGAATAGATCCCTGATAGCACACGTACATCTCGGAGATGTCTATTTGACATCTGCATTTACATCTGGAAGACGTATTTTTTTAGAGTGTTTGCTCATCTGCAATATGTCTATAGGACGTTTCCTTTTAGATGTTAAACAGACGTCTATTAGATGTCTTTAAGATGTTTATGATTTAGAATGTATGTAAAACTGACATCTGGAAGACGTCTGTCAGACATTTATAGACAGCAGATGCTATCCAGATCAAGAGATCTTTAACAGACATCTTGCAGACGTACGTGTGCTATTTGGGATGTGCATGAAGGCAAAGTACCCTCTCTAAATTCACAGAAGCACTGACAGTGATTTGATTTTGGTACAGGTCTCAAAATAGTTGAGACGGGGGCATGTTTACCATAGTGTAGCATCTCCTCTTCGTTTCAAAACAGTTTGAAGATGTCTGGGCATCGAGGTTATGAGTTTCTAGAGTTTTGGAGTTGGAATTTGGTCCCATTCTTAACTGATATAGGTTTCCAGCTGCTAAAGGGGCGCGTTTAGTGTTCCCTATCGATACTCCACTCGTACTGCGTCTTGCTAAAGACGCTATGGGAAAAAGCCTTTTTTCTCCTTTACTGAAGCCTTATTCAATCACGCAGTGAAACTGCACGATCATTGGTTCGCGCAGTGTGTTAAAAACGAACCAATGTGTCGGCAGCGGAGCTGCACGAGCCTATGGCGACGGAGCCCGCCAGAATGGGCGGGGTTATCTGGCTATATAATCGTCCGTCTCGCCATAGGATCCTCAGATTTCTTCTCCTTCAGCGACGACATCTCGCCTTCGCTGATCCCAAGAAGCCGCCTCGCCGTTGACACGCCTCGCCGCTGAGCCAGAGACCTCCTGCCAGCTGAGATGCCGCTTTCACCGCGCTCCAGCCCCGCAGAAGCCCCGGTCTGTTCGCTGCCGCCATCCGGTGAGTGCTATAAAAATGCATATTTCTCGGCGTTGTTGCAAGTGCCGCAACAGCGAGTATGGCTCGTGCAGGGAATCCTGCACGATGCAGAAGAGCAATGAGCGCGCGCCGTCTGTCTGGGTCTCGTCCACGCACTGACTGTGCGCTTACCGAGACGGAATGCTCGTTCGAGTATGAGTCTCGCTTTCCCGCTCGCTGTCCGCCTCTGTGGAGGCACCTCCGCTCTCCCGTTTCTCCTCTCTCAGCAAAGCTCGGAGAATGAAACATCAGAGCCACGGAGCTTCCTGTAGCGCTCTGATCCGCCGGTATTCACATGTGAGAATCAGAGCTCCTCCTTCATTGAGCGGTTCTATTCTCTTTGGCGAACCGGAGTGGAAAGCTATGTGTGTGCGTCACTGAGACGGCGCTCGCACAGGCAGCCTGCTTTCACCGAAAGCCGGGCTTTGCCCTGATTTGCTCGCAGTCCTCTATGTAGCAGGCCCCGCCTCCCCCGCTTCTCTTCTCCCAGTCACCTCGGAGACAGGAACAGCAGCTCGCGAGGCTGAGCAATCAGGTTTGAGTGATTTTTCGCGCCGACATAGCCCCGTGTGTTTCACTCTGCATACAGCGCTTGATCTGCCAGCACATGTGGATTAGCGCCTCTCATTACATTGAGTGGCTCAATCCTTCTGTGCACATTGTAACATGCAGCACTGGGCGGCCCCGCCTCTCGCGTTTCTCTTCTCCCAGTCACCTCGGAGAAGGATAAAAAAAAAAAAAGGCTTGAGTGGTTTTTCACTCTGCGTACAGTCTTTGATCTGCCAGTGTGTTTACAACAAGGATTAGCGCCTCTTGCAGCTCTTTGATCTGCCAGCGCTACTTTCATTATGAAAGCGTCAGTCTGTCCCTGCTGCCTCACGGTCCCTTTCTTCAATGAAGGTGGCCACGCCTCCCCTGCTCTAGTGTTTCTACTCTCCCAGTTATCTCGGGGAACAAAATGCAAGCTCCAGGGTTCGAGCGATCAAGCTTGAGTGAATTTACGCCAGCGCAGCCCCGCGTTTCACTCTTTGATCTCGGCTCGCCTTCTTTAGTGAAGATGGCCCCTCCATGGCAATGAGTTTGTGGTAATACTGTTGTGAACACTGGGCCCTTTCAAAAAGCACCCACACAACTGATCGCTGTAAGGAAATAAAACACAAACATTTTCAAAAGAGAGCACATTCCTCTCCCTCTTATCACGAGCTTCAGGTCCCTGCTAGGCGGCCTGCCACTCGAAACAAATTCAACCCCTGACCACACGGGCCGAGGCCTGGCAGGCCATCCCCGGATTGTCAGAGTGGGATACAAGGATAATAGAATGAGGCTATGGGTTTCGTCTTCCTCCTCTCACGAGCAGTCGATCGCTCGAGTTTATCCAGCCCCTTGCCACGCGGGCCAAGGCCTGGAGGGCCATCCCCGGAGTGTCAGAATGGGTTATACGGACAATAGAACGAGGTTACTCACTCCAATTCGCTCGCAGACCCCCGCGCTTCAGCGGCGTGGTCTCCAATTCTGTAGACGGCGAGAATGCTCACGTTCTACGATCAGAAGTGATGACGCTGCTGGAAAAAGGAGCCATAGAAATGGTTCCTCCAGCTCAGAGCGAATCAGGCTTTTTCAGCCATTACTTCCTCGTTCCCAAGAAGGATGGCGGCCTCCGCCCATCCTCGATCTCAGACGCCTGAATCGCGCCCTCATGAGGAGGTCGTTCAGGATGATCACACTGAAGCAGATCCTTGCGCAAATTCGCTCAGAGGACTGGTTCTGTTCCCTGGACCTGAAAGACGCATACTTTCACGTCCAGATAGACCCCCCATCACAGACGATTCTTGAGATTCGCCTTCGAGGGAGTGGCTTATCAGTACACGGTCCTTCCTTTTGGACTGTCCCTGGCCCCACGCACTTTTACGAAGTGCATGGACGCGGCTCTTTCCCCTCTCAGGCAGATGGGAATCCGCATTCTCAATTACCTCGACGGCTGGCTCATTCTGACCCAGTCAGAGGTACAACTACTCTCACACAGAGCCCTCCTCCTCAGCCACCTAGAATGCCTGGGGCTCAGGGTCAATTTTGCCAAGAGCGCGCTGTTTCCCAGCCGATGGGTGTCGTTTCTGGGAACAGTTTTGGACTCGGCTCAGATGAGAGCTGTGCTAGCGCTGGAACGCGCTCTGGCCATTCAAAAGCTCGCAGCCTCCTTCCAGAGCAGCACCGCTCGCCCCGTCAAAGCGTTTCAGAGGATGCTGGGCCTCATGGCAGCAGCATCGCCGGTGCTACAGTTGGGCCTGCTTCGCATGCGGCCCCTTCAGCGCTGGTTGAAACCACGGGTTCCGCGACACGGTCGCCTACACATCAGGGTGAGCCAGGCCTGTGTAACGGCCCTGGCCCCCTGAAAGAACCCACGATGGTTCAGAAAGGGTGTGACCATAGGGATGGTCTGCAGCAGGAAAGTTGTCACGACAGACGCCTCCAACATGGTTGGGGGGGGCGCTGTGCGAAGGCAAACCGACCTTTGGCCTTTTGTCGAAGGCGGAGCGGAACCTCCACATCAACTGCTTAGAAATGCTAGCAGTGTGTCGAGCCTGCCAGTTTTTCCTGCCAGAGCTAAAGGAACGACATGTGCTGGTCCGCTCAGACAACATGTCTGTGGTGTCCTACGTAAATCACCAGGGAGGTCTCTCCTCGAAGCGCCTCTTCCTTATGGTAGAGCGACTTCTGGAGTGGGCTCAGCTCAACTTGTGCTCGCTGAGAGCAGCACATTTGCCGGGCAGATTGAACCAAGGAGCGGACGTGTTATCACGGAGCAACGTCCCCTCAGAAGAGTGGATGCTCCATCCGCAGACGGTTAGAATGATCTGGAGAATCTTTGGCAAGGCCGAAGTAGACCTTTTCTACTCCAAAGACAACTCTCACTGCCCAGCCTATTATTCGAAGGTCAAGGACGCGTTGGCCCACGACTGGCCCAACCTCCTCCTTTATGCATTCCCTCCGATCGCTCTGATTCCTCAGGTCATCAGGCGAATCAGGGATCAACGACACAAGGTCTTGTTGGTGGCCCCCCTGTGGGAGAACCAGCCTTGGATGTCAGAGCTGACCCAGCTGCTAACCGCAGCCCCCTGGCCCGTGCCCCTGAGACGAGACCTCCTCTCTCAGGCGAACGGTTTATTGTGGCACCCTCGTCCCGAACTGTGGGCGCTTCACCTCTGGCCGCTCAACGGGAGCTTACCAGCCTCCCAGAGCGAGTGCTAAATACCATTTCTGAGGCTAGAGCCCCGTCTACGAGACGCCACTATGCCCTTAAATGGGCGATTTCTCCGAATGGTGTCTAAACCGCGGTGAGGACCCCCCTGCTTCTGAGTTGGCGGTGATTCTGTCCTCCCTGCAGGAACTGCTGGATAAAGGACGCTCTCCCTCCACACTCAGGGTGTTCGTATCGGCTATAGCGGCCTTTCACGCCCCTATTGCGGGCCAATCAGTGGGCAGGAACAATGCTGTTGTCTGCATTCTGAGGGGTGCCAAGAGGCTGAATCCGCCTCGGCCCCTTACTGTCCCTACGTGGGACTTACCCACTGTGCTGAGGGCCCTGAGGGGACCTCCTTTTCAGCCGCTCCAGTCCACGAACCTTCAGTCACTGTCGCTGAAGACTGCTCTGCTACTAGCACTAGCGTCAGTCAAGCGAGTAGGAGACCTGCAGGCGCTCTCTGTGAGCCCTGCCTGCCTGGAATTTGGGCCAAACGACTCCAAGGTCATCCTAAAACCAAGGAATGGATACGTACCTAAGGTACTTTCCACTCCGTTCAGAGCTCAGGTCATCACACTCTCCGCGCTTCCTCCCTCCGAGGTGGACCGGGAGTTAATTTTGTTATGCCCTGTTAGAGGATCTACTTAACCCTACGGATCTACTTTGAGCGTTACGCCTCCTTCAGGCGCACGGAACAGCTCTTTGTTAGCTTCGGTAACCGCGCCAAAGGGCTTCCGGTCACGAAGCAGAGACTCTCTAAGTGGATAGTGGATGCCGTTACGCTGGCTTACTCTTCCTTGGGCCTTCAATGCCCCATTGAAGTACGAGCCATTTCGACTAGAGGCATTGCCTCGTCATGGGCCTGGTCTAGCAGTGTGTCCATTACAGACATTTGTGTGGCGGCCGGCTGGGCCTCGCGTGCCCACATTTGCAAAGTTTTATATGCTGGATGTACCGGCCTTGCAGGCCAGGGTCCTATCTGCTTAGATGAGTATGACTTACGTGGTGGGAACAACCCTAACGGAGAACTCTTGACTGCACGGGCACTCAAGCTCTCTGATGGGTTCCTTACATATCTCAGCCCTGAAAGTGCTGAGTATGTGAGGAATACATGGAATGACCCGGGCCGAGCGTGACCTCTATGAGCTCAGCTCGCTTTAGCCCGAGTATACTACTTCCCTCTGAGCATGGAATGCTTATGGAGGTATTTTACACAGTCGTTCCTCTACCATAGCACGGCGTGATTGAATTGTGTTCCCATAGCGTCTTTAGCAAGACGCAGTACGAGTGGAGTATCGATAGGGAACGTACTCGGTCACTATCGTAACCTCGGTTCCCTGAGATACGGAACGAGTACTGCGTACTTTGCCGTGCCAGGTAGCTGCACGACTCATTCGTCGCTTCAGTCAAAGTAAACCTGAGGATCCTATGGCGAGACAGCCGATTATATAGCCAGATAACCCCGCCCATTCTGGCGGGATCTGGCGGGCTCCGTCGCCATAGGCTCGTGCAGCTCCGCTGCTGACACATTGGTTCACACACTGCATGAACCAATGATCGTGCAGTTTCACTGCGTGATTGAATAAGGCTTCAGTAAAGGAGAAAAAAGGCTTTTTCCCATAGCGTCTTTAGCAAGACGCAGTACTCGTTCCGTATCTCAGGGAACCGAGGTTACGATAGTAACCGAGTACGTTTTTCAGCAAGTGTTCCCGGAGGGGCCCCCCTCGGTGGATTTTGCGATCGATTCTGGGGTAGAGATGGGTATCGTTTACATTTTATCGATACTGATACGATACTTATCAATACAGTTATCCATACTACTCTCTATAATTTTGTGCAAACATAAATTATGTAAAAAGATGTTGAAAATTTCAAGTTATTTTATTACTGCAGTTTACATATGCCTCCAAGCAAACCGAAAAAGGCACATAAAGCTCTTTTTTTTATATAAAAAGGCCCTTCAAAGCGAGCGAGCGAGAGAGAGATTTCCTCAGCATACCATAGCACAACATATTTGAACATCGTGTGCATAGGAGCACAACAGAATGTAATGGAGAATTCTGGCGTCTCTATTTTTATTAAAGAAAATTTAAATGTTGACTTTCTCAGGGAGCGGGCGTGATTTCTCCTAACAGAGTGTCCCTCTATGCTTTAGATGTTTTATGTTTTATCTCTGTTTTTATCTACATGATAAAAAAAGGGTTATTTTTAATATGTACACTTATTTATAGTGATTCTCCAATCAGGATTTTTACAGACATTCATTCAGGTCCTGAGTTTCATTTTTGAAAAAGGGGTGAATTCCCCTCTTAGATGATTCTTGTGGGAGGGAGGATTTTTTTTTTTGAGTGGTGGAGGGGGGAATTTTTAGACTTTTTTTCCCCAAAAAATATGTAATTAAATGTTTGATCATGCTATGTATTTTTGTTTTTACAATGGGGCAATTGTTGAGAGTGCACACTGGAGAGCGCACGAGTGCTGAATAGTTTAAATACTGGCAAACTTAAAGAAATGCAATTATAAACTTTAGTGATGATGCATGTCAATCGTGCAGTGTGCAGCTCGTTTATAGTGCAGACGCGATGTGGTGATATGAAGCCATTTGTTGTGCATTAACATTGAACATTGTAGTATGAACATTGGGACGCAGGTCATGAAATCACAGGTAGGTGAACTTGATCAGCGTTTGAGGTAAACTCTGCAGGGCAGTGGCCCTCCAGGACTGGATTTGAGGAAACCTGCTCTCAGTCAAGGAACTCATGTCCTCGTAAGTCCATTGCAAAATGGCACTTGAATCAGATTTGTCCTGAACTTTTCCTAAAAGTCAGATGTACAGACATTGATGTGTTTGACACCTTTGCAGAATCTGGTTCTCAAGATGTGCACAGTACTGAGGAAAGTCTTCTATATCCACCTGACAGAAATGCTTTGACTGCAATTGTCCTTTACTTGCTGAACAACAAGAAATTGTCCTGCTGTCCTGCCAAAGGATGCTTGTTCAACACAGAACATGGAGACACTGCCCAGGCACCTCATTCCACAGGAAACCTTTTGCGCTGTATGCCCAGGAAAGATTCCTCTTTTGGAACCGATCTTAATTACACAGAAGAAAAGATTGTCATGTTCCCTGGCATATTGGAAGGTGTGTATGATTTAGGAATACATTATTGTTTCTCAGGTTTATTTCATAAGCACAGGCCCTACATGTAGTTAAATTACAGCCTACAGTGATCCCATGGCTAATACATAATTATTTTCCTTCCATTTTTACCGATGCCAGGAATGGGCAGAGGGATGCATCTGTAACTTTGCCTGTTCTTGAGACAGTCTGTACAGGTAATCTTCACTTATTCACAACTTTAATGCACCCATCCTATTTTAATAACCATGTGACTTGCATGTTTTTATCACATACCATTTTAATCATTATTTTAAAGAGTCTTTGATGTAAGTATTTGGATAGTTGAAGACTTTATAAACAAGCATACCCAGGTAAAAAAAGAAATACACTTAAGCTATACAGATATCTACTGTATGTATTTATTATATTTTTATTTTACTATATCTAAGTGCATAATAAATGTGCTATTTTGGAGCAACTTTAAGTATGTTAAGTGCTCTTTAGGATATGCTTAAGATGAACTTTAAAGGGATAGTTCACCCAAAAATGAAAATTTAATGTGTATCTGCTTACCCCCGGGGCATCCAAGATGTAGGTGATTTTGCTTCTTCAGTAGAACACAGACAAAGATTTTTAACTCAAACCATTGCAGTCTGTCAGTCATATAATGCCAGTCAATGGGACCCACGGCTCTGAGAAAAAAAAAAAAACCATACACAGACAAGACCAAATTAAACCCTGCGGCTCGTGACAATTTAATGAGGTCTAAAAACACCAAACGATTGTTCTGTGCAAGAAATGGAACAGTATTTATATAGTTTTTTTACCTCTGATCCAATGCAATGTCCAACTGTCCTGAGCACGTTCACACAACAGCCGGCGCGTGACTTATCTTCTTCTTGCTTTACGGTGGATCGCAGACTCTATCTCTATCTCTCAGACCGCCATCTATCTCTCAAATGGACCATTGACACGCCTAATTGAGATTGTAGATAGAGTGTCAATGAAAACTTTTGATTTGATAGTTAAACGTGTATGTTAATGAATTCCAATCATTCGTAAATAGGGCGCTCGTGCACGCTCGTTCACAATTAGCATAATCCCCAACTATGAATTACAGCTACGCAAATTGCGTGTCCAGGAACACAGTGGAATATTCTGGACTACTTTCTCAGGTTTGGCTCCAGTATATTGCATAAATGCAAAAATGACAAATAGGCCATATGCCGAACAATAAATATTGAATAACGTGTGTCCACCAAAGAGTTTTTAGCCAGCTTAAAAAAGTCAGGCACTCTTAAAATGACCTGCTTGTGGCGCTTGAAAACGTTTTCGTGCACAAAAAGACACTTCAGTTGCAGTTTCGAGACACTTTAGTTGCTATGATTTGGAATATCCATAGCAGCAACGTATTACTAGTATCTAATTTTTAAGAACTACTGGATATAAAAAAGCAGTAACCAGTAATATTGACTTCTCCATTGCTGTAGGCAGTCATTGTACAAGTAGGATGGTTGGTCGCTATTTGTCTCACCCGTCCTGTATTTACAGCTGGGTAAATAGTGACAGTGAGGAGCACTGAGTTTTACGGTTATCAAATAAAAAACATTCCAAAAGAGGGTAAATGAAGTGCTGTCACGTCGTAAAAAGGTTCAGGAAGCAGTAGCGAGGGAAACGAGAGCTTTATTAAAAGCCAGACGGAAACACAGGTGGAAACACAGGATGATGGTGATGACGCAGGAACCGTGATGGATACACAGATGGCCGAAGTGAAGAGATAATCTGTGAGTGCTGAGTGATCCGGAACAGAGAACGCCAACAGGAACGGGAAACAGGTGACCACACTGGAAGACATCAACAACGATCTGGCAACGGCTAGAAGAACTGGTGAGTATAAGTAGCTGAGATGATGAGCTGCAGCAGGTGCTGCAAACGAGACACAGCCGAGACAAATCAGCGGTGATGGGCAGGTCACGCCCACAAGCACCTACACACAACATGACAACACTGACACGAGACGAGGAGAAAGCAATGGATTAGTGAACCGTGACAAGTGCATCAAAATTCAGTGTCATCAAGAACACAATGTTTTTATTTACACGTGGTAGGGAGCAGGGGCTCGTTCTTCGTACGTTGCTTAAAACATCCGAGATCAAATGAGACATCCGAGATGATTTCATCGTGCTAATCATGATCCGGCCTTCGAACACACCTGTTGTTGATGATTAGTATCGCTGGATTGAGTTATCTTAGATAACTGCGCTGGTTTAAAAGGGGATATGTATCGATAGTAGAAACACTGATCAGCAACGCTGTTATTGGTTGCCCACAATGGCCAAAGAGCGCGCCCACTTTTTCTCTGCGGCAGAACAAGAACTCTTGATGGAGGGCTATGGGGAGTTCCAAAATTTAATAAAAACGACAGGGAACACCTCAAAGGCTGCAAAAGCCAGGAGAGAGGGCTGGCAAAAAGTTGCAGACAAATTAAATGCGTAAGTAGTGATTGTGTTAGAGGTTTTCAATCAGTTATTACAGTATATGTACATTAAACATTTTCATACTTTAATCTTTCATATTAGAGCCTCCACAGGACCCACTAGAAATTGGGAACAAGTAAAGGTGAAATACAAGAATATTCTACAAAATGGTAATAATTAACTAAAATAATAACTAAAAAGTTTCTATGTTTCTTTTCCTGTGTACCTCATTGTAATTAATTTTTATTTCTTTCTCTATTTCTGTGCAGTTTTACATAACACACCCACACTTTTACCTGTTCCCATGCAAGTGGTGGCTGAAGCATGTGCAGTAAGTGGACTTGTCCTTTTTTTTGTTTTTCTCAATGGTGAAATCAATATCAATAGTGGAGACACCGTATCACTTTGTCATACCATTTATTTTCATTGCACAGGGCAGTGAAGAGACCCTCTCGGATGAGTGTCCTTTGGAGGAAGTACCTGTACGTGCATAACTACACATAAAAATGCACTATATAACATACCCTATAAACTTATCAACTAATGTCCTTTATATTTTTGACCGCAATATGAGTTGCAGGAGTCTGCACAGAGGCCTGCAGAGAGGGAGTCTGCACAGAGAACTGATACAGAGGTGGACAGTGTTGCATTGTTTTTTTACTTTCAGTTTTAATTTAATTAATTCAATTTATTTTCTCTGCAAATGGCACAGGGTGACATCCGTTCCCTCTATAAACGTAGCCTACAGCAAAAGGTTGAATATTTGCATTTAAAAAAAACAAAAACTGAGGGGAGAAATGGAGCTCCAAGAGCTAATGAAGAAGAAAATTGCTCTAGAAATAGAGTTGCTGCAAAAGGAACTTCAGAGTAAGTACTAAAACATTTCACATTTCAGAGCACTACTGTTGACCTTGCATAACAATATCTCTTTACAGGCAAAAGATGACCCTAATTTTATTTTAATTTTTCTCAAAGAACAACTAATAAAAATCATTGAATCCATATTTGCCTTGTCTTTTTATTTATTTGTCTTAATTTTTATTAAATTATTCTCAAAAATGGTGTTCCACAATCCTGTCCCGTGTAGCTCTGCCACTAGGTTGATCCAAGTGCACTGGCTGGAGGTCATCATCAGGCTGCAGTTCCACTACAGGGGTCCTCTCCTTTCTAATGGTGGCAATGTTGTGTAATACAGCACATGCGACAATAATGCCGCATGCCCTGTCAGGTGCAACCCTCAGACTTTTCAGACACTGAAATCTTCCCTTTAGTTGCCCAAAGGTCATTTCAATGCGTGCCCTTGTCCTGGCTAGAGCTGCATTGTAACTGGTTTGTGGTCCAGGGAATGGAGTCATAAAATACTGCCTACAGGCGTAGCCCTTGTCTCCAACCAGGATCCCATCGTAATCACCTGTACAATGGTAAAATGCAGTTCTGTTAGGCCCACAATAAGTGTGTGTAATACAGTGAGCATGACATTAATATCCTTACCACGTTCAAATAATGTGCATAACTGTGACATTTGGCTTCCACATTTGTGATATGACACCTAGAGTCTAAGACATTGTAGTCAATCAACTGCATACTTATGGAATACATTGTATATATTACCAATATAAAATATTAAGAATATTTATACTTAACTCACCTGCACATTTATACTGTGAACCCCCTTTCGGTTCACAAAATCCCCTTCATTTGGGGCCTGGTGGGGCCTTGATATGAATGTGTGTGCAGTCTATGGCACCAATCACATTAGGGAAGCCTGGGGGACAATCGATTTATATTTACTAGTGTGGTCATATTCATACGATCTTCATTAACAAGTAGAATGTACCTGCAATTGCGAAATAGCTCTGTTTTACAACTTGGGGTCTTAAGTGGCTTGGAAAGACTACAAAAACACCTAAAAACTGCTTTAACGCCAGGTAAACTTTACGAATGGCACGACAGACAGCACTTTTGGCCAAGTTCTCCGCATCCCCAATAGTGTACAGGAAAGTGCCACACGCAAAGAATCTCAACGCGATGCACACAGTTTGTGCTGTGGTTAAAGCCCGACTCCGACGAGTAGAACTTTTAATATGAGGTTCTAACAAGTTTATTATGTAAATGACACCCTCACGTGAAAAACGATATCTTTCAAAAAGTACACTATCGCGCTGTGCTAATGGATCCTGTCTGTGTCGCAAAACGCGATTAATTCTAAAAGCTCTGCGAATTATCCTCGCACCTTCCGCAACAGGTTGCTCTCGTAAAAACGGGCAAGACATGGCTGCGACAGACTTCCCTATCTCCTCCGCTTATAAAGCCGCGATCTAATCCTGTTTACATGAAATAAGCCTGCTCCCGAGCAGGTATAAGCTTGCGCACCTGTTGCTATGACAGCAAGTCCAGGATGAGCGTCGAAGAACCAAACAATCCAAGATCATGCCAAATCGTCAACAATCAAATCCAGCTAACTGAGTTAGCGACGTACGAAGAACGAGCCCCAGGTGTACATTTATTTTGTACCAACTAACAATTTGAAAATATTAACATTTTCATGAATTCGAAAGTTTACGTCAGAATGGCTTTACGAACGATTTACACAGAAATTTGTTCTGCTCATGTTCCATTGTTTGTTTTATTTTAGTTATAAATCTGTGCATCAGCGCGTCTGTTGTTGCATGTTCGGACGTTTCAATGCTACTGTTTTGCTTTGAGGTTGTTGTTTTTTTCTTCTTGTTTTGTTCTGCAGCTTGCTTGCCAGCGTGCTTGTGGGGTGCTGCAGTGTCCCGTCCTTTGCGGGTTTCTAACTTGCAATTGTTGCTTGCTGTTTAAGTCTTTTTTTTGTTTTGTTTTGTGTGTTTGTTTCGTATTCCTGGTGAAATAAGATAATTGTGCTCCTAGTGTACAAACTGGTACCATTTTAGTAGTTTAAACTGATCGTGGTGCTTGACTTTGGAGCTAGTGTTCCAGGTTTAAATGTTGGGTTTCCATTTTTCTTTTTCTTCTTTTTTCTTTTCCTTGAAGAACAGAATTTGTCAAATTGATTTGTGAATTGATAGAAATTATATATATCCTTGTAGGTTTAAGAGTGAAATGGGGAAAAATTATTTTCTATATACTAGTTCTGTTGCTTGGAATAAATTACCTGGGTATATACAAGAAGAAAGTATTTTTAGAAGGGAAGTTAAAAAATGGTTGTTTTATCATTGATGTTTTCTGAAGTGTGGGCGATGAGTTTCTGAATTTGATGTGTATTTGCACTCCATTTATGTTTTGTTCGACAATTTTTGAGATATTTGAGGACCACAATGGAAATAAGCCGAATGGCTTTTTTGTGTATTTTATCCTCGACATTATTTTGAAATGTGTATGAACTAGTCTTTTTTTGGACTTTTTATATAATGTTCTAAATTTTGTCAAATAAACAAACAAACAAAATAGTCTTTTTTTTCTTTTTGTTAATTGTGTTGTAGTGTTATATCAGCTTGAATTATGCTTTTCTTTATTTTTTTTGGTGTGGGAGTCATTTTCAAATTTTGCAGTTTTCCTTTTTCATATCTTTGAGTGGAATTCACTTCTGTGCGAGTGATTCTTTTTTGGGGAAATGTGTGGGCCTCTGGAAGGCCTAGTCTTTAGCCTGCCTTACTACTGGTGAGCCCCAGTTCCTTGCGTTAGTTTATTTGTTCTTTAATTTGTTTCTTTGTTTATTTGCTCCTGCGTCAGTCTAACCGAGACTTGTCATAGCACTTGCATGTTGTTGCTCTTTTGTTGGTCTTGATTTGCATTTTTAAGTCGCTTTGGATAAAAGCGTCTGCTAAATGACTAAATGTAATGTAATGTAAATATATATATATATATATATAATATGTATATATGTGTGTGTGTGTATATACAGCATATATATGTGTATATACACACATATACATACACACACACACACATACAGTGTTGGGGAAAGTTACTTTTAAAAGTAATGCATTACAGTTGCGTTACTCCCTAAAAAAGTAACTAATTACGTTACTTAGCTACTTTTTATGGAAATTAATGCGTTAATTACACAGCGCACTGTCAAATGCCCACGAGCAGAATTATCTGTATTCATATGGCAATTTTCTTAGTGGTTTGGTCTCTTGAAACCACGATACTTGTGCAAAACTATTGAATAAAATATGTTGAATGAATGTAAAATGCTTTCTTTGTTGGGATAAGAAGGTTCATCTATTGGAACTTAGAAAATAAGAGCAAACAATTTTAAGATCAAATCATTTTAAATGTAGGTTTGTCTAAAAGAAAGAATAATCTTTTATCTGGTTTAGTTGTTTTTAAAAATAAATCAAATCTCTTTTTTAAAAACATTGCATCAAACTTAATAGGTAAGCTGATTATCATTTCATCGTGCATTCATCACATATTTATCAGACTTGTAAAAGTATCATGACCCTTCGTAGAAGTACTAAAAGTAAATCTTATAAAACAATGAGCATCGATTAATAACTTTGTTAGAACACAACTGATATGAAACTAAAGCCTGAATAAAAGCTTACCAGATGTAAAGCAATTTTATGCCTTTAAATCATACTTGATTTTGGAAAAAGTTTGAAAACTAGCTATCTGAACTGCTGACCTTCCTGAATGCTGTCTGTGTGTGTGTGTGTGTGTTTGTGTGTGTGCGTTTTTGTGACATGAGGACATAAATTTGTATAATGACACAGGTATAACAAGGTGAAGGTGACTTTTCAGGACATTGACCCATGTCCCCACTTTTCAAAATGCATATAAATCATACAGAGTGAGTTTTTTTGTCTCCTGTGAGGGCTAAGTTTAGGTGTAGGACAATAGCACATACAGTTTGTACAGTATAAAAACCATTACGTTATGATGTGTTAAATAAATGTTGAATACTTGTTAATTTATGATTAATGATCAATGTTTTGTTTTGCTTTGCTTTAGTAACATGTTTGTTCCTTAATAAAAATAAAACACGGTTTTTACTTGAGTCTCTTTTTAGCTTGAAATGTTTGTTTTTATTAGTGGTGGGCCATTATCGGCGTTAACGTGAGACTCTTATCGGGCGATTAAAAAGAAAAATATCGCCGTTAATCTATTCTCAAAGTTGGGTTGGGAGCTGGGTCTATACTACGCAAGCTATGATGACTTTCACCTTGATATTTTAGCGCGGATGTATACCTAGCCGAATTGCACTGTAGGGGGCGAGAACGAGTCTTCGTGTGTTTGCTTCAGGGAAATTTTATTTTTAAAAAGCTTCCCAATGGAAACCTCGACAAGACTAAGGTTGTTTGCACCTTGTGCAATGCGGAATTAGTTTACTGTAGGAGTTATTCCAGTCTCCTAAACGCAAAGCATCCCTTAGCTAATGCAGAAGATGCCGGGCCAAGCACTGATGTAGCGCAGGGGAAGAGTCGTCGTCAAACTACTATGTTTGAGTGCAACCGAGGCAAGCCCGTCAGCACAGCTCTATCAGCCAAGCTAACTAATCTCCTCGCTCAGTGGATTGCTATCAGCTGCCGGCTCATCAGCGTGGTTGAAGATGATGGGCTCGAGCTTGTTCTCCAGGCGGCCACAGGTGACCCATCTTACAAATTACCTGCGAGGCGAACTATCATGAGGAGAATACATGACCAGCACGCCGCAGAGAAAGCCGCAAAAGATGAGAAGATGGTAGAGGCGAGGTGTGTAGCACTGACTGGGGACCACTGGACATCTGTCAACAACGAAAACTACCTCGGCGTTACTGTACACCTCATCGATGCCAGCTGGGAACTTCACTCCTTCGCTTTAGGTAGGCTACGTTATGTCATTTTAAATTACATAATTTAATTTAATTACTTACCCTATTAATTACCACGACACCACGAATTCGACAAGTTCAGGAGCCACTCGTGCAAGATGTTCCAACATGGTGGAATTCCACCCTTGAGATGATCAAGCGCTTGAGGCGCAACAGAGACGCACTGCACACAACGCTGTCTCAGCAGAAGCACAATCTGGCCCTCCCAACAAATGCTGAATATGAGAAGTTGGCAAAGCTAGAGAAACTGCTGGAGCCATGCAGGTATGGTCTACAAAGATAGCGTGTTCATGAATTGGCATACAAGTTATTTTAAATGTCACTTTGTATTTAAGAAACACGTGCCCTTAAATGTAATGTGATTAAGAACTTTTAAAAAATGTGTAATCTGAGTTAAATGAATCAGTCATTAATTATTTATTGCTCTGTTTATGTCTGTAACACATGATCAACACATGATCGAAGTGAAAATGTCCTCAAACACACCTAACCAACGCATCTATGACAAAAAGAATGTCGGTCTTTACTGTGAGAAGCCTTATGCAAAAATCACAAGACATCTCAAACAGAAACATTCTGGAGAAGTTGAAATTGCAAAGGCCCTGTCATATAAGCAAGGCTCACCCATGGAAAATCTTTTATTAACAAAAGTAAGGAACATGGGAAATTACCACCATAATAGTGCAGTCCTATCCACTGGAAAAGGGGAGGTCATACCAAAAAGGCAAGCAATGTATATGTCAACAGCAACTGACTATCTGCCTTGCAAGTTTTGCTTTGCTATGTATGTCAAAACAGACCTCTGGAGACACCATAAGCGTTGCAAATTACAAGTAAGAGAGAATATGCCGGGGAGGCGGAAGGTTCAGGCAAGCTGTTCCCTGGTGATAAAATCGGACTCATTAAGTCTATCACTGGGTGAGAGAATGTTTCTAAAAAATGGCGAAGTTGGACGACACCGGGCCGATATTAGAAATAAGATGAGGGAACTTGCCAGACTACTTCTTGTGGCAAGAGCCATTGATAAGGACATTGTTGCTTTGAAGGACTTGATCAACCCAGCAAAGTTTAACACAGTACTTGAAGCCTGGAAAAAGATGACTGGATTTGATGAATCGACAAACAGATTTTCAGTTCCATCAACAGCACTGAAACTACGACATTCCCTTGTTAAAGTGTCACATATTTTGCAGGGGGAGGCTTTACGCCAAGAGGACGAAGCTTTAAAGGGAAGAGCAGAGCACTTTAGTAAGTTAATTGAACTGGAATGGACAATCCATGTGTCATCAAATGCACTAAAAACATTATACCAGAAAAAATAGAATAGCCCGCAAATTCTGCCTCTAGCAGAAGACATCAGGAAGCTTCAGAATCATTTAAAGTGCCTCGAGGAGGTCAACAAAAAAGCACTCATTGACCATCCATCCCAAAGGTCGTGGAGTGATCTCTCCCAAGTGACTCTGGCACAGCTAATTTTGTTCAATCGACGTCGTGAAGGTGAGGTTTCTAGGATGGAGGTTACAACATATGTGCAGAGAAACCAAACCAATATGCAGGATGAAATTTTGGAGAGCCTATCACGTTTTGAGAAGAAACTATGTGAGAATCTCACCAGAGTAGAGGTACGAGGGAAGAGAGGTCGGAAAGTGCCAATACTATTACCAGCAAATGTAAAGGAATCAGTGGAACTTCTAATTAAAACTAGAGAAGACGCTGGGATTTCCCCTAGTAATCCCTACATATTTACAGTAATTTGATTATAGATCACAAGAGAACATGCGTGGATGTGACAGCTTAAAGCGATATGCCAAAAGCTGTGGGGCTAAACATCCAGAGAACATCACTTCCACTAAGTTGAGAAAACATGTTGCCACAGTATCTCAGTTACTCAACTTAAAAACACACGAACTTGACCAGCTTGCCACATTTATGGGACATGACATTGATGTCACTCTTCAGGGAGTTTTATAGACTCCTTGAAGAAACGTTGCAAATGGCAAAAGTGAGCAGAATTATTTTTGCCTTGCAAAACGGAATCAGCAAATTTCAAGGAAAATCTCTGGAGGACATAACGCCTAACATAAATTGTAAGTAAATGATTTCTGTGTATTGTTCTTTTTAAACAAGGCAAAAGCTCTGTACTTGCTTAAAACTTTTTCAGTTTTACATAATGTGATTTACATAAGTATTTAATCATTTTGTTACAGTTGAAGAGGACTCCAGCTCAGAGTCAGAGGATGTTCATTCTAAAAAACAGACAAGTCAAGAGGCTAAGTTTTTATTTTGAATTTTTGACATAAGAATTAAAAATTCTATACATTAAATGCAACATGGCTTTGATTTATTCTGCCATTTGAAGTGTTGTTCTCTATGTGGTTTCAGAAAATTCTGATACTGAGGACGATCCTTCTGAAATAAGGGCTCTTAACTCTGGAAAGACTTCAGCCTCAGGAGAGGCAGTTGGATATACGAGTAATCCACAACTGCCATTAAATCAAAAAGGTATGTTATTCCATTCACTATAAACCATACAGAAGATCTTGACATTTGTTTTTAGAATTGACCATGGTGTATTATGTTTTCAACTTTAAATTTAGCTTATTCATTCCCTCATATATTTAATAACTAAATTTCTTTCTCTTCTCCTTTTTTTAAAAGAAATAGTAAAACCCAGAAAGCCCTGGTCAGGAACAGAGAGGAAAGTCATAGAACACTATTTCAAGAACAACATTAAAGAAATGAAGGCTCCTGGAAAAGTGGACTGTGAAAAATGCTTAAATGAAAACAAGATTTTAAAGGATAATGGAAGAGATTGGAAAGCAGTTAAATACTTTGTGCGCAACAGAATAACTTCGATGAAGAGAAATTTGGGTCAACAGTATCGGGCCCTATATCCCTGAGAGCTTGCGATGTGGAGTATCAATGTTGAATGTCACAATACTGAGAGCTCGTGATGCACCACACACCTTACGAACAACCCATATTTCTGAGAAAACGTTGGCCAATTCTGAGTGTGCTCCACACAGGTGATTGGGCTTGACAAACCACCTGTACGAGTCACACTCCTTTCCTTTCCATATGCACCAACACTTCACGTTTCTGGGGAATATTGTGCAACCCAAATGAGCATCAGTGTGTCATAGCATTGAAATTATTGACTACAGCTGGTTTTAGATACATGTCTAAACATTTTAAGCAACAAAGCCTATTCTGTTTGGGCCTCTCAGTTTTTAAATGCCTAGCTATGACTTTGACTTAAGCCACTTTAAAATTGCACAAATTTATTATTATTGTTACTATTTTCATTTTTAGTTTTATTTATACAATCTATTACCAACTTTAATTTGTCTTTTTTCATTGTTATTTTACACAAAGCAAAACGCTGCTTATTTGAAAAGTACTATAGAAATAATTATTTATAGTATTATATAATGTTATTGATATTATTATTGTATACCTGTAGCCACTCATCACTGACGGTGGAAAGTCTGCACTACCGTAAGGGGTGGGGGCGAATCACTTGGAAAACCATCCCACACACCATTAGGAGTGTGTGTGCACTTTAAATAAATTCTGCCTTGATTTCATTAAAGTTTCTTGTTCATTGTGTGTGTGTGTGTGTGTGTTCCAATGCAACAAGTCAACATGTGCAATAAGTGCTTTTAACAACTGCCAATGTTAAAATGTTTTATCATCTGAGTCAGGTACCATATTTCCCTAGCTAACTGATCTTGCAAATCTTACCATAAAGGTAACACTTTCTGCTTCTATTTAACTTATAAATATAAGATTTTACGGTGTAAATGTAAGTTTGGTTAAGTGATTTTAAATAATATTCTTCACTTGAACAAAATCAGTTAATTTCGCTTTCATTGCTACGGCACTTTTGGCTCACTGTACAAAATTGAAAGGATTTTTAGGCTGGTTTGGCTATTGCTACCGGAATGGTGAATCCATTAAAACTCATTTAGTCATCAATCTCATGTTTCCAGTTTATTTCTCAACATGTAGGAGTAGACATTTCTTTGATACCAAGTGCTGGTAATTGTTGGTTTCTGATAACCCATAAACAAATAGAAACAATATAACATTAACACAAATCAACTTGAACAAATCAAGTAAATCAAAAGAAACTTACATTGTCATCAACACAACAATTCCACACAGGCCATGTGAGTAGAGAGGCTTCTCGCACAAACAGAGGCTTGATTAATAAAAGGCCACAGGTGATCTTATCACGACTCAGTCAACCAATCAGGTCACAGTATAATTTTCTACAGCCGCCCCCAAATGTGTTAACATTTGCATACAAGAAAATTCATACTACTGTAAATTCATACTACTGTACTGTACTATTCATACTACTTAAAGCTTCCCATCACTCAGAATTTCAGCAACTCTGATTCTCCCATCAGAACTTGATAAAGTCTTGCTAACGGTCCCTACCAGCCAGCGTCCACGAGGAAGCTGGGGGTCCACAATCATAACCTTTGTCAAGGGCACAATAGGATTTCCATCAAATTTCCACTTTTGACGAATCTGAAGATTCGGAAGATAATCCTTAATGAAACTGGCCCAGAATCGATCTGCAAGAACTTGACTGTGTCTCCACTTTCTACGGGTAAGTAGCTCTGAATCTGCATACATCACTTGCGGGAGAGATGCATCTCGCCGCCCCATCAATAAAATATTTGGGGTAATGGGATCAAGATCTGAAATATTCGAAGATACGTAGCCAAGAGGTTTTGAGTTTAACAACTCCTCAATTTCAACAAGCACAGTATACAGAACTTCCTCAGAAACAACTTGTGTTCCCAGAACCACTTGTAACGCTGTCTTAACAGACCGTATCTCTCTTTCCCAAGTACCTCCAAAATGGGGAGAGTATGGTGGATTAAAGGAGAATTTAATTTGTTGGAGGGCAAGCATCTCCCGAAAAAAAGGGACTAAGCTGAGAAAATGCTGTCCGAAGTTCTCTTTCTCCTCGCTTAAAATTAGTCCCTTGATCAGACAATATTTCATAGGGCCGACCTCGGCGAGCTACAAACCTTCGCAAAGCCAGAAGGAAACTATCTGTGTCCATACCAGAAAGTAGCTCCAAATGAATACACCGTGTTGTCTGGCATTTAAACATAATGCCCCACCTTTTCTCATGACGGTGACCTATTTTGATGCTTAAAGGCCCAAAACAATCCATACCCGTTGACCAAAAGGGAGGCTTATACAATCGTAGTCTGGACACCGGTAGATCAGCCATTCTGGGGACTGAGGGCATACCTTTCCATTTCCTACACTCAAGACATGACCTCTGAATTTTCTTTATTAACTGTCGCCCTCTCAAAACCCAGTATTTCCGACGAAGATGGGCGAACACTCTTTGTGGTCCTGAATTACACAAAATTTAATCAAAGTCAGCAACTAAAAGTTTGGTAATATGATTCTTTGGGTCTAAAACAATTGGATGTATAGCTTCAGAATCCAAATCTTCACTTTGATGGAGTCGTCCACCCACTCTTATCAGCTCGGTCACTGGATCAAACTCGGGTGCCAAGTGAACTAAACGGCTTTGTCGAAGAACTTCATGACCATCTTTAAGCAGTTTATATTCCTCAGGGAAATCCTCCATCTGGGCTTGACGCAGGAGATGCAATTCTGCTTGAGTTTGGAAAGGTTTAGTGTCGTCTCCAAATACCAGAGAGAGAGTTTCAACTGGTCGCTGCAATCAACTCTGACCAGGTATTAAATTGAAGCATATCAGAAGCTGGGGAGTTTATTGGTACCCGATTAAGTCCACAGAACAAAGATTTTCTAAGTTCTGTACCAACCTCATCCGGACTTGAAGCTGGCAATTTTGGCCATTGCTGAGAGTTCAAGTGTAAAAAGGTAGGTCCTTGAAACAAAGAACTTGTAGCAGACAATTCAGAAAGCTTCTTGCCTCGAGTGATGTCATCTGCTGGATTGTTTGCAGTGTCAACATATCTCCATTGATCCGGTCTAGTACATTCAAGAATCTCTGTGATGCGATTAGCCACAAAGATCTTGTACCGCCAGGATTCAGACTGGATCCAAGTCAACACAGTTGTAGAATCGGACCATAATGTCACTGTTTCGATATCCAAAGTGAGTTCCTGTTGCAACAAGTTTGCTAGCTGAGCTCCAGTCAGAGCAGCACACAGTTCTAAACGAGGAATAGAAATGGTCTTCTTTGGTGCTACCCTTGAACGAGCCATGACAAGAGAAACAGAAATCTGACCATCTCCACTAATCAGTCGCATGTAGGCAACTGAGCCATACGCCTTCTCAGATGCGTCGCAGAATATATGAAGCTCTCTTCTAATTGGATCTCCCCAGTTCTTTCTTGGACCATACCACCGTGGTACTTGGATTCTAACCAGATCAGGTAACTCATTTTCCCATGCAAACCAGCCTACCCTTATTCCTTCTGGAATATCTGGATCATCCCATTCTCTGGTAGGCTTCATCCATAACTGTTGCAAAAGAATTTTAGCTCGTGTCGTGAATGGAATGATGAAACCCAGTGGATCATACTGACGAGCAAGTATTCGATACAAAGCACGTAACGTTAGAACATCATACTCCACTGGACGATGCTTATAACTCAAGGTATCCTGCAAGCAGTACCAACTCAATCCAAGTGTACTCTCGCATGGATCGGTGCAGTCACGGCTCAACCATAGATCAGTGTCTACTGAACGTGCATCAGTTGGTAAATGGCTCACCACAGGGATTTTATTACTGGCCCATTGCCGAATTTCAAACCCACCTTCAGCTAACAAAGAACGCAAATCCATGAGCATCTTTTTTGCTTCTTGACTCGTTGGGAAACTTTGCAAATAATTATCCACATAAAAGGAATGCAAAACAGAAGATTGGACATCTTGAAATTCGGCAGGAAGGTTTTGCACACATTTCTGAAGAGCATACGTAGCGCAACAAGGGCTACAAGTAGCACCAAATGGCAAAACCTGCCATTCATAAACATTTCATTTCTTCTCATATTTCGCCATAAGAAACGTAACAGTGATGAATCAAAAGTCAAGAGGGGGATTTGATGGAACATAGACCTGATGTCTCCACTGATAGCAACTGGATGTTCTCTAAACCGTAGTAGGACTCCAATCAAGGAAGGACCCAACACTGGTCCAGGTAACAAATATGCATTCAAACTCTCACCTTGATACTGATAGGAACAATTAAATACCACACGATGCTTGCCATTATGTTCCACAAGATGGTGAGGAATATACCAAGCTTCATCACTGAATTCAATCTCATTAGGCTCCAGCTTCTTCACACATCCAGTGTAGTGGCGGACCACTCTTAGCTGGGACGTATTGCTTAGCTTCTTTGACAAGCTATCCAACACAGAGAAACTTAAATTGTACCTTTTTTGAGGTGGATGAGATGGGATTCCAGCAGATAGGTAAACAGGGCAGGTAAGCAGAGCAAGGCAGGCAGCAGGCAGGTAAGTAGGTTGGTTCAGACAAAGCATGGACTCCAGTAATCCAACAAACGATTGGTAAGTGGTTGAAAAATGGTGGTCAAAAAAGGCACAACTTAATATCAAAAATAATGTCCAAATAGTGTTCAATAGTGATTCAATAGTGTTTCAATAGCATTTCAATAGCATTGTAAAGAACTGTATGCTTAATACGTTCCAACAGCTTCCTTGTTCTTTTGTTTTTAGAAAGGTGAGAGGCGGCCATCTTTAACTTAAAACATTCTCACCAACCGTCAAACTAAAAGTCCCTACAAAATAAAGGACCCTAAATCTAACAAAATATACCAGTGCTCCAATAGCACAAAAATTTACATTAAACTCAAAATGGCTCCTACATAGCCGGCCCCTTATAGCTATTGCAGGAAGCAAGCTATAACTAACTAAATGTAATTTTACAAGGAGCCATATATTACTCCCTTAAACTCATTATGCATTATTCACAAGGATAAATGAATGCAAAGATTCAGTGTATGCATATGTACGATAATGTGTGCACGTGCGCAAGTTCATTCAGGTCTCACTCAGCTTTAGGTTGCTGGCCTTCTACTAGCAAGCAGATCTTACTGATAGGTCTTTCAAGCTGGCTTGTTTTGGTTTGAAGCCGTACACTGTGGACCAAGCCTTTGGAGTCAGGGAAGGCTTCAGTGACTCTAGCCAGCACCCATGATCCTCTCGGTGCTGTGCTATCGGCTACTAGCACGACGTCTCCTGGACAGAAGTTACGTCTGACCCGAGACCATTTTTGCCGTGTTTGCAGAAGAGGGAGGTACTCTCGAACCCAGCGTTTCCAAAATAAGTCGGCAATGTACTGGATCTGTCTCCAGCGACGTCTGGTATAAAGACCTTCTTTCACGAACAAACCTGGAGGTAAAACATGCTGCACCTTAAGCTGCAGTATATGATTAGGCGTTAACAGCTCCAAGTCATTTGGGTTATCAGAAACAGTCGTGAGTGGACGGCTATTGAGAATGGCCTCAACCTCACACATTACTGTTTGAAGGCCTTCATCATCCAGATACTGCTGGCTGGTGACTGACCGTAACATCATTTTGATCATGCGAATCAACCTCTCCCATATCCCTCCATAATGGGCACCATGGGGAGGGTTAAATGTCCATTTCACTCCCTTTTGGAGCAGACTTTTTTCAATTTGTTGCATGTTCCAAGATTTCAAGGACTCTTTTAGTTCCTTTTCAGTTGCAACAAAGTTTGTTCCATTATCTGACCGCAACTCGGACACTGGTCCTCTTCTGGCAATGAAACGTCTGAATGCATGAATGCAAGAGTCAGTATCAAGTGAATGTGCAACCTCCAAGTGTATAGCACGGCTGGTAAGACATGTGAAAATCACGCCGTACCGTTTTACAATGCTGCGACCTCGTTTTACCTCTAATGGCCCAAAATAATCGACCCCTACATGCGTGAAGGGTGGAAGGTCAGGGGTCAACCTGTCAACTGGCAAGTCTGACATTTTTTGTTCACCTGCACTCAACTTGATTCTTCTACACCTGGTGCATTCATAAACTACCTTTCTGGCCAAAGTGTTGGCGCAAGGAATCCAATATCTTTGTCTGAGTTTGGAGAGCATGAAATTTCTTCCACTGTGTCCAACTTCTTGATGGATGTGCTGAAGTAAGAGTTTGGAAACGTGATGGTCCTTAGGGAGAATAGCAGGGTGTTTCTGCTCAGTGGGCATTGCCATTTTACTCAGACGTCCACCAACCCTTAAGATACCATTGGCCAGAAGAGGATTTAGCCTGTAGATGGAGCTGTTTCTGTTTATATTTTGCATGCCTTTCTGCAAACAGGCCCTTTCTTGTGGGAATCCCTGCCTTTGGCAAAACTGTAAGATTGCGACCTCAGCATCCTCTAGATCACTGATTGATAGTACATATGGACCTGTCTTTTCATGTTTTCCTTTTCTTGTGGTCATGATATGTCTGTTTAGATCTTTCTTGCCATTCTTAAGTAATTTCAACAGAACAGACTTGAACCTCAGGAACCATGCCACAGCTTTCTTAAGCCCCATCCAAGTTGAGAAATAATTCATGAGGTAAGTAGTGGCATCACAGTTTTCCTTCACAGCAACATTGACAGTGACAACTCCTTTTCTTAATCTGGAGACAGAATGGGTTCAGATGGAAGCTCTGGCCAGCAATGAGATGGTTCCTTCAGAAAGTCTGGCCCACTGATCCATGTTGTTCTTTTCAAGAATATGTTGACATGTAGTCCCCGGGAGGCGTAATCGGCGGGATTGAGTTTTGTGGCTATATACTTCCATTGGGAGACATCTGACCCACTTCTGATGACATTAACACGGTTTGCCACAAAGGTTAGGAATCTTCTGCTTTCATTCCGGATGTACCTTAGAACAGTCATGCTATCTGTCCAAAACAGAGACTTTTCCAATTCCATATGCAACTCCTCAGATAGCATCTTGTCCATTCGTACGGCCAAAACTGCAGCAGTGAGCTCCATTCGTGGTGTGGTCATCAGTTTTAAGGGAGCAACTCTGGCCTTTCCCATTATAAAGGTGGCGTGGACCTTTTTGCTGCCAGTCAGTCTAAGATAGGTAACTGTTCCATACCCAAGGTCACTCGCATCACAGAAGTGGTGCATCTGTGCTGTTTTGACATCTCCAAAGTTGTTTGGTACAAGGCATTGGTTGACCTTGAACTCCCTCACTCTTGGAAGATCTTGCCACCATTGCTTCCAGGCTTGAGCCTGGACCTCTGGCAATTCTTCATCCCTTCCAATGTTCTGCTTGCACAACTCTTGCAAGATGTGTTTTGCCGGAAAGGTGAGAGGTGCAAGGAATCCAAGTGGGTCATATATAGAACTGACCATAGACAGAATCCCACGTCTGGTGCATGGACGCTCCTTTATGTTCACCTGGAATGTGAAAGTGTCTTCCTTAACACACCACTGCACACAGAGAGCTCTTTCCACTGGCAAATCTTCTATGTCAAGGTCAAGATTCTTTATGTCCTTGGCCCTCTCAGGTTCTGGAATGGAGGCCAATACAGCTCTGTTGTTTCTAATCCATTTGGTCAATTTAAAGCCTCCAGTTGCACAGAGTAATTTCAGCTCTTTACAAAGTCTAATGGCATGGCCCTCTGTGTCCACCACCTTCAACAAATCATCCACATAGAAGTTGTTCTTGACTGTGCTAGTTGCATCAGCTGAGAAGCACCCCTTGTTATCCTCAGCTGTCCTCTTTAAAGCATAACTTGCACAGCTAGCTGATGATGTTGCGCCAAAAAGATGTACGATCATCCTGTACTCTTTCAGTGGCTGACTAACGTCCCCATTTGGCCACCAAAGGAAGCGCAAAAAATTCACATGATGAGATGGGACCTTTACTTGATGGTACATTTTCTCCACATCAGCCATGATAGCGATGTTGTCAAGACGAAAACGGACTAAGACCCCAATTAAGCTGTTTGTAAGATTGGGACCTTGAATGAGTTCATTGTTCAGTGAGGCACCCTGATAAGCTGCAGAGCAGTCAAATACCACACGCAAGCTCCCCTTCCTTGGGTGAAACACACCATTTTCCATTTTCCTGCATCAACTGGTCTTGGGGTACAAGTTCAGCATGTCCGCATGATAGGACCTTTTCCATAAATGCCCTATACTCATTATGAAAGTCACGATTCCTTTGAAACTTTCTTTTTAAAGACAATGCTCGTTGCTCTGCCATGTGACGGTTGTTTGGCATCATAGGATTATCCTTCTTGAATGGCAAAGGCAATTGATAATGTCCATCCACTAATTCAACAGAGCTGTCTATTATCTGCATGAATTTGTGGTCTTCCACCGACATTTGTTTCTTTTCCTCAAAACACTTTTCTGGGAAATCATGGTTGTATTGCTGAATCAAAAGTTCACTCAGGTTATCAACAGAAATCAGATGTGCATGAATATATTTCTGACCTTGCTTGTTGATGCATGCATCCTCATTGTGGAGAAGTCCATTCACCACCCATCCTAGCAGTGTTTTAACAGCAAAGGGTCCATTACCCTGGCTATTGATAATTCTCCAAGGTTCCATCAATTTGGGTGCATTAATCCCAATCAGAAGGTCAATCCCAGCATTAATGTTGGGAATATCAACATCTTGAAGATAGGGCCATTTTCGAATATCTTCTCGTCTGGGGATATGTTCCCTGTTGACTGTAATTTCCTGCTGAGTGTAAACTTCAGGTAATTTTATGAATTCCTTTCCTTCCAAGCTACACACTTCCAGGCCCTTGACTACCAGACTGTTAACAGATTTCTTTTGCCTCATAGTGCGCAGAAGTATTTGCTGATGTTTCCCATTAGCATTCAAGTTCCTCCTAAGTTGTTCTGTGCAAAATGTTGCGGAACTCCCTGGGTCAAGGAAAGCATATGTCTGAACTACGTGATTTGAATTACTCATTTTGACTTGAACTGGTATTATTGCAAGTGTACAATGTTTATCACTACATTCAAGTGCCTCTCTTTTCAGTGAAACCAACCCACTGCTCACTGCCCTTTTGTGTGTAGGACCTGCATTACCCTACTCTTTCATTACATTTTGAGGTATATGCAAGATACTGGGATGTAATTTTGAACAAATTGAACAGGTTTGTCTATTTTTGCAAGTCAAACTCATGTGTCCTTTAGCAAGACAACCAAAGCAGACACCTTTAGTCTTTAGCAGCTCAACTCGAGCGTTGTGAGACTTCTTCATCAGCTCTTGACATGACACAATCTCATGCTCACCATTACAGGCAGGACAGAGTTTTGATGAACTGTTTTTGGGCACATTTGATACTTGCATTGTGCTCTCTGTGTTGTTCTTTGGTGCAACCGATACTGTTGTGGCAAAACTGCTCCCTCTGCTCTTCTGCATGGAACTCATTGGCTTGCTACTGTTAGCGGCTGTTTTTGGTGGCCTTCTGTTTGAGGAGCCGTCTTGGAGGTTACCAAAGACTGGGTCTTGTAGAATCCTGGCCTGCCTTTCCAGGAAGAAGACAAGATCGGCAAACGTGGCTCTTGTTCCTGTTCGTTCCCTGATGTCAAAAGCATGTGATCTCCATTTTTCTTTCACTTTGTAAGGCACCTTGGAGATTAGAAGCCTCAGGTTTAATGGAAGGTTCAGCTCATCCATGTACCTTAAGGTGCGCATTACATTACAGCATCCACGGAGGAAAAGAGCATAACTGTACAGAGCTTCTCCATTGTCTGATGGGATATTATTCCAATTTAAGGCTTTATCCATATAAGCATTAGTAATTTTATATTCATCTCCAAAATGAAGTTCCAATAGCCGTTTTGCCTCTGCATACCCTCTATCTGCATCCATATGAAGGCAACTTCTGACCAGCTCTTTAGGTTGGCCAGAGGTGTACTGTTCAAGGTAATACAGTCTGTCTTGGCTATTGCTGGTGTTTCTCTCAATACAGTGTTCGAATGCCTGCATAAATGGTCTGAAGTTCAGAGGTTCACCACTAAACATGGGTAGATGCCTAGTTGGAAGTGAAGTCATTTTCTGTTGCTGTGCAATAAGATCAACAACAGCACCCAGGTTGCTGGTATCTGAGCTTAAAGGAGCATATGGAAAGGAAGTACCTGCAGCTGCTTGACTGGTCGGATTCAATTGTAAGGTCTGAACAGGCCTTTGTGACCTCCATGGTCTTGTATCCTGTGTTAAAACCTTTTGCAATGGTGTTTTGGGAACAGTAGAGATTCTGGCATATTCCACTGGTGAGGATTCTGGATGAACATGTTCCTTGATTCTGTCATAATTGCTCTCCAGATACGCATTCATGCCATCTCCTGGCAATTCTGAAACTTCTGTCAATATGAGTTTAGAGTTCATAGATTCAGCATCAATGCTCTGTAACACTCGCACTTTTGCATTAGCTGCAGCCAACTCTGTTTCAAGTTCAACTCTTTCCATTGTATTTTGCACTTTAATTCTTTCCATTTCCAAGGCGTGTTTTTCTTCAGTCCTTCAGTACGTTGCAATAGAGCTGCCTTTTCAGCTTCAGCTTTTAAACGGGCGGAAGACACTGACGAAGATTTTGAGGCAACACTGGCACCAGAACGTGAATGTTCTACTTTACTGGCACGTGCTGCCACAATGGATATACTGTCTAGAGGAGACACCACAATTTGGGGTTCATAGCTTTGAGCATTCTTCCACATTTCTACCTCATTCAAAAATGTTTCAAAGGTTTGCATCTTTGGTTGGTACCAATCATCATTGTCACTTTTCTTTTCCTTTTCCTCATACAGCACTTGCACAGATTGATGCGCATCTTTAAATTCATCCAATGCCACATGGAGATGTTCAATGCCTGTGTCAACGGCTTCAATATCTCCACCTTTCAATAATTCCTTTAATTCATTCATTTTACATGTACACACGCCAAGTTTTCCTCTGCGCGTTGCGCAAAGCTCTTTAAGTTTGTCATCAGCCATATTTTAGCTTTTTTGAGAACAACAACAAAAAGATTCATTTAAGCTTTCATATGCGTGAACAAAAAATCATTGACCGCTCCAGTAGCAAATCCAGTAATAAACGATAATGCACTCCAATAGTGAACTTGAAAGGTAAATTCTCAAAAGATCCAAAACTTTGTCAACTCCAAAGTATCAAAAAAAAAAAAAAAAAAAAACTTTTACGCTTCAATATCAGTCAAACAAATGCTTCCATGGGTTCCAAACAATTTGATTGTGAAGCAGTGTAAACGATTGCAAAGTTCTTTACTTAATGTAGTGGCGGACCACTCTTAGCTGGGATGTATTGCTTAGCTTCTTTGACAAGCTATCCAACACAGAGAAACTTAAATTGTACCTTTTTTGAGGTGGATGAGATCGGATTCCAGCAGATAGGTAAACAGGGCAGGTAAGCAGAGCAAGGCAGGCAGCAGGCAGGTAAGTAGGTTGGTTCAGACAAAGCATGGACTCCAGTAATCCAACAAACGATTGGTAAGTGGTTGAAAAATGGTGGTCAAAAAAGGCACAACTTAATATCAAAAATAATGTCCAAATAGTGTTCCAATAGTGTTTCAATAGCATTTCAATAGCATTGTAAAGAACTGTATGCTTAATACGTTCCAACAGCTTCCTTGTTCTTTTGTTTTTAGAAAGGTGAGAGGCGGCCATCTTTAACTTAAAACATTCTCACCAACCGTCAAACTAAAAGTCCCTACAAAATAAAGGACCCTAAATCTAACAAAATATACCAGTGCTCCAATAGCACAAAAATTTAGATTAAACTCAAAATGGCTCCTACATCCAGCTTCAACGAGTTTCTGAATCTCTTGCTCATAAATAAGCGCACGATCTGGATCCTTAGCCAGCTGTCTTTCCAGTCGACGCAAAGCTGGCATTACTGCCTCGGATGGTACTTTAATTACTGGTGCATTCTTAGCTCGCAGTAAAGGAGTCACATATCTTCTAATTCCATTAATTTCTTCACACTTTGTTTCCCGTTCCAAGAACTCAAGAGCTTCCTTATCTTCCTTAGAACGCAGGGCATGCTTCGGAGTTGGAGAGAAAGGAAGTACATCAACTTTCCATAATTTCTCCACATCCTGGTGCAACTGATCCATGGACAGTGAAGCTTGGAAGAAACACTGCGTGATTGAATTAGTCTTCTCACCTAAAGAAGTCGGTCCCTGCAATGTTCACCCCAGGCGAGTATGTAAAGCAGCTGGACTTCCAGGAGGACCGAAATGTAAGAACAAAGAAGATGAGGATAATCAGCTCCCACTAATAACAGAGGTTTCACCTTCTGAAACTCTTCCAGAGGGATGCCTCTTAGATGTTGATAGCGTCGCTGGAGCATCTGCACTGGGTAAGTCTGCTCAGGTAGATCAAGCATTTGAGCTGTAAAAGCTCCTCGTATTTGGTATTTACTCTACTTATGATCAGCTGACGAAATTGAAAAGGAAACATTTGCACCTTCAATTGTCTCTGAGCCTTGCCGGATGGTTCGAATAACCAATGACTCTGCCGCCCCATGAAGACCTAAAAATTCTGCCGCAGAAGACATAAGCATGGTTCTTTCTGAACCGTCATCTAATATGGCATACGTCTTTCCTTGATGGCTCAGAACTACCTTCACAATTTTCAAAAGAACAGAGTTAAGACCACTTGGTCTGCTCAAATAATATATCCCAGAATCAGGTTTGTGTACATTCACATCATGCAATATTCCTAGGTGACGATTCTGACATTTTGGACATTTTCTTTGCAGGTCACAACTAAACGCTCTATGGGCCCAACCACATCTCCAACAACGATTGTTATCAGCAATCCACTTCCGTTTTGCTGCTGTATCAAGATTCTGGAATTCAGAACATTGACTAAGATGATGATCAGTATGACAACAGTAGGTACAAGATGGTTTACGGCCCTCATTCCTTTCCTGTGATCTAATAATTTCAGTTTTCCTTTTCTGAGTGGGTACATTTACTTCTGGACTTACCCTATGAAGGAAAGCAGCTGACTGAAATTGGGACTTGGTAGGCCTCCCTTCTCTTATCTGGGACTTCACACCCTTTGATTGTTCAAATACTTGGACAGCTAGATTCTGACATTCTGATTCCTCTTCCAACCAAACAGAGAAACTAACCAAGTCATAGGGCTCATCTGGTCGAGTAGTTTTAGCATATCTTGCAAAACTAGCGACCTGCTGGGCTGGAAGCTTACTAAGCAATTGATGGACATGTGATGCGCAGAATAACTCTTTTGCTCCTTCATGATCCCAGGACTGAAGCATGCCAACAAGAGCTTGAACTCGTAGAGCAAATTGACTAAACCCATCGGGATCTCCTGATCGTACAGCTGACAAGTTCTTAATAGCAGCAATCTCCCGAAGCACCAACTGATGGGGTTGGCCATACCATTTCTGGAGAGCCTTCAAAGCAGTAGTGTAAGGCTGAGAATGATAGGCATAAGCCAAGGCTAAATGTCGGGCTGCATCAAACTTCAAATGATCCAGAAGAATGTGATACTTATATTGCTCAGTTTCCTCTAAGGGCATCAAATTCTTCAAAGCCATGTTCAACATGGCAAACTCATAGGGGTCATCACTCTTCAAATACGGAAATGAAAGTCTTTAAATAAGGGCTGACCTTGAGGGCTGTGAAGCAGGCATCTTTGTCTGAGGCACCGTCACTGCTGTCGGAATGGGCCTACACTGATCAAGTACCATCTGTTGTACTCCAGTTGGAGGAAGTGCAGATGTTTGATATCTCTAAGCAATGATATCTCTGGAGGTGAAAGGATTCGAGATAGACATAGTGGAAGGATTAGCTTGCTGCTCCCTTACTGTTCCAGTTTGATGTTGCAAGGAAATTTGATGAGGATTACCAAGATATGCATAGGGATGTCCAACTAATATATCTCTTGGATGCAATGTTGCAGCTCTCAATGGATCACAATTAAGTGAAGTGTATTGGCCAAGAGATGGATACGACACTGGATAAGGAAAATCAGGCAGGTTTGGATGCCTTAGTCCTCCACTTGGATAGAGGGGGGGCGGCAGCCAACTTGGAGGCATCCATGGATTCCCAGGCATAAGGAACACATTTCCCTGCATTTGATCAGCTGGAAAAAGGCTTTGATCCCTTCCTACTTGTTGATCACTGGAATCAAACCCTGAATTCATTTGATGACTGACTGAAGATAGCCATGGTAGACCATTACGTTGCTGAGTCAAACCTGCACCCATTACATCAGGATCCACAGCAGATTGGAACCTAAGGTTGTCTATGGGACGAAAGGAAGGTCTAATAGGGGTACATGGATTAGAAAGCTGTGGTGGTATCTCTGTAGCAATAGGTACGGATAAAATAGGCATTGGAGAGACAAGCGGCACATCCTGAGACGGAGGCATGGTAATTGGTTCACTAAACTTTGGTGGCATAGAAGACACATTTCCCTGCTTAATTCCATGTTGACGTATACGTTCACTCAACTCATCCACCATAGGATTTCCGAGGTTTACCTCATGTTGTTGGTTCAGTTGGGTTGGAACAAAGGACTCTTCATTCGAACTGCATTCAGAGCTAGTAGAAGATGAAGATCTTTTCCTTTGCATATCCTTCATCATTTGTCCCATATCCAACAACATTCCCTTCATCTGCTTAATCTCCTCAGATAAAGACTTCACCTCGTTTTGAGTTGCAGTAATGGAAACTCCTTGTGATGTAACCTGCTGACTCAAATCCTCTGGCTCTTGTGCCAGTTGCCCTCTTGGATGAATCGAAAGATTTGACTGAGCCATCACATAATCTTGCTGCCATCTTGGAGGCTTTACAATCCTAGATGAACGTTTAGGTCTTACACAGTCATCCTCAGTATCCATTCTAGCAGCCTATTCCGGCTCGAATGACCATGTACAAAATTGAAAGGATTTTTAGGCTGGTTTGGCTATTGCTACCGGAATGGTGAATCCATTAAAACTCATTCAGTCGTCAATCTCATGTTTCCAGTTTATTTCTCAACATGTAGGAGTAGACATTTCTTTGATACCAAGTGCTGGTAATTGTTGGTTTCTGATAACCCATAAACAAATAGAAACAATATAACATTAACACAAATCATACATAAATAAATCAACTTGAACAAATCAAGTAAATGAATCAAGTAAACAAATCTAGGAAGATGGCGGCGCGATCGATCGCTGCGGCTGCTCCGGGTCCCAAAGACGGTGCTTTTATGTCGTTTAATGTCGCCTGTTCGTCTCCAAATAGTGTCAGTTTACCGCTAACTCTTAAGGAAATCACCCCAGAATTCATCTATGATCGCCAAAGTCTTTTGGATATCAGCAACGCATACGAACATCGCAGGCGGCTACTGAGAAGCTACGAGGCCTTTGTTTACTGCTGGAGCCGGACTTCGAGACCGCGGCCTCGCCTACTGACGCTACCCGCACAAGGCAGCGTCGCAAGCGGTGTGAGAGAGGACGGAAGCGTGGTAAGCGCGGAGGTATACGAGCTAGGCTAAGAGCTAACCCCTCAAGGCCGGCTCTTCCAACACTCATGCTCTCAAACGTTCGCTATCTGGAAAACAAACTGGACTTAATTCAACTCAGTCGATCTACACAGCATGAGGCAAGGGACTGTTGCGTGTTTGTTTTCACCGAAACATGGCTAAACGACAACATCCCGGACTCCGCCATTCAATTGCACGGGCTAACCAACTTCTGAGCGGACAGAGATTCATCACTGTCTGGTAAGACACGCGGAGGTGGCTTGTGTGTGTATATCAACAAAGACTGGTGTAACAATGCTGCGGTATTATCAAAACACTGTTCATCGCTGGTGGAGTTTATGGTTGTGAAGTGTCGACCGTTCTATCTGCCGCGGGAGTTCACGGCCATTGTTATCGTTGCGGTTTACATCCCCCCGTGTGCAAACGCTAAGGACGCGCTTCGTGAACTGTATAGCGCCATCAGTGAACAACAAACAAAAAACCCAGACGGCTTTTTCATCATAGCCGGTGACTTCAACCACGCAAACTTAAAGACAGTTTTGCCAAAGTTCTACCAACATGTGAACTTGGCAACAAGGGGAAACAACACACTGGACTTTGTTTACACAACAGTTAAGAATGCTTACAAGGCTGAACCCCGCCCCCACCTCGGGTACTCCGACCACATCACTGTTATGCTAATCCCAGCATATAGACCACTTCTCAAACTCACCAAACCGGTTGAAAAGCAGATCACAGTATGGCCAGACAATGCCACCTCAGCACTGCAGGACTGCTTCCAGGACACAGACTGGAGCATATTTAAAGAGGCAGCCACCTACAACAACCACACAGACCTGAATGAGTACACTGAAACTGTGACTGCTTACATCAAAAAGTGCACTGATGATGTGACAGTCACCAAGACCATCACCACACGTGCAAACCAGAAGCCATGGATGACAGCAGAGGTTCGTGGGCTGCTAAAGACCAGAGATGAAGCATTCAGATCAGGAGATAAAGCAGCCCTCAAAACAGCAAGAGCCAATCTGTCCTGTGGCATCAAAAAAGCAAAACGGTCATATGCCCAAAAAATCAACAACCACTTCACAGACAGCAGAGACACACGGAGCCTGTGGCAAGCCATTCAGACCATCACTGACTACAAGCCCCCGCCACAGGCCTGTGATGAGGACACATCCCTCCCCGATGCACTCAACCACTTTTATTCACGGTTTGAAATGCAGAATGACACACCTGCACAAAAACTGCCCACACCTCCCAACGACCGGGCGCTCTGTCTGTCTCCAGCCGACGTAAGGAAGACCCTATCTAGGATTAACCCACGCAAGGCTGCGGGTCCTGACAACATACCTGGCCGTGTTCTGAGAGACTGTGCTGCACAGCTGACAGATGTCCTAACAGGTATCTTCAACACCTCGCTGAGCCACATCTGGCTGAATGGTGTGGCACAAACAATCTGTCCCTCAATGTGGAGAAGACAAAGGTGGTTGTGATGGACTTCAGAAGAAACTCCGTTGACCACCCCCCACTGACCATCGACAGCTCGACTGTGGAGAGAGTCAGCAGCACTAAATTCCTGGGGGTGCACATCACAGAGGATCTCACCTGGACCACCAACACCATGTCACTCTCCAAAAAGGCACAACAGCGCCTACACCTTCTCCGCCGTCTGAAAAGAGCAAGTCTCCCTCCACCCATCCTCACCACATTCTACAGAGGCACCATTGAGAGTGTGCTGACCAGCAGCATCACTGTCTGGTACGGGAACTGCAGTGCTGCTGACCGCAAGACCCTCCAGCGGACAGTGAACACAGCTGCAAAGATCATCGGTGCCCCTCTCCCCTCCATCCTGGACATCTTCCTTACACGATGCTCCAGCAAAACCAACAGCATCGTGAAGGACTCCACCCATCCCTCCCACAGTCTCTTCCAGCTCCTACCATCAGGAAGACGGTACCGGAGCATCAGAGCCCGCTCCGCCAGACTGCTCAACAGCAGCTTTTTCCCCCAGGCTGTGAGAGCCCTGAACTCAAACCACCCCGCCCCCCTCTGAAACCCCATGCAAACCCCTACCTCCTGAAACATGGACCACCCCCCACCCCAAACCTTACCAAACCAAAGAAAAACTGTATGGAACTTTAATTTTTTTTTTTAATTTTTTTTTTTTTTAAGTTGAGCCAATTTAAAATAAGAATAATAAGTTGAGAGAACTCAGTTCAAAGTCTGCTAAAAGCTGGTTGCCTTAAAATTTTAAGTTGGCTCAACAATTTTTATTTTATTTAAATTTTTTTGTACGTGTGCGAATCAGCGCGATTGTGCATGAACCTCACAATACCGCTTCTGCGTATGCGCCAAAATTCAAACACACACACACACCCGCGCTAACGGCAGAGTCTGAGCGATGGCTGCAGCTAAACACAGTTGTCTACGTTAAAATGTTTTTCTTAGCAAGTGGAAGGAAAACGAATGTGCCAGCATAAAGTTTATACGACAATGATTTTATTGACGGGCACGAAGACAGACCAACATCGCTGAGTGGAGCACTGGATGAAATGCCCTTGAATGAGCTGCAGCGGTGCAGGTAATTTACACTGATTTACTCCACTCTTTATTAAAATTCATATGCTAATATTACATAGGAACTAAGTGTTTTATGATTGTTTTGGACTGAAAGAGCCTCTGTCCCTATACAGATCAGTTTCAAATTTCCCTGTCAGTGTTTTAAATATGATGTTATGGTTAACGTTGCAGCTGCATTGATGTGTTTTGCCATTTGCTCGCGTTAAAGTTAATTTGAACTATACTAAGTTACTGGATAGAGTTACTGTAAGCTCATTGTTTTCACTGGATAAGCAATTGTCACAGAATAGCCCGTCGTCACCTTCACTGATCACTTCCACCTGCACATCATTAATAATCATGCTTACCTGATCCTCGTCACCATCATCATTCTGAACTGGATAAAAGCACTCACCTCAGTCACCGCATTTGTCCGATCTTGAAGTTACCACACTGCAAAGCCTGTTGTTACTACTACAAGGACCGACGTTGTACGAAGCATCAAGCTGAGTATACTACCTGAAATACCTACCTGTTATACTTACCCTCTGCCTTGTTCCTCTTCAGCTTCTCCGCGATCAGATTCCTGTGGCTGGCTTGGACAACCGCTACTCCCTATCGCCCTGGCTTTCCTGTTCACCCAGGACCTGCCAAAACAAAGAGACTATATCAGAATCACTGCATACTTGTCACATCCTCTCCACGAAGGGATACTCACCTGTGTTGAAGACTTTCACCTTTGCTGTGTGCAATCCACGTCTGTAATAAATGCACTGATTATTTCACTTACCTCTGTGTCCTGCAGTTCCGTTACAGCAATGCAACATTTGAAAATTAATTAAAGCTCTCTGAAAAAAGTAATGGAGCAAAATTACGTTATAATGTTTATCTCTGAGATGTAGTCTAGTCTATAAAGTTGCACAAACTCAAACACATTGAATTCATACAGTACTGTCCTTGGTTATATTACACCAAGTACATTGACATGTCAGAGACATGTCTGTGATGAGTGCATAAGCACATACATGTGCATATTACATAAAGGTACAGTACAATAAAAGATGTGACTTTGGGTTTTTGAAAATATGGTTAACCTACGGTAGTCAATTTTGTTCATATCTTTGCTGATAATTATGCTTTTCCTGTTTGTGTCCCTTGAAAAGGTAATCAGTCCAGAATTTCTCAGAAAATAGAAGTGGAGGCTGAACCTGCAAATTGTGGATGGCAGTGATGTGAATGATGGAGCATCTACCCAGAAAAGGTCACATATTTTACTGAAACCAAAACTAACATCTGCAATATACTGTACATGTAAACAAATCAATTACCCTTTTTAATTTCTTTTCTCCAGGCCAAAACGATGCCCTCATTCGTTATTATAAAACGTCTACTGTTTATTTCATTGTTGCTAAATAGCAAACGAAATTGTAACCTTAGTTGTGAACTCTGTCATTGAAAACTTGGGTTAATATAGTATAATTCTTCATGTCTCTAGAGGCATTTTATTTGCATGGGCATGTAGGCTGTGCTTTGTTGCTGTTCTGTCTTGTCCTTAAGAAGGTGGAGCTCAGATCAAGTGGTATCTGGGAATATTTTACAACTACAACTTATAATTATTACATAATTAGTATTATACAGTCTTTTAAATAATCTTTTAAATTTTAAATAAAAACTTTTAAAATCTTTTAAATAATTTTGTTTTAATACTCAATATACACTACTCACACAAAGTTATTTATGGAAAATGTAAAACGTTTACGCTACAGTGAAATTATATCATGAAAGTAGGGCATTTAAGTAGAAGCATGCAGTGGTAATTTCTTCATCTCAAACAAATGGTGGTGGCTATACCACAACAAACATATCAATGTCTCAATAACTTGTCACGTGTCCTTGAGCATCAATTACAGTTTGACAACGATGTCTCATGCTGTTCACAAGTCGACTTATTGTATGCTGAGGCATGGCATCCCACTCTTCTTGAAGGGCTGTCCTCAGGTCACTGAGGTTCTGGGGTGCAGGGTTTTGACCCTCTGCACGACGACTCGGCTGATCCCACAGGTTTTTTTATGGGATTCAGGTCTGGAGAAAGTGCAGTCCACTTGAGGTAGCCCAGCCTCCAGCAGCCGCTCCCTGATGATGTGACCTCAATGAGCTGGGTTATTGTCATACAGAATACAGAACTGCCCTACACCTTGTGAATGGTAGTGACAAGCCAATACTACCTAAATAACATCATTAATCCAGTCATTGTGCCTCTGCATGAGCAACACAGGCCTGATTTAAACTTCATGGACGACAATGCCCCAGCTCATCGAGGTTGCATCATCAGGGAACGGCTGCTGGAGGCTGGAGTACCTCAAATGGAGTGGCCTGCACGTTTTCTACACCTGAATCCCATAGAAAACTTCGTAGAAAAAGTCGTCGTGCAGAGGGTCGTAACCCCGCACCCCAGAACCTCAGTGACCTGAGGGCAGCCCTTCAAGAAGAGTGGGATGCCATGCCTCATGCCACATTTTTTGTTGTGGTATACCCACCACTGTTTTTAGCGTTTGTTTCAATAAATACTTTGAGATGAAAAATATTACCACTCCATGCTTCTTCTTAAATGCCCTACTTTTATATAATATCACTGTAGCATGAACTTTTTACATTTTTCATAAATTTCAGCTGAAAGTCAAATATCCCTAACTTTTTGTGAGTAGTGTATTTCTCATATGTAGTTAACACTTTAAGACATAAGCACAGTTCTAATTTAAAAGCAAAATTAAACTGGTACAGTGTTGGATTGCAAGACTTAAACAGATTAAATGTATATATTTTAACACCATATTGACTAAAATCAAGTTTAGTTTACTGTACGACCCAACACTACCAAAGTTAAAAATTGTTTTTAAATGTTGAGCACTTCCTGAATTACATATAGGGTTCAGACAATTAGATTTTTTATATTATACATTTAAGTGTAAATGTAATTCTGGGCCTAGTAAATCAATTTATTGTTATTATATTATAAAAACCTAACTTTTACTAATTTCTTCCAGATGCAGTGATCCAGAAATTTCTTCACCGGGGGCCTCTTCGGGATGGCAATAAACCAAAAACTACCCAAGCTGTGGGAATACAAATCTGTAGACCTTTAGCTGAACCACTACAATTGGTTGATGTTCTGTTTCTTATGCCTGTTCAGTGTTTTGATCAGTTATACAGGTCCTTCTCAAAAAATTAGCATATTGTGATAAAGTTCATTATTTTCTGTAATGTACTGATAAACATTAGACTTTCATATATTTTAGATTCATTACAACACAACTGAAGTAGTTCAAGCCTTTTATTGTTTTAATATTGATGATTTTGGCATACAGCTCATGAAAACTCAAAATTCCTATCTCAAAAAATTAGCATATCATGAAAAGGTTCTCTAAACGAGCTATTAACCTAATCATCTGAATCAACTAATTAACTCTAAACACCTGCAAAAGATTCCTGAGGCTTTTAAAAACTCCCAGCCTGGTTCATTACTCAAAACCGCAATCATGGGTAAGACTGCCGACCTGACTGCTGTCCAGAAGGCCATCATTGACACCCTCAAGCAAGAGGGTAAGACACAGAAAGAAATTTCTGAACGAATAGGCTGTTCCCAGAGTGCTGTATCAAGGCACCTCAGTGGGAAGTCTGTGGGAAGGAAAAAGTGTGGCAGAAAACGCAGCACAACGAGAAGAGGTGACCGGACCCTGAGGAAGATTGTGGAGAAGGACCGATTCCAGACCTTGGGGGACCTGCGGAAGCAGTGGACTGAGTCTGGAGTAGAAACATCCAGAGCCACCGTGTACAGGCGTGTGCAGGAAATGGGCTACAGGTGCCGCATTCCCCAGGTCAAGCCACTTTTGAACCAGAAACAGCAGCAGAAGCGCCTGACCTGGGCTACAGAGAAGCAGCACTGGACTGTTGCTCAGTGGTCCAAAGTACTTTTTTCGGATGAAAGCAAATTTTGCATGTCATTCGGAAATCAAGGTGCAAGAGTCTGGAGGAAGACTGGGGAGAGGGAAATGCCAAAATGCCTGAAGTCCAGTGTCAAGTACCCACAGTCAGTGATGCTGGTGTTGGTCCACTGTGTTTTATCAAGGGCAGGGTCAATGCAGCTAGCTATCAGGAGATTTTGGAGCACTTCATGCTTCCATCTGCTGAAAAGCTATATGGAGATGAAGATTTCATTTTTCAGCACGACCTGGCACCTGCTCACAGTGCCAAAACCACTGGTAAATGGTTTACTGACCATGGTATTACTGTGCTCAATTGGCCTGCCAACTCTCCTGACCTGAACCCCATAGAGAATCTGTGGGATATTGTGAAGAGAAAGTTGAGAGACGCAAGACCCAACACTCTGGATGAGCTTAAGGCCGCTATCGAAGCATCCTGGGCCTCCATAACACCTCAGCAGTGCCACGGGCTGATTGCCTCCATGCCACGCCGCATTGAAGCAGTCATTTCTGCAAAAGGATTCCCGACCAAGTATTGAGTGCATAACTGAACATAATTATTTGAAGGTTGACTTTTTTTGTATTAAAAACACTTTTCTTTTATTGGTCGGATGAAATATGCTAATTTTTTGAGATAGGAATTTTGGGTTTTCATGAGCTGTATGCCAAAATCATCAATATTAAAACAATAAAAGGCTTGAACTACTTCAGTTGTGTTGTAATGAATCTAAAATATATGAAAGTCTAATGTTTATCAGTACATTACAGAAAATAATGAACTTTATCACAATATGCTAATTTTTTGAGAAGGACCTGTATATGTAAATGTTTCTTTTTTTTTTTTCTTTTTGATTGTGCAGCTCAATAAGATTGTTTAATTTGTTAAAGATTGTTCTAATTAAATAAAGACTTGGAATAGATGTTACTTTTTGTAGCTTATTGCACCATTTAACATTTTAGGCTTAAGGCATGAAATATGCAATGCACTGCAACTTTGTAGATGCATACAACCTGTATTTCACGAGTTCGCCCTTGCGTATAATGAACAGAGTTTAAGGTTTATGCGTATTTGGCGTGCTGTCCGGGGAGAGGGCTCCGAGCTCTGTGAATTACTCCCGAACCCGGGGCACTCCTCCTGTCCGGGGAGAGGGGTCCGAGCTCGGCATTTAGCCCGGACCCAGAGCGCTCCCCCCCGAGCTCCTCCCCACGCTGGGGTAGGAGCGGGCTGATGGTGAGGAGTTGGGGTGGAGGTGGGATGCTGAAAACTGTAGAGAGAATGAAGGTAAGATGGCTTGGTCTATTTATAGAAGTTCTCTCTCGGCTGATGGGATAGACTGAGTGATTGCTGATGGTGAATTGGCCGTGTTAATTATCCGCGCGTGCTCCTCCCGAAATTTGTTAATAAAACATCACTAAAAGGTTGTGGTGATGTCGGTGGTGATGGCGCAGTGGATAAGACACATGCCTTTGGTGTGAGAGACCCGGGTTCGAATCCGGTGTGAGACACCAATGTGTCCCTGAGCAAGACACTTAACCCCCTAGTTGCTCCAGAGGCGTGCGACCTCTGACATATATAGCAATTGTAAGTCGCTTTGGATAAAAGCGTCAGCTAAATGAATAAATGTAAATTAAAAGATAATTTTAAAGATCAAAGATCACATATTAAAAGATCAAATATATGAAACCATATATTTCATAATTAAATGATTGTCATATATAAGTGACACGTCACATATATGTAAATAATTTGTATGCATATATGTCCAATTTGTATATAACGCATAATTACAAAAGACATATATCTCACATATATTAATAATTATATACATTCCATATATGGCAATAAATGTATTATACATACATAAACATATATTTTTGTATTTGGTAGACTTATATGTCAATATATGAAATTGGGGGTATTTCGTATATGCACATATATTACATTTCCGTATGGCAAAGTTTGATGTCAAATTTGTGACGCAAGAAATGGTGAATCAAGTCATGTTAAAAAATATTCTTCACTTGAACAAAATCAGTTACTTTAGATCTTCTGTATGTTTTGAGTTACAGGCAAGCAACACAATAAGTGTTTTCCCATTTTTAACAGCCAGCATTGGTATGCAATGCAACAAAGATTTCCAAAGTCAAAAGAATTCACTAACAGACTTTCCAATCAGATTTATTATGTATAAATGTTAAGTTCATGTCATTTTTAATTAATTGAACCTCACTGAATTGTTGTAGTGTGATATTGCATCTTAAAACTGGTAACACTTTAGAATACTGTTCCATTATTAATGAATAACTACACAAGAACGCATGAGTAATGCAATATTGGCACTCTAGTAACTATTAGTAACTAACAAGAAACTCTGATTAATGAATTAGTAAGTAATAGTGCTTAGTCGAAGGTGGTAGTTCACTATTAGCTAATCAGTAACTATTATTTTTTCATACCTCCCTAAGAACTACTGTATACAGGTTCATAATTAATATGAATAATACATAATGAATAATTAATTCTAAAGTAAAGCTCATGGTAACCCACTAGTAATGACTCAAGTATTACCAAATTCTTCTAAAGGAAATACTAATTATTTGGATCAGTATTCTAAAGTGAAGATCATGATAACTCCCTAGTAACGACTGAAATCACTGTAAGCTTTTGAGAGTGTTGTAAAGCATTGGATGGGTCAATATATAATTGAGGGAGTTTTCATGTCCATGAGATTTATCTCGCAAACATGCTTATTAAAATAAAATTTTAAAAGTCTTCAGTGTTCTTCATGATCTTGTCTTTACAAATTCCATAGTTAATTATTATGGAAATAATCATTTATTTATAAAAATTGACTAGATATCCCTAAAATGTCAACTAAATAACCGTCCGAAATTAATTACAACCACAATCTCATTACCTAAAAAAACATTTAAAAAACTTATTCAAAAACAGTTTTAATTATATTGTAAGGCTGGTGCCAATATGTCTGATTTACCCCTCGACGAAACAAAAGGCCCTCCTGAAAATTAACACTTGAACTATCTCCTGCAGATGTAAAGGGAACTTCAGAGATGCAGCACACAGTGCAGCTCACACTTCACACACACTATTTCCCCTTCACCCCCCTCCTCCTCCTCACATAAAATACACTGAAACCTATGCAATGTTAGGTATGCACAAGAAGTAACTATACATGTTTGATATCATTTAAAGTGTCCTTGTGCGCCTGGTAAAATGGTCTCATTCTCCCAACCATAATGAAAAGCTAAAAGAAGTTATAAAATATGAGAAAAGTCATGTGTCTCTTAAAAAGGTGTTTTCCTCCCCCAGATCCCCCATTCCTGTATGTAAAACAAGAACCCTTTCAAGTACAAATTCTGATCTCACGGCGTGAATCCCTCAACAGGGAACCAAATTGTAATTATAAAGACAAACGCCACCATTTGGTAGGAATATTGAATTAGCTGGGTATATAAGGAAAAGGTGCAAAAACGTTCGGGGAGTCTGTAAGCTGACTTCCCACACAAATGCTGTGTGTAGTTTTGTTGACAGGTAATAATTTCTACAAATTCCTCTATTTCTGAATTGTTGTTATGACATGTTCAACTGATGATTTTATTCTTGTGAATTGGATTTTGAATTATTGCTTCATTACCTGATCAATAAATTGTAAACGTTTGATTGTATTCTGACCGACTCTGAGATTTGTTTTCCCAAGTAGATTGTCGGATTCGTATATTTCCACAAGTTTGCGTCAGGGATTAGTGACGACTAATAATCCGATACCTAGATTCACGTGTGCTTGGATGAGGAGACGAGTAAGTTTCTGTCTAGAATCAGCAGATGCTGTTTGATCAGCCTAGATCTGAATGCGTCGATGACCTCTGTTCTAATTTAATGTTACTTTAGATAAGTTTACGTGGGAAAAGCCACGAGCTTGGCCGGACAAAGCCATTTTGAAGAAAGGTAAAGTTGATCGACTAATGTTCTTAAATGGTGGTCAAAAGGAAGACTTTACTAAAGTAAACTATTGAATTAAGTTCCTGAGGGGCAGCCAAGGGGGCTAAGTATTACATATCTTTGATTCTGCACGTGGGAATACGGCAAATCTCAGATATTTAGCCAAATACCTCTGTTTTGGGTCATTGGAACTGACAAAAATTGTGCCGGAGACCTCGTGAGGAACTCGAAGCGATATAGTTTCCTGATCTAAGCGGGTAAAGTATAATCAGAGCTTAACAGAACAATCAAACATTCGTTCACTTTAATGATGCACAGATATCATTAAAACCTTTCATTTATGGAGTCAGATGAAACAACGAGTTATTATATGTGAAAGAAATATATTGCATTTAATCTTGTTGTGTTGCGAAAAGGAAAGACAAGCAATACGCAGAGAGACCTTCCTCGTTTTATTGGAAACCTCCATTGGACCAATAAACGAGCTTTACAAAGTGGTGACCACACCTCCGTGATCTCGCAACAGACGAGCAACGTCTTTCCAGCGCGACATTCAACTTGAACCCAGCCCGGAACATGAGGTTTGATCTCCCTCTCATCTATCTCCAGCTGCTGTGGTAAGTAGATTTTTGCCTTGTAAAAGTGTTGAGGGAAAGATTGTTTACATCTCACATATAGACACATTTATAGTACGGGTCGGAATACCCTGTTTAGACCGGAGCCGAAAAATCCGGTGGGCAAAAGAATTAGACGCGAAACATGTCTTTTCAGGGAAAGCACGGCAGTGTAGATGAAGAGATAATGGCGCTTCTAGGCGTGCAATTGCGAAAACTCCTTGTTCGGTTAAGCGACAAGGGACTAAAATTAAACTGGAGTAACAACGAAATAATATCCTGGTATTCTGCCGAGGGTGCGAAACTAAAATCCAAGAAAAAGTACAAGAAAATCCCCGCTGCAATTGTGTATTTGCTTCGTCGTAACGACCTCGAGACCATAACCGAGAACGAACGAACAATAGCAAATATCAAAGAAATCGAGAGGTTGCGATCTGACGAATTACAAAAGCTAAGAACACAAGTCGAAGCGTTTACCTACGAACAAAAGGGGTGGGCTAGACAGCGCGAAGAAATGGCGACAACAATTGATCAAATTCAAAGAAAACTTCAAACCGGCAATAATTACATATCAGCTCTCGAAAATTGCTGCGATAAATCAGGTTTTCCAGTGGCTGCAGTAAAACAGGCAGCACTGGAAGAAACCTTCGAGCTAGAGGCTGAAAATGAGAGTGATGATGACGATGCCGCTTTAAGATGTAGCGCTAGGCCACAGAGAGAAACTCGTAGCCGAGCTGTTGTGAGCCTGTGGCCTGAAACGCCAAACCTGCGAAGCCCAATAAAGACTCGAACAAAATCGAATGATTTGCCAAATAAATCAGTTAAAGTCGCTGTGCTTAAAACCATGACGAATGCGGATGATGAAATCACAACGATCAGTCGCCCGTTAACATGCGAAGAAGGTTCTAGACATAAACAAGTCGTAGGAATTATGCCGAGAAAAGGGCCGTTTCAACCCTACTGGGAAGCATTGATGTTACAGGCCAATGTGTACAAATTAGAAATCAGAGATGTATGGCAAATTGCTCTCCTCACTATCCCTGATGAGCTCAAACCGAAACTAACCGCAGAGATGAAATCTGGCAACATAATGAACCGAGACAATAACGAAACCAACAAAATTATTTACGAGCGTCTAAAACAAGCATTATTAGACATGAGGGGACCGACACACGCCGATTGGAGCAAAATATTAGAAATCAAACAAGCGAGTAATGAGTCATTTGAAACGTATGCTGAACGGTTATGGGTAACATACAGAGAACACTCAGGCCTAGAAAATGCAGACCGCAACCATGACGCGTTACTACAACTTGTAAAGAACAACGCCGGCAGTCCAATTCAAAAGGCTTTATCAAATGGCGTCGACCCGGCCGAAAACACGTTCCGAGCGATAGTGGATTGGGGATCAAGAATAGAACTCAGATGGAGAACAAAACCCCGCAACATTGCGTCCGCACAATGGTTAACAGAAGGGAACAGCCCAGACAAATTTAGCAAAAGATCTCCAAACAAAATGCTATGCCACTATTGCAAAAAGTCTGGCCATTTAAAAAAAGATTGCCAAAAAAGAGAGAAAGAGTCAAAAGAGCAAGAAAATCGTTACCAAAAAACGCACTCTAGCGACGACTCAAACTTATATAAACAATTTGCTGATTTCATCACCGAGTTTCAAAAACAAAAAACCCAAAATGGCGCGGCCCACAACGCGAGCGGCACGACTGAAAAATATCATCACCAATAGGGATACGTGACCTCCATCGCTGTAGGGAGCATAATTAAGAGCGGAAACAGAATAAAAATAAGAGCTAATTTAGGAGGCCGGTTAGCGGACGTACTTATTGATTCTGGCGCATCTTGTTCCTGTACAGACATTCCATTACCTTTAACCAACGAAACTATTCAGATCAAAGGCATCGGCGACACGTTAATGATTGCAACAAAAACACAGCCAGTTGAACTCGATTTAGGCGTGACTGTATTGAAAGAACCCCTCTGGTATTTACCTAACAACAGTGAAGGGACTGTGCTGGGAATGGACATTATGCGGAAGTATGGCTTTGTAATTCACTGCTTTGAAAAACAAATTGAATTGAAAACAGACAAAACTGTAAAAAAATGCCTACCAAAAAACATAACGAGTATTATGTCCATATCCACTCCAGATCCCATTCAACAAATGGTAAACAAACACGATCACATTTGGGCTACACATGAACATGACTGCGGCCTTATTGACTTTGTTGTATGCATTGAAGGGGAACCCCATCCCCCGCAAAAACAATACCGCATTAAACCAGAGGCCGAGTCAGCCGTTCATGAAATTGTACAACAACTTGAGATCAGAGGAATAGTCCGTCGATGTAGTTCGACCACAAACTCTCCGTGTTTACCAGTACCAAAATCGAACGGAAAATGGCGTCTCTGTATTGATTATCAGCGTCTTAACAAAGTTTTGCCCAAGGCTACACCTATAGTGGCAAATCCATCAACGTTATTATCACAGATTTCAACACAAGCGTCTTGGTTTACAGTACTCGATGTAAAGAACGGTTTCTGGTCCATCCCAATCAAACGCGCGGATCAGTGGAAATTGGCCTTCACTGTGAATCAAATCCAGTACACCTGGGAACGAATGCCTCAAGGCCTTCATAACAGTCCTGCGATTTTTCACCGAGCATTAGAAGACACACTTAATCCACTGACAGTAACCGGAAACGTGATCCATTACGTTGATGATATACTTCTCGCGACCGAGGGATCATTTGATGATCATTTACAACTCGTTGACGAAGTACTGTTAACACTCGGTAAAGCTGGCTTCAAATTAAACAAAGAAAAGGCTCAAATCGCACAAAACGAGGTCCAGTACCTGGGTTATACGATAACGCAAAGCCACCGAGCATTAACAGAGGATAGGCGGAAATGCATTGCTGAACTCCCCCGACCGCACACACTGAACGCGTTACAGAAAGTGCTGGGAACAGCAAACTACTTAAGAGACTTCATTCCAGACTTTGCAAACGTAGTCACGCCATTGTATTCCCTCTTAAAAGGAAAATCAAAGCCCTCTGACGTCCTAGAATGGTCAGAGGAACACGAAAAAGCCTTTACGAGTCTAAAAGAAAATTTGTGCAGTGCTCCTGCGCTCGGTCTGCCCAACCCCAAAAAAGCATTCCACTTACAAGTGGACGCAAATGAAAACACTCTAAGTGGCGTTTTAACACAAGATCATGGGGGGAAATTACGCCCGATCGCCTATTACAGCCGAAAAAAATCCACGGTCGAACAAGGATTCGACCCGTGCACTCAGCACGTGCTGGCAGTTCACTGGATGTTGACAGCAACTGAACCGATTGTAGGTTTTCAATCTATCGTTGTACATACAGTGCACACGCCAGTACAAATGCTGTTGCAGGGTCGAATAAAAGGTGTGTCGTCGCAACGGTTAGCCAGATGGTTAGCAGATATACAAGCACGTGACATCACAACAGTGAACGACCGAATATTGCCTCATTTATTGGGAGATGTAGAGGGCCACCCACACACATGCGAAACCAAGCAAGAAGCTCAGAGCCCAGTTCATGATCAAGAACTCCCAAATCAGACACGGGTGTACATTGATGGTTCCAGATACTGGCATGATGGAAAATTTTGCACAGGATGTGCGGTGTGGACTCCTCACTCTCCCAATTCAGGCACTAACCAATTGCTAATTAAACTATCCGCAAACACATCTGCACAAGAAGCTGAACTTTTTGCATTACTCGAAGCAATCAGATCACATCACGAACCGCTGTGTGTATATACTGATACTCGATACGCTTTTGGTGCAGTCCATGATTTTATGGCACAGTGGCAGTTGAGAAAATTCCTCACATCTGCCGGAACGCCAATCAAACATTTTAACATCATAACTTCGATTTGGCAGGAGATTCAAACACGCGATTCCTCACTCTCCGTCGTCAAAGTGCGCGCGCACATTAACAAGAATCCAGATGAACACGAAAGAAACAACAACATTGCAGATCAATTAGCAAAATTAGCAGCAAAAAAGGGAGATGAATGGCTGCCTGACAGACTGATTGTTCCTGCTGTGAGTGCGGTTCAGACTGTCCCTATTGACTTGAAACAGTACCAACAAGAACTGTGGAGTTCTGATGGAGAACTGACACCGCACCTGCAGCAGGACCAACTAGTCAAGGTCACTGAAGGCATGATTTTGAGAGACGATAAATACATCGTTCCAGAAGCCCTCCAGAAACCAGTGATAAAGTTATACCATGATTATGCACATGTATCAGCTCCCAAAACACAACAGCTGATACAAAAGAACTTCTGGTGGCCACAAATGGCATCAGACATTCAAAGGTGGTGTGACACATGCATTGTATGTGCCACCATTAACCAAGGTAAACCTGGCCGTACAAAACTGTGTAGACCAGAGCCACCCAAGGGACCTTGGGAGTCGCTCCAATTGGATTTTATAGGTCCACTACCCAGTGCCAAAGGAGGGTATCGTTATTGCCTTGTGATAATTGACAAATTTTCCAAATGGGTCGAGGCGATTCCTACTCGCAATAACAATGCAAAAACAGTGGCACGTGTGGTAGCGAACCAAATTCTCCCACTCTGGGGAGCACCAATCCAAATTGAATCTGATCAGGGCACACACTTCACAGGCCAGGTGATGAAAAACATATGCCAAATGCTGAACATCAAACAAAGATTCCACGTTTCATTCAGGCCTCAGAGCTCCGGTATGGTGGAACGTCTTAACCGAACCATAAAAGAAAGCATCTCGAAACAGATTGCACAACACAAAAACCAATGGATTGATGCTCTGCCCACAGTTCTAACAATACTGCGGGCAACTCCTTCAAAAGCCACAGGTATCAGTCCATTTGAACTCATGACTGGAAGAGTCATGAAACTGCCCATCGACCCAGAAATTTCCCCAGCAGACCTGGGGCCTCTCGTGATCGCAACTCAACAGTCTGTATTGAAGCAATTACGAGAGAGGCTAGAAGTGCTACATGCACACGCTGCTCTGAAACAACAGCAATCAGACCTAACAAATGATGCACAATTCAACCCAAACTCTGAGGTGAAATTCTCAGAAGGAGACGTGGTAATGATACGTGTTTTTGTGAAGCAAGGTGCATTCACACCCAGATGGCACGGCCCATATGAAATTAAAGCTGTATGCAACAGCTGTGTGGCCACAACCATAAAAGGGAAACTGAAGTGGTATCACATGTCTCAGTGCAAATCATTTAAAGGTACACAGAATAAATAAATAACTGTCACTGTCTTTTCTTCCTGTCTTCCAGGTCGACTGCAGCGATCCCATGGAGGCCGGATGAAAGAAAAGTGTCAGGGCCCACGTGCATCAGACTGGGCCAAAGGGTTTCACTCACACACAACCTGAAATGTGGGAGGTGGGTGTGGAAATACTCCAAGGGGCCGTCCACACCAAAAATCACACTCACACCCAAAGAAACAGCTACATGGCCTCCCGGTATAGTACCGGATCCAAATTGCACACCACAAATTTGCTGTAGTTCAGGTAGCACCCACCCACCGTCAGGAAACATTTCAGGATACACTCGAGCACCAAAATTCATGCACAACCTCACTGCCTGATATCAACTTAAAATAGATTCAGGCGACACAATAGGTAACATGGACACTCTACATGAGAACAACAACAATGGCATAGACCCAAAATTGTGCTATAATGTTACAAATTTGGAACCTGCAACATATAGGTGTACACATACGGAGACGCATAATGACACACACATGAGGTTCACAGAGTTAATGTACGACCTCACATCATACACACCTAACGAGCAGAAACCAAAAACGTTTGTGTGGACCAACCGAAAGGAAGGAACATATTGTGTCGGAAAATGTTCACATAGCATAGACAATTTCACCAATCCACACAACTGTTCATGGACTGTTATGTATTGTTTTAATTTGACCACCTGTGGATACACTAAACCCAAAAAATGTCCGGAATTGCACTCAATTCCTCCTGGTGGACTGATTAGAGGAAACATCAACAAAACCTTATTACATGATGTAAATTTGGTAATGACACATGTGACTTACAACATTTCCAACATACTTACTGCTTATACAAAACATTGGGATGTTAATGATGAGTCACATTCATGGCTACAGTCACGAATCGATGATTTAATTTCTGATTACAAAGACAGACTTGCCGTCCAAATTCCACCTGCTCGCTCAAAAAGAGACCTGCTCGGCAATATAGCTGGCCTGTTTGGATCAATTAATTCAGCAGCCAACACCTATAAAATAACCAAACAATCCCAATTCTCCACATGGTTGACAGATCAGATGGCCACTGGTTTTCAACACATCACTAATAGCAATGATAACATCATCAAAGCGGTTCGTTCTGAGGCGCAGGCGCTTCTAACGATCAGCCACACATTGTTCAATCAGACCCGTACCATCGAACGTGACTTAGCCTGCAGATCATATGCACAAGATTTGTTTACTGCAACAAGACAGGAAATTTTAGACCTTCGTCTTCACAAAACCCCGAGACATGTCTTGAATGATTTAATTGAGGTCTTAGATTTGCATAGATGGTTCTCTTCAGAAAAAATGAAAAATGTCAAATATTCAGAACTGTTATCCACAATTATGATGTATACTGGAAACGAATGTATTGGTTGCATTGGGTTTTTTGCCACTTTTCCTTTAATCCACCCAGATCAAGTTTATCCAAATTCCACTACTATTCGCTCCCTTGGAGTGGTAGTTAAAGATCAGGTAATTAAATGGGATCACCTCACTGGATATATGACTTTGAAGGGTACTGAGACCTTGTTTACCAGTCGCACTTGTTGTCATGAAACTCACAATTATGTTGTCTGCACATGTAACACATTACAACCTTTCTCTTCCAATGATAGCAAACTCATAAATGTTGAATCGTTGCATGGCCATTCAAATGCTGTTCAGGTGTCTTATACTCAGTGGTGCGTCATCAGTGAAATGAATTCGTTCACATATGGAGGACTGACCTGTCCTGCTAATCACTCCTTTTGCTTGGAAGTGACAGAGGATTTTTCTATGGGCCAGATCGACATCCTCGGAAGGATGCCGAAGGACGCTGAGGTCTCCCCGTGGTGGGAAGACACCTTTTATGAACACGGAACACAAGCTCTGGTCGACACGATGGACCTGGTACAGAACGTCATTCTCCAAACAGAATACCACCTCTCTCAGGCGCAAGTGGAGACAAATTTGGCGCGAAAGACTGCACAGATCCTGTCTAGCTCATCGACCCGATCCGCACAGTCTGCATATACTTGGTGGGACTGGGTACTTCGAGGTTGTGCGGTTGGAAGCGCACTCATCTTCTCCTTTACGTTATTCCAATGTTGCTACTTCCGACACCTTATCAGATCGGTAAAAACATCCACCAATACTATCTTGACTCTCAGCCCCTTAAAGCTACCCACCTTACAACGACTGAAGTGACACCGCAGGAAACCCTGTGAGTGGCCCACGGTGCCAAATGAGGGAGCTGTAAGGCTGGTGCCAATATGTCTGATTTACCCCTCGACGAAACAAAAGGCCCTCCTGAAAATTAACACTTGAACTATCTCCTGCAGATGTAAAGGGAACTTCAGAGATGCAGCACACAGTGCAGCTCACACTTCACACACACTATTTCCCCTTCACCCCCCTCCTCCTCCTCACATAAAATACACTGAAACCTATGCAATGTTAGGTATGCACAAGAAGTAACTATACATGTTTGATATCATTTAAAGTGTCCTTGTGCGCCTGGTAAAATGGTCTCATTCTCCCAACCATAATGAAAAGCTAAAAGAAGTTATAAAATATGAGAAAAGTCATGTGTCTCTTAAAAAGGTGTTTTCCTCCCCCAGATCCCCCATTCCTGTATGTAAAACAAGAACCCTTTCAAGTACAAATTCTGATCTCACGGCGTGAATCCCTCAACAGGGAACCAAATTGTAATTATAAAGACAAACGCCACCATTTGGTAGGAATATTGAATTAGCTGGGTATATAAGGAAAAGGTGCAAAAACGTTCGGGGAGTCTGTAAGCTGACTTCCCACACAAATGCTGTGTGTAGTTTTGTTGACAGGTAATAATTTCTACAAATTTCTCTATTTCTGAATTGTTGTTATGACATGTTCAACTGATGATTTTATTCTTGTGAATTGGATTTTGAATTATTGCTTCATTACCTGATCAATAAATTGTAAACGTTTGATTGTATTCTGACCGACTCTGAGATTTGTTTTCCCAAGTAGATTGTCGGATTCGTATATTTCCACAAGTTTGCGTCAGGGATTAGTGACGACTAATAATCCGATACCTAGATTCACGTGTGCTTGGATGAGGAGACGAGTAAGTTTCTGTCTAGAATCAGCAGATGCTGTTTGATCAGCCTAGATCTGAATGCGTCGATGACCTCTGTTCTAATTTAATGTTACTTTAGATAAGTTTACGTGGGAAAAGCCACGAGCTTGGCCGGACAAAGCCATTTTGAAGAAAGGTAAAGTTGATCGACTAATGTTCTTAAATGGTGGTCAAAAGGAAGACTTTACTAAAGTAAACTATTGAATTAAGTTCCTGAGGGGCAGCCAAGGGGGCTAAGTATTACATATCTTTGATTCTGCACGTGGGAATACGGCAAATCTCAGATATTTAGCCAAATACCTCTGTTTTGGGTCATTGGAACTGACAAAAATTGTGCCGGAGACCTAGTGAGGAACTCGAAGCGATATAGTTTCCTGATCTAAGCGGGTAAAGTATAATCAGAGCTTAACAGAACAATCAAACATTCGTTCACTTTAATGATGCACAGATATCATTAAAACCTTTCATTTATGGAGTCAGATGAAACAACGAGTTATTATATGTGAAAGAAATATATTGCATTTAATCTTGTTGTGTTGCGAAAAGGAAAGACAAGCAATACGCAGAGAGACCTTCCTCGTTTTATTGGAAACCTCCATTGGACCAATAAACGAGCCTTACAATATTATTTACATTAAGTTGAGGTAATTGTGAACAATGTGTCTTTTTGGGCAATATGTCACATTTTCAATAGAAATTGACAAATCGAATATGTGTCCGAGAAGACGCTGTCATCTAAGTTACCCATAGCAAATACACCCCTCAAGGAAGAGTGTGTTTTCCAAATCACATGACCTGCTCCACATGATGTCATTTCCTCCTGAAGAGAAAACTAGCAAGACTCCAAGGTATGTTCTCCCTCCACATTTTCAGTTATTTCACCTAAAGTAGTGCTTGGGGCAAATGTGTACTTATCATATGTCAACAATGTTACTACAATGAATTCATAAATAACTTTGAATTTCAATTTTACTCAGTTGTACATATAATATTTAGAAGAACCTCTCCGTAAAATGCCATGTGGTGTCTGGTGCTAGGCAACCATTTTGATTTTATCCCTAAAAACAGCAAAAATGTCAACTAGGTTACCAGTCACCTATGTTACTCTGCAAAGGTAACTTAGTTGACCAAGAGTAACATAGTTGACATTCATGACATGTTCTTATAGTTTTCAGGAGTTCATTTAATATTCTAATTGTACAGTAACTATAAAATACTTTGCAATAAATATTATAAAAGTAAACTTGTTTTCAGGCAAATGCCACGATTATCTGCTGCAGAAAAGCAGCGCCGTTACCGTGCACGGCGAGATGCTGATCCTGCAAAAAGGGAGGCATACTTGGCAAAAGGCCGGCAGAAATGGAGAGAAAAGAGGGAGCAAGGTGCATACTATAAGCCCATATCTGAACAGAGTGAGAGGGAAAAACGTGCAAAGAGAAAGGCCTGGAGAAGAGCCCAGGAACAGAGCAGACGCAGAAAGAAACAGAATTATGCTATTGTTACCCCACCACTGAGTCCTGACAGCGAGGAACAACCAGTTCCAAAACCAGGAAGGTTAGAAGGTTATGTAGAAAGAACCTCAAACAGAACAGAACAGGTTGATTCCTGCCCCACAGCACGTGACAGCACGTCATGTTGAAATAAAAAGAGATGTGTGGGAAGATATTGCCAAATCATATCTTCATGGCTAAGGACATGCGCACACACACACACACACACACACACGCTAACAAACACGTGGCACAAGCACACGGTCAAGCACACACACATATAGACACCAGACATGTATAGTCCAGGTGCCAGAAAGTAAAAATCCTGCCATGTTTTTGGATCTGCCTCTACATCTAGAACAGGTGTTTTCACTAACGAGCTCATCTACCTGGTAGAGGAGCTGGTTAGTGATGGTTGGAACAGCTGCTGGACAGGATTTCTACTTTCTGGCACCTGGGGCCTGTTCCATAAAACAAGTTTACCAAATAAGCCAGGCTTATTTCAGTAATTCTGACTTATTTTCACTTGATTTGGTTTCTGAAAGCAAAATTACCATAGCTCAAGCTCAGTCACTGTGGTAACTTATGCTGGCAAACTAACCTGGTCCGGAGCAGGCTAACTGTCAGGCTAAGCTGAGCTCCTCTAACTCTGACCAATAGGAACGCATCAATATTACCACTGACTCTCTCACATACAGTCAGTTTAATTTATTATCGGTCCAAAAATAAAAGTATACAGAAAATACACCTTAAATAATCAAATAAATAAAAAATAGGCTACAACCAACTGTATTTAATGTATTGTGCCCAAAATGTAGACGAATGACATTTTAACATAGTTGCTACTTGTGCATGCAGTTGATCAGCAGTTTCTAGCCATGCAGACTTTCTCTCTGAATTTATGACAGCTGTACCTTTTATGGTTATTAGAACATTAAAACATTACAATCTAAAATGGCTCTTTAAAGCATTAAAGCATAAAAACACAATCAAAAGTTAAAATCACTGAATTAAAAATGTAAATTTATAATAGAAATCAGAGTACATTTTAACTGATAAGAGGAACACACATTTAACTCATTTGAGCTAGTGATTAACAGTTGCTGCTATCATAAAAATACACTTATATATAGGAAATTAAAATTCTATGTGTCACATTTAATGTCCAACAACAAATATTTTAGCAGAATGTATATTTTATTCAGAATTCTTGCGCTAGTATTCTATTCTGCTCCGTCTGTGTAGCGCGCATGCCTCGCATAAGCCCCGCCCACTCCTGACAGCTAAATGGATATATTTGCATGGCTTTCTGACATTTACAGATGTAACAAATATACCTGTGACGTATCAGTTATGCACTGAGAAAAACACAATGTTTCAAATGCGTTAAACAGCACAAATATTCGCTGTTTGCTATGGTGGATCGATCTGATCCATGATCGACATTAAGGGCTGCTTCAGAATAAACGTGTACGTCACATTATCCTGACTCACTTAACCTGGATGGCATTAGTCAGATTGCGTGAACTTGAATTGTCGTTTATGGAACCGCTTTAGTCCCGATTGATTTGTTAGGTTATTTCAAGTCAGGTTTTGGACTTTAATCCACGCTTTTCTCCTTTATGTCATGAAATATTCAACAGGTCTTGATTAAATGCAATAAAAGATTAGCTAACATATAATAATTGATATAGTTTAGGATTGTTTTTGTTAAATACATCATCCTACTTTGTCATGTCCAGTCAACTATGTTACTTTTGTCAACTATGATACTGGGCTGTCAATTAAGTTACCATTATGTTTTTTAAAAAATATATGTATTTCAATGGTTCCCTAATCTCCAAGTAAATATTTAGAAACTGAGTAGCTGTCAAATATATACCTCAGCATAATTTCATCACGAAAATTATCATGAATCAAGCAGTTTGGAAACAAAATATACAGACCGGTTACTTCAGTACTTGAAATTTGGGGTTTCAATTGAACAAAATGTGTATTTTCTTAATTAATTGGGCATTTTAATTGAAAAGGTAGGTAAATAGACACATATTCTTCCAAGAGTAATGATTTTTTTAAAATGTCTGACATTTACTTAAAGTTAAAACTTATAGGTTTTGTCCGTAACATAGTTGACCAAATAATGAGTAAACTTCTTGTTTTTAAAACTAAATATCTGAAATCAATTATGCCTGAGCTTGGCAATGACTAAAAACAAAATATTTCAGGGATGATTTATCAGGGAAGATAATAATATTTTGTAAATAAATATATTTTTTCCCAGAATTATTCAAACTCAAAATCTCCCACAATTATATATTGACCCGGATAGTAATTATTCAGGTGTTACTACATCCTTCTAAAGGAATTACTAATTGTTTGGATCAGTATTCTAAAGTGAAGATTGTGATAACTCCCTAGTAATTACTGAAGTCAGTGTAAACTTTTAAGGTTTTTGTAAGGTTTTGGTTAGTAATTCGTTTTGCTAGATTTGGTAACACTTAAATCATTACTAGTGGGTTACCGTGATCTTCACTTTAGAATACTGATCCAAATAATTAGTAGTTTCTTCAGAAGGATGTAGTAACACTTGAGTCATTACTATCCAAAACCTTACATATATCTCAAAAGCTTTAAATCACGTCAGTCAGTATTAGGGAGTTATGATGCTTTTCACTTTAGAATACTGATCCAAGTAGTTAGTAGTTCCTTTAAAATAATTAGATAATTCTTGAGTTATTACTAGTGGGTTACCATCATATTCATTTTAGAATTAATTATACATTATGCATAATTCACATTAATTATGAACCTGTATACAGTAGTTCTTCAGGATATATAAAACAAATAGTAGTTATTGATTAGCTAATAGTGAACTACCAGTTTCAACTGAGCTCTATTACTTACTAAATCACTAATCATAGTTTCTTGTTAGGTATTAGTAGTTACTACAATGTTAATAGTGCATTAGTGAATTGTTCCTGTGTAGTTATTCATTAACAAAGGATCAGTATTCTAAAGTGTTACCGTTTTAAGGTAGTTCACTATTAGCTAATCAATAACTACTATTTGTTTTATATATCCTGAAGAACTACTAAGAACTACTGTATACAGGTTCATAATTAATGTGAATTATGCATAATGTATAATTAATTCTAAAATGAATATGATGGTAACCCACTAGTAATAACTCAAGAATTATCTAATTATTTTAAAGGAACTACTAACTACTTGGATCAGTATTCTAAAGTGAAAAGCATCATAACTCCCTAATACTGACTGACGTGATTTAAAGCTTTTGAGATATATGTAAGGTTTTGGATAGTAATGACTCAAGTGTTACTACATCCTTCTGAAGAAACTACTAATTATTTGGATCAGTATTCTAAAGTGAAGATCACGGTAACCCACTAGTAATGATTTAAGTGTTACCAAATCTAGCAAAATGAATTACTAACCAAAACCTTACAAAAACCTTAAAAGTTTACACTGACTTCAGTAATTACTAGGGAGTTATCACAATCTTCACTTTAGAATACTGATCCAAACAATTAGTAATTCCTTTAGAAGAATTTGGTAATACTTGAGTCATTACTAGTGGGTTACCATGAGCTTTACTTTAGAATTAATTATTCATTATGTATTATTCATATTAATTATGAACCTGTATACAGTAGTTCTTAGGGAGGTATGAAAAAATAATAGTTACTGATTAGCTAATAGTGAACTACCACCTTCGACTAAGCACTATTACTTACTAATTCATTAATCAGAGTTTCTTGTTAGTTACTAATAGTTACTAGAGTGCCAATATTGCATTACTCATGCGTTCTTGTGTAGTTATTCATTAATAATGGAACAATATTCTAAAGTGTTACCAGTTTTAAGATGCAATATCACACTACAACAATTCAGTGAGGTTCAATTAATTAAAAATGACATGAACTTAACATTTATACATAATAAATCTGATTGGAAAGTCTGTTAGTGAATTCTTTTGACTTTGGAAATCTTTGTTGCATTGCATACCAATGCTGGCTGTTAAAAATGGGAAAACACTTATTGTGTTGCTTGCCTGTAACTCAAAACATACAGAAGATCTAAAGTAACTGATTTTGTTCAAGTGAAGAATATTTTTTAACATGACTTGATTCACCATTTCTTGCGTCACAAATTTGACATCAAACTTTGCCATACGGAAATGTAATATATGTGCATATACGAAATACCCCCAATTTCATATATTGACATATAAGTCTACCAAATACAAAAATATATGTTTATGTATGTATAATACATTTATTGCCATATATGGAATGTATATAATTATTAATATATGTGAGATATATGTCTTTTGTAATTATGCGTTATATACAAATTGGACATATATGCATACAAATTATTTACATATATGTGACGTGTCACTTATATATGACAATCATTTAATTATGAAATATATGGTTTCATATATTTGATCTTTTAATATGTGATCTTTGATCTTTAAAATTATCTTTTAATTTACATTTATTCATTTAGCTGACGCTTTTATCCAAAGCGACTTACAATTGCTATATATGTCAGAGGTCGCACGCCTCTGGAGCAACTAGGGGGTTAAGTGTCTTGCTCAGGGACACATTGGTGTCTCACACCGGATTCGAACCCGGGTCTCTCACACCAAAGGCATGTGTCTTATCCACTGCGCCATCACCACCGACATCACCACAACCTTTTAATACAGGTTGTATGCATCTACAAAGTTGCAGTGCATTGCATATTTCATGCCTTAAGCCTAAAATGTTAAATGGTGCAATAAGCTACAAAAAGTAACATCTATTCCAAGTCTTTATTTAATTAGAACAATCTTTAACAAATTAAACAATCTTATTGAGCTGCACAATCAAAAAGAAAAAAAAAAAGAAACATTTACATATATAACTGATCAAAACACTGAACAGGCATAAGAAACAGAACATCAACCAATTGTAGTGGTTCAGCTAAAGGTCTACAGATTTGTATTCCCACAGCTTGGGTAGTTTTTGGTTTATTGCCATCCCGAAGAGGCCCCCGGTGAAGAAATTTCTGGATCACTGCATCTGGAAGAAATTAGTAAAAGTTAGGTTTTTATAATATAATAACAATAAATTGATTTACTAGGCCCAGAATTACATTTACACTTAAATGTATAATATAAAAAATCTAATTGTCTGAACCCTATATGTAATTCAGGAAGTGCTCAACATTTAAAAACAATTTTTAACTTTGGTAGTGTTGGGTCGTACAGTAAACTAAACTTGATTTTAGTCAATATGGTGTTAAAATATATACATTTAATCTGTTTAAGTCTTGCAATCCAACACTGTACCAGTTTAATTTTGCTTTTAAATTAGAACTGTGCTTATGTCTTAAAGTGTTAACTACATATGAGAAATACACTACTCACAAAAAGTTAGGGATATTTGACTTTCAGCTGAAATTTATGAAAAATGTAAAAAGTTCATGCTACAGTGATATTATATAAAAGTAGGGCATTTAAGAAGAAGCATGGAGTGGTAATATTTTTCATCTCAAAGTATTTATTGAAACAAAAGCTAAAAACAGTGGTGGGTATACCACAACAAAAAATGTGGCATGAGGCATGGCATCCCACTCTTCTTGAAGGGCTGCCCTCAGGTCACTGAGGTTCTGGGGTGCGGGGTTACGACCCTCTGCACGACGACTTTTTCTACGAGGTTTTCTATGGGATTCAGGTGTAGAAAACGTGCAGGCCACTCCATTTGAGGTACTCCAGCCTCCAGCAGCCGTTCCCTGATGATGCAACCTCGATGAGCTGGGGCATTGTCGTCCATGAAGTTTAAATCAGGCCTGTGTTGCTCATGCAGAGGCACAATGACTGGATTAATGATGTTATTTAGGTAGTATTGGCTTGTCACTACCATTCACAAGGTGTAGGGCAGTTCTGTATTCTGTATGACAATAACCCAGCTCATTGAGGTCACATCATCAGGGAGCGGCTGCTGGAGGCTGGGCTACCTCAAGTGGACTGCACTTTCTCCAGACCTGAATCCCATAAAAAAACCTGTGGGATCAGCCGAGTCGTCGTGCAGAGGGTCAAAACCCTGCACCCCAGAACCTCAGTGACCTGAGGACAGCCCTTCAAGAAGAGTGGGATGCCATGCCTCAGCATACAATAAGTCGACTTGTGAACAGCATGAGACATCGTTGTCAAACTGTAATTGATGCTCAAGGACACGTGACAAGTTATTGAGACATTGATATGTTTGTTGTGGTATAGCCACCACCATTTGTTTGAGATGAAGAAATTACCACTGCATGCTTCTACTTAAATGCCCTACTTTCATGATATAATTTCACTGTAGCGTAAACGTTTTACATTTTCCATAAATAACTTTGTGTGAGTAGTGTATATTGAGTATTAAAACAAAATTATTTAAAAGATTTTAAAAGTTTTTATTTAAAATTTAAAAGATTATTTAAAAGACTGTATAATACTAATTATGTAATAATTATAAGTTGTAGTTGTAAAATATTCCCAGATACCACTTGATCTGAGCTCCACCTTCTTAAGGACAAGACAGAACAGCAACAAAGCACAGCCTACATGCCCATGCAAATAAAATGCCTCTAGAGACATGAAGAATTATACTATATTAACCCAAGTTTTCAATGACAGAGTTCACAACTAAGGTTACAATTTCGTTTGCTATTTAGCAACAATGAAATAAACAGTAGACGTTTTATAATAACGAATGAGGGCATCGTTTTGGCCTGGAGAAAAGAAATTAAAAAGGGTAATTGATTTGTTTACATGTACAGTATATTGCAGATGTTAGTTTTGGTTTCAGTAAAATATGTGACCTTTTCTGGGTAGATGCTCCATCATTCACATCACTGCCATCCACAATTTGCAGGTTCAGCCTCCACTTCTATTTTCTGAGAAATTCTGGACTGATTACCTTTTCAAGGGACACAAACAGGAAAAGCATAATTATCAGCAAAGATATGAACAAAATTGACTACCGTAGGTTAACCATATTTTCAAAAACCCAAAGTCACATCTTTTATTGTACTGTACCTTTATGTAATATGCACATGTATGTGCTTATGCACTCATCACAGACATGTCTCTGACATGTCAATGTACTTGGTGTAATATAACCAAGGACAGTACTGTATGAATTCAATGTGTTTGAGTTTGTGCAACTTTATAGACTAGACTACATCTCAGAGATAAACATTATAACGTAATTTTGCTCCATTACTTTTTTCAGAGAGCTTTAATTAATTTTCAAATGTTGCATTGCTGTAACGGAACTGCAGGACACAGAGGTAAGTGAAATAATCAGTGCATTTATTACAGACGTGGATTGCACACAGCAAAGGTGAAAGTCTTCAACACAGGTGAGTATCCCTTCGTGGAGAGGATGTGACAAGTATGCAGTGATTCTGATATAGTCTCTTTGTTTTGGCAGGTCCTGGGTGAACAGGAAAGCCAGGGCGATAGGGAGTAGCGGTTGTCCAAGCCAGCCACAGGAATCTGATCGCGGAGAAGCTGAAGAGGAACAAGGCAGAGGGTAAGTATAACAGGTAGGTATTTCAGGTAGTATACTCAGCTTGATGCCTCGTACAACGTCGGTCCTTGTAGTAGTAACAACAGGCTTTGCAGTGTGGTAACTTCAAGATCGGACAAATGCGGTGACTGAGGTGAGTGCTTTTATCCAGTTCAGAATGATGATGGTGACGAGGATCAGGTAAGCATGATTATTAATGATGTGCAGGTGGAAGTGATCAGTGAAGGTGATGACGGGCTATTCTGTGACAATTGCTTATCCAGTGAAAACAATGAGCTTACTGTAACTCTATCCAGTAACTTAGTATAGTTCAAATTAACTTTAACGCAAGCAAATGGCAAAACACATCAATGCAGATGCAACGTTAACCATAACATCATATTTAAAACACTGACAGGGAAATTTGAAACTGATCTGTATAGGGACAGAGGCTCTTTCAGTCCAAAACAATCATAAAACACTTAGTTCCTATGTAATATTAGCATATGAATTTTAATAAAGCGTGGAGTAAATCAGTGTAAATTACCTGCACCGCTGCAGCTCATTCAAGGGCATTTCATCCAGTGCTCCACTCAGCGATGTTGGTCTGTCTTCGTGCCCGTCAATAAAATCATTGTCATATAAACTTTATGCTGGCACATTCGTTTTCCTTCCACTTGCTAAGAAAAACATTTTAACGTAGACAACTGTGTTTAGCTGCAGCCATCGCTCAGACTCTGCCGTTAGCGCGGGTGTGTGTGTGTGTTTGAATTTTGGTGCATACGCAGAAGCGGTATTGTGAGGTTCATGCACAATCGCGCTGATTCGCACACGTACAAAAAAATTAAAATAAAATAAAAATTGTTGAGCCAACTTAAAATTTTAAGGCAACCAGCTTTTAGCAGACTTTGAACTGAGTTCTCTCAACTTATTATTCTTATTTTAAATTGGCTCAACTTAAAAAAAAAAAAAAAAAAAAAAAAAAAATTTAAGTTCCATACAGTTTTTCTTTGGTTTGGTAAGGTTTGGGGTGGGGGGTGGTCCATGTTTCAGGAGGTAGGGGTTTGCATGGGGTTTCAGAGGGGGGCGGGGTGGTTTGAGTTCAGGGCTCTCACAGCCTGGGGGAAAAAGCTGCTGTTGAGCAGTCTGGCGGAGCGGGCTCTGATGCTCCGGTACCGTCTTCCTGATGGTAGGAGCTGGAAGAGACTGTGGGAGGGATGGGTGGAGTCCTTCACGATGCTGTTGGTTTTGCTGGAGCATCGTGTAAGGAAGATGTCCAGGATGGAGGGGAGAGGGGCACCGATGATCTTTGCAGCTGTGTTCACTGTCCGCTGGAGGGTCTTGCGGTCAGCAGCACTGCAGTTCCCGTACCAGACAGTGATGCTGCTGGTCAGCACACTCTGAATGGTGCCTCTGTAGAATGTGGTGAGGATGGGTGGAGGGAGACTTGCTCTTTTCAGACGGCGGAGAAGGTGTAGGCGCTGTTGTGCCTTTTTGGAGAGTGACATGGTGTTGGTGGTCCAGGTGAGATCCTCTGTGATGTGCACCCCCAGGAATTTAGTGCTGCTGACTCTCTCCACAGTCGAGCTGTCGATGGTCAGTGGGGGGTGGTCAACGGAGTTTCTTCTGAAGTCCATCACAACCACCTTTGTCTTCTCCACATTGAGGGACAGATTGTTTGTGCCACACCATTCAGCCAGATGTGGCTCAGCGAGGTGTTGAAGATATCTGTTAGGACATCTGTCAGCTGTGCAGCACAGTCTCTCAGAACACGGCCAGGTATGTTGTCAGGACCCGCAGCCTTGCGTGGGTTAATCCTAGATAGGGTCTTCCTTACGTCGGCTGGAGACAGACAGAGCGCCCGGTCATTGGGAGGTGTGGGCAGTTTTTGTGCAGGTGTGTCATTCTGCATTTCAAACCGTGAATAAAAGTGGTTGAGTGCATCGGAGAGGGATGTGTCCTCATCACAGGCCTGTGGCGGGGGCTTGTAGTCAGTGATGGTCTGAATGGCTTGCCACAGGCTCCGTGTGTCTCTGCTGTCTGTGAAGTGGTTGTTGATTTTTTGGGCATATGACCGTTTTGCTTTTTTGATGCCACAGGACAGATTGGCTCTTGCTGTTTTGAGGGCTGCCTTATCTCCTGATCTGAATGCTTCATCTCTGGTCTTTAGCAGCCCACGAACCTCTGCTGTCATCCATGGCTTCTGGTTTGCACGTGTGGTGATGGTCTTGGTGACTGTCACATCATCAGTGCACTTTTTGATGTAAGCAGTCACAGTTTCAGTGTACTCATTCAGGTCTGTGTGGTTGTTGTAGGTGGCTGCCTCTTTAAACATGCTCCAGTCTGTGTCCTGGAAGCAGTCCTGCAGTGCTGAGGTGGCATTGTCTGGCCATACTGTGATCTGCTTTTCAACCGGTTTGGTGAGTTTGAGAAGTGGTCTATATGCTGGGATTAGCATAACAGTGATGTGGTCGGAGTACCCGAGGTGGGGGCGGGGTTCAGCCTTGTAAGCATTCTTAACTGTTGTGTAAACAAAGTCCAGTGTGTTGTTTCCCCTTGTTGCAAAGTTCACATGTTGGTAGAAAAGCTGTCTTTAAGTTTGCGTGGTTGAAGTCACCGGCTATGATGAAAAAGCCGTCTGGGTTTTTTGTTTGTTGTTCACTGATGGCGCTATACAGTTCACAAAGCGCGTCCTTAGCGTTTGCACACGGGGGGATGTAAACCGCAACGATAACAATGGCCGTGAACTCCCGCGGCAGATAGAACGGTCGACAATTCACAACCATAAACTCCACCAGCGATGAACAGTGTTTTGATAATACCGCAGCATTGTTACTCCAGTCTTTGTTGATATACACACACAAGCCACCTCCGCGTGTCTTACCAGACAGTGATGAATCTCTGTCCGCTCAGAAGTTGGTTAGCCCGTGCAATTGAATGGCGGAGTCCGGGATGTTGTCGTTTAGCCATGTTTCGGTGAAAACAAACACGCAACAGTCCCTTGCCTCATGCTGTGTAGATCGACTGAGTTGAATTAAGTCCAGTTTGTTTTCCAGATAGCGAACGTTTGAGAGCATGAGTGTTGGAAGAGCCGGCCTTGAGGGGTTAGCTCTTAGCCTAGCTCGTATACCTCCGCGCTTACCGCGCTTCCGTCCTCTCTCACACCGCTTGCGACGCTGCCTTGTGCGGGTAGCGTCAGTAGGCGAGGCCGTGGTCTCGAAGTCCGGCTCCAGCAGTAAACAAAGGCCTCGTAGCTTCTCAGTAGCCGCCTGCGATGTTCGTATGCGTTGCTGATATCCAAAAGACTTTGGCGATCATAGATGAATTCTGGGGTGATTTCCTTAAGAGTTAGCGGTAAACTGACACTATTTGGAGACGAACAGGCGACATTAAACGACATAAAAGCACTGTCTTTGGGACCCGGAGCAGCCGCAGCGATCGATCGCGCCGCCATCTTCCTAGATTTGTTTACTTGATTCATTTACTTGATTTGTTCAAGTTGATTTATTTATGTATGATTTGTGTTAATGTTATATTGTTTCTATTTGTTTATGGGTTATCAGAAACCAACAATTACCAGCACTTGGTATCAAAGAAATGTCTACTCCTACATGTTGAGAAATAAACTGGAAACATGAGATTGACGACTGAATGAGTTTTAATGGATTCACCATTCCAGTAGCAATAGCCAAACCAGCCTAAAAATCCTTTCAATTTTGTACATGGTCATTCGAGCCGGAATAGGCTGCTAGAATTGATACTGAGGATGACTGTGTAAGACCTAAACGTTCATCTAGGATTGTAAAGCCTCCAAGATGGCAGCAAGATTATGTGATGGCTCAGTCAAATCTTTTGATTCATCCAAGAGGGCAACTGGCACAAGAGCCAGAGGATTTGAGTCAGCAGGTTACATCACAAGGAGTTTCCATTACTGCAACTCAAAACGAGGTGAAGTCTTTATCTGAGGAGATTAAGCAGATGAAGGGAATGTTGTTGGATATGGGACAAATGATGAAGGATATGCAAAGGAAAAGATCTTCATCTTCTACTAGCTCTGAATGCAGTTCGAATGAAGAGTCCTTTGTTCCAACCCAACTGAACCAACAACATGAGGTAAACCTCGGAAATCCTATGGTGGATGAGTTGAGTGAACGTATACGTCAACATGGAATTAAGCAGGGAAATGTGTCTTCTATGCCACCAAAGTTTATGAAGTACCTATGACAGCAGTGGAAGGAGTCGAGAGGCGAGTGAACAAACATCTCCGCAAGTGGCTCGGAATCCCACCAAGCTTCACGTCAGTAGGGTTATACACCAGGTCTGGTCAGGTACAACTACCCCTATCATCAGTGGTGGAAGAGTTTAAGGTGGCAAAGTGCCGGGTTGTGATGATATACCAAGACTCCAGGGATGAAAAAGTCAGAAGAGCAGGCGTCACTACGAGATCAGGACGCAAATGGGTGGCTGGCACATCAGTGGCGCAAGCTGAAAGCGCATTGAAGCTGAAGGACATCATCGGGAACCCATGCATAGGGAGGCAAGGACTCGGTTCCACTCACTTCCAGCAGTGGGGAAAAGCAGACCCAAGGCAGAGGAGGGACATGATTCAAGCTGAGGTCCGACACCTGGAGGAAGAAAGGCGCAGATCTAGGGCCGTCGAACTTGGAGCACAAGGTGCCTGGACAAAGTGGGACCTGCCGAAGCGGAAGATCACGTGGCCTGAGATCTGGAGACTGGAGCCCTTTCGTATCTCTTTCCTGCTCCGTTCAGTGTACGACACCCTTCCATCACCAACAAACCTCCACAGATGGGGAATGAGGGAGGACCCATTGTGTAGGCTATGCGGAGGGAGGGGAACAATGGCGCACATACTGGCAGGGTGCAAAACAGCTCTTAGCCAAGGAAGATACAGGTGGCGCCATGACAAGGTCCTCAGTGCACTGGCTGACATCTTGGAGCGGGAGAGGCAGAAAAAGCGCCAGACCAGTACAAGGCCGGCGACATCCATTCAGTTCATTAGAGAAGGGGAGAAACCACCAGCCCCCAAGAAGATAAAAAAGAGCCTCTTGCAAGCAGCACAATCCTGGGAGATGAGGGTGGACCTGGGAAGGAAGCTAGTCTTCCCCCAGGTTGTGCAAACATCGCTGAGGCCGGACGTGGTCTTATGGTCCGAGGAGGCAAGGAAGATAATCTTGATTGAACTGACGGTCCCGTGGGAAGACGGGTGCGAGCAGGCCTATGAGCGGAAAGCCACCAAGTATCAGGACCTTGTTGAGCAGTGCAGGGCCAAAGGGTGGCAGACCTGGCTATTTCCGGTTGAGGTTGGGTGTAGGGGTTTCCCGGCGCAGTCTGTGTGGAAGTCACTCACAGCTCTGGGTATAGCAGGAAGGGAGAGGAAGGCAGCTGTTCGTAGGTTGGGTGAGGCAGCAGAGAGAGCGTCTTGCTGGCTCTGGAGTAGGAGGGAGGAGTTGAGCTGGGGGCCAGGAGGAGGTGGGCAGTGACTGGCCACCACTGCCGACCCGCCAACTGGAGGGTGTTGTGGTCCAGGGTCGAAACACCCTGTGAAAGTTGGACGCCACCTGACGACATCTCCTCTTGGCTGAAAGCTACAGTTATGCAGTACAGCCAATAACTGAGTTAGACAGCATCAGTATAGATGTATCCAATAGTAGTGAACCAATTACCATGCCTCCGTCTCAGGATGTGCCGCTTGTCTCTCCAATGCCTATTTTATCCGTACCTATTGCTACAGAGATACCACCACAGCTTTCTAATCCATGTACCCCTATTAGACCTTCCTTTCGTCCCATAGACAACCTTAGGTTCCAATCTGCTGTGGATCCTGATGTAATGGGTGCAGGTTTGACTCAGCAACGTAATGGTCTACCATGGCTATCTTCAGTCAGTCATCAAATGAATTCAGGGTTTGATTCCAGTGATCAACAAGTAGGAAGGGATCAAAGCCTTTTTCCAGCTGATCAAATGCAGGGAAATGTGTTCCTTATGCCTGGGAATCCATGGATGCCTCCAAGTTGGCTGCCGCCCCCCCTCTATCCAAGTGGAGGACTAAGGCATCCAAACCTGCCTGATTTTCCTTATCCAGTGTCGTATCCATCTCTTGGCCAATACACTTCACTTAATTGTGATCCATTGAGAGCTGCAACATTGCATCCAAGAGATATATTAGTTGGACATCCCTATGCATAGCTTGGTAATCCTCATCAAATTTCCTTGCAACATCAAACTGGAACAGTAAGGGAGCAGCAAGCTAATCCTTCCACTATGTCTATCTCGAATCCTTTCACCTCCAGAGATATCATTGCTTAGAGATATCAAACATCTGCACTTCCTCCAACTGGAGTACAACAGATGGTACTTGATCAGTGTAGGCCCATTCCGACAGCAGTGACGGTGCCTCAGACAAAGATGCCTGCTTCACAGCCCTCAAGGTCAGCCCTTATTTAAAGACTTTCATTTCCGTATTTGAAGAGTGATGACCCCTATGAGTTTGCCATGTTGAACATGGCTTTGAAGAATTTGATGCCCTTAGAGGAAACTGAGCAATATAAGTATCACATTCTTCTGGATCATTTGAAGTTTGATGCAGCCCGACATTTAGCCTTGGCTTATGCCTATCATTCTCAGCCTTACACTACTGCTTTGAAGGCTCTCCAGAAATGGTATGGCCAACCCCATCAGTTGGTGCTTCGGGAGATTGCTGCTATTAAGAACTTGTCAGCTGTACGATCAGGAGATCCCGATGGGTTTAGTCAATTTGCTCTACGAGTTCAAGCTCTTGTTGGCATGCTTCAGTCCTGGGATCATGAAGGAGCAAAAGAGTTATTCTGCGCATCACATGTCCATCAATTGCTTAGTAAGCTTCCAGCCCAGCAGGTTGCTAGTTTTGCAAGATATGCTACTCGACCAGATGAGCCCTATGACTTGGTTAGTTTCTCTGTTTGGTTGGAAGAGGAATCAGAATGTCAGAATCTAGCTGTCCAAGTATTTGAACAATCAAAGGGTGTGAAGTCCCAGATAAGAGAAGGGAGGCCTACCAAGTCCCAATTTCAGTCAGCTGCTTTCCTTCATAGGGTAAGTCCAGAAGTAAATGTACCCACTCAGAAAAGGAAAACTGAAATTATTAGATCACAGGAAAGGAATGAGGGCCGTAAAACATCTTGTACCTACTGTTGTCATACTGATCATCATCTTAGTCAATGTTCTGAATTCCAGAATTTTGATACAGCAGCAAAACGGAAGTGGATTGCTGATAACAATCGTTGTTGGAGATGTGGTTGGGCCCATAGAGCGTTTAGTTGTGACCTGCAAAGAAAATGTCCAAAATGTCAGAATCGTCACCTAGGAATATTGCATGATGTGAATGTACACAAACCTGATTCTGGGATATATTATTTGAGCAGACCAAGTGGTCTTAACTCTGTTCTTTTGAAAATTGTGAAGGTAGTTCTGAGCCATCAAGGAAAGACTCTGGAGACGTATGCCATATTAGATGACGGTTCAGAAAGAACCATGCTTATGTCTTCTGCGGCAGAATTTTTAGGTCTTCATGGGGCGGCAGAGTCATTGGTTATTCGAACCATCCGGCAAGGCTCAGAGAAAATTGAAGGTGCAAATGTTTCCTTTTTAATTTCGTCAGCTGATCATAAGTAGAGTAAATACCAAATACGAGGAGCTTTTACAGCTCAAATGCTTGATCTACCTGAGCAGACTTACCCAGTGCAGATGCTCCAGCGACGCTAACAACATCTAAGAGGCATCCCTCTGGAAGAGTTTCAGAAGGTGAAACCTCTGTTATTAGTGGGAGCTGATTATCCTCATCTTCTTTGTTCCAAAGAGCGAATACATTTCGGTCCTCCTGGAAGTCCAGCTGCTTTACATACTCGCCTGGGGTGGACATTGCAGGGACCGACTTCTTTAGGTGAGAAGACTAATTCAATCATGCAGTGTTTCTTCCAAGCTTCACTGTCCATGGATCAGTTGCACCAGGATGTGGAGAAATTATGGAAAGTTGATGTACTTCCTTTCTCTCCAACTCCGAAGCATGCCCTGCGTTCTAAGGAAGATAAGGAAGCTCTTGAGTTCTTGGAACGGGAAACAAAGTGTGAAGAAATTAATGGAATTAGAAGATATGTGACTCCTTTACTGCGAGCTAAGAATGCACCAGTAATTAAAGTACCATCCGAGGCAGTAATGCCAGCTTTGCGTCGACTGGAAAGACAGCTGGCTAAGGATCCAGATCGTGCGCTTATTTATGAGCAAGAGATTCAGAAACTCATTGAAGCTGGATGTAGGAGCCATTTTGAGTTTAATCTAAATTTTTGTGCTATTGGAGCACTGGTATATTTTGTTAGATTTAGGGTCCTTTATTTTGTAGGGACTTTTAGTTTGACGGTTGGTGAGAATGTTTTAAGTTAAAGATGGCCGCCTCTCACCTTTCTAAAAACAAAAGAACAAGGAAGCTGTTGGAACGTATTAAGCATACAGTTCTTTACAATGCTATTGAAACACTATTGAATCACTATTGAACACTATTTGGACATTATTTTTGATATTAAGTTGTGCCTTTTTTGACCACCATTTTTCAACCACTTACCAATCGTTTGTTGGATTACTGGAGTCCATGCTTTGTCTGAACCAACCTACTTACCTGCCTGCTGCCTGCCTTGCTCTGCTTACCTGCCCTGTTTACCTATCTGCTGGAATCCCATCTCATCCACCTCAAAAAAGGTACAATTTAAGTTTCTCTGTGTTGGATAGCTTGTCAAAGAAGCTAAGCAATACGTCCCAGCTAAGAGTGGTCCGCCACTACATTAAGTAAAGAACTTTGCAATCGTTTGCACTGCTTCACAATCAAATTGTTTGGAACCCATGGAAGCATTTGTTTGACTGATATTGAAGCGTAAAAGTTTTTTTTTTTTTTTTTTTTTTTGATACTTTGGAGTTGACAAAGTTTTGGATCTTTTGAGAATTTACCTTTCAAGTTCACTATTGGAGTGCATTATCGTTTATTACTGGATTTGCTACTGGAGCGGTCAATGATTTTTTGTTCACGCATATGAAAGCTTAAATGAATCTTTTTGTTGTTGTTCTCAAAAAAGCTAAAATATGGCTGATGACAAACTTAAATAGCTTTGCGCAACGCGCAGAGGAAAACTTGGCGTGTGTACACGTAAAATGAATGAATTAAAGGAATTATTAAAAGGTGGAGATATTGAAGCCGTTGACACAGGCATTGAACATCTCCATGTGGCATTGGATGAATTTAAAGATGTGCATCAATCTGTGCAAGTGCTGTATGAGGAAAAGGAAAAGAAAAGTGACAATGATGATTGGTACCAACCAAAGATGCAAACCTTTGAAACATTTTTGAATGAGGTAGAAATGTGGAAGAATGCTCAAAGCTATGAACCCCAAATTGTGGTGTCTCCTCTGGACAGTATATCCATTGTGGCAGCACGTGCCAGTAAAGTAGAACATTCACGTTCTGGTGCCAGTGTTGCCTCAAAATCTTCGTCAGTGTCTTCCGCCCGTTTAAAAGCTGAAGCTGAAAAGGCAGCTCTATTGCAACGTACTGAAGGACTGAAGAAAAACACGCCTTGGAAATGGAAAGAATTAAAGTGCAAAATGCAATGGAAAGAGTTGAACTTGAAACAGAGTTGGCTGCAGCTAATGCAAAAGTGCGAGTGTTACAGAGCATTGATGCTGAATCTATGAACTCTAAACTCATATTGACAGAAGTTTCAGAATTGCCAGGAGATGGCATGAATGCGTATCTGGAGAGCAATTATGACAGAATCAAGGAACATGTTCATCCAGAATCCTCACCAGTGGAATATGCCAGAATCTCTACTGTTCCCAAAACACCATTGCAAAAGGTTTTAACACAGGATACAAGACCATGGAGGTCACAAAGGCCTGTTCAGACCTTACAATTGAATCCGACCAGTCAAGCAGCTGCAGGTACTTCCTTTCCATATGCTCCTTTAAGCTCAGATACCAGCAACCTGGGTGCTGTTGTTGATCTTATTGCACAGCAACAGAAAATGACTTCACTTCCAACTAGGCATCTACCCATGTTTAGTGGTGAACCTCTGAACTTCAGACCATTTATGCAGGCATTCGAACACTGTATTGAGAGAAACACAAGCAATAGCCAAGACAGACTGTATTACCTTGAACAGTACACCTCTGGCCAACCTAAAGAGCTGGTCAGAAGTTGCCTTCATATGGATGCAGATAGAGGGTATGCAGAGGCAAAACGGCTATTGGAACTTCATTTTGGAGATGAATATAAAATTACTAATGCTTATATGGATAAAGCCTTAAATTGGAATAATATCCCATCAGACAATGGAGAAGCTCTGTACAGTTATGCTCTTTTCCTCCGTGGATGCTGTAATGTAATGCGCACCTTAAGGTACATGGATGAGCTGAACCTTCCATTAAACCTGAGGCTTCTAATCTCCAAGGTGCCTTACAAAGTGAAAGAAAAATGGAGATCACATGCTTTTGACATCAGGGAACGAACAGGAACAAGAGCCACGTTTGCCGATCTTGTCTTCTTCCTGGAAAGGCAGGCCAGGATTCTACAAGACCCAATCTTTGGTAACCTCCAAGACGGCTCCTCAAACAGAAGGCCACCAAAAACAGCCGCTAACAGTAGCAAGCCAATGAGTTCCATGCAGAAGAGCAGAGGGAGCAGTTTTGCCACAACAGTATCGGTTGCACCAAAGAACAACACAGAGAGCACAATGCAAGTATCAAATGTGCCCAAAAACAGTTCATCAAAACTCTGTCCTGCCTGTAATGGTGAGCATGAGATTGTGTCATGTCAAGAGCTGATGAAGAAGTCTCACAACGCTCGAGTTAAGCTGCTAAAGACTAAAGGTGTCTGCTTTGGTTGTCTTGCTAAAGGACACATGAGTTTGACTTGCAAAAATAGACAAACCTGTTCAATTTGTTCAAAATTACATCCCACTATCTTGCATATACCTCAAAATGTAATGAAAGAGCAGAGTAATGCAGGTCCTACAGACAAAAGGGCAGTGAGCAGTGGGTTGGTTTCACTGAAAAGAGAGGCACTTGAATGTAGTGATAAACATTGTACACTTGCAATAATACCAGTTCAAGTCAAAATGAGTAATTCAAATCATGTAGTTCAGACATATGCTTTCCTTGACCCAGGGAGTTCCGCAACATTTTGCACAGAACAACTTAGGAGGAACTTGAATGCTAATGGGAAACATCAGCAAATACTTCTGCGCACTATGGGGCAAAAGAAATCTGTTAACAGTCTGGTAGTCAAGGGCCTGGAAGTGTGTAGCTTGGAAGGAAAGGAATTCATAAAATTACCTGAAGTTTACACTCAGCAGGAAATTCCAGTCAACAGGGAACATATCCCCAGACGAGAAGATATTCGAAAATGGCCCTATCTTCAAGATGTTGATATTCCCAACATTAATGCTGGGATTGACCTTCTGATTGGGATTAATGCACCCAAATTGATGGAACCTTGGAGAATTATCAATAGCCAGGGTAATGGACCCTTTGCTGTTAAAACACTGCTAGGATGGGTGGTGAATGGACTTCTCCACAATGAGGATGCATGCATCAACAAGCAAGGTCAGAAATATATTCATGCACATCGGATTTCTGTTGATAACCTGAGTGAACTTTTGATTCAGCAATACAACCATGATTTCCCAGAAAAGTGTTTTGAGGAAAAGAAACAAATGTCGGTGGAAGACCACAAATTCATGCAGATAATGGACAGCTCTGTTGAATTAGTGGATGGACATTATCAATTGCCTTTGCCATTCAAGAAGGATAATCCTATGATGCCAAACAACCGTCACATGGCAGAGCAACGAGCATTGTCTTTAAAAAGAAAGTTTCAAAGGAATCGTGACTTTCATAATGAGTATAGGGCATTTATGGAAAAGGTCCTATCATGCGGACATGCTGAACTTGTACCCCAAGACCAGTTGATGCAGGAAAATGGAAAAGTGTGGTATATTCCACACCATGGTGTGTTTCACCCAAGGAAGGGGAGCTTGCGTGTGGTATTTGACTGCTCTGCAGCTTATCAGGGTGCCTCACTGAACAATGAACTCATTCAAGGTCCCAATCTTACAAACAGCTTAATTGGGGTCTTAGTCCGTTTTCGTCTTGACAACATCGCTATCATGGCTGATGTGGAGAAAATGTACTATCAAGTAAAGGTCCCATCTCATCATGTGAATTTTTTGCGCTTCCTTTGGTGGCCAAATGGGGACGTTAGTCAGCCACTGAAAGAGTACAGGATGATCGTACATCTTTTTGGCGCAACATCATCAGCTAGCTGTGCAAGTTATGCTTTAAAGAGGACAGCTGAGGATAACAAGGGGTGCTTCTCAGCTGATGCAACTAGCACAGTCAAGAACAACTTCTATGTGGATGATTTGTTGAAGGTGGTGGACACAGAGGGCCATGCCATTAGACTTTGTAAAGAGCTGAAATTACTCTGTGCAACTGGAGGCTTTAAATTGACCAAATGGATTAGTAACAACAGAGCTGTATTGGCCTCCATTCCAGAACCTGAGAGGGCCAAGGACATAAAGAATCTTGACCTTGACATAGAAGATTTGCCAGTGGAAAGAGCTCTCGGTGTGCAGTGGTGTGTTAAGGAAGACACTTTCACATTCCAGGTGAACATAAAGGAGCGTCCATGCACCAGACGTGGGATTCTGTCTATGGTCAGTTCTATATATGACCCACTTGGATTCCTTGCACCTCTCACCTTTCCGGCAAAACACATCTTGCAAGAGTTGTGCAAGCAGAACATTGGAAGGGATGAAGAATTGCCAGAGGTCCAGGCTCAAGCCTGGAAGCAATGGTGGCAAGATCTTCCAAGAGTGAGGGAGTTCAAGGTCAACCGATGCCTTGTACCAAACAACTTTGGAGATGTCAAAACAGCACAGATGCACCACTTCTGTGATGCGAGTGACCTTGGGTATGGAACAGTTACCTATCTTAGACTGACTGGCAGCAAAAAGGTCCACGTCACCTTTATAATGGGAAAGGCCAGAGTTGCTCCCTTAAAACTGATGACCACACCACGAATGGAGCTCACTGCTGCAGTTTTGGCCGTACGAATGGACAAGATGCTATCTGAGGAGTTGCATATGGAATTGGAAAAGTCTCTGTTTTGGACAGATAGCATGACTGTTCTAAGGTACATCCGGAATGAAAGCAGAAGATTCCTAACCTTTGTGGCAAACCGTGTTAATGTCATCAGAAGTGCGTCAGATGTCTCCCAATGGAAGTATATAGCCACAAAACTCAATCCCGCCGATTACGCCTCCCGGGGACTACATGTCAACATATTCTTGAAAAGAACAACATGGATCAGTGGGCCAGACTTTCTGAAGGAACCATCTCATTGCTGGCCAGAGCTTCCATCTGAACCCATTCTGTCTCCAGATGACCCTGAATTAAGAAAAGGAGTTGTCACTGTCAATGTTGCTGTGAAAAACTGTGATGCCACTACTTACCTCATGAATTATTTCTCAACTTGGATGGGGCTTAAGAAAGCTGTGGCATGGTTCCTGAGGTTCAAGTCTGTTCTGTTGAAATTACGTAAGAATGGCAAGAAAGATCTAAACAGACATATCATGACCACAAGAAAAGGAAAACATGAACTGGATGTGTGAAGAAGCTGGAGCCTAATGAGATTGAATTCAGTGATGAAGCTTGGTATATTCCTCACCATCTTGTGGAACATAATGGCAAGCATCGTGTGGTATTTAATTGTTCCTATCAGTATCAAGGTGAGAGTTTGAATGCATATTTGTTACCTGGACCAGTGTTGGGTCCTTCCTTGATTGGAGTCCTACTACGGTTTAGAGAACATCCAGTTGCTATCAGTGGAGACATCAGGTCTATGTTCCATCAAATCCCCCTCTTGCCTTTTGATTCATCACTGTTACGTTTCTTATGGCGAAATATGAGAAGAAATGAAATGTTTATGAATGGCAGGTTTTGCCATTTGGTGCTACTTGTAGCCCTTGTTGCGCTACGTATGCTCTTCAGAAATGTGTGCAAAACCTTCCTGCCGAATTTCAAGATGTCCAATCTTCTGTTTTGCATTCCTTTTATGTGGATAATTATTTGCAAAGTTTCCCAACGAGTCAAGAAGCAAAAAAGATGCTCATGGATTTGCGTTCTTTGTTGGCTGAAGGTGGGTTTGAAATTCGGCAATGGGCCAGTAATCAAATCCCTGTGGTGAGCCATTTACCAACTGATGCACGTTCAGTAGACACTGATCTATGGTTGAGCCGTGACTGCACCGATCCATGCGAGAGTACACTTGGATTGAGTTGGTACTGCTTGCAGGATACCTTGAGTTATAAGCATCGTCCAGTGGAGTATGATGTTCTAACGTTACGTGCTTTGTATCGAATACTTGCTCGTCAGTATGATCCACTGGGTTTCATCATTCCATTCACGACACGAGCTAAAATTCTTTTGCAACAGTTATGGATGAAGCCTACCAGAGAATGGGATGATCCAGATATTCCAGAAGGAATAAGGGTAGGCTGGTTTGCATGGGAAAATGAGTTACCTGATCTGGTTAGAATCCAAGTACCACGGTGGTATGGTCCAAGAAAGAACTGGGGAGATCCAATTAGAAGAGAGCTTCATATATTCTGCGACGCATCTGAGAAGGCGTATGGCTCAGTTGCCTACATGCGACTGATTAGTGGAGATGGTCAGATTTCTGTTTCTCTTGTCATGGCTCGTTCAAGGGTAGCACCAAAGAAGACCATTTCTATTCCTCGTTTAGAACTGTGTGCTGCTCTGACTGGAGCTCAGCTAGCAAACTTGTTGCAACAGGAACTCACTTTGGATATCGAAACAGTGACATTATGGTCCGATTCTACAACTGTGTTGACTTGGATCCAGTCTGAATCCTGCCGGTACAAGATCTTTGTGGCTAATCGCATCACAGAGATTCTTGAATGTACTAGACCGGATCAATGGAGATATGTTGACACTGCAAACAATCCAGCAGATGACATCACTCGAGGCAAGAAGCTTTCTGAATTGTCTGCTACAAGTTCTTTGTTTCAAGGACCTACCTTTTTACACTTGAACTCTCAGCAATGGCCAAAATTGCCAGCTTCAAGTCCGGATGAGGTTGGTACAGAACTTAGAAAATCTTTGTTCTGTGGACTTAATCGGGTACCAATAAACTCCCAGCTTCTGATATGCTTCAATTTAATACCTGGTCAGAGTTGATTGCAGCGACCAGTTGAAACTCTCTCTCTGGTATTTGGAGACGACACTAAACCTTTCCAAACTCAAGCAGAATTGCATCTCCTGCGTCAAGCCCAGATGGAGGATTTCCCTGAGGAATATAAACTGCTTAAAGATGGTCATTAAGTTCCTCGACAAAGCCGTTTAGTTCACTTGGCACCCGAGTTTGATCCAGTGACCGAGCTGATAAGAGTGGGTGGACGACTCCATCAAAGTGAAGATTTGGATTCTGAAGCTATACATCCAATTGTTTTAGACCCAAAGAATCATATTACCAAACGTTTAGTTGCTGACTTTGATTAAATTTTGTGTAATTCAGGACCACAAAGAGTGTTCGCCCATCTTCGTCGGAAATACTGGGTTTTGAGAGGGCGACAGTTAATAAAGAAAATTCAGAGGTCATGTCTTGAGTGTAGGAAATGGAAAGGTATGCCCTCAGTCCCCAGAATGGCTGATCTACCGGTGTCCAGACTACGATTGTATAAGCCTCCCTTTTGGTCAACGGGTATGGATTGTTTTGGGCCTTTAAGCATCAAAATAGGTCGCCGTCATGAGAAAAGGTGGGGCATTATGTTTAAATGCCAGACAACACGGTGTATTCATTTGGAGCTACTTTCTGGTATGGACACAGATAGTTTCCTTCTGGCTTTGCGAAGGTTTGTAGCTCGCCGAGGTCGGCCCTATGAAATATTGTCTGATCAAGGGACTAATTTTAAGCGAGGAGAAAGAGAACTTCGGACAGCATTTTCTCAGCTTAGTCCCTTTTTTTCAGGAGATGCTTGCCCTCCAACAAATTAAATTCTCCTTTAATCCACCATACTCTCCCCATTTTGGAGGTACTTGGGAAAGAGAGATACGGTCTGTTAAGACAGCGTTACAAGTGGTTCTGGGAACACAAGTTGTTTCTGAGGAAGTTCTGTATACTGTGCTTGTTGAAATTGAGGAGTTGTTAAACTCAAAACCTCTTGGCTACGTATCTTCGAATATTTCAGATCTTGATCCCATTACCCCAAATATTTTATTGATGGGGCGGCGAGATGCATCTCTCCCGCAAGTGATGTATGCAGATTCAGAGCTACTTACCCGTAGAAAGTGGAGACACAGTCAAGTTCTTGCAGATCGATTCTGGGCCAGTTTCATTAAGGATTATCTTCCGAATCTTCAGATTCGTCAAAAGTGGAAATTTGATGGCAATCCTATTGTGCCCTTGACAAAGGTTATGATTGTGGACCCCCAGCTTCCTCGTGGACGCTGGCTGGTAGGGACCGTTAGCAAGACTTTATCAAGTTCTGATGGGAGAAGAAGAGTTGCTGAAATTCTGAGTGATGGGAAGCTTTAATTCATCCAGTCAGCCGTTTAATTGTTCTTCCTGAATTGATTGATGATGGTGATAGTACAGTAGTATGAATTTTCTTGTATGCAAATGTTAACACATTTGGGGGCGGCTGTAGAAAATTATACTGTGACCTGATTGGTTGACTGAGTCCTGATAAGATCACCTGTGGCCTTTTATTAATCAAGCCTCTGTTTGTGCGAGAAGCCTCTCTACTCACATGGCCTGTGTGGAATTGTTGTGTTGATGACAATGTAAGTTTCTTTTGATTTACTTGATTTGTTCAAGTTGATTTGTGTTAATGTTATATTGTTTCTATTTGTTTATGGGTTATCAGAAACCAACAATTACCAGCACTTGGTATCAAAGAAATGTCTACTCCTACATGTTGAGAAATAAACTGGAAACATGAGATTGATGACTAAATGAGTTTTAATGGATTCACCATTCCGGTAGCAATAGCCAAACCAGCCTAAAAATCCTTTCAATTTTGTACAGTGAGCCAAAAGTGCCGTAGCAATGAAAGCGAAATTAACTGATTTTGTTCAAGTGAAGAATATTATTTAAAATCACTTAACCAAACTTACATTTACACCGTAAAATCTTATATTTATAAGTTAAATAGAAGCAGAAAGTGTTACCTTTATGGTAAGATTTGCAAGATCAGTTAGCTAGGGAAATATGGTACCTGACTCAGATGATAAAACATTTTAACATTGGCAGTTGTTAAAAGCACTTATTGCACATGTTGACTTGTTTCATTGGAACACACACACACACAATGAACAAGAAACTTTAATGAAATCAAGGCAGAATTTATTTAAAGTGCACACACACTCCTAATGGTGTGTGGAATGGTTTTCCAAGTGATTCGCCCCCACCCCTTACGGTAGTGCAGACTTTCCACCGTCAGTGATGAGTGGCTACAGGCATACAATAATAATATCAATAACATTATATAATACTATAAATAATTATTTCTATAGTACTTTACAAATAAGTAGCGTTTTGCTTTGTGTAAAATAACAATGAAAAAAGACATATGAAAGTTGGTAATAGATTGTATAAATAAAACTAAAAATGAAAATAGTAACAATAATAATACATTTGTGCAATTTTAAAGTGGCTTAAGTCAAAGTCATAGCTAGGCATTTAAAAACTGAGAGGCCCAAACAGAATAGGCTTTGTTGCTTAAAATGTTTAGACATGTATCTAAAACCAGCTGTAGTCAATAATTTCAATGCTATGACACACTGATGCTCATTTGGGTTGCACAATATTCCCCAGAAACGTGAAGTGTTGGTGCATATGGAAAGGAAAGGAGTGTGACTCGTACAGGTGGTTTGTCAAGCCCACTCACCTGTGTGGAGCACACTCAGAATTGGCCAACGTTTTCTCAGAAATATGGGTTGTTCGTAAGGTGTGTGGTGCATCACGAGCACTCAGTATTGTGACATTCAACATTGATACTCCACATCGCAAGCTCTCAGGGCAATAGGGCCCGATACTGTTGACCCAAATTTCTCTTCATCGAAGTTATTCTGTTGTGCACAAAGTATTTAACTGCTTTCCAATCTCTTCCATTATCCTTTAAAATCTTGTTTTCATTTAAGCATTTTTCACAGTCCACTTTTCCAGGAGCCTTCATTTCTTTAATGTTGTTCTTGAAATAGTGTTCTATGACTTTCCTCTCTGTTCCTGACCAGGGCTTTCTGGGTTTTACTATTTCTTTTAAAAAAAGGAGAAGAGAAAGAAATTTAGTTATTAAATATATGAGGGAATGAATAAGCAAAATTTAATGTCAGTAATCCAGATTTGACAAAGTTGAAAACATAATACACCATGGTCAATTCTAAAAACAAATGTCAAGATCTTCTGTATGGTTTATAGTGAATGGAATAACATACCTTTTTGATTTAATGGCAGTTGTGGATTACTCGTATATCCAACTGCCTCTCCTGAGGCTGAAGTCTTTCCAGAGTTAAGAGCCCTTATTTCAGAAGGATCGTCCTCAGTATCAGAATTTTCTGAAACCACATAGAGAACAACACTTCAAATGGCAGAATAAATCAAAGCCATGTTGCATTTAATGTATAGAATTTTTAATTCTTATGTCAAAAATTCAAAATAAAAACTTACCCTCTTGACTTGTCTGTTTTTTAGAATGAACATCCTCTGACTCTGAGCTGGAGTCCTCTTCAACTGTAACAAAATGATTAAATACTTATGTAAATCACATTATGTAAAACTGAAAAAGTTTTAAGCAAGTACAGAGCTTTTGCCTTGTTTAAAAAGAACAATACACAGAAATCATTTACTTACAGTTTATGTTAGGCGTTATGTCCTCCAGAGATTTTCCTGGAAATTTGCTGATTCCGTTTTGCAAGGCAAAAAGAATTCTGCTCACTTTTGCCATTTGCAACGTTTCTTCAGGGAGTCTATAAAACTCCCCGAAGAGTGACATCAATGTCATGTCCCATAAATGTGGCAAGCTGGTCAAGTTCGTGTGTTTTTAAGTTGAGTAACTGAGATACTGTGGTGTAACCAGTTGGGAAGAGAAATAATTTTATTGTATTCTTTGTGATGAACTTCCCAAAACTTATTTTCTGTGGAGCCAAAAGACAATTGTTATGTATTAAACGCCTATAAGGGTCATTCTGTGTTTTTGCGTGTAGGAACTTTAATTATGGTGTTTTGTGCAAATGGGACTCTTATCTGTGTTACGCGCTATGCCTTTGGGGAGTGCGGGAGTTACGTCAGCCTCAGACCGCAATTGGATGCTGGCGAGGCAAGACGCAAAAAGTTTCTCCTTATCTCCCGGTTGTTCTTGGTACGTTTAACAGTGTTCATTTGACTAAAGTTAATCTAATTCTAAACTGAATGTGTTCTGAATCGATTTTGAGTATGTATATTTGTATATTATGAGATTTATGTGAGTTTTACGTGAATTTTATCTGACGCACGTGGAGATAATCAATCGGTGGTTTGTGCAGTGTGTGACGCTGAAAGAGGATAGCGTGGAGAATGGTTTTTCTGATTAAGTGTCCCATGTGTTCCAGGTATGTTCAGTTCTTTAATTCAAACAGTGAAAAGTGATTTGAATGATAATGTATGTGAACTGGTTTTGAATGTTTTATTATTTTTCTCTTTCCCCTTATTCTGAAAAACATTCTATTGCTTCACATTTGGATTGTGCACCTAATACATATCTCTATAGTGTCGTTGTGAATGTGCATGATATTTTGGGGAATGTTTGTTTGCTGGTTCATGCGACCATTAATCTTATACATCATTAATTGTTGATAATGCATGTGAAAAGAACAACATACAACCAGTAACTTTATTTCAATTTCTTTATTTCTTATGTTTTAATGTATTGCACGATGTTAACATAAAATTGTTGTAATTGTCAGCCTCAGACCGCAATTGGATGCTGGCGAGGCAAGACGCAAAAAGTTTCTCCTTATCTCCCGGTTGTTCTTGTGTGTGACGCTGAAAGAGGATAGCGTGGAGAATGGTTTTTCTGATTAAGTGTCCCATGTGTTCCAGGATTAATAAATGGAAGTGATGTGAAACCGTCCCTGCCATCTCTGGTGTGAAGTTTCTTATGTGCAGATCTGGAACTGCTACATAAAACTGGTGCCGTGACCTCCTAGGATACAACCGATCAGCCGCCGCCGATCACCGGGGTTTGACCATCTACGTGGGATTTTCACTGTAACTTCCTGGATTCAGCGAGCCGGCCACAGTTACTTGCCAGGTGTCAAACAGAGTATCGCGTCCTGCTTTCCAGTGTCAGATAATTAACTTCTCTCATCTCAATTACATTCAATTTTTCCTGACATTCTGAGACATTGACTTTTGAATCGGACCCTGAATCATTAAGACATTGAAAAAATTTATTGCGTTTATACAAGTGATCAGTACAGACAGTAAGATGTATAACATGTCTACACCAGTCCTGGGGAGGGGTAGAGGGTTAATCAGTACAGATGGTGTTGTGAGACGTAAGGAAAATGATCAACCTTGTAATGTTAATCAGCGTTACTCACAAGAGGGGGAAAACATTAATTCTGGTGCTTCTTTTACTTCTGCTCCTATCATTGATGATTCTAGGCTGCAGTTAACAGATCTCATTGAAGAGCTGGGTAGCCAAATTGGCGACAGTATTTTGGATAGGCTTTTAGCCGTTCGTAGTCCTACTCTGGGGCATCAGACCAGCCCCTTGACAGTTAAAAGTGAGCATGCTAGCACTTCTCTTGACCTATCTAGGTTTAATCTGATTGTACGATCTGACAATAGAGAACCTCCCATTTTCCGTGGTGATGGTACAGACAAACACTCTGTTCATGAATGGATAGAGTTAATGGAGGTATACTTACGAAAGTGTGACTGTCCTAAAGCAGAGCATTCCAGTGAGGTTCTGAACCACCTTTTGGGTAGAGCTAAGAACGTAGTCAAAGTAGGACTAAAAAGTAACCCCTCACCTGACATGGTTGTTACCCCTGAAGTTATTTACAAAATTCTTCTACGCTATTTTAGTGAAAGCCCAGAGTCTTGTCTTCCACTGGCAGACTTCTATTCTACACTGCCATATGCCAAAGAAAGCCCTGTCGACTACTGGGTCCGTCTTAATAATGCAGCCGAAATTGCTGATAATCACCTGCAGACACAGGGTAGTCAAATGAAGAACATCTCGCAGGAAGTCGCGATGATGTTTATTAGAAATTGCCCTGATGATGGACTTTCTAATGTGTTTAGATACAAGCCTGTTACCAAGTGGTCATCAGCAGAGGTGCAAGAAGTCATTGATGAGCATCAAAGGGAGTCGAGAACAAAGAAACTGCACTCTCACTCTCCTCCTGACCGCTTGTTTCAAGTAGCGACTGCCGTTGTCAGCCATCCAGAAACGACTCCTGTGGATAACACTGCGGTGAACACAGCAGCATGCATTCCCAGTACCCAGACCACAAAGCCTGAGACTACCACAGCGCCTCCACACACGGCCTTGACTGACACTGGCACATTAGAGTGGGTGCTCAGCATGCTGGAAAGGGTTCTTGAGCGCACTAATATACAGGCTGCCCCTGATAGACCACAGTTACGCTCTTGGTCTCATCCATCCAGATGTCGTGTCTGTGGTGAGAGAACCCATTCAACACGGTCGCATTGCATGTCAGAGAAAAGATGTTTGATTTGTCTAGAAGTTGGTCACCAGCGCAGTACCTGTCCTAGAAGGAGTGCAGAGTCTGTCAGCCATGCCCCGATTCAGGGAAACTGACACACCCGCACTGGGGAGGGGGCAGTGCGGGTGAAGGAATTCAGACCCTCCAAGAAGATGCATCAAGGTCGACGTGCAGGTCAGTGACCAGTGATAATGTAGTTCTGTTTCAGAATGTGGCCCAGCTGGCACGAGCAGACAGCCTTTTCTACACTGATGCTTTAGTCAATGACGCCGTTCCTCTAAGAGCCTTGTTGGACAGTGGCTCTATGGCCTGCACTATCAGTGAAGTTGCAGTGTCCCGTCTACTTGATGCAGGATTGACTCTGGATCCGTGTGAGATGCAAGCCAATGTTATGCTGGTTGGATGTGGCGGAGTTCAGGTTGTGCCGAAGTGTATGTACCAGCTGAAGATGAGAGTGTATGAGTATGAAGTCAGTGTACCTACGCTGGTTGTTACGGGACAACGAGACGAGTTGATACTAGGCACCAACGTTCTTAAATTTATCTTGAGTCAGTTTAAGCAGAACCCTACGTACTGGCGTGTTGTAAATAGACCTGAATCGACAGAAGAGGCAGAAGCTGAGCAGTTCCTTAACATGCTTTCTGGCCTTAATAGATGGAGAGGTGATGAGATGCCTGATGTCATTGGAATTGCCAAGCTGGTTCAGGCTGTCACGTTGCTGCCAAAGCAGGAGCACCTGGTGTGGGCCAAGCTGCCTCCTACAGCACCTATTTCCGAAGGCAGTGCGGTGTTAATTGAACCTACCAAGTCGCCAACCCATAAGAAGGATATCATAGTAGGACGTGTGGTGGTTTCTATGACTGCTGACAGGTGGGTGCCAGTTAGAATGCTGAACCCATACGACAAGCCCATCACTCTGAAGAAAAATTCCAGGGTAGCCAACGTTTCTCCCTGTGTGGCATTGGAGGATTTGGAAACGGATGTGGAGCGACCCTTCGAGACTGTAAAAGCCCAGAGTCAAGCTGTGCATAATGAAACGCATGATCCAGACTTGCGTGACATTCTGCTGAAGATGGGATTGAGCGACTTGGACATTGACTCTTGTGAAGTGTCATCTCAGTGGAAAGGTCAGCTACTGAGCTTGGTTCAGAAGTATGAACATGTATTCTCAAAGCACAAGCTAGACTGTGGGAGAGCAAAAGACATTGTGCATCACATCCATCTCTCTGACAACCGGCCTTTCCGTTTGCCTTATCGGCGTGTGCCTCCAGGGCAATATCAGAAACTACGCCAGGTATTATCAGAGATGGAAGAGCGGGACATCATTCGCAAATCCAGCAGCGAGTGGGCCTCTCCCTTGGTTCTCGTGTGGAAGAAGAGTGGAGATCTCAGAGTCTGTGTTGATTATCGTTGGTTAAATTCACGCACTATAAAGGATGCACACCCTCTTCCTCATCAAGCCGATTGTCTCGCTGCTCTGGGAGGGAATACGTTGTTCAGCGCAATGGATCTCACGTCTGGCTTCTACAACGTCCCTATGTGTGAGGACGACAAGAAACTGACAGCATTTACCACTCCTCTAGGGCTTTACGAATTCAATCGTCTTCCGCAGGGACTGTGCAACAGCCCGGCGAGTTTCATGCGGCTTATGATGAGTATATTTGGTGACCAAAACTTCCTTACCCTGCTGTGTTATTTGGACGATCTCCTAGTGATGGCTCCCTGTGAAGAAAAGGCCCTGGAAAGGTTGGAAATGGTCTTCGAGAGATTAAATGCTCACGGGTTGAAGTTGGCACCCAAGAAATGCTATTTCCTTAGACGGAGTGTCAGGTTTCTCGGCCATGTTGTGAACGAGCACGGTGTTGCAACTGATCCCGACAAAATTGCAGCCATTACCACTATCACTGAAAAGGACCTCATGATGGATGACGGAGTTTCACCTTCCCCTAGGAAGATCAAATCCTTTTTGGGTATGGTCATGTATTACCAACGGTTCATCCCCAATTGTTCCAGTATTGCCAAACCGCTCTTCACATTGACTGCAGCAACCAAAGGAAAAAAAGGTTATTCAAGAGGTGGTGCTGTCTTCAGGAAGCTCAGCTCGATAGATTGGACTAAAGAATGTGCCCTGTCCTTTGAACAACTTAAGTCAGCTCTTCTGAACTCTGTAGTGTTGGCGCACCCTGACTTCACCCGTCCATTTATCCTCTCTACGGACGCCTCACTGGATGGAATAGGGGCAGTATTATCACAAGTCCCGGTAGGGGAGTCCAAGGCGCGGCCAATCGCCTTTGCAAGTAAGGCGCTTACTCGAGCTCAGTCTAACTACCCGGCGCACCGTCTTGAATTTCTTGCATTAAAATGGTCTGTCTGTGACAAATTTAGCCATTGGCTAAAGGGGCACTCTTTCACAGTCTGGACAGACAATAATCCATTGACTTATATTTTAACAAAGCCGAAACTAGATGCGTGCGAACAGAGGTGGGTGGCTAAGTTGGCCCCGTACACATTTGACATCCAGTATATACCCGGCACCAAGAATGTGGTTGCTGATGCACTGAGCCGTCAACCGTTTGTCCCTGGTCATGTGAGCCATAGACTTGTGGCTGAACCCTACGATCGCCTGCTGGGACAGTCCGAACTGTTACATGAAGAAACGGTACAGGATTCGTTTAGGCTCAGTGCGAACAGCCAGTATGCTGGACATCCATTAGAGCAATATTCATTGTCTTCTGATCAAGTTTCTGCTGTCTTCGAAGCTCATACGAAGTGGGAAATGGGAGCAGAAGGTAGAGTACTTTCCTGGCTTACTCAAGAAACCCAACGGATGATGCCTGCTGGTCAGAACCCCTTACCTGTCTACTCTTTGGATGAGCTTCGAGAGAAGCAAGAAGGTGACCATGTGCTCTCGAGAGTTCTTCTTTATGTGTGCCGAGGTAGAAGGCCGTCTCGGAGAGAAAGAGCCAAGGAACCTTACAAGGCACTGAAACTGTTGAAGCAATGGGACAGATTGAAGCTGTTGGATGGCATACTATACCGTGTCTGCAAAGATCCAGTGACTAAGTTTACACGTTACCAGTTCATAGTTCCTGATTCTCTGATCAGTGAAGTCTTGTGTGGCATCCATGACGAGGCAGGCCATCAAGGCCAAGGAAGAACACTGTCTTTAGCTAGACAGAGATTTTCATGGGTTGGGCTGGAGAACGATACCCGAGATTATGTGAAACGCTGCCAACGCTGTGTGGTCAGCAAAACCCCTGAACCAGAGGGAAGAGCCCCTTTAGAAAGTATTCGAACTGTCAGGCCATTGGAACTAGTCTGTATAGACTTTTGGTCTGCCGAGGATTCTTCTGGCAAGAGTGTAGACGTTCTTGTGGTAACGGACCACTTTACAAAAATGGCAAATGCATTTCTGTGCAAGAACCAATCAGCATCTCAAGTCGCTCGTCACTTGTGGGATAAGTTCTTTTGTGTTTATGGATTTCCACAAAGAATTCATTCAGACCAAGGGGCAAACTTTGAAAGCAGGCTGATCAAGGAACTGTTGCAGATTGCTGGCATACAGAAGTCACGAACCACGGCATACCACCCAATGGGCAACGGCCAAGTCGAGAGGTTTAATCGCACCTTGGGTAATATGATCAGGGCGTTACCCCCGAGAACCAAACAGGACTGGCCGCAAATGCTGCAAACCCTGACATTCGCTTACAACAGTACTGCTCATGAATCAACTGGCTTTGCTCCGTTTTTCCTCATGTTTGGTCGTATTCCCAGATTGCCCGTCGATTTGATGTTCCAGAGTGTGGATCGTGATAATAACGTCACAGACTATGATCAGTACGTGAGGAAACTGAAAGATAATCTCAAGGAAGCTATGTTAGTTGCTCAGGCCAACAACACCGCGAGTCAACAACGGCAAACTGACTATTATAACAAAAACATCAAAGGACGAGACATTGAGGAAGGTGATTTTGTGCTGCTCGCCAACAAAGGGGAGCGTGGACGGCGCAAGCTAGCCGACAGGTGGGACTCAACATTGCATGTTGTGGTATCTGTGGATACAAGATGTCATACCTACCGTGTCAAAAACACTCGGACCAATCAGGAGAAGGTGGTTCACAGGAATCTGCTCTTACGAGCTAACTTCTTACCCATTGAAGAGAGGGAAGGCTGTCTAGAACCAATCTCTGATGTATCAAACTCGGATTATGAAACTGATGAGTCTGTGATTGATGCTACTTTTAATGGATCAGAGGACGTTGGTAATGAAGTTGTTGGACCAGTTCACCCCCCAGCTTGTTCAGTCAGTTCATCAGTGGAAGAGGGAACGAGAGATCTACGTTCTAGTGCAGGATTTGAGGATGTCCTTGATGGTTCAGTTCTCGGAAGTGAGAATCGAGAAACTGTTCAGAGTTCTGAGCCTAACGCTGCTTATACAGATGTGGATGAAATTGAACATGACATGACAGAGTCAGTACCGTATGACAGAGTCCCTGAGGAGATCGTTCAGCCTCCTTCTGCAACAGATCACTCCGTAAGGACGAGGGCTGGCAGATTGGTAAAACCAGTTAATAGACTTATTCAAATTATGACCCAGAAAACCCTCCTGCGTAGCCCCTCGCTCAGCATTCTCTGGTCAAAAGCTTCTTAAGTAATGATTAAAAATTCCCCTTCGGTGTTATTCATCTGGGGTATTGTTTGAGTGTGATCATTTTAAGTATCTGTGAAGTAGTGTTTATGGCACTTTTCTTTCGCGGGCAGACACTTGAGAGTCTGGCCAACTTTCTCTTGTCGCTCTCCCAGTAAGTTGGGTAACACATATGTTGCATGAAGATACTAGTTTTGAATGAGTGTGATCACATCCCCAGTGTCCATTAGTCACTAGTATTAGACTAGTTTTGTGAAGTTCAGGGGGGTGAATGTAACCAGTTGGGAAGAGAAATAATAATTTTATTGTACTCTTTGTGATGAACTTCCCAAAACTTATTTTCTGTGGAGCCAAAAGACAATTGTTATGTATTAAACGCCTATAAGGGTCATTCTGTGTTTTTGCGTGTAGGAACTTTAATTATGGTGTTTTGTGCAAATGGGACTCTTATCTGTGTTACGCGCTATGCCTTTGGGGAGTGCGGGAGTTACATCAGCCTCAGACCGCAATTGGATGCTGGCGAGGCAAGACGCAAAAAGTTTCTCCTTATCTCCCGGTTGTTCTTGGTACGTTTAACAGTGTTCATTTGACTAAAGTTAATCTAATTCTAAACTGAATGTGTTCTGAATCGATTTTGAGTATGTATATTTGTATATTATGAGATTTATGTGAGTTTTACGTGAATTTTATCTGACGCACGTGGAGATAATCAATCGGTGGTTTGTGCAGTGTGTGACGCTGAAAGAGGATAGCGTGGAGAATGGTTTTTCTGATTAAGTGTCCCATGTGTTCCAGGTATGTTCAGTTCTTTAATTCAAACAGTGAAAAGTGATTTGAATGATAATGTATCTGAACTGGTTTTGAATGTTTTATTATTTTTCTCTTTCCCCTTATTCTGAAAAACATTCTATTGCTTCACATTTGGATTGTGCACCTAATTCATATCTCTATAGTGTCGTTGTGAATGTGCATGATATTTTGGGGAATGTTTGTTTGCTGGTTCATGCGACCATTAATCTTATACATCATTAATTGTTGATAATGCATGTGAAAAGAACAACATACAACCAGTAACTTTATTTCAATTTCTTTATTTCTTATGTTTTAATGTATTGCACGATGTTAACATAAAATTGTTGTAATTGTCAGCCTCAGACCGCAATTGGATGCTGGCGAGGCAAGACGCAAAAAGTTTCTCCTTATCTCCCGGTTGTTCTTGTGTGTGACGCTGAAAGAGGATAGCGTGGAGAATGGTTTTTCTGATTAAGTGTCCCATGTGTTCCAGGATTAATAAATGGAAGTGATGTGAAACCGTCCCTGCCATCTCTGGTGTGAAGTTTCTTATGTGCAGATCTGGAACTGCTACAGTGGCAACATGTTTTCTCAACTTAGTGGAAGTGATGTTCTCTGGATGTTTAGCCCCACAGCTTTTGGCATATCGCTTTAAACTGTCACATCCACGCATGTTCTCTTGTGATCTATAATCAAATTACTGTAAATATGTAGGGATTACTAGGGGAAATCCCAGCGTCTTCTCTAGTTTTAATTAGAAGTTCCACTGATTCCTTTACATTTGCTGGTAATAGTATTGGCACTTTCCGACCTCTCTTCCCTCGTACCTCTACTGTGGTGAGATTCTCACATAGTTTCTTCTCAAAAGGTGATAGGCTCTCCAAAATTTCATCCTGCATATTGGTTTGGTTTCTCTGCACATATGTTGTAACCTCCATCCTAGAAACCTCACCTTCACGACGTCGATTGAACAAAATTAGCTGTGCCAGAGTCACTTGGGAGGGATCACTCCATGACCTTTGGGATGGATGGTCAATGAGCGCTTTTTTGTTGACCTCCTCGAGGCACTTTAAATGATTCTGAAGCTTCCTGATGTCTTCTGCTAGAGGCAGAATTTGCGGGCTATTCTATTTTTTCTGGTATAATGTTTTTAGTGCATTTGATGACACATGGATTGTCCATTCCAGTTCAATTAACTTACTAAAGTGCTCTGCTCTTCCCTTTAAAGCTTCGTCCTCTTGGCGTAAAGCCTCCCCCTGCAAAATATGTGACACTTTAACAAGGGAATGTCGTAGTTTCAGTGCTGTTGATGGAACTGAAAATCTGTTTGTCGATTCATCAAATCCAGTCATCTTTTTCACAGCTTCAAGTACTGTGTTAAACTTTGCTGGGTTGATCAAGTCCTTCAAAGCAACAATGTCCTTATCAATGGCTCTTGCCACAAGAAGAAGTCTGGCAAGTTCCCTCATCTTATTTCTAATATCGGCCCGGTGTCGTCCAACTTCGCCATTTTTTAGAAACATTCTCTCACCCAGTGATAGAATTAATGAGTCCGATTTTATCACCTGGGTTACAGCATCTTATGTCATGTCTTCAATAATTTTTTGAAGTCCGCTAGAAATGGTTGAGTCCATGGGCAACAACAGGGAACAGCTTGCCTGAACCTTCCGCCTCCCCGGCATATTCTCTCTTACTTGTAATTTGCAACGCTTATGGTGTCTCCAGAGGTCTGTTTTGACATACATAGCAAAGCAAAACTTGCAAGGCAGATAGTCAGTTGCTGTTGACATATACATTGCTTGCCTTTTTAGTATGACCTCCCCTTTTCCAGTGGATAGGACTGCACTATTATGGTGGTAATTTCCCATGTTCCTTACTTTTGTTAATAAAAGATTTCGCATGGGTGAGCCTTGCTTATATGACAGGGCCTTTGCAATTTCAACTTCTCCAGAATGTTTCTGTTTGAGATGTCTTGTGATTTTTGCATAAGGCTTCTCACAGTAAAGACCGACATTCTTTTTGTCATAGATGCGTTGGTTAGGTGTGTTTGAGGACATTTTCACTTCGATCATGTGTTGATCATGTGTTACAGACATAAACAGAGCAATAAATAATTAATGACTGATTCATTTAACTCAGATTACACATTTTTTAAAAGTTCTTAATTACATTTAAGGGCACGTGTTTCTTAAATACAAAGTGACATTTAAAAGAACTTGTATGCCAATTCATGAACACGCTATCTTTGTAGACCATACCTGCATGGCTCCAGCAGTTTCTCTAGCTTTGCCAACTTCTCATATTCAGCATTTGTTGGGAGGGCCAGATTGTGCTTCTGCTGAGACAGCGTTGTGTGCAGTGCGTCTCTGTTGCGCCTCAAGCGCTTGATCATCTCAAGGGTGGAATTCCACCATGTTGGAACATCTTGCACGAGTGGCTCCTGAACTTGTCGAATTCGTGGTGTCGTGGTAATTAATAGGGTAAGTAATTAAATTAAATTATGTAATTTAAAATTACATAACGTAGCCTACCTAAAGCGAAGGAGTGAAGTTCCCAGCTGGCATCGATGAGGTGTACAGTAACGCCGAGGTAGTTTTCGTTGTTGACAGATGTCCAGTGGTCCCCAGTCAGTGCTACACACCTCGCCTCTACCATCTTCTCATCTTTTGCGGCTTTCTCTGCGGCGTGCTGGTCATGTATTCTCCTCATGATAGTTCGCCTCGCAGGTAATTTGTAAGATGGGTCACCTGTGGCCGCCTGGAGAACAAGCTCGAGCCCATCATCTTCAACCACGCTGATGAGCGGGCAGCTGATAGCAATCCACTGAGTGAGGAGATTAGTTAGCTTGGCTGATAGAGCTGTGCTGACGGGCTTGCCTCGGTTGCACTCAAACATAGTAGTTTGACGACGACTCTTGCCCTGCGCTACATCAGTGCTTGGCCCGGCATCTTCTGCATTAGCTAAGGGATGCTTTGCGTTTAGGAGACTGGAATAACTCCTACAGTAAACTAATTCCGCATTGCACAAGGTGCAAACAACCTTAGTCTTGTCGAGGTTTCCATTGGGAAGCTTCTTAAAAATAAAATTTCCCTGAAGCAAACACACGAAGACTCGTTCTCGCCCCCTACAGTGCAATTCGGCTAGGTATACATCCGCGCTAAAATATCAAGGTGAAAGTCATCATAGCTTGCGTAGTATAGACCCAGCTCCCAACCCAACTTTGAGAATAGATTAACGGCGATATTTTTCTTTTTAATCGCCCGATAAGAGTCTCACGTTAACGCTGATAACGGCCCACCACTAATAAAAACAAACATTTCAAGCTAAAAAGAGACTCAAGTAAAAAACCTGTTTTATTTTTATTAAGGAACAAACATGTTACTAAAGCAAAGCAAAACAAAACATTGATCATTAATCATAAATTAACAAGTATTCAACATTTAACACATCATAACGTAATGGTTTTTATACTGTACAAACTGTATGTGCTATTGTCCTACACCTAAACTTAGCCCTCACAGGAGACAAAAAAACTCACTCTGTATGATTTATATGCATTTTGAAAAGTGGGGACATGGGTCAATGTCCTGAAAAGTCACCTTCACGTTGTTATACCTGTGTCATTATACAAATTTATGTCCTCATGTCACAAAAACGCACACACACACACACACACAGGCAGCATTCAGGAAGGTCAGCAGTTCAGATAGCTAGTTTTCAAACTTTTTCCAAAATCAAGTATGATTTAAAGGCATAAAATTGCTTTACATCTGGTAAGCTTTTATTCAGGCTTTAGTTTCATATCAGTTGTGTTCTAACAAAGTTATTAATCGATGCTCATTGTTTTATAAGATTTACTTTTAGTACTTCTACGAAGGGTCATGATACTTTTACAAGTCTGATAAATATGTGATGAATGCACGATGAAATGATAATCAGCTTACCTATTAAGTTTGATGCAATGTTTTTAAAAAAGAGATTTGATTTATTTTTAAAAACAACTAAACCAGATAAAAGATTATTCTTTCTTTTAGACAAACCTACATTTAAAATGATTTGCTCTTAAAATTGTTTGCTCTTATTTTCTAAGTTCCAATAGATGAACCTTCTTATCCTAACAAAGAAAGCATTTTACATTCATTCAACATATTTTATTCAATATTTTTGCACAAGTATCGTGGTTTCAAGAGACCAAACCACTAAGAAAATTGCCATATGAATACAGATAATTCTGCTCGTGGGCATTTGACAGTGCGCTGTGTAATTTAACGCATTAATTTCCATAAAAAGTAGCTAAGTAACGTAATTAGTTACTTTTTTAGGGAGTAACGCAATACTGTAATGCATTACTTTTAAAAGTAACTTTCTCCAACACTGTGTGTGTGTGTGTGTGTGTGTGCGTGTGTGTGTGTGTGTATGTATGTATGTATATGTGTGTATATACACACACACACACATATACATATTATATATATATATATATATATATATTTACATTTACATTTACATTACATTTAGTCATTTAGCAGACGCTTTTATCCAAAGCGACTTAAAAATGCAAATCAAGACCAACAAAAGAGCAACAACATGCAAGTGCTATGACAAGTCTCGGTTAGACTGACGCAGGAGCAAATAAACAAAGAAACAAATGAAAGAACAAATACAAATAAACTAACGCAAGGAACTGGGGCTCACCAGTAGTAAGGCAGGCTAAAGACTAGGCCTTCCAGAGGCCCACACATTTCCCCAAAAAAGAATCACTCGCACAGAAGTGAATTCCACTCAAAAATATGAAAAAGGAAAACTGCAAAATTTGAAAATGACTCCCACACCAAAAAAAATAAAGAAAAGCACAATTCAAGCTGATATAACACTACAACACAATTAACAAAAAGAAGAAAAAGACTATTTTGTTTGTTTGTTTATTTGACAAAATTTAGAACATTATATAAAAAGTCCAAAAAAAGACTAGTTCATACACATTTCAAAATAATGTCGAGGATAAAATACACAAAAAAGCCATTCGGCTTATTTCCATTGTGGTCCTCAAATATCTCAAAAATTGTCGAACAAAACATAAATGGAGTGCAAATACACATCAAATTCAGAAACTCATCGCCCACACTTCAGAAAACATCAATGATAAAACAACCATTTTTTAACTTCCCTTCTAAAAATACTTTCTTCTTGTATCTCTTGTATATACCCAGGTAATTTATTCCAAGCAACAGAACTAGTATATAGAAAATAATTTTTCCCCATTTCACTCTTAAACCTACAAGGATATATATATAATTTCTATCAATTCACAAATCAATTTGACAAATTCTGTTCTTCAAGGAAAAGAAAAAAGAAGAAAAAGAAAAATGGAAACCCAACATTTAAACCTGGAACACTAGCTCCAAAGTCAAGCACCACGATCAGTTTAAACTACTAAAATGGTACCAGTTTGTACACTAGGAGCACAATTATCTTATTTCACCAGGAATACGAAACAAACACACAAAACAAAAAAAAAAAAAGACTTAAACAGCAAGCAACAATTGCAAGTTAGAAACCCGCAAAGGACGGGACACTGCAGCACCCCACAAGCACGCTGGCAAGCAAGCTGCAGAACAAAACAAGAAGAAAAAAACAACAACCTCAAAGCAAAACAGCAGCATTGAAACGTCCGAACATGCAACAACAGACGCGCTGATGCACAGATTTATAACTAAAATAAAACAAACAATGGAACATGAGCAGAACAAATTTCTGTGTAAATCGTTCGTAAAGCCATTCTGACGTAAACTTTCGAATTCATGAAAATGTTAATATTTTCAAATTGTTAGTTGGTACAAAATAAATGTACACCAGAGGGGCTCGTTCTTCGTACGTTGCTTAAAACATCCGAGATCAAATGAGACATCCTAGATGATTTCATCGTGCTAATCATGATCCGGCTAATTGGGTTCTTCGAACACACCTGTTGTTGATGATTAGTATCGCTGGATTGAGTTATCTGAGATAACTGCGCGTTCATGCGCTGGTTTAAAAGGGGATATGTATCGATAGTCGAAACACTGATCAGCAACGCTGTGTCACGTATCCTGTGGGTGTGCCCTGGTTGGCCACCAGATGTCACTGTCTTGTCTGAGCACATGGGTTTGTGTTGTGATTGTTCCATGTGTTCCCCCGGTTGATTGTTTGACCCCGCCCTCCTTGTTATTCCCTAATTGTCTCAGCGTGTACACCTGGTGCCTCCTCGTTTGTCTCCTTTAAATGATCCTGGTGTTTGCAGTCCTGTTCGGCCACGTTGTCATATGTTCTTGGTGCAGTAAGTCATGTCTGTTTTCTAGTCCTCGTTTTTGCATTGCTCTGTCAGTCTGTTTTTCCCCTCGGGGTAATTTATGTTTCTGTTTTGTTTCTTTTTATTATTAAAACTTCACCATTCCCCTGCACTTGAGTTCTCGCCTCATTCTCTGCACGTATCATGACAGAACGTGGCCGACTACAGAGAACTCAGCGGGGAATGGATTCATACCATCCTCCAGCCCCTAACGGGAGGAACCCCCTCTGCCAACGCATCCTCCAGGTCAGGAAGCTGAACGCCATCCGTCAGAGGGGCACTGAGGTGAGGATGTTTGCCTGGACGTTCTGTGAGGCAGCAGAGGGTTTGGGCTATAATGATGTGGCTCTCAAGGACTTTTTTAATAGAGCCCTTGAGGAACCCCTCGACGTGTGGAGGATGGGGGAGCTGGACCACCTGTCGTTTGATGAGTTTGTGGAGTTTCTGGCGTGTTCCTCTACGGGAGTGGCTTGTGTGCCGCGGGCGGTGCCCGCTCACAGCGCTCCCGAGGCGGCGGTGCCCGCTCACAGCGCTCCCGAGGCGGCGGTGCCCGCTCTCAATCCCCTAGTGGTGGCCGAGGATGCCGCAGCGGCGCCCCGCTCCCGGAGACGGAGGAAGAGGCGGAGGAAGGCCTTCTCCGTCCCACAAGGCCAGGAGGCTACCCAGGAGCTCACTGCTGGCCAGGAGGTCGTGCCAGAGCCAGCCAAGCGCCTCGCCCTGCCGGCGCCACCCAAGCGCCTCGCCCTGCCGGCGCCACCCAAGCGCCTCGCCCTGCCGGCGCCACCCAAGCGCCTCGCCCTGCCGGCGCCACCCAGACTTCTTGGCCTGCCGGCGCCACCCAAGCGCCTTGCCCTGCCGGCGCCACCCAGACTTCTTGGCCTGCCGGCGCCACCCAAGCGCCTTGCCCTGCCGGCGCCACCCAAGCGCCTTGCCCTGCCGGCGCCACCCAGACTCCTTGCCCTGCCGGCGCCACCCGAGCTCCTCGCCTTGCCGGCTCTACCCGAACTTCTCGCCCTGCAGGCTCCACTCGAGCTCCTTACCCTGCCAGAGGCCGTTCCTGAACTCACTGTCTGCCCTGTCACGGCCACAGAGACCGTTCCTGAACTCACTGTCTGCCCTGTCACGGCCACAGAGACCGTTCCTGAGCTCACTGTCTGCCCTGTCACGGCCACAGAGGCCGTTTCTGAACTGACTGTCTGCCCTGTCACGGCCACAGAGGCCGTTCTTAGACTCACTGCCTGGCTTGTCCCTCCGGCCCCACCCTGGCCGTGCGCTGGGGTTCCTGTTGGGCCGGAAACCCCCTGGTCCGTCCCTCCGGATCCGTCCTGGTCTCCTGCTCGGCCTTGGTCTGCGGGCCCCCTGCCTCTGCACGGGCCTGGCCCACCATCCCTCCCCCTGATCTGTCTCTTGCCCACCTCCCTTCTTGACATTTTGTATTTTCATTTTTCATGTTTTTGTGTGTTCTTAGTGTTGCAGGTGGAGCATCTGGGAGCTGCTCCTTTGTTGGGGGGTAGTGTCACGTATCCTGTGGGTGTGCCCTGGTTGGCCACCAGATGTCACTGTCTTGTCTGAGCACATGGGTTTGTGTTGTGATTGTTCCATGTGTTCCCCCGGTTGATTGTTTGACCCCGCCCTCCTTGTTATTCCCTAATTGTCTCAGCGTGTACACCTGGTGCCTCCTCGTTTGTCTCCTTTAAATGATCCTGGTGTTTGCAGTCCTGTTTGGCCACGTTGTCATATGTTCTTGGTGCAGTAAGTCATGTCTGTTTTCTAGTCCTCGTTTTTGCATTGCTCTGTCAGTCTGTTTTTCCCCTCGGGGTAATTTATGTTTCTGTTTTGTTTCTTTTTATTATTAAAACTTCACCATTCCCCTGCACTTGAGTTCTCGCCTCATTCTCTGCACGTATCATGACACGCTGTTATTGGTTGCCCACAATGGCCAAAGAGCGCGCCCACTTTTTCTCTGCGGCAGAACAAGAACTCTTGATGGAGGGCTATGGGGAGTTCCAAAATTTAATAAAAACGACAGGGAACACCTCAAAGGCTGCAAAAGCCAGGAGAGAGGGCCGGCAAAAAGTTGCAGACAAATTAAATGCGTAAGTAGTGATTGTGTTAGAGGTTTTCAATCAGTTATTACAGTATATGTACATTAAACGTTTTCATACTTTAATCGTTCATATTAGAGCCTCCACAGGACCCACTAGAAATTGGGAACAAGTAAACGTGAAATACAAGAATATTCTACAAAATGGTAATAATTAACTACATATGTTGTTCTTAGTCTTTTTTTGTTTTTGTTTTAAACGACTGTGAAATTATGTGCTTGTTTATATCAGCAACTAGGAAAAAGGCAGAGCAAAAAAAAAACGTTTTTAAAAAAACATCAATGATAAATTTTAAAAAAACGTTTTAAAAGGTTTTTAATTCACTTTGTATAGGTTACTGTAAAATAATTGGTAGCTACCTTGCATTTGGTCAAGTCAAGTCACCTTTACTTATATAGCGCTTTTTACAATGCAAATTGTGTCAAAGCACTGCACAATATCAAAAGAAAAAATCCAAATGTCAGCTACACCTTTCAACTGGTAAATCTTGAGTAGTGCTGAATTGCATTGACATGAAAGGAAGGCAGTTAAACCTACTTTGAGTAAATGGGGGGGGGGACTAAAAAGTTTCTATGTTTCTTTTCCTGTGTACCTCATTGTAATGAATTTTATTTATTTTTTTCTCTATTTCTGTGCAGTTTTACATAACACACCCACACTTTTACCTGTTCCCATGCAAGTGGTGGCTGAAGCATGTGCAGTAAGTGGACTTGTACTTTTTTTTTGTTTTTCTCAATAGTGAAATCAATAGTGGAGACACCGTATCACTTTGTCATACCATTTATTTTCATTGCACAGGACAGTGAAGACACTCTCGGACGAGTGTCCTTTGGAGGAAGTACCTGTAAGTGCATAACTACACATAAAAATGCACTATATAATATACCCTATAAACTTATCAACTAATGTCCTTTATATTTTTGACCGCAATATGAGTTGCAGGAGTCTGCACAGAGGCCTGCAGAGAGGGAGTCTGCACAGAGAACTGATACAGAGGTGGACAGTGTTGCATTGTTTTTTTTTGTATGCGTTGAGTCTAATTTATTTTCTCTGCAGATGGCACAGGGTGACATCCGTTATAAACGTAGCCTACAGCATAAGGTTGAATATATTTGCATTTAAAAAAACAAAAACTGAGGGGAGAAATGGAGCTCCAAGAGCTAATGAAGAAGAAAATTGCTCAGAGTAAGTACTAAAACATTTCACATTTCAGAGCACTACTGTTGACCTTGCATAACAATCTCTTTTCAGGCAAAAGATGACCCTAATTTGTTGTTTTTTCTCAAAGAACAACTAATAAAAGTCATTGAATCCATATTTGCCTTGTCGTGTTTTTCTTTCTTTTTTTTTTTTGTCTTAATTTTTATTAAATTATTCTCAAAAATGGTGTTCCACAATCCTGTCCCGTGCAGCTCTGCCACTAGGTTGATCCAAGTGCACTGGCTGGAGGTCATCATCAGGCTGCACTTCCACCACAGGGGTCCTCTCCTTTCTAATGGTGGCAATGTTGTGTAATACAGCACATGCGACAATGTCGCATACCCTGTCAGGTGCAACCCTCAGACTTTTCAGACACTGAAATCTTCCCTTTAGTTGCCCAAAGGTCATTTCAATGCGTGCCCTTGTCCTGGCTAGAGCTGCATTGTAACTGGTTTGCGGTCCAGGGTTGGGGTCAGGGAATGGAGTCATAAAATACTGCCTACAGGCATAGCCCCTGTCTCCAACCAGGATCCCATCGTAATCACCTGTACAATGGTAAAATGCAGTTCTGTTAGGCCCACAATAAGTGTGTGTGTGAGTAATACAGTGAGCATGACATTAATATCCTTACCACGTTCAAATAATGTGCATAACTGTGACTCTCTGAAAATTCTTGAGTCGTGCACCGATCCTGGCCATTTGGCTTCCACATTTATGATATTACACAGTCACACACCATCTAAGACATTGTAGTCAATCAACTGCATACAGGGAACAGAACCAGTCCTCTGAGCGAATCATGTGATCATCCTGAACGACCTCTTCATGAGGGCGCGATTCAGGCGTCTGAGATCGAGGATGGGCCGGAGGCCGCCATCCTTCTTGGGAACGAGGAAGTAATGGCTGAAAAAGCCTGATTCGCTCTGAGCTGGAGGAACCATTTCTATGGCTCCTTTTTCCAGCAGCGTCATCACTTCTGAACGTAGAACGTGAGCGTTCTCGCCGTCTACAGAAGTGGAGACCACGCCGCTGAAGCGCGGGGGTCTGCGAGCGAATTGGAGTGAGTAACCTCGTTCTATTGTCCGTATAACCCATTCTGACACTCCGGGGATTGCCCTCCAGGCCTTGGCCCGCGTGGCAAGGGGCTGGATAAACTCGAGCGATCGACTGCTCGTGAGAGGAGGAAGAGGAAACCCATAGCCTCATTCTATTATCCTTGTATCCCACTCTGACAATCCGGGGATGGCCTGCCAGGCCTCGGCCCGTGTGGTCAGGGGTTGAATTGGTTTCGAGTGGCAGGCCGCCTAGCGGGGACCTGAAGCTCGTGATAAGAGGGAGAGGAATGTGCTCTCTTTTGAAAATGTTTGTGTTTTATTTCCTTACAGCGATCAGTTGTGTGGGTGCTTTTTGAAAGGGCCCAGTGTTCACAACAGTATTACCACAAACTCATTGCCATGGAGGGGCCATCTTCACTAAAGAAGGCGAGCCGAGATCAAAGAGTGAAACGCGGGGCTGCGCTGGCGTAAATTCACTCAAGCTTGATCGCTCGAACCCTGGAGCTTGCATTTTGTTCCCCGAGATAACTGGGAGAGTAGAAACACTAGAGCAGGGGAGGCGTGGCCACCTTCATTGAAGAAAGGGACCGTGAGGCAGCAGGGACAGACTGACGCTTTCATAATGAAAGTAGCGCTGGCAGATCAAAGAGCTGCAAGAGGCGCTAATCCTTAGTGTAAACACACTGGCAGATCAAAGACTGTACGCAGAGTGAAAAACCACTCAAGCCTTTTTTTTTTTTTATCCTTCTCCGAGGTGACTGGGAAAAGAGAAACGCGAGAGGCGGGGCCGCCCAGTGCTGCATGTTACAATGTGCACAGAAGGATTGAGCCACTCAATGTAATGAGAGGCGCTAATCCACATGTGCTGGCAGATCAAGCGCTGTATGCAGAGTGAAACACACGGGGCTATGTCGGCGCGAAAAATCACTCAAACCTGATTGCTCAGCCTCGCGAGCTGCTGTTCCTGTCTCCGAGGTGACTGGGAGAAGAGAAGCGGGGGAGGCGGGGCCTGCTACATAGAGGACTGCGAGCAAATCAGGGCAAAGCCCGGCTTTCGGTGAAAGCAGGCTGCCTGTGCGAGCGCCGTCTCAGTGACGCACACACATAGCTTTCCACTCCGGTCCGCCAAAGAGAATAGAACCGCTCAATGAAGGAGGAGCTCTGATTCTCACGTGTGAATACCGGCGGATCAGAGCGCTACAGGAAGCTCCGTGGCTCTGATGTTTCATTCTCCGAGCTTTGCTGAGAGAGGAGAAACGGGAGAGCGGAGGTGCCTCCACAGAGGCGGACAGCGAGCGGGAAAGCGAGACTCATACTCGAACGAGCATTCCGTCTCGGTAAGCGCGCAGTCAGTGCGTGGACGAGACCCAGACAGACGGCGCGCGCTCATTGCTCTTCTGCATCGTGCAGGATTCCCTGCACGAGCCATACTCGCTGTTGCGGCACTTGCAACAACGCCGAGAAATATGCATTTTTATAGCACTCACCGGATGGCGGCAGCGAACAGACCGGGGCTTCTGCGGGGCTGGAGCGCGGTGAAAGCGGCATCTCAGCTGGCAGGAGGTCTCTGGCTCAGCGGCGAGGCGTGTCAACGGCGAGGCGGCTTCTTGGGATCAGCGAAGGCGAGATGTCGTCGCTGAAGGAGAAGAAATCTGAGGATCCTATGGCGAGACGGCCGATTATATAGCCAGATAACCCCGCCCATTCTGGCGGGCTCCGTCGCCATAGGCTCGTGCAGCTCCGCTGCCGACACATTGGTTCGTTTTTAACACACTGCATGAACCAATGATCGTGCAGTTTCACTGCGTGATTGAATAAGGCTTCAGTAAAGGAGAAAAAAGGCTTTTTCCCATAGCGTCTTTAGCAAGACGCAGTACGAGTGGAGTATCGATAGGGAACACTAAACGCGCCTCTTTAGCAGCTGGAAACCTATATCAGGTAAGAATGGGACCAAATTCCAACTCCAAAACTCTAGAAACTCATAACCTCGATGCCCAGACATCTTCAAACTGTTTTGAAACGAAGAGGAGATGCTACACTATGGTAAACATGCCCCCGCCCCAACTATTTTGAAACCTGTACCAAAATCAAATCACTGTCAGTGCTTCTGTGAATTTAGAGAGGGTACTTTGCCTTCATGCACATCCCAAATAGCACACGTACGTCTGCAAGATGTCTGTTAAAGATCTCTTGATCTGGATAGCATCTGCTGTCTATAAATGTCTGACAGACGTCTTCCAGATGTCAGTTTTACATACATTCTAAATCATAAACATCTTAAAGACATCTAATAGACGTCTATTTAACATCTAAAAGGAAACGTCCTATAGACATATTGCAGATGAGCAAACACTCTAAAAAAATACGTCTTCCAGATGTAAATGCAGATGTCAAATAGACATCTCCGAGATGTACGTGTGCTATCAGGGATCTATTCTGACATGACATATATTTTGTCCAGCCCATATTTCTGATTATCACAATGTCATTGCAATTTTGAAAGAATCATCCGGGCGACCTATTTTTTAAGTCTCGCCAACCACCCGAGAGTCGCGACCCAGGGTTTGAAAGCCACTGCTCTACAGCCTTGTAATTCAATGTATTTTTGCTCCCATATCTCCAACAACTAACGTTGTTAATAAATTAATATTGATAATAAATAGTTTGAGCAAGGTGCCGCTGTCGGGGGAGTCAAAAAATAACTACGTCATCATTAGGTTTGCCAATTAACTTCAGAAATGGAAAATAAGGTACAACTGTAATTCTTTATAAAATAAGGGACCGAATAAGGGAAGCTCGAAATATTTGTTCTGTACCATAATGTATGCCTGCAGTTAAATAGTTCTCAGAAATCATCCCCTTTGTTTTGCTTAACCTATTTATGTACAATAATTCTAAAAAGAATTTTAACGTCATACAAAAAAAATGACATTGGCCTGAGTAAATTGTACATTTTACGTAGTAATTTAGGAGGTGAAAATACTGTGACATTACATACAAATGGCATGAAATTTTAAAACATAACTGAAGGTCTATGAAACATCAGTCAATAAAGCATTTTTTTTTTAAACAATGGCACTTAATTTTAAGAATACGCTTGAAGTAATTTTTTTTAATTTTTATAGCTTTTTTCTCTCGTGTGTGTGTGTGTGTGTGTGTGTGTGTGTGTGTTGAAGCTATTGATCAATTTGACTATCATTGTAAGTTAATTACTTTAGTATTTGGAAGTTTGGGTCATGTGCACAAGAATGTGATTAAAGGACTACAGTTGGGTGGATTGCAAAAAAAAGATAGTAAAGACTTGCAAAATTCTGTTCAGTGTCAGCCATTATAGGGAGTATGCAAATATGGAAAGCGGTTTCCTCAACTAAACTAAAATGACAGAGGTTGTCAAACGGCTAAAAGCTGAATGTGCTAATGTCATCAGGGCCGAAGATGAAAGACCATCCAAATCGTCAAGCACTCAGTCAACAGAAGCACCATCATCAACCCAACAACCCACATCAAGCTCAAGTTTTTATTTAATTATTTTTTAATTATTGTATTTTATAATTGTCGATATGTCTTATATTCAGTCAATATGCATGGACAGTCACTTCCAATCAAATATTTTTCTCCTCACACTTCTTAGGTGGAAACCTTTGGCTTCTGTTGGACAGTGCTGTAGACCAGAGCGAACAAAGTTCAAATGCCACTTCTGATGCGATCTGACCTTACAGAGACAAACATACAAAGAGCTGAAGATCCACTTGAATACTGGAGAATTTAGAAACATCTCTACCCCCATCTATGTACTGTACATTGGCATTACAGTTTCTTTGTACCCTGGCCTCCTGTACCATGTGAAAGAGTGTTCTAAGAGGAAATACTGTCTAAGAGGAGAAAAAGACTTAGCCCCAACACTGACAAGTTTTATCTCTCAATAAAAATAATTAAACACCTTTTCACCTTTCTGTCATTCCATACAGTTACACAAGCACTATCATTGCCAAGTCTCATACGCACATTTAACAACAGATGATCCTATCACACAATGTCCTTATTCACTATGTGTGTGTGTGTAGAGAGCAGGGCCGTCCCAGGTGGTGCCCTAGGCCAGATTTTAGATTTCTGCCCCCCACTAAAAAAATTCAGAAAATGCAGATTTTTCTAAACGTTACTATAATATAACATAAATGCTGATAAGTATTAGCATAAATAAGCAGTAAATAATTTGTGATAATAAATAAATGCGCCTTGTGGGTATTTTATGAGTGAATCTGTTAAAACATTGAAGAGACCTGACATGAGTTATAGCCTACTCCCAAACAGAAAAATGCAACCCACAACAAGTAGCCTACTTATTACAACAAAGAAAAACGTGAGCAATATGAAATGGCTAAAGTAGTCTAACAGACAACAAAGGCAACAAAATAAAGGCTACATTTTGTAATGTATTTGTAGATGTTAGCCAGATAGCTAGCTAGTTAGTCCAATTACTAAACCTATATCAGTCCTTCTGCAGCAATGTAGGACGATATTGAAGTTGGAGGAGAAAATGAGATGGGAGTTTTTCGACATACATGAACTGGAAAAAAACAGAGTTCACGCAGAGCTAGACAAGAGGAGCGTTTGAGGTATATACATTGTCATTTTTTTTAGAAAATAACCAATTGTTATGCTAGATAAGACCCTTCTTCCTCGGCTGGGATTGTTTAGAGCCCTTTGAAGCTGCATTTATTAACAAACAAACTAACAAAGAATATTAACTACTGCAACAATTGGCTATTGCACATTGTTAGTTAATGTTAGCCTGCTTTAACTAATGTTAACAAATGGGACCATATTGTAAAGTGTTACCTATTGTTCTTTCGTTCATTTGAACAATCTTTTGCACTCTAATCTTGAAACACTTGTTTACTTTATATTTTTGTGTATTTTTAATAAAGTCAGGAGGACAACACTTTTTTCACTTTTTATAAATTATATATTGTGATAAAAAAAATCAAATAAAATACAGTGACAAAAGCTTCAATGACTATTGTGAAAATTTTATACCGTCACATACCTAATGTACATACAGTTTAATAGCTCTATAACTAATATATATACATAATTAGCCTATTCAATAGCGTCTGAAGCAAAATTATTTAAAAATCTTGTGTACTTTCTGCATTCTGATTAATTAAATAGTTGTGCTTGTAAAATGTCTCTTTATAGCCCCTTATTAAGCTAAAACACCTAATTTGAAAAATTTGCATTGCGCCCCTACAGTTTTTTAATGCGCTCTGAAATTTTTTAATTTAGGAGCACGTGTTCCTTGGAAAAAGGTAAGCGTCAAGCCCTGCACTTCACATGTCATCAAGGGTTTCTGGTTGGGAAACACCCAAATCTTTTTGTTGACAGTGACATTTTTCATGCAGTTTTTGATAGCATCACCAAGAAACTGAAGCTGTTCTGAGGAAAAACAGGTGAACTTTTTTTCTTAAGAACATTTCACAACCGTACAAGTCAGCCATGTTCTTCTGGATAATCTGCAATTTACAGCAGCATCGGTTATTAAACATTATTGCACAGTCTTCTAGACTTCTGTTGAAATTCAAGGCAACTTATGTGGCAATAACCCTTTGGTCTTTTCCTACTTTGAAACCCGTTCAAGTAGCTATCTTAAAATTAAAAATATGAAAAATTAAAATAATAATAACAATAATGCCATTGTATTACTAATGTCGAAGTGCTTGTAACATTAGAAGCAACACATTGATATTTTCACAACATTTATAAAACTAAAAAAAAGATGGCCAATCAAAGATGGCCACTGAGTGATATGACTTGCCTTGAAAGGAATTTGGTACTTAACCAACATTATTTCAAGTCAGAAGTGGGCCTACAGTACGTCATGAGGCTCAGTACTAGTAGTCCATTTACGAAACTAAGTACGCTCGAGCCACATCACCACGAGTGCTCTTCACAGAAAGCGCACCCAAACAGGAACGGGAACGTTTGAAAGCAGCCGCCCGTCAGCGGGTACCTGATTGAGTTGCTACTCTGTACTACCAGTGTTGCAGAAAGACTCTTATCGTTACATTTTGAAAATTTCAGTATCGACTGAGGGGGTCCATTCCCTGGATACTAGCCGTTGGACGGTTTCTTCTATGAAAGGCACTTTGATGTTCGAAACTCTCCGTGAAGGCTGCATTAGAAGAGTGGTGCCACTGGCTGGATGGTTCTGACCCTCTGTTTCAAGTAATCACCGACCACAAAATCCTCGAATACATCAAGGGGGCAAAAGCGATTCAATTCACAAAAAGTCCGATGGCCACTCTTCTTGACAAGATTCCAATTCACAGTCTCCTACCGCCCTGGCAGTAAGAACAGCAAAGTTGATGCTCTTTCCAAAATGCGCCCATATAACCACCTACTGTCATCATGGCACCCATAAGCTGGGACATCATGGAAGAAATTCAAAGAGCACACCTGAATGTCCTCCAACCAAGCATTATGTACCACACACTCAGCGCCAAAAAGGATTCAGTGGATCCACACCACCCTCAGCAGAGGACACCCTGGCATCCAAAGGACTACAGCCTTGGTACGTAACTCGTTCTGGTGGCCTTCACTCACCAATGATGTTACGACATATGTTAAGGCATGTCAAGTTTATGCACAGTCTAAAACCCCCAGAGAACTATCAGCCGGCCTTCTACGACCACTGCCTATCCCTCTGAGACCCTGGTCCCACCTGTCCGTCAACTTCATCACCGATCTGCCAAACTCCAATGGGTATACCACCATTTTTCTAATCACTGCAGTAAGTCATGCAGATTAATCCTTAAAAAAGGTCTAACCCACTGCTATGGAGACTGCTAACATCCTTTTCCACCAAGTTCTCTGGATCTGTGGCCGACCAGAAGACACAGTGTATGATCGGGGACCCTAGTTCACCTCCAGAGTCCGGCAGGCTTTCGGCAAGCAGCTAGATATCAATCTCTGTGCCTGTCAGTGCCCTTTAGCCATGAGTATATTCACAATATACCGTATTGCTTTATTCTATTATGATTAGGATCTCTGCTTCCATTGTGACAAAAGTTTTCTCTCTTCTTCAGTGCCTGGGGATGTGAAGGATTCACAGAACCTGTAATTGATGCATCACGAAAGGAAGCCTTAGCCCGCTTGTGTTATTTGCTGTGCTTTTTATTTCTCTGGGTTGCACGTTACAATACAATTTAGAAGGGCTACAATACTTGTGCATGTTGGGTATTTATTCACATATATATATATCTATACAAACATTTTGGGAGACGCTAATCACCCACTGGTAAATTAATTCCATCGAGTGGAGCAGACTTGAAAAATGTGAACAAAAGCATTAATTTCTTTCACCATGGCAATTCTTTTCAGAAATTCACCTGTAAGAACCAATTTCCCTTGGAAACTTTGTTTCTTAAGAATATTTTCACGACTGAACAAGTCAGTCATGTTCTTCAGAATCACACGTAACTTAGAGGTGGGTGTTGGGGGGATGGGTAGCCAGGTCAACTGTGTGATATATAAGTGAGAGCCCTGTGAAGTTTCTTTAAAGATCTGTTCTGATCTCATCAGTCAAACAGCCGTGTCTTCTACAACGTTTTCTGGTAGGGTGATCATTTATTCATCTGGAGAAAATCTAGAAAATTTGATAATTTAACATTTAGTCTTTTCCTACTTTGAAATGCAAGCAGGAAAGTATAATAAGTAGCTCATATGGAAAAATAATAATAATGATGATAAAATGATATGTTAAAAACTGCATTAATGCTTTTGAAGTGCTTTCAACATTTTAGATCTAAAATCATGTTGTTTCGTGACAAAGATGTGTGTGCCAAGAAATAAAATGTAGAGAAATATGCATTTTAGACTTCATAAACGAAATGATTACTACAGAATTACATATTAAAAGCAATAACTAAACATACGTTTTGTTTGTTTGTTTGTTTTGTTTCTTCAGAATTTTATCTGTTTCTTCGGTCCCAAAAATACGGAAGAAAACAAAATGGCAAATGGTCAGCAAATAACAAAGCTCAATGTCTCCACCTGTAAGGAAGAGGAGAATGAAATGAGAGCTCAGGGTTATCAGCTCATCGATGTTAACCTCAATCAAGGTCTTTGTGCAAACCAGGTCTTTCTTTGGTACAAGAAAGAGTGTGGCAACCGACCTGTGACCAGGATCCAGTTTTCATTCGATTTCAAAATGAAATCTGGTCTGGTTGATGCTGGCTATGAGCAGGTCAACCGAGATCTGAATGCAGGAACTCGTGGAGATCATATCTTCCTGTGGTACTTCTACGGCAGCACTGAATACGACATTCCAATTGTGGATCTCATGGTAACCACAGACCCCCAACAAGAGCCTGCTCTTCTGCGTGATGGCTGGGAGAGACTGGGCTGTGATCTGAACCGTAATGCAGGAGGAAACGTCATCTACCTGTGGGCAAAGAGAGAGAAGCCGAGCTATATCTTTGAGATCAAAGCATCAGTTGACTTCTCTTCCGACCAGTACCTGTTTCAGCTGGGCTACACTCGTGTGGATGAAGACACCAATCGTAATGCCGGTGGAAACTACGTCTTCCTCTGGTATCGGCGCACGACCGATAAGAGCAAAGCTCTCACTGCTCTTGACGTAAGCACCTCCCTCCAAGAGGAAATAAATCTTCAAAAGAAAGGCTTTGAAGTGCTCAGTGTTAATCTCAACAAAGGCACCAGTGGAAAAGATGTCTTTGCATGGTACAGGAAAGAAGGATGTGCATTGCAGATCCAAGCCATCGTTCTGCTGATCAACCCTGAGGCCAGAAAGGAATATCAGAATGCTGGTATCAAGATTGTTGGCAAAAATCTGAACGACGGCAACAGCGGCTGGATAATATACTTGGCCTACCTGTAAAAGCACACAATCATGCTGTCATCACAGGGTCTTTTTTCAGTTTTCCAAACTGGTTGCCCTGTATGGCAACTATAAGCACAATTGTTTCGAATGCATGACATTATTGTCACTCTTTAAAGCCGATTGTAACCGTGGCTGTTGTAATACGCTCAACCACACACAGTTTATTTGGCCTTTGTGTTTATGTTATACTACATGATGAAATAAAGTCAACTTTATCCACAACAAATGCTTTGGTGAGGTTTTCACACGTCTCTTTGGGAAACTCCTAGCAGCAAGTTATACTGCATGCACTGTTCCCTCGTTACATACTCATACTCCAGGGTCATAATACTACAACATTATGTAGACAACAAGACTTAAAAAAAGACACTACAAAATAAATTCAGTTATGTTTTATCAATACAACTGAACTGAAAGGTTTTTGGTCTTCTTTGATATGTGTTTTCCAGAAAGGTACTGTATGATCATTTCACCAGGAAACTGAAGTTGTTCTGAAAAAAAGAAGATGAAGAAAAAAATAAAATAATTGTTGTTCATTTGATGTTAATATATCAGGCGTTTCTTTTGCCTTATCCGCACATTTTAGAACAAGTCAATCCTTGAAATTAATTAAAAAAGGTAAATGTAACAGGCAGAAAAACAAACAAACAAACCCAAATACAAAGCATTAAAAAGTGGTGGTCTATAAACGATTCATAAATTATTATAGCTTTGTTCACTTGAAGTCAACATCTGCTAAATGATAAATAACCAAACCGGTTTTATCAGCTCCACAAGGTGGCAGACACATTTTGCTTTGGATTGTGCTGCTATATGTTTTTAAAGCTTTGCCTTAGGGCTGCACGATATTGGGAAAATACGCGATATTGTTGTTGAATATTGCGATAACGATATTTCTTGCGATATAACATTTCCCTAGAGAAATGCTATTTTTTTATTATTTATATATGTAATGATCATACTAAAATAAACAGCTAACGGATATTCTTCGAAGGGCAGAGCCCTTGAAGTGTGTTCTTTTAAGGGTGTAAGGCATTACTGTCTCGTATAAGCGTTTGGAACTGACCAAACGTTATCCTTGACAACGCCTCGCCTGCGTGCAGCATTCAGCGCTCCAACAGTTGTTGCAAATTTTATTCAAATACTGTCTAATTGGGGTGGTGATGGCGCAGTGGATAAGACACATGCCTTTGGTGTGAGAGACCCGGGTTCGAATCCGGTGTGAGACACCAATGTGTCCCTGAGCAAGACACTTAACCCCCTAGTTGCTCCAGAGGCGTGCGACCTCTGACATATATAGCAATTGTAAGTCGCTTTGGATAAAAGCGTCAGCTAAATGAATAAATGTAAAATGTAATTGTGTCTTATTTACTATTAAACTTTTTCAATCTTTACTTGCTTAAAGCTGCTAACAATACAGTCTTAAATTATATTTCTATCACTGACGAAAATATTTTGCATCACATAAAAACAAAGACAAATTGAATTAGCTTATTCTACTTACGTTTGTAAAGTCAAAATAAACTGCAACTTTGATCAAGTGAAGATCGCATGTTCACAAACGGAAATCACTTCCTGTGAAGTGACCATGGCATGTTCCCTTCGCTAACGGACTTCTGGAAGGGCCCTTCGTGAAGGGATTAAGATGTTCACCTTCGTTTGGAACGTCCTTACAAATGGCGTCCTCTTCCCGAAGTGCCCTTCAAGGGCACAAAAAAGCCGTTTGGAATTCTCCCTTAGACTTTAAAACACTATGAATGACTGGAAACCTCTGCAGATATTCTTATTTCTGGTTTGCTGATACCATAGACCTGCAAACACAAAAACTACTCTCAAACATTACGTTTTCTTCACATGTAACCACACAATCATCAAGACCATCTTAAAGCAAGAGAATATTTTAAACAAAATATTTCCTTGCCTTGCCTGTTTTTTTTTATAAAAATAAATATTACACAAAAATTTGATTAAAAAAAATGCTATTAAACAAAGTATACAGGCCTTAAATAAATTGGTATATAGTGGAAATACTAACATCTTGTCAACATCCACATAAATAAAATAAGTATTAACATGTGAACATTAAGTAATAACATGTAAACCTATGTGTAGGAGCCGCATTTGAGTTTATTTTTGGTTTCATAATTTACTTATAATTGTCTTTTCTATTGCATTTGAGTGGTACACCTTCTACAGCCAGAGAGGGCGCTATCCTATAAGTTGGAGCATGAAGCGTAGAAGGGGGGACAGAAGGAGAAGGCGTGCCAGCAGATACAGGCCGTTTCTCAATATGCGTACTTGTGGACTTGTGAAACGTCATCAGTCGCTGCCCAAGTACTGTTCCAATTCAAAGTTCACATCTAGCCAAGTCCAGTTCAAATCCCCGGATGTGTTCTTGATCCGCCCCTTTTACCGAGGATGCATCGAGAGGTGACTTGTGCGGACTTGATACGGGCCATAACCCAGAATTCAGTTCGTCCTCCCGTCCTCGAGAGTTCGTTCTTCCGAGTCGAACTTGGCAAGTCCAAACTCGAAAGGACGGAAGTCCAGACTCTGCGAACTTGGTATTGAGAAACGGCCACAGTCTTTGACCTCGGCCTGGATCTGTGTTACTGGAGCTTGGCCTGTATGAGAAAGCTAAACTCCAAGCGCTACAAAGGAATGTTTAAAGACATTTAAACCAGTTTTCATTTTTGTTTTGTACTTTATATTTTTTGCAATAAATACCGACAAACATTCAACGACAACACTCTTGGATTTTCTTGGATTCGGCCTGTGAGTCTGACCCTGTACTCGCATTCTCCAGGTGGTTGGAAACAATAACAGGGGTTTATAGGAAAAACCCAACATTGTTTTTGCCACTACACTATGTTTTAGCACAATGCGATGCCAAATGTGCTTAACTGTGAAAGCTATTTTATTCCAGGGTTTTTTTTGCCAGGAAAACTAGCATATTGACTTTGGTAGGTTTCAAACATGTGCGTTGGCACGTCACAACATTTCCTGATGTACTAAAAAGTCTCTCTCTGAAGGCGAACTACTTGCTGGTATACAGAGATACTTCCTGGCTAGTGCTAGCGTAGAAGTCCACTTGGCGCAGCTCGGAGCTCACTGTCTTCACACAAGTGTCGTACATCTGTGGAATTGCAACATGAGAAAAATCATTTCTCGATGGCAACTGATATCTTCAGTCCAATATGTTAATTAGACCCACAAAGCCTTCTTTGCTCACGGTGTTAACAGGCATCATGTCTTTAGCAAAAAGCGTGTGATAGCATCTGTTAATTCCTTGTGGCGTTTCGACGTTTTTCTGTAAGGCGTTGCATTTGTAATACTTTGATAGATGGTTGTCTGTACGGCTCCCTTATTGTTACTTGGCTTTTCGTTAGCAGTTTTGGTAGATTCGGCCTAACGTTTTCGGAAGTCTTCATATAGCTCCCTGTGGTTGTGTTCCAGATGACTGTGGAGATTAGTTGTATTTCCTCGCACCTGAGTACATCTCTGATTTAATTTGTCTGTATCAATCTAACAGGTCTGTGCGGTCAGATGATCAGTTAAACCTTATGGTTCCTCCATCTCGCTTAAAATGCAAAGGTGATCGGGCTTTCTCTGCTGCAGCTCCCAGGCTTTGGAATGACATTCCGTTGTCTGTTAAATCATCTCCTACACTTAGTGCTTTTCAAATTGCGCTAAAAACTCACCTGTTTTCCTTAGCATTTGGAAATGTTTTGTAAATTGTTGTTGTTTGTTTGCTGTTAGACAGACAGACACACACACACACACACACACACACATGTTGGTTTTAGTGGTTTATGGGGACTCTCCATAGGCGTAATGGTTTTTATACTGAACAAACTGTGTGTGCTATTGCCCTACACCTAAACCTAGCCCTCACAGGAGACTTTGTGCATTTTTAGATTTTCAAAAAAACACCATTTAGTATGTTTTTTAAGCCTCTTGAATTACGGGGACATAGGCAGTGTCCTCATAAACCACCTTCATATTGTAATACCTCTGTCATACCCATGTCATTATACAAATTTGTGTCCTCATAAACCGCATAAACATGCACACACACACACACACACAGACACACACACACACACACACAGAGACAGACACACACACACACACACACACACACACACACACAGACACACACACACACACACACACACACACACAGAGACAGACACACACACACACACACACACACAGAGACACACACACACAGAGACAGACACACACACACAAACATACACGTCTATGTTACTAAGAGGGGACGGTCACACTACACTGACCAAGAGGGGACGAGGGTTTCTGCTTATTTTGAAGAAACAAAAGTCACATACAACATTTTCTTTTAAGGCCTTTTTTTCATAATATAACTGAAAATAAGCACTTTTTTTTTTTTTTTTTAAACACATGCCAAGTGGGGGCTCTCAGTGACTTCTACCTATCCAAGAGGGGACCTTCATAGACTAAACCAAAACACTTCTCAATGTATGAATGCAATCATATGTATGTATATATATGCACATATGATTGCATTCATACATTGAGAAGTGTTTTGGTTTTATTTTCAAGCCCAGAAGATATCTGCAGGTTATTTATTGATTTAATGACCATTTATCATTACTGTCTGAATATTTGTGCAGCAGTGATAATGTGTAAATGTTCAAAAGTTTAGAGTTGCATGGAAATAAAGTCAGATTGTGAAGAAAGACTGTATGCCAGCAGTCATATATATGACCTAGGAACACATCTAACTCAGCAAAATCAGGACGTGCCTGGTTTTACAGCTATTAGACTGTAGATAATACTTTTGGGAACAAAAGGGAGCTTTGACGTACAAAAAAAAAAAAAACTTGCTGATTTAGAATATGCTGTTTAACTTGTGTGAAAATAAACATGAAATAGTGTTACTGTTCATCAAAACACGTAGGTCCCCTGTTGGAGGGTTAATTGTGACATTTGTTTTGCAATTGAATGCTAACTTTGAAAAAGTTTAGTTGGCTTAATTACAAAATTAATGTTACAATTAACATATATTGTAACATTTGTATAATCAACATTGCCATTGCATTCAGAAATAGTGAGAATGTGAAATATGTTTAATATCAAGTCAAGCAAACATACATCGCTCTGCACCATCCAACAGGGGACCATTTTCCTTTAATTTAGTTAAATCACTGCTACATGCACAGACCTGTTTCTGTTTAGCATGTACAGATTTGCTTGTGTGGAAAAAGCCATGGAATAACATTGCTTTTGACTGTTCAACAATTAACAATTAGTTTTAAGGTAACACTTTAGAATACTGATCCTTTGTTAATGAATAACTACACAGGAACAATTCACTAATGCACTATTAACATTGTAGTAACTACTAATACCTAACAAGAAACTATGATTAGTGATTTAGTAAGTAATAGAGCTCAGTTGAAACTGGTAGTTCACTATTAGCTGATCAATAACTACTATTTGTTTTATATATCCTGAAGAACTACTGTATACAGGTTCATAATTAATGTGAATTATGCATAATGTATAATTAATTCTAAAATGAATATGATGGTAACCCACTAGTAATAACTCAAGAATTATCTAATTATTTTAAAGGAACTACTAACTACTTGGATCAGTATTCTAAAGTGAAAAGCATCATAACTCCCTAATACTGACTGACGTGATTTAAAGCTTTTGAGATATATGTAAGGTTTTGGATAGTAATGACTCAAGTGTTACTACATCCTTCTGAAGAAACTACTAATTATTTGGATCAGTATTCTAAAGTGAAGATCACGGTAACCCACTAGTAATGATTTAAGTGTTACCAAATCTAGCAAAATGAATTACTAACCAAAACCTTACAAAAACCTTAAAAGTTTACACTGACTTCAGTAATTACTAGGGAGTTATCACAATCTTCACTTTAGAATACTGATCCAAATAATTAGTATTTCCTTTAGAAGAATTTGGTAATACTTGAGTCATTACTAGTGGGTTACCATGAGCTTTACTTTAGAATTAATTATTCATTATGTATTATTCATATTAATTATGAACCTGTATACAGTAGTTCTTAGGGAGGTATGAAAAAATAATAGTTACTGATTAGCTAATAGTGAACTACCACCTTCGACTAAGCACTATTACTTACTAATTCATTAATCAGAGTTTCTTGTTAGTTACTAATAGTTACTAGAGTGCCAATATTGCATTACTCATGCGTTCTTGTGTAGTTATTCATTAATAATGGAACAGTATTCTAAAGTGTTACCAGTTTTAAGATGCAATATCACACTACAACAATTCAGTGAGGTTCAATTAATTAAAAATGACATGAACTTAACATTTATACATAATAAATCTGATTGGAAAGTCTGTTAGTGAATTCTTTTGACTTTGGAAATCTTTGTTGCATTGCATACCAATGCTGGCTGTTAAAAATGGGAAAACACTTATTGTGTTGCTTGCCTGTAACTCAAAACATACAGAAGATCTAAAGTAACTGATTTTGTTCAAGTGAAGAATATTTTTTAACATGACTTGATTCACCATTTCTTGCGTCACAAATTTGACATCAAACTTTGCCATACGGAAATGTAATATATGTGCATATACGAAATACCCCCAATTTCATATATTGACATATAAGTCTACCAAATACAAAAATATATGTTTATGTATGTATAATACATTTATTGCCATATATGGAATGTATATAATTATTAATATATGTGAGATATATGTCTTTTGTAATTATGCGTTATATACAAATTGGACATATATGCATACAAATTATTTACATATATGTGACGTGTCACTTATATATGACAATCATTTAATTATGAAATATATGGTTTCATATATTTGATCTTTTAATATGTGATCTTTGATCTTTAAAATTATCTTTTAATTTACATTTATTCATTTAGCTGACGCTTTTATCCAAAGCGACTTACAATTGCTATATATGTCAGAGGTCGCACGCCTCTGGAGCAACTAGGGGGTTAAGTGTCTTGCTCAGGGACACATTGGTGTCTCACACCGGATTCGAACCCGGGTCTCTCACACCAAAGGCATGTGTCTTATCCACTGCGCCATCACCACCGACATCACCACAACCTTTTAGTGATGTTTTATTAACAAATTTCGGGAGGAGCACGCGCGGATAATTAACACGGCCAATTCACCATCAGCAATCACTCAGTCTATCCCATCAGCCGAGAGAGAACTTCTATAAATAGACCAAGCCATCTTACCTTCATTCTCTCTACAGTTTTCAGCATCCCACCTCCACCCCAACTCCTCACCATCAGCCCGCTCCTACCCCAGCGTGGGGAGGAGCTCGGGGGGGAGCGCTCTGGGTCCGGGCTAAATGCCGAGCTCGGACCCCTCTCCCCGGACAGGAGGAGTGCCCCGGGTTCGGGAGTAATTCACAGAGCTCGGAGCCCTCTCCCCGGACAGCACGCCAAATACGCATAAACCTTAAACTCTGTTCATTATACGCAAGGGCGAACTCGTGAAATACAGGTTGTATGCATCTACAAAGTTGCAGTGCATTGCATATTTCATGCCTTAAGCCTAAAATGTTAAATGGTGCAATAAGCTACAAAAAGTAACATCTATTCCAAGTCTTTATTTAATTAGAACAATCTTTAACAAATTAAACAATCTTATTGAGCTGCACAATCAAAAAGAAAAAAAAAAAAGAAACATTTACATATACAGGTCCTTCTCAAAAAATTAGCATATTGTGATAAAGTTCATTATTTTCTGTAATGTACTGATAAACATTAGACTTTCATATATTTTAGATTCATTACAACACAACTGAAGTAGTTCAAGCCTTTTATTGTTTTAATATTGATGATTTTGGCATACAGCTCATGAAAACCCAAAATTCCTATCTCAAAAAATTAGCATATTTCATCCGACCAATAAAAGAAAAGTGTTTTTAATACAAAAAAAGTCAACCTTCAAATAATTATGTTCAGTTATGCACTCAATACTTGGTCGGGAATCCTTTTGCAGAAATGACTGCTTCAATGCGGCGTGGCATGGAGGCAATCAGCCCGTGGCACTGCTGAGGTGTTATGGAGGCCCAGGATGCTTCGATAGCGGCCTTAAGCTCATCCAGAGTGTTGGGTCTTGCGTCTCTCAACTTTCTCTTCACAATATCCCACAGATTCTCTATGGGGTTCAGGTCAGGAGAGTTGGCAGGCCAATTGAGCACAGTAATACCATGGTCAGTAAACCATTTACCAGTGGTTTTGGCACTGTGAGCAGGTGCCAGGTCGTGCTGAAAAATGAAATCTTCATCTCCATATAGCTTTTCAGCAGATGGAAGCATGAAGTGCTCCAAAATCTCCTGATAGCTAGCTGCATTGACCCTGCCCTTGATAAAACACAGTGGACCAACACCAGCATCACTGACTGTGGGTACTTGACACTGGACTTCAGGCATTTTGGCATTTCCCTCTCCCCAGTCTTCCTCCAGACTCTTGCACCTTGATTTCCGAATGACATGCAAAATTTGCTTTCATCCGAAAAAAGTACTTTGGACCACTGAGCAACAGTCCAGTGCTGCTTCTCTGTAGCCCAGGTCAGGCGCTTCTGCTGCTGTTTCTGGTTCAAAAGTGGCTTGACCTGGGGAATGCGGCACCTGTAGCCCATTTCCTGCACACGCCTGTACACGGTGGCTCTGGATGTTTCTACTCCAGACTCAGTCCACTGCTTCCGCAGGTCCCCCAAGGTCTGGAATCGGTCCTTCTCCACAATCTTCCTCAGGGTCCGGTCACCTCTTCTCGTTGTGCTGCGTTTTCTGCCACACTTTTTCCTTCCCACAGACTTCCCACTGAGGTGCCTTGATACAGCACTCTGGGAACAGCCTATTCGTTCAGAAATGTCTTTCTGTGTCTTACCCTCTTGCTTGAGGGTGTCAATGATGGCCTTCTGGACAGCAGTCAGGTCGGCAGTCTTACCCATGATTGCGGTTTTGAGTAATGAACCAGGCTGGGAGTTTTTAAAAGCCTCAGGAATCTTTTGCAGGTGTTTAGAGTTAATTAGTTGATTCAGATGATTAGGTTAATAGCTCGTTTAGAGAACCTTTTCATGATATGCTAATTTTTTGAGATAGGAATTTTGAGTTTTCATGAGCTGTATGCCAAAATCATCAATATTAAAACAATAAAAGGCTTGAACTACTTCAGTTGTGTTGTAATGAATCTAAAATATATGAAAGTCTAATGTTTATCAGTACATTACAGAAAATAATGAACTTTATCACAATATGCTAATTTTTTGAGAAGGACCTGTATAACTGATCAAAACACTGAACAGGCATAAGAAACAGAACATCAACCAATTGTAGTGGTTCAGCTAAAGGTCTACAGATTTGTATTCCCACAGCTTGGGTAGTTTTTGGTTTATTGCCATCCCGAAGAGGCCCCCGGTGAAGAAATTTCTGGATCACTGCATCTGGAAGAAATTAGTAAAAGTTAGGTTTTTATAATATAATAACAATAAATTGATTTACTAGGCCCAGAATTACATTTACACTTAAATGTATAATATAAAAAATCTAATTGTCTGAACCCTATATGTAATTCAGGAAGTGCTCAACATTTAAAAACAATTTTTAACTTTGGTAGTGTTGGGTCGTACAGTAAACTAAACTTGATTTTAGTCAATATGGTGTTAAAATATATACATTTAATCTGTTTAAGTCTTGCAATCCAACACTGTACCAGTTTAATTTTGCTTTTAAATTAGAACTGTGCCTATGTCTTAAAGTGTTAACTACATATGAGAAATACACTACTCACAAAAAGTTAGGGATATTTGACTTTCAGCTGAAATTTATGAAAAATGTAAAAAGTTCATGCTACAGTGATATTATATAAAAGTAGGGCATTTAAGAAGAAGCATGGAGTGGTAATATTTTTCATCTCAAAGTATTTATTGAAACAAAAGCTAAAAACAGTGGTGGGTATACCACAACAAAAAATGTGGCATGAGGCATGGCATCCCACTCTTCTTGAAGGGCTGCCCTCAGGTCACTGAGGTTCTGGGGTGCGGGGTTACGACCCTCTGCACGACGACTTTTTCTACGAGGTTTTCTATGGGATTCAGGTGTAGAAAACGTGCAGGCCACTCCATTTGAGGTACTCCAGCCTCCAGCAGCCGTTCCCTGATGATGCAACCTCGATGAGCTGGGGCATTGTCGTCCATGAAGTTTAAATCAGGCCTGTGTTGCTCATGCAGAGGCACAATGACTGGATTAATGATGTTATTTAGGTAGTATTGGCTTGTCACTACCATTCACAAGGTGTAGGGCAGTTCTGTATTCTGTATGACAATAACCCAGCTCATTGAGGTCACATCATCAGGGAGCGGCTGCTGGAGGCTGGGCTACCTCAAGTGGACTGCACTTTCTCCAGACCTGAATCCCATAAAAAAACCTGTGGGATCAGCCGAGTCGTCGTGCAGAGGGTCAAAACCCTGCACCCCAGAACCTCAGTGACCTGAGGACAGCCCTTCAAGAAGAGTGGGATGCCATGCCTCAGCATACAATAAGTCGACTTGTGAACAGCATGAGACATCGTTGTCAAACTGTAATTGATGCTCAAGGACACGTGACAAGTTATTGAGACATTGATATGTTTGTTGTGGTATAGCCACCACCATTTGTTTGAGATGAAGAAATTACCACTGCATGCTTCTACTTAAATGCCCTACTTTCATGATATAATTTCACTGTAGCGTAAACGTTTTACATTTTCCATAAATAACTTTGTGTGAGTAGTGTATATTGAGTATTAAAACAAAATTATTTAAAAGATTTTAAAAGGTTTTATTTAAAATTTAAAAGATTATTTAAAAGACTGTATAATACTAATTATGTAATAATTATAAGTTGTAGTTGTAAAATATTCCCAGATACCACTTGATCTGAGCTCCACCTTCTTAAGGACAAGACAGAACAGCAACAAAGCACAGCCTACATGCCCATGCAAATAAAATGCCTCTAGAGACATGAAGAATTATACTATATTAACCCAAGTTTTCAATGACAGAGTTCACAACTAAGGTTACAATTTCGTTTGCTATTTAGCAACAATGAAATAAACAGTAGACGTTTTATAATAACGAATGAGGGCATCGTTTTGGCCTGGAGAAAAGAAATTAAAAAGGGTAATTGATTTGTTTACATGTACAGTATATTGCAGATGTTAGTTTTGGTTTCAGTAAAATATGTGACCTTTTCTGGGTAGATGCTCCATCATTCACATCACTGCCATCCACAATTTGCAGGTTCAGCCTCCACTTCTATTTTCTGAGAAATTCTGGACTGATTACCTTTTCAAGGGACACAAACAGGAAAAGCATAATTATCAGCAAAGATATGAACAAAATTGACTACCGTAGGTTAACCATATTTTCAAAAACCCAAAGTCACATCTTTTATTGTACTGTACCTTTATGTAATATGCACATGTATGTGCTTATGCACTCATCACAGACATGTCTCTGACATGTCAATGTACTTGGTGTAACATAACCAAGGACAGTACTGTATGAATTCAATGTGTTTGAGTTTGTGCAACTTTATAGACTAGACTACATCTCAGAGATAAACATTATAACGTAATTTTGCTCTATTACTTTTTTCAGAGAGCTTTAATTAATTTTCAAATGTTGCATTGCTGTAACGGAACTGCAGGACACAGAGGTAAGTGAAATAATCAGTGCATTTATTACAGACGTGGATTGCACACAGCAAAGGTGAAAGTCTTCAACACAGGTGAGTATCCCTTCGTGGAGAGGATGTGACAAGTATGCAGTGATTCTGATATAGTCTCTTTGTTTTGGCAGGTCCTGGGTGAACAGGAAAGCCAGGGCGATAGGGAGTAGCGGTTGTCCAAGCCAGCCACAGGAATCTGATCGCGGAGAAGCTGAAGAGGAACAAGGCAGAGGGTAAGTATAACAGGTAGGTATTTCAGGTAGTATACTCAGCTTGATGCTTCGTACAACGTCGGTCCTTGTAGTAGTAACAACAGGCTTTGCAGTGTGGTAACTTCAAGATCGGACAAATGCGGTGACTGAGGTGAGTGCTTTTATCCAGTTCAGAATGATGATGGTGACGAGGATCAGGTAAGCATGATTATTAATGATGTGCAGGTGGAAGTGATCAGTGAAGGTGACGACGGGCTATTCTGTGACAATTGCTTATCCAGTGAAAACAATGAGCTTACAGTAACTCTATCCAGTAACTTAGTATAGTTCAAATTAACTTTAACGCGAGCAAATGGCAAAACACATCAATGCAGCTGCAACGTTAACCATAACATCATATTTAAAACACTGACAGGGAAATTTGAAACTGATCTGTATAGGGACAGAGGCTCTTTCAGTCCAAAACAATCATAAAACACTTAGTTCCTATGTAATATTAGCATATGAATTTTAATAAAGCGTGGAGTAAATCAGTGTAAATTACCTGCACCGCTGCAGCTCATTCAAGGGCATTTCATCCAGTGCTCCACTCAGCGATGTTGGTCTGTCTTCGTGCCCGTCAATAAAATCATTGTCGTATAAACTTTATGCTGGCACATTCGTTTTCCTTCCACTTGCTAAGAAAAACATTTTAACGTAGACAACTGTGTTTAGCTGCAGCCATCGCTCAGACTCTGCCGTTAGCGCGGGTGTGTGTGTGTGTTTGAATTTTGGCGCATACGCAGAAGCGGTATTGTGAGGTTCATGCACAATCGCGCTGATTCGCACACGTACAAAAAATTTTTAAAAAATTTTAAGGCAACCAGCTTTTAGCAGACTTTGAACTGAGTTCTCTCAACTTATTATTCTTATTTTAAGTTGGCTCAACTTAAAAAAAAAAAAAAATGAAAGTTCCATACAGTTTTTCTTTGGTTTGGTAAGGTTTGGGGTGGGGGGTGGGGTGGTCCATGTTTCAGGAGGTAGGGGTTTGCATGGGGTTTCAGAGGGGGGCGGGGTGGTTTGAGTTCAGGGCTCTCACAGCCTGGGGGAAAAAGCTGCTGTTGAGCAGTCTGGCGGAGCGGGCTCTGATGCTCCGGTACCGTCTTCCTGATGGTAGGAGCTGGAAGAGACTGTGGGAGGGATGGGTGGAGTCCTTCACGATGCTGTTGGTTTTGCTGGAGCATCGTGTAAGGAAGATGTCCAGGATGGAGGGGAGAGGGGCACCGATGATCTTTGCAGCTGTGTTCACTGTCCGCTGGAGGGTCTTGCGGTCAGCAGCACTGCAGTTCCCGTACCAGACAGTGATGCTGCTGGTCAGCACACTCTCAATGGTGCCTCTGTAGAATGTGGTGAGGATGGGTGGAGGGAGACTTGCTCTTTTCAGACGGCGGAGAAGGTGTAGACGCTGTTGTGCCTTTTTGGAGAGTGACATGGTGTTGGTGGTCCAGGTGAGATCCTCTGTGATGTGCACCCCCAGGAATTTAGTGCTGCTGACTCTCTCCACAGTCGAGCTGTCGATGGTCAGTGGGGGGTGGTCAACGGAGTTTCTTCTGAAGTCCATCACAACCACCTTTGTCTTCTCCACATTGAGGGACAGATTGTTTGTGCCACACCATTCAGCCAGATGTGGCTCAGCGAGGTGTTGAAGATATCTGTTAGGACATCTGTCAGCTGTGCAGCACAGTCTCTCAGAACACGGCCAGGTATGTTGTCAGGACCCGCAGCCTTGCGTGGGTTAATCCTAGATAGGGTCTTCCTTACGTCGGCTGGAGACAGACAGAGCGCCCGGTCGTTGGGAGGTGTGGGCAGTTTTTGTGCAGGTGTGTCATTCTGCATTTCAAACCGTGAATAAAAGTGGTTGAGTGCATCGGGGAGGGATGTGTCCTCATCACAGGCCTGTGGCGGGGGCTTGTAGTCAGTGATGGTCTGAATGGCTTGCCACAGGCTCCGTGTGTCTCTGCTGTCTGTGAAGTGGTTGTTGATTTTTTGGGCATATGACCGTTTTGCTTTTTTGATGCCACAGGACAGATTGGCTCTTGCTGTTTTGAGGGCTGCTTTATCTCCTGATCTGAATGCTTCATCTCTGGTCTTTAGCAGCCCACGAACCTCTGCTGTCATCCATGGCTTCTGGTTTGCACGTGTGGTGATGGTCTTGGTGACTGTCACATCATCAGTGCACTTTTTGATGTAAGCAGTCACAGTTTCAGTGTACTCATTCAGGTCTGTGTGGTTGTTGTAGGTGGCTGCCTCTTTAAACATGCTCCAGTCTGTGTCCTGGAAGCAGTCCTGCAGTGCTGAGGTGGCATTGTCTGGCCATACTGTGATCTGCTTTTCAACCGGTTTGGTGAGTTTGAGAAGTGGTCTATATGCTGGGATTAGCATAACAGTGATGTGGTCGGAGTACCCGAGGTGGGGGCGGGGTTCAGCCTTGTAAGCATTCTTAACTGTTGTGTAAACAAAGTCCAGTGTGTTGTTTCCCCTTGTTGCCAAGTTCACATGTTGGTAGAACTTTGGCAAAACTGTCTTTAAGTTTGCGTGGTTGAAGTCACCGGCTATGATGAAAAAGCCGTCTGGGTTTTTTGTTTGTTGTTCACTGATGGCGCTATACAGTTCACGAAGCGCGTCCTTAGCGTTTGCACACGGGGGGATGTAAACCGCAACGATAACAATGGCCGTGAACTCCCGCGGCAGATAGAACGGTCGACACTTCACAACCATAAACTCCACCAGCGATGAACAGTGTTTTGATAATACCGCAGCATTGTTACACCAGTCTTTGTTGATATACACACACAAGCCACCTCCGCGTGTCTTACCAGACAGTGATGAATCTCTGTCCGCTCAGAAGTTGGTTAGCCCGTGCAATTGAATGGCGGAGTCCGGGATGTTGTCGTTTAGCCATGTTTCGGTGAAAACAAACACGCAACAGTCCCTTGCCTCATGCTGTGTAGATCGACTGAGTTGAATTAAGTCCAGTTTGTTTTCCAGATAGCGAACGTTTGAGAGCATGAGTGTTGGAAGAGCCGGCCTTGAGGGGTTAGCTCTTAGCCTAGCTCGTATACCTCCGCGCTTACCACGCTTCCGTCCTCTCTCACACCGCTTGCGACGCTGCCTTGTGCGGGTAGCGTCAGTAGGCGAGGCCGCGGTCTCGAAGTCCGGCTCCAGCAGTAAACAAAGGCCTCGTAGCTTCTCAGTAGCCGCCTGCGATGTTCGTATGCGTTGCTGATATCCAAAAGACTTTGGCGATCATAGATGAATTCTGGGGTGATTTCCTTAAGAGTTAGCGGTAAACTGACACTATTTGGAGACGAACAGGCGACATTAAACGACATAAAAGCACCGTCTTTGGGACCCGGAGCAGCCGCAGCGATCGATCGCGCCGCCATCTTCCTAGATTTGTTTACTTGATTCATTTACTTGATTTGTTCAAGTTGATTTATTTATGTATGATTTGTGTTAATGTTATATTGTTTCTATTTGTTTATGGGTTATCAGAAACCAACAATTACCAGCACTTGGTATCAAAGAAATGTCTACTCCTACATGTTGAGAAATAAACTGGAAACATGAGATTGACGACTGAATGAGTTTTAATGGATTCACCATTCCGGTAGCAATAGCCAAACCAGCCTAAAAATCCTTTCAATTTTGTACATGGTCATTCGAGCCGGAATAGGCTGCTAGAATGGATACTGAGGATGACTGTGTAAGACCTAAACGTTCATCTAGGATTGTAAAGCCTCCAAGATGGCAGCAAGATTATGTGATGGCTCAGTCAAATCTTTCGATTCATCCAAGAGGGCAACTGGCACAAGAGCCAGAGGATTTGAGTCAGCAGGTTACATCACAAGGAGTTTCCATTACTGCAACTCAAAACGAGGTGAAGTCTTTATCTGAGGAGATTAAGCAGATGAAGGGAATGTTGTTGGATATGGGACAAATGATGAAGGATATGCAAAGGAAAAGATCTTCATCTTCTACTAGCTCTGAATGCAGTTCGAATGAAGAGTCCTTTGTTCCAACCCAACTGAACCAACAACATGAGGTAAACCTCGGAAATCCTATGGTGGATGAGTTGAGTGAACGTATACGTCAACATGGAATTAAGCAGGGAAATGTGTCTTCTATGCCACCAAAGTTTAGTGAACCAATTACCATGCCTCCGTCTCAGGATGTGCCGCTTGTCTCTCCAATGCCTATTTTATCCGTACCTATTGCTACAGAGATACCACCACAGCTTTCTAATCCATGTACCCCTATTAGACCTTCCTTTCGTCCCATAGACAACCTTAGGTTCCAATCTGCTGTGGATCCTGATGTAATGGGTGCAGGTTTGACTCAGCAACGTAATGGTCTACCATGGCTATCTTCAGTCAGTCATCAAATTAATTCAGGGTTTGATTCCAGTGATCAACAAGTAGGAAGGGATCAAAGCCTTTTTCCAGCTGATCAAATGCAGGGAAATGTGTTCCTTATGCCTGGGAATCCATGGATGCCTCCAAGTTGGCTGCCGCCCCCCCTCTATCCAAGTGGAGGACTAAGGCATCCAAACCTGCCTGATTTTCCTTATCCAGTGTCGTATCCATCTCTTGGCCAATACACTTCACTTAATTGTGATCCATTGAGAGCTGCAACATTGCATCCAAGAGATATATTAGTTGGACATCCCTATGCATATCTTGGTAATCCTCATCAAATTTCCTTGCAACATCAAACTGGAACAGTAAGGGAGCAGCAAGCTAATCCTTCCACTATGTCTATCTCGAATCCTTTCACCTCCAGAGATATCATTGCTTAGAGATATCAAACATCTGCACTTCCTCCAACTGGAGTACAACAGATGGTACTTGATCAGTGTAGGCCCATTCCGACAGCAGTGACGGTGCCTCAGACAAAGATGCCTGCTTCACAGCCCTCAAGGTCAGCCCTTATTTAAAGACTTTCATTTCCGTATTTGAAGAGTGATGACCCCTATGAGTTTGCCATGTTGAACATGGCTTTGAAGAATTTGATGCCCTTAGAGGAAACTGAGCAATATAAGTATCACATTCTTCTGGATCATTTGAAGTTTGATGCAGCCCGACATTTAGCCTTGGCTTATGCCTATCATTCTCAGCCTTACACTACTGCTTTGAAGGCTCTCCAGAAATGGTATGGCCAACCCCATCAGTTGGTGCTTCGGGAGATTGCTGCTATTAAGAACTTGTCAGCTGTACGATCAGGAGATCCCGATGGGTTTAGTCAATTTGCTCTACGAGTTCAAGCTCTTGTTGGCATGCTTCAGTCCTGGGATCATGAAGGAGCAAAAGAGTTATTCTGCGCATCACATGTCCATCAATTGCTTAGTAAGCTTCCAGCCCAGCAGGTCGCTAGTTTTGCAAGATATGCTAAAACTACTCGACCAGATGAGCCCTATGACTTGGTTAGTTTCTCTGTTTGGTTGGAAGAGGAATCAGAATGTCAGAATCTAGCTGTCCAAGTATTTGAACAATCAAAGGGTGTGAAGTCCCAGATAAGAGAAGGGAGGCCTACCAAGTCCCAATTTCAGTCAGCTGCTTTCCTTCATAGGGTAAGTCCAGAAGTAAATGTACCCACTCAGAAAAGGAAAACTGAAATTATTAGATCACAGGAAAGGAATGAGGGCCGTAAACCATCTTGTACCTACTGTTGTCATACTGATCATCATCTTAGTCAATGTTCTGAATTCCAGAATCTTGATACAGCAGCAAAACGGAAGTGGATTGCTGATAACAATCGTTGTTGGAGATGTGGTTGGGCCCATAGAGCGTTTAGTTGTGACCTGCAAAGAAAATGTCCAAAATGTCAGAATCGTCACCTAGGAATATTGCATGATGTGAATGTACACAAACCTGATTCTGGGATATATTATTTGAGCAGACCAAGTGGTCTTAACTCTGTTCTTTTGAAAATTGTGAAGGTAGTTCTGAGCCATCAAGGAAAGACGTATGCCATATTAGATGACGGTTCAGAAAGAACCATGCTTATGTCTTCTGCGGCAGAATTTTTAGGTCTTCATGGGGCGGCAGAGTCATTGGTTATTCGAACCATCCGGCAAGGCTCAGAGACAATTGAAGGTGCAAATGTTTCCTTTTCAATTTCGTCAGCTGATCATAAGTAGAGTAAATACCAAATACGAGGAGCTTTTACAGCTCAAATGCTTGATCTACCTGAGCAGACTTACCCAGTGCAGATGCTCCAGCGACGCTATCAACATCTAAGAGGCATCCCTCTGGAAGAGTTTCAGAAGGTGAAACCTCTGTTATTAGTGGGAGCTGATTATCCTCATCTTCTTTGTTCTTACATTTCGGTCCTCCTGGAAGTCCAGCTGCTTTACATACTCGCCTGGGGTGAACATTGCAGGGACCGACTTCTTTAGGTGAGAAGACTAATTCAATCACGCAGTGTTTCTTCCAAGCTTCACTGTCCATGGATCAGTTGCACCAGGATGTGGAGAAATTATGGAAAGTTGATGTACTTCCTTTCTCTCCAACTCCGAAGCATGCCCTGCGTTCTAAGGAAGATAAGGAAGCTCTTGAGTTCTTGGAACGGGAAACAAAGTGTGAAGAAATTAATGGAATTAGAAGATATGTGACTCCTTTACTGCGAGCTAAGAATGCACCAGTAATTAAAGTACCATCCGAGGCAGTAATGCCAGCTTTGCGTCGACTGGAAAGACAGCTGGCTAAGGATCCAGATCGTGCGCTTATTTATGAGCAAGAGATTCAGAAACTCGTTGAAGCTGGATGTAGGAGCCATTTTGAGTTTAATCTAAATTTTTGTGCTATTGGAGCACTGGTATATTTTGTTAGATTTAGGGTCCTTTATTTTGTAGGGACTTTTAGTTTGACGGTTGGTGAGAATGTTTTAAGTTAAAGATGGCCGCCTCTCACCTTTCTAAAAACAAAAGAACAAGGAAGCTGTTGGAACGTATTAAGCATACAGTTCTTTACAATGCTATTGAAATGCTATTGAAACACTATTGGAACACTATTTGGACATTATTTTTGATATTAAGTTGTGCCTTTTTTGACCACCATTTTTCAACCACTTACCAATCGTTTGTTGGATTACTGGAGTCCATGCTTTGTCTGAACCAACCTACTTACCTGCCTGCTGCCTGCCTTGCTCTGCTTACCTGCCCTGTTTACCTATCTGCTGGAATCCGATCTCATCCACCTCAAAAAAGGTACAATTTAAGTTTCTCTGTGTTGGATAGCTTGTCAAAGAAGCTAAGCAATACATCCCAGCTAAGAGTGGTCCGCCACTACATTAAGTAAAGAACTTTGCAATCGTTTACACTGCTTCACAATCAAATTGTTTGGAACCCATGGAAGCATTTGTTTGACTGATATTGAAGCGTAAAAGTTTTTTTTTTTTTTTTTTTTTGATACTTTGGAGTTGACAAAGTTTTGGATCTTTTGAGAATTTACCTTTCAAGTTCACTATTGGAGTGCATTATCGTTTATTACTGGATTTGCTACTGGAGCGGTCAATGATTTTTTGTTCACGCATATGAAAGCTTAAATGAATCTTTTTGTTGTTGTTCTCAAAAAAGCTAAAATATGGCTGATGACAAACTTAAAGAGCTTTGCGCAACGCGCAGAGGAAAACTTGGCGTGTGTACATGTAAAATGAATGAATTAAAGGAATTATTGAAAGGTGGAGATATTGAAGCCGTTGACACAGGCATTGAACATCTCCATGTGGCATTGGATGAATTTAAAGATGCGCATCAATCTGTGCAAGTGCTGTATGAGGAAAAGGAAAAGAAAAGTGACAATGATGATTGGTACCAACCAAAGATGCAAACCTTTGAAACATTTTTGAATGAGGTAGAAATGTGGAAGAATGCTCAAAGCTATGAACCCCAAATTGTGGTGTCTCCTCTAGACAGTATATCCATTGTGGCAGCACGTGCCAGTAAAGTAGAACATTCACGTTCTGGTGCCAGTGTTGCCTCAAAATCTTCGTCAGTGTCTTCCGCCCGTTTAAAAGCTGAAGCTGAAAAGGCAGCTCTATTGCAACGTACTGAAGGACTGAAGAAAAACACGCCTTGGAAATGGAAAGAATTAAAGTGCAAAATACAATGGAAAGAGTTGAACTTGAAACAGAGTTGGCTGCAGCTAATGCAAAAGTGCGAGTGTTACAGAGCATTGATGCTGAATCTATGAACTCTAAACTCATATTGACAGAAGTTTCAGAATTGCCAGGAGATGGCATGAATGCGTATCTGGAGAGCAATTATGACAGAATCAAGGAACATGTTCATCCAGAATCCTCACCAGTGGAATATGCCAGAATCTCTACTGTTCCCAAAACACCATTGCAAAAGGTTTTAACACAGGATACAAGACCATGGAGGTCACAAAGGCCTGTTCAGACCTTACAATTGAATCCGACCAGTCAAGCAGCTGCAGGTACTTCCTTTCCATATGCTCCTTTAAGCTCAGATACCAGCAACCTGGGTGCTGTTGTTGATCTTATTGCACAGCAACAGAAAATGACTTCACTTCCAACTAGGCATCTACCCATGTTTAGTGGTGAACCTCTGAACTTCAGACCATTTATGCAGGCATTCGAACACTGTATTGAGAGAAACACCAGCAATAGCCAAGACAGACTGTATTACCTTGAACAGTACACCTCTGGCCAACCTAAAGAGCTGGTCAGAAGTTGCCTTCATATGGATGCAGATAGAGGGTATGCAGAGGCAAAACGGCTATTGGAACTTCATTTTGGAGATGAATATAAAATTACTAATGCTTATATGGATAAAGCCTTAAATTGGAATAATATCCCATCAGACAATGGAGAAGCTCTGTACAGTTATGCTCTTTTCCTCCGTGGATGCTGTAATGTAATGCGCACCTTAAGGTACATGGATGAGCTGAACCTTCCATTAAACCTGAGGCTTCTAATCTCCAAGGTGCCTTACAAAGTGAAAGAAAAATGGAGATCACATGCTTTTGACATCAGGGAACGAACAGGAACAAGAGCCACGTTTGCCGATCTTGTCTTCTTCCTGGAAAGGCAGGCCAGGATTCTACAAGACCCAGTCTTTGGTAACCTCCAAGACGGCTCCTCAAACAGAAGGCCACCAAAAACAGCCGCTAACAGTAGCAAGCCAATGAGTTCCATGCAGAAGAGCAGAGGGAGCAGTTTTGCCACAACAGTATCGGTTGCACCAAAGAACAACACAGAGAGCACAATGCAAGTATCAAATGTGCCCAAAAACAGTTCATCAAAACTCTGTCCTGCCTGTAATGGTGAGCATGAGATTGTGTCATGTCAAGAGCTGATGAAGAAGTCTCACAACGCTCGAGTTGAGCTGCTAAAGACTAAAGGTGTCTGCTTTGGTTGTCTTGCTAAAGGACACATGAGTTTGACTTGCAAAAATAGACAAACCTGTTCAATTTGTTCAAAATTACATCCCAGTATCTTGCATATACCTCAAAATGTAATGAAAGAGTAGGGTAATGCAGGTCCTACACACAAAAGGGCAGTGAGCAGTGGGTTGGTTTCACTGAAAAGAGAGGCACTTGAATGTAGTGATAAACATTGTACACTTGCAATAATACCAGTTCAAGTCAAAATGAGTAATTCAAATCACGTAGTTCAGACATATGCTTTCCTTGACCCAGGGAGTTCCGAAACATTTTGCACAGAACAACTTAGGAGGAACTTGAATGCTAATGGGAAACATCAGCAAATACTTCTGCGCACTATGGGGCAAAAGAAATCTGTTAACAGTCTGGTAGTCAAGGGCCTGGAAGTGTGTAGCTTGGAAGGAAAGGAATTCATAAAATTACCTGAAGTTTACACTCAGCAGGAAATTACAGTCAACAGGGAACATATCCCCAGACGAGAAGATATTCGAAAATGGCCCTATCTTCAAGATGTTGATATTCCCAACATTAATGCTGGGATTGACCTTCTGATTGGGATTAATGCACCCAAATTGATGGAACCTTGGAGAATTATCAATAGCCAGGGTAATGGACCCTTTGCTGTTAAAACACTGCTAGGATGGGTGGTGAATGGACTTCTCCACAATGAGGATGCATGCATCAACAAGCAAGGTCAGAAATATATTCATGCACATCTGATTTCTGTTGATAACCTGAGTGAACTTTTGATTCAGCAATACAACCATGATTTCCCAGAAAAGTGTTTTGAGGAAAAGAAACAAATGTCGGTGGAAGACCACAAATTCATGCAGATAATAGACAGCTCTGTTGAATTAGTGGATGGACATTATCAATTGCCTTTGCCATTCAAGAAGGATAATCCTATGATGCCAAACAACCGTCACATGGCAGAGCAACGAGCATTGTCTTTAAAAAGAAAGTTTCAAAGGAATCGTGACTTTCATAATGAGTATAGGGCATTTATGGAAAAGGTCCTATCATGCGGACATGCTGAACTTGTACCCCAAGACCAGTTGATGCAGGAAAATGGAAAATGGTGTGTTTCACCCAAGGAAGGGGAGCTTGCGTGTGGTATTTGACTGCTCTGCAGCTTATCAGGGTGCCTCACTGAACAATGAACTCATTCAAGGTCCCAATCTTACAAACAGCTTAATTGGGGTCTTAGTCCGTTTTCGTCTTGACAACATCGCTATCATGGCTGATGTGGAGAAAATGTACCATCAAGTAAAGGTCCCATCTCATCATGTGAATTTTTTGCGCTTCCTTTGGTGGCCAAATGGGGACGTTAGTCAGCCACTGAAAGAGTACAGGATGATCGTACATCTTTTTGGCGCAACATCATCAGCTAGCTGTGCAAGTTATGCTTTAAAGAGGACAGCTGAGGATAACAAGGGGTGCTTCTCAGCTGATGCAACTAGCACAGTCAAGAACAACTTCTATGTGGATGATTTGTTGAAGGTGGTGGACACAGAGGGCCATGCCATTAGACTTTGTAAAGAGCTGAAATTACTCTGTGCAACTGGAGGCTTTAAATTGACCAAATGGATTAGAAACAACAGAGCTGTATTGGCCTCCATTCCAGAACCTGAGAGGGCCAAGGACATAAAGAATCTTGACCTTGACATAGAAGATTTGCCAGTGGAAAGAGCTCTCTGTGTGCAGTGGTGTGTTAAGGAAGACACTTTCACATTCCAGGTGAACATAAAGGAGCGTCCATGCACCAGACGTGGGATTCTGTCTATGGTCAGTTCTATATATGACCCACTTGGATTCCTTGCACCTCTCACCTTTCCGGCAAAACACATCTTGCAAGAGTTGTGCAAGCAGAACATTGGAAGGGATGAAGAATTGCCAGAGGTCCAGGCTCAAGCCTGGAAGCAATGGTGGCAAGATCTTCCAAGAGTGAGGGAGTTCAAGGTCAACCAATGCCTTGTACCAAACAACTTTGGAGATGTCAAAACAGCACAGATGCACCACTTCTGTGATGCGAGTGACCTTGGGTATGGAACAGTTACCTATCTTAGACTGACTGGCAGCAAAAAGGTCCACGCCACCTTTATAATGGGAAAGGCCAGAGTTGCTCCCTTAAAACTGATGACCACACCACGAATGGAGCTCACTGCTGCAGTTTTGGCCGTACGAATGGACAAGATGCTATCTGAGGAGTTGCATATGGAATTGGAAAAGTCTCTGTTTTGGACAGATAGCATGACTGTTCTAAGGTACATCCGGAATGAAAGCAGAAGATTCCTAACCTTTGTGGCAAACCGTGTTAATGTCATCAGAAGTGGGTCAGATGTCTCCCAATGGAAGTATATAGCCACAAAACTCAATCCCGCCGATTACGCCTCCCGGGGACTACATGTCAACATATTCTTGAAAAGAACAACATGGATCAGTGGGCCAGACTTTCTGAAGGAACCATCTCATTGCTGGCCAGAGCTTCCATCTGAACCCATTCTGTCTCCAGATTAAGAAAAGGAGTTGTCACTGTCAATGTTGCTGTGAAGGAAAACTGTGATGCCACTACTTACCTCATGAATTATTTCTCAACTTGGATGGGGCTTAAGAAAGCTGTGGCATGGTTCCTGAGGTTCAAGTCTGTTCTGTTGAAATTACTTAAGAATGGCAAGAAAGATCTAAACAGACATATCATGACCACAAGAAAAGGAAAACATGAAAAGACAGGTCCATATGTACTATCAATCAGTGATCTAGAGGATGCTGAGGTCGCAATCTTACAGTTTTGCCAAAGGCAGGGATTCCCACAAGAAAGGGCCTGTTTGCAGAAAGGCATGCAAAATATAAACAGAAACAGCTCCATCTACAGGCTAAATCCTCTTCTGGCCAATGGTATCTTAAGGGTTGGTGGACGTCTGAGTAAAATGGCAATGCCCACTGAGCAGAAACACCCTGCTATTCTCCCTAAGGACCATCACGTTTCCAAACTCTTACTTCAGCACATCCATCAAGAAGTTGGACACAGTGGAAGAAATTTCATGCTCTCCAAACTCAGACAAAGATATTGGATTCCTTGCGCCAACACTTTGGCCAGAAAGGTAGTTTATGAATGCACCAGGTGTAGAAGAATCAAGTTGAGTGCAGGTGAACAAAAAATGTCAGACTTGCCAGTTGACAGGTTGACCCCTGACCTTCCACCCTTCACGCATGTAGGGGTCGATTATTTTGGGCCATTAGAGGTAAAACGAGGTCGCAGCATTGTAAAACGGTACGGCGTGATTTTCACATGTCTTACCAGCCGTGCTATACACTTGGAGGTTGCACATTCACTTGATACTGACTCTTGCATTCATGCATTCAGACGTTTCATTGCCAGAAGAGGACCAGTGTCCGAGTTGCGGTCAGATAATGGAACAAACTTTGTTGCAACTGAAAAGGAACTAAAAGAGTCCTTGAAATCTTGGAACATGCAACAAATTGAAAAAAGTCTGCTCCAAAAGGGAGTGAAATGGACATTTAACCCTCCCCATGGTGCCCATTATGGAGGGATATGGGAGAGGTTGATTCGCATGATCAAAATGATGTTACGGTCAGTCACCAGCCAGCAGTATCTGGATGATGAAGGCCTTCAAACAGTAATGTGTGAGGTTGAGGCCATTCTCAATAGCCGTCCACTCACGACTGTTTCTGATAACCCAAATGACTTGGAGCTGTTAACGCCTAATCATATACTGCAGCTTAAGGTGCAGCATGTTTTACCTCCAGGTTTGTTCGTGAAAGAAGGTTTTTATACCAGACGTCGCTGGAGACAGATCCAGTACATTGCCGACTTATTTTGGAAACGCTGGGTTCGAGAGTACCTCCCTCTTCTGCAAACACGGCAAAAATGGTCTCGGGTCAGACGTAACTTCTGTCCAGGAGACGTCGTGCTAGTAGCCGATAGCACAGCACCGAGAGGATCATGGGTGCTGGCTAGAGTCACTGAAGCCTTCCCTGACTCCAAAGGCTTGGTCCACAGTGTACGGCTTCAAACCAAAACAAGCCAGCTTGAAAGACCTATCAGTAAGATCTGCTTGCTAGTAGAAGGCCAGCAACCTAAAGCTGAGTGAGACCTGAATGAACTTGCGCACGTGCACACATTATCGTACATATGCATACACTGAATCTTTGCATTCATTTATCCTTGTGAATAATGCATAATGAGTTTAAGGGAGTAATATATGGCTCCTTGTAAAATTACATTTAGTTAGTTATAGCTTGCTTCCTGCAATAGCTATAAGGGGCCGGCTATGTAGGAGCCATTTTGAGTTTAATGTAAATTTTTGTGCTATTGGAGCACTGGTATATTTTGTTAGATTTAGGGTCCTTTATTTTGTAGGGACTTTTAGTTTGACGGTTGGTGAGAATGTTTTAAGTTAAAGATGGCCGCCTCTCACCTTTCTAAAAACAAAAGAACAAGGAAGCTGTTGGAACGTATTAAGCATACAGTTCTTTACAATGCTATTGAAATGCTATTGAAACACTATTGAATCACTATTGAACACTATTTGGACATTATTTTTGATATTAAGTTGTGCCTTTTTTGACCACCATTTTTCAACCACTTACCAATCGTTTGTTGGATTACTGGAGTCCATGCTTTGTCTGAACCAACCTACTTACCTGCCTGCTGCCTGCCTTGCTCTGCTTACCTGCCCTGTTTACCTATCTGCTGGAATCCCATCTCATCCACCTCAAAAAAGGTACAATTTAAGTTTCTCTGTGTTGGATAGCTTGTCAAAGAAGCTAAGCAATACGTCCCAGCTAAGAGTGGTCCGCCACTACACTGGATGTGTGAAGAAGCTGGAGCCTAATGAGATTGAATTCAGTGATGAAGCTTGGTATATTCCTCACCATCTTGTGGAACATAATGGCAAGCATCGTGTGGTATTTAATTGTTCCTATCAGTATCAAGGTGAGAGTTTGAATGCATATTTGTTACCTGGACCAGTGTTGGGTCCTTCCTTGATTGGAGTCCTACTACGGTTTAGAGAACATCCAGTTGCTATCAGTGGAGACATCAGGTCTATGTTCCATCAAATCCCCCTCTTGACTTTTGATTCATCACTGTTACGTTTCTTATGGCGAAATATGAGAAGAAATGAAATGTTTATGAATGGCAGGTTTTGCCATTTGGTGCTACTTGTAGCCCTTGTTGCGCTACGTATGCTCTTCAGAAATGTGTGCAAAACCTTCCTGCCGAATTTCAAGATGTCCAATCTTCTGTTTTGCATTCCTTTTATGTGGATAATTATTTGCAAAGTTTCCCAACGAGTCAAGAAGCAAAAAAGATGCTCATGGATTTGCGTTCTTTGTTAGCTGAAGGTGGGTTTGAAATTCGGCAATGGGCCAGTAATAAAATCCCTGTGGTGAGCCATTTACCAACTGATGCACGTTCAGTAGACACTGATCTATGGTTGAGCCGTGACTGCACCGATCCATGCGAGAGTACACTTGGATTGAGTTGGTACTGCTTGCAGGATACCTTGAGTTATAAGCATCGTCCAGTGGAGTATGATGTTCTAACGTTACGTGCTTTGTATCGAATACTTGCTCGTCAGTATGATCCACTGGGTTTCATCATTCCATTCACGACACGAGCTAAAATTCTTTTGCAACAGTTATGGATGAAGCCTACCAGAGAATGGGATGATCCAGATATTCCAGAAGGAATAAGGGTAGGCTGGTTTGCATGGGAAAATGAGTTACCTGATCTGGTTAGAATCCAAGTACCACGGTGGTATGGTCCAAGAAAGAACTGGGGAGATCCAATTAGAAGAGAGCTTCATATATTCTGCGACGCATCTGAGAAGGCGTATGGCTCAGTTGCCTACATGCGACTGATTAGTGGAGATGGTCAGATTTCTGTTTCTCTTGTCATGGCTCGTTCAAGGGTAGCACCAAAGAAGACCATTTCTATTCCTCGTTTAGAACTGTGTGCTGCTCTGACTGGAGCTCAGCTAGCAAACTTGTTGCAACAGGAACTCACTTTGGATATCGAAACAGTGACATTATGGTCCGATTCTACAACTGTGTTGACTTGGATCCAGTCTGAATCCTGGCGGTACAAGATCTTTGTGGCTAATCGCATCACAGAGATTCTTGAATGTACTAGACCGGATCAATGGAGATATGTTGACACTGCAAACAATCCAGCAGATGACATCACTCGAGGCAAGAAGCTTTCTGAATTGTCTGCTACAAGTTCTTTGTTTCAAGGACCTACCTTTTTACACTTGAACTCTCAGCAATGGCCAAAATTGCCAGCTTCAAGTCCGGATGAGGTTGGTACAGAACTTAGAAAATCTTTGTTCTGTGGACTTAATCGGGTACCAATAAACTCCCCAGCTTCTGATATGCTTCAATTTAATACCTGGTCAGAGTTGATTGCAGCGACCAGTTGAAACTCTCTCTCTGGTATTTGGAGACGACACTAAACCTTTCCAAACTCAAGCAGAATTGCATCTCCTGCGTCAAGCCCAGATGGAGGATTTCCCTGAGGAATATAAACTGCTTAAAGATGGTCATGAAGTTCCTCGACAAAGCCGTTTAGTTCACTTGGCACCCGAGTTTGATCCAGTGACTGAGCTGATAAGAGTGGGTGGACGACTCCATCAAAGTGAAGATTTGGATTCTGAAGCTATACATCCAATTGTTTTAGACCCAAAGAATCATATTACCAAACTTTTAGTTGCTGACTTTGATTAAATTTTGTGTAATTCAGGACCACAAAGAGTGTTCGCCCATCTTCGTCGGAAATACTGGGTTTTGAGAGGGCGACAGTTAATAAAGAAAATTCAGAGGTCATGTCTTGAGTGTAGGAAATGGAAAGGTATGCCCTCAGTCCCCAGAATGGCTGATCTACCGGTGTCCAGACTACGATTGTATAAGCCTCCCTTTTGGTCAACGGGTATGGATTGTTTTGGGCCTTTAAGCATCAAAATAGGTCGCCGTCATGAGAAAAGGTGGGGCATTATGTTTAAATGCCAGACAACACGGTGTATTCATTTGGAGCTACTTTCTGGTATGGACACAGATAGTTTCCTTCTGGCTTTGCGAAGGTTTGTAGCTCGCCGAGGTCGGCCCTATGAAATATTGTCTGATCAAGGGACTAATTTTAAGCGAGGAGAAAGAGAACTTCGGACAGCATTTTCTCAGCTTAGTCCCTTTTTTTCGGGAGATGCTTGCCCTCCAACAAATTAAATTCTCCTTTAATCCACCATACTCTCCCCATTTTGGAGGTACTTGGGAAAGAGAGATACGGTCTGTTAAGACAGCGTTACAAGTGGTTCTGGGAACACAAGTTGTTTCTGAGGAAGTTCTGTATACTGTGCTTGTTGAAATTGAGGAGTTGTTAAACTCAAAACCTCTTGGCTACGTATCTTCGAATATTTCAGATCTTGATCCCATTACCCCAAATATTTTATTGATGGGGCGGCGAGATGCATCTCTCCCGCAAGTGATGTATGCAGATTCAGAGCTACTTACCCGTAGAAAGTGGAGACACAGTCAAGTTCTTGCAGATCGATTCTGGGCCAGTTTCATTAAGGATTATCTTCCGAATCTTCAGATTCGTCAAAAGTGGAAATTTGATGGAAATCCTATTGTGCCCTTGACAAAGGTTATGATTGTGGACCCCCAGCTTCCTCGTGGACGCTGGCTGGTAGGGACCGTTAGCAAGACTTTATCAAGTTCTGATGGGAGAATCAGAGTTGCTGAAATTCTGAGTGATGGGAAGCTTTAAGTAGTATGAATAGTACAGTACAGTAGTATGAATTTACAGTAGTATGAATTTTCTTGTATGCAAATGTTAACACATTTGGGGGCGGCTGTAGAAAATTATACTGTGACCTGATTGGTTGACTGAGTCGTGATAAGATCACCTGTGGCCTTTTATTAATCAAGCCTCTGTTTGTGCGAGAAGCCTCTCTACTCACATGGCCTGTGTGGAATTGTTGTGTTGATGACAATGTAAGTTTCTTTTGATTTACTTGATTTGTTCAAGTTGATTTGTGTTAATGTTATATTGTTTCTATTTGTTTATGGGTTATCAGAAACCAACAATTACCAGCACTTGGTATCAAAGAAATGTCTACTCCTACATGTTGAGAAATAAACTGGAAACATGAGATTGATGACTGAATGAGTTTTAATGGATTCACCATTCCGGTAGCAATAGCCAAACCAGCCTAAAAATCCTTTCAATTTTGTACAGTGAGCCAAAAGTGCCGTAGCAATGAAAGCGAAATTAACTGATTTTGTTCAAGTGAAGAATATTATTTAAAATCACTTAACCAAACTTACATTTGCACCGTAAAATCTTATATTTATAAGTTAAATATAAGCAGAAAGTGTTACCTTTATGGTAAGATTTGCAAGATCAGTTAGCTAGGGAAATATGGTACCTGACTCAGATGATAAAACATTTTAACATTGGCAGTTGTTAAAAGCACTTATTGCACATGTTGACTTGTTGCATTGGAACACACACACACACAATGAACAAGAAACTTTAATGAAATCAAGGCAGAATTTATTTAAAGTGCACACACACTCCTAATGGTGTGTGGGATGGTTTTCCAAGTGATTCGCCCCCACCCCTTACGGTAGTGCAGACTTTCCACCGTCAGTGATGAGTGGCTACAGGTATACAATAATAATATCAATAACATTATATAATACTATAAATAATTATTTCTATAGTACTTTTCAAATAAGCAGCGTTTTGCTTTGTGTAAAATAACAATGAAAAAAGACAAATTAAAGTTGGTAATAGATTGTATAAATAAAACTAAAAATGAAAATAGTAACAATAATAATAAATTTGTGCAATTTTAAAGTGGCTTAAGTCAAAGTCATAGCTAGGCATTTAAAAACTGAGAGGCCCAAACAGAATAGGCTTTGTTGCTTAAAATGTTTAGACATGTATCTAAAACCAGCTGTAGTCAATAATTTCAATGCTATGACACACTGATGCTCATTTGGGTTGCACAATATTCCCCAGAAACGTGAAGTGTTGGTGCATAAGGAAAGGAGTGTGACTCGTACAGGTGGTTTATCAAGCCCACTCACCTGTGTGGAGCACACTCAGAATTGGCCAACGTTTTCTCAGAAATATGGGTTGTTCGTAAGGTGTGTGGTGCATCACGAGCTCTCAGTATTGTGACATTCAACATTGATACTCCACATCGCAAGCTCTCAGGGATATAGGGCCCGATACTGTTGACCCAAATTTCTCTTCATCGAAGTTATTCTGTTGCGCACAAAGTATTTAACTGCTTTCCAATCTCTTCCATTATCCTTTAAAATCTTGTTTTCATTTAAGCATTTTTCACAGTCCACTTTTCCAGGAGCCTTCATTTCTTTAATGTTGTTCTTGAAATAGTGTTCTATGACTTTCCTCTCTGTTCCTGACCAGGGCTTTCTGGGTTTTACTATTTCTTTTAAAAAAAGGAGAAGAGAAAGAAATTTAGTTATTAAATATATGAGGGAATGAATAAGCTAAATTTAAAGTTGAAAACATAATACACCATGGTCAATTCTAAAAACAAATGTCAAGATCTTCTGTATGGTTTATAGTGAATGGAATAACATACCTTTTTGATTTAATGGCAGTTGTGGATTACTCGTATATCCAACTGCCTCTCCTGAGGCTGAAGTCTTTCCAGAGTTAAGAGCCCTTATTTCAGAAGGATCGTCCTCAGTATCAGAATTTTCTGAAACCACATAGAGAACAACACTTCAAATGGCAGAATAAATCAAAGCCATGTTGCATTTAATGTATAGAATTTTTAATTCTTATGTCAAAAATTCAAAATAAAAACTTAGCCTCTTGACTTGTCTGTTTTTTAGAATGAACATCCTCTGACTCTGAGCTGGAGTCCTCTTCAACTGTAACAAAATGATTAAATACTTATGTAAATCACATTATGTAAAACTGAAAAAGTTTTAAGCAAGTACAGAGCTTTTGCCTTGTTTAAAAAGAACAATACACAGAAATCATTTACTTACAATTTATGTTAGGCGTTATGTCCTCCAGAGATTTTCCTTGAAATTTGCTGATTCCGTTTTGCAAGGCAAAAATAATTCTGCTCACTTTTGCCATTTGCAACGTTTCTTCAAGGAGTCTATAAAACTCCCTGAAGAGTGACATCAATGTCATGTCCCATAAATGTGGCAAGCTGGTCAAGTTCGTGTGTTTTTAAGTTGAGTAACTGAGATACTGTGGCAACATGTTTTCTCAACTTAGTGGAAGTGATGTTCTCTGGATGTTTAGCCCCACAGCTTTTGGCATATCGCTTTAAGCTGTCACATCCACGCATGTTCTCTTGTGATCTATAATCAAATTACTGTAAATATGTAGGGATTACTAGGGGAAATCCCAGCGTCTTCTCTAGTTTTAATTAGAAGTTCCACTGATTCCTTTACATTTGCTGGTAATAGTATTGGCACTTTCCGACCTCTCTTCCCTCGTACCTCTACTCTGGTGAGATTCTCACATAGTTTCTTCTCAAAACGTGATAGGCTCTCCAAAATTTCATCCTGCATATTGGTTTGGTTTCTCTGCACATATGTTGTAACCTCCATCCTAGAAACCTCACCTTCACGACGTCGATTGAACAAAATTAGCTGTGCCAGAGTCACTTGGGAGAGATCACTCCACGACCTTTGGGATGGATGGTCAATGAGTGCTTTTTTGTTGACCTCCTCGAGGCACTTTAAATGATTCTGAAGCTTCCTGATGTCTTCTGCTAGAGGCAGAATTTGCGGGCTATTCTATTTTTTCTGGTATAATGTTTTTAGTGCATTTGATGACACATGGATTGTCCATTCCAGTTCAATTAACTTACTAAAGTGCTCTGCTCTTCCCTTTAAAGCTTCGTCCTCTTGGCGTAAAGCCTCCCCCTGCAAAATATGTGACACTTTAACAAGGGAATGTCGTAGTTTCAGTGCTGTTGATGGAACTGAAAATCTGTTTGTCGATTCATCAAATCCAGTCATCTTTTTCACAGCTTCAAGTACTGTGTTAAACTTTGCTGGGTTGATCAAGTCCTTCAAAGCAACAATGTCCTTATCAATGGCTCTTGCCACAAGAAGTAGTCTGGCAAGTTCCCTCATCTTATTTCTAATATCGGCCCGGTGTCGTCCAACTTCGCCATTTTTTAGAAACATTCTCTCACCCAGTGATAGACTTAATGAGTCCGATTTTATCACCAGGGAACAGCTTGCCTGAACCTTCCGCCTCCCCGGCATATTCTCTCTTACTTGTAATTTGCAACGCTTATGGTGTCTCCAGAGGTCTGTTTTGACATACATAGCAAAGCAAAACTTGCAAGGCAGATAGTCAGTTGCTGTTGACATATACATTGCTTGCCTTTTTGGTATGACCTCCCCTTTTCCAGTGGATAGGACTGCACTATTATGGTGGTAATTTCCCATGTTCCTTACTTTTGTTAATAAAAGATTTTCCATGGGTGAGCCTTGCTTATATGACAGGGCCTTTGCAATTTCAACTTCTCCAGAATGTTTCTGTTTGAGATGTCTTGTGATTTTTGCATAAGGCTTCTCACAGTAAAGACCGACATTCTTTTTGTCATAGATGCGTTGGTTAGGTGTGTTTGAGGACATTTTCACTTCGATCATGTGTTGATCATGTGTTACAGACATAAACAGAGCAATAAATAATTAATGACTGATTCATTTAACTCAGATTACACATTTTTTAAAAGTTCTTAATCACATTACATTTAAGGGCACGTGTTTCTTAAATACAAAGTGACATTTAAAATAACTTGTATGCCAATTCATGAACACGCTATCTTTGTAGACCATACCTGCATGGCTCCAGCAGTTTCTCTAGCTTTGCCAACTTCTCATATTCAGCATTTGTTGGGAGGGCCAGATTGTGCTTCTGCTGAGACAGCGTTGTGTGCAGTGCGTCTCTGTTGCGCCTCAAGCGCTTGATCATCTCAAGGGTGGAATTCCACCATGTTGGAACATCTTGCACGAGTGGCTCCTGAACTTGTCGAATTCGTGGTGTCGTGGTAATTAATAGGGTAAGTAATTAAATTAAATTATGTAATTTAAAATTACATAACGTAGCCTACCTAAAGCGAAGGAGTGAAGTTCCCAGCTGGCATCGATGAGGTGTACAGTAACGCCGAGGTAGTTTTCGTTGTTGACAGATGTCCAGTGGTCCCCAGTCAGTGCTACACACCTCGCCTCTACCATCTTCTCATCTTTTGCGGCTTTCTCTGCGGCGTGCTGGTCATGTATTCTCCTCATGATAGTTCGCCTCGCAGGTAATTTGTAAGATGGGTCACCTGTGGCCGCCTGGAGAACAAGCTCGAGCCCATCATCTTCAACCACGCTGATGAGCCGGCAGCTGATAGCAATCCACTGAGCGAGGAGATTAGTTAGCTTGGCTGATAGAGCTGTGCTGACGGGCTTGCCTCGGTTGCACTCAAACATAGTAGTTTGACGACGACTCTTCCCCTGCGCTACATCAGTGCTTGGCCCGGCATCTTCTGCATTAGCTAAGGGATGCTTTGCGTTTAGGAGACTGGAATAACTCCTACAGTAAACTAATTCCGCATTGCACAAGGTGCAAACAACCTTAGTCTTGTCGAGGTTTCCATTGGGAAGCTTCTTAAAAATAAAATTTCCCTGAAGCAAACACACGAAGACTCGTTCTCGCCCCCTACAGTGCAATTCGGCTAGGTATACATCCGCGCTAAAATATCAAGGTGAAAGTCATCATAGCTTGCGTAGTATAGACCCAGCTCCCAACCCAACTTTGAGAATAGATTAACGGCGATATTTTTCTTTTTAATCGCCCGATAAGAGTCTCACGTTAACGCCGATAACGGCCCACCACTAATAAAAACAAACATTTCAAGCTAAAAAGAGACTCAAGTAAAAACCGTGTTTTATTTTTATTAAGGAACAAACATGTTACTAAAGCAAAGCAAAACATTGATCATTAATCATAAATTAACAAGTATTCAACATTTATTTAACACATCATAACGTAATGGTTTTTATACTGTACAAACTGTATGTGCTATTGTCCTACACCTAAACTTAGCCCTCACAGGAGACAAAAAAACTCACTCTGTATGATTTATATGCATTTTGAAAAGTGGGGACATGGGTCAATGTCCTGAAAAGTCACCTTCACCTTGTTATACCTGTGTCATTATACAAATTTATGTCCTCATGTCACAAAAACGCACACACACAAACACACACACACACACACACACACACACACACACAGACAGCATTCAGGAAGGTCAGCAGTTCAGATAGCTAGTTTTCAAACTTTTTCCAAAATCAAGTATGATTTAAAGGCATAAAATTGCTTTACATCTGGTAAGCTTTTATTCAGGCTTTAGTTTCATATCAGTTGTGTTCTAACAAAGTTATTAATCGATGCTCATTGTTTTATAAGATTTACTTTTAGTACTTCTACGAAGGGTCATGATACTTTTACAAGTCTGATAAATATGTGATGAATGCACGATGAAATGATAATCAGCTTACCTATTAAGTTTGATGCAATGTTTTTAAAAAAGAGATTTGATTTATTTTTAAAAACAACTAAACCAGATAAAAGATTATTCTTTCTTTTAGACAAACCTACATTTAAAATGATTTGATCTTAAAATTGTTTGCTCTTATTTTCTAAGTTCCAATAGATGAACCTTCTTATCCCAACAAAGAAAGCATTTTACATTCATTCAACATATTTTATTCAATAGTTTTGCACAAGTATCGTGGTTTCAAGAGACCAAACCACTAAGAAAATTGCCATATGAATACAGATAATTCTGCTCGTGGGCATTTGACAGTGCGCTGTGTAACTAACGCATTAATTTCCATAAAAAGTAGCTAAGTAACGTAATTAGTTACTTTTTTAGGGAGTAACGCAACTGTAATGCATTACTTTTAAAAGTAACTTTCCCCAACACTGTATGTGTGTGTGTGTGTATGTATATGTGTGTATATACACATATATATGCTGTATATACACACACACACATATATACATATTATATATATATATATATATATATATTTACATTACATTACATTTAGTCATTTAGCAGACGCTTTTATCCAAAGCGACTTAAAAATGCAAATCAAGACCAACAAAAGAGCAACAACATGCAAGTGCTATGACAAGTCTCGGTTAGACTGACGCAGGAGCAAATAAACAAAGAAACAAATTAAAGCACAAATAAACTAACGCAAGGAACTGGGGCTCACCAGTAGTAAGGCAGGCTAAAGACTAGGCCTTCCAGAGGCCCACACATTTCCCCAAAAAAGAATCACTCGCACAGAAGTGAATTCCACTCAAAGATATGAAAAAGGAAAACTGCAAAATTTGAAAATGACTCCCACACCAAAAAAAATAAAGAAAAGCATAATTCAAGCTGATATAACACTACAACACAATTAACAAAAAGAAGAAAAAGACTATTTTGTTTGTTTGTTTATTTGACAAAATTTAGAACATTATATAAAAAGTCCAAAAAAAGACTAGTTCATACACATTTCAAAATAATGTCGAGGATAAAATACACAAAAAAGCCATTCGGCTTATTTCCATTGTGGTCCTCAAATATCTCAAAAATTGTCGAACAAAACATAAATGGAGTGCAAATACACATCAAATTCAGAAACTCATCGCCCACACTTCAGAAAACATCAATGATAAAACAACCATTTTTTAACTTCCCTTCTAAAAATACTTTCTTCTTGTATATACCCAGGTAATTTATTCCAAGCAACAGAACTAGTATATAGAAAATAATTTTTCCCCATTTCACTCTTAAACCTACAAGGATATATATAATTTCTATCAATTCACAAATCAATTTGACAAATTCTGTTCTTCAAGGAAAAGAAAAAAGAAGAAAAAGAAAAATGGAAACCCAACATTTAAACCTGGAACACTAGCTCCAAAGTCAAGCACCACAATCAGTTTAAACTACTAAAATGGTACCAGTTTGTACACTAGGAGCACAATTATCTTATTTCACCAGGAATACGAAACAAACACACAAAACAAAACAAAAAAAAGACTTAAACAGCAAGCAACAATTGCAAGTTAGAAACCCGCAAAGGACGGGACACTGCAGCACCCCACAAGCACGCTGGCAAGCAAGCTGCAGAACAAAACAAGAAGAAAAAAACAACAACCTCAAAGCAAAACAGTAGCATTGAAACGTCCGAACATGCAACAACAGACGCGCTGATGCACAGATTTATAACTAAAATAAAACAAACAATGGAACATGAGCAGAACAAATTTCTGTGTAAATCGTTCGTAAAGCCATTCTGACGTAAACTTTCGAATTCATGAAAATGTTAATATTTTCAAATTGTTAGTTGGTACAAAATAAATGTACACCTGGGGCTCGTTCTTCGTACGTCGCTAACTCAGTTAGCTGGATTTGATTGTTGACGATTTGGCATGATCTTGGATTGTTTGGTTCTTCGACGCTCATCCTGGACTTGCTGTCATAGCAACAGGTGCGCAAGCTTAAACCTGCTCGGGAGCAGGCTTATTTCATGTAAACAGGATTAGATCGCGGCTTTATAAGCGGAGGAGATAGGGAAGTCTGTCGCAGCCATGTCTTGCCCGTTTTTACGAGAGCAACCTGTTGCGGAAGGTGCGAGGATAATTCACAGAGCTTTTAGAATTAATCGCGTTTTGCGACACAGACAGGATCCATTAGCACAGCGCGATAGTGTACTTTTTGAAAGATATCGTTTTTCACGTGAGGGTGTCATTTACATAATAAACTTGTTAGAACCTCATATTAAAAGTTCTACTCGTCGGAGTCGGGCTTTAACCACAGCACAAACTGTGTGCATCGCGTTGAGATTCTTTGCGTGTGGCACTTTCCTGTACACTATTGGGGATGCGGAGAACTTGGCCAAAAGTGCTGTCTGTCGTGCCATTCGTAAAGTTTACCTGGCGCTAAAGCAGTTTTTAGGTGTTTTTGTAGTCTTTCCAAGCCACTTAAGACCCCAAGTTGTAAAACAGAGCTATTTCGCAATTGCAGGTACATTCTACTTGTTAATGAAGATCGTATGAATATGACCACACTAGTAAATATAAATCGATTGTCCCCCAGGCTTCCCTAATGTGATTGGTGCCATAGACTGCACACACATTCATATCAAGGCCCCACCAGGCCCCAAATGAAGGGGATTTTGTGAACCGAAAGGGGGTTCACAGTATAAATGTGCAGGTGAGTTAAGTATAAATATTCTTAATATTTTATATTGGTAATATATACAATGTATTCCATAAGTATGCAGTTGATTGACTACAATGTCTTAGACTCTAGGTGTCATATCACAAATGTGGAAGCCAAATGTCACAGTTATGCACATTATTTGAACGTGGTAAGGATATTAATGTCATGCTCACTGTATTACACACACTTATTGTGGGCCTAACAGAACTGCATTTTACCATTGTACAGGTGATTACGATGGGATCCTGGTTGGAGACAAGGGCTACGCCTGTAGGCAGTATTTTATGACTCCATTCCCTGGACCACAAACCAGTTACAATGCAGCTCTAGCCAGGACAAGGGCACGCATTGAAATGACCTTTGGGCAACTAAAGGGAAGATTTCAGTGTCTGAAAAGTCTGAGGGTTGCACCTGACAGGGCATGCGGCATTATTGTCGCATGTGCTGTATTACACAACATTGCCACCATTAGAAAGGAGAGGACCCCTGTAGTGGAACTGCAGCCTGATGATGACCTCCAGCCAGTGCACTTGGATCAACCTAGTGGCAGAGCTACACGGGACAGGATTGTGGAACACCATTTTTGAGAATAATTTAATAAAAATTAAGACAAATAAATAAAAAGACAAGGCAAATATGGATTCAATGATTTTTATTAGTTGTTCTTTGAGAAAAAATAAAATAAAATTAGGGTCATCTTTTGCCTGTAAAGAGATATTGTTATGCAAGGTCAACAGTAGTGCTCTGAAATGTGAAATGTTTTAGTACTTACTCTGAAGTTCCTTTTGCAGCAACTCTATTTCTAGAGCAATTTTCTTCTTCATTAGCTCTTGGAGCTCCATTTCTCCCCTCAGTTTTTGTTTTTTTTAAATGCAAATATTCAACCTTTTGCTGTAGGCTACGTTTATAGAGGGAACGGATGTCACCCTGTGCCATTTGCAGAGAAAATAAATTGAATTAATTAAATTAAAACTGAAAGTAAAAAAACAATGCAACACTGTCCACCTCTGTATCAGTTCTCTGTGCAGACTCCCTCTCTGCAGGCCTCTGTGCAGACTCCTGCAACTCATATTGCGGTCAAAAATATAAAGGACATTAGTTGATAAGTTTATAGGGTATGTTATATAGTGCATTTTTATGTGTAGTTATGCACGTACAGGTACTTCCTCCAAAGGACACTCATCCGAGAGGGTCTCTTCACTGCCCTGTGCAATGAAAATAAATGGTATGACAAAGTGATACGGTGTCTCCACTATTGATATTGATTTCACCATTGAGAAAAACAAAAAAAAGGACAAGTCCACTGCACATGCTTCAGCCACCACTTGCATGGGAACAGGTAAAAGTGTGGGTGTGTTATGTAAAACTGCACAGAAATAGAGAAAGAAATAAAAATTAATTACAATGAGGTACACAGGAAAAGAAACATAGAAACTTTTTAGTTATTATTTTAGTTAATTATTACCATTTTGTAGAATATTCTTGTATTTCACCTTTACTTGTTCCCAATTTCTAGTGGGTCCTGTGGAGGCTCTAATATGAAAGATTAAAGTATGAAAATGTTTAATGTACATATACTGTAATAACTGATTGAAAACCTCTAACACAATCACTACTTACGCATTTAATTTGTCTGCAACTTTTTGCCAGCCCTCTCTCCTGGCTTTTGCAGCCTTTGAGGTGTTCCCTGTCGTTTTTATTAAATTTTGGAACTCCCCATAGCCCTCCATCAAGAGTTCTTGTTCTGCCGCAGAGAAAAAGTGGGCGCGCTCTTTGGCCATTGTGGGCAACCAATAACAGCGTTGCTGATCAGTGTTTCTACTATCGATACATATCCCCTTTTAAACCAGCGTAGTTATCTAAGATAACTCAATCCAGCGATACTAATCATCAACAACAGGTGTGTTCGAAGGCCGGATCATGATTAGCACGATGAAATCATCTCGGATGTCTCATTTGATCTCGGATGTTTTAAGCAACGTACGAAGAACGAGCCCCTGCTCCCTACCACGTGTAAATAAAAACATTGTGTTCTTGATGACACTGAATTTTGATGCACTTGTCACGGTTCACTAATCCATTGCTTTCTCCTCGTCTCGTGTCAGTGTTGTCATGTTGTGTGTAGGTGCTTGTGGGCGTGACCTGCCCATCACCGCTGATTTGTCTCGGCTGTGTCTCGTTTGCAGCACCTGCTGCAGCTCATCATCTCAGCTACTTATACTCACCAGTTCTTCTAGCCGTTGCCAGATCGTTGTTGATGTCTTCCAGTGTGGTCACCTGTTTCCCGTTCCTGTTGGCGTTCTCTGTTCCGGATCACTCAGCACTCACAGATTATCTCTTCACTTCGGCCATCTGTGTGTCCATCACGGTTCCTGCGTCATCACCATCATCCTGTGTTTCCACCTGTGTTTCCGTCTGGCTTTTAATAAAGCTCTCGTTTCCCTCGCTACTGCTTCCTGAACCTTTTTACGACGTGACAGCACTTCATTTACCCTCTTTTGGAATGTTTTTTATTTGATAACCGTAAAACTCAGTGCTCCTCACTGTCACTATTTACCCAGCTGTAAATACAGGACGGGTGAGACAAATAGCGACCAACCATCCTACTTGTACAATGACTGCCTACAGCAATGGAGAAGTCAATATTACTGGTTACTGCTTTTTTATATCCAGTAGTTCTTAAAAATTAGATACTAGTAATACGTTGCTGCTATGGATATTCCAAATCATAGCAACTAAAGTGTCTCGAAACTGCAACTGAAGTGTCTTTTTGTGCACGAAAACGTTTTCAAGCGCCACAAGCAGGTCATTTTAAGAGTGCCTGACTTTTTTAAGCTGGCTAAAAACTCTTTGGTGGACACACGTTATTCAATATTTATTGTTCGGCATATGGCCTATTAGTCATTTTTGCATTTATGCAATATACTGGAGCCAAACCTGAGAAAGTAGTCCAGAATATTCCACTGTGTTCCTGGACACGCAATTTGCGTAGCTGTAATTCATAGTTGGGGATTATGCTAATTGTGAACGAGCGTGCACGAGCGCCCTATTTACGAATGATTGGAATTCATTAACATACACGTTTAACTATCAAATCAAAAGTTTTCATTGACACTCTATCTACAATCTCAATTAGGCGTGTCAATGGTCCATTTGAGAGATAGATGGCGGTCTGAGAGATAGAGATAGAGTCTGCGATCCACCGTAAAGCAAGAAGAAGATAAGTCACGCGCCGGCTGTTGTGTGAACGTGCTCAGGACAGTTGGACATTGCATTGGATCAGAGGTAAAAAAAACTATATAAATACTGTTCCATTTCTTGCACAGAACAATCGTTTGGTGTTTTTAGACCTCATTAAATTGTCACGAGCCGCAGGGTTTAATTTGGTCTTGTCTGTGTATGGTTTTTTTTTTTTTCTCAGAGCCGTGGGTCCCATTGACTGGCATTATATGACTGACAGACTGCAATGGTTTGAGTTAAAAATCTTTGTCTGTGTTCTACTGAAGAAGCAAAATCACCTACATCTTGGATGCCCCGGGGGTAAGCAGATACACATTAAATTTTCATTTTTGGGTGAACTATCCCTTTAAAGTTCATCTTAAGCATATCCTAAAGAGCACTTAACATACTTAAAGTTGCTCCAAAATAGCACATTTATTATGCACTTAGATATAGTAAAATAAAAATATAATAAATACATACAGTAGATATCTGTATAGCTTAAGTGTATTTCTTTTTTTACCTGGGTATGCTTGTTTATAAAGTCTTCAACTATCCAAATACTTACATCAAAGACTCTTTAAAATAATGATTAAAATGGTATGTGATAAAAACATGCAAGTCACATGTTTATTAAAATAGGATGGGTGCATTAAAGTTGTGAATAAGTGAAGATTACCTGTACAGACTGTCTCAAGAACAGGCAAAGTTACAGATGCATCCCTCTGCCCATTCCTGGCATCGGTAAAAATGGAAGGAAAATAATTATGTATTAGCCATGGGATCACTGTAGGCTGTAATTTAACTACATGTAGGGCCTGTGCTTATGAAATAAACCTGAGAAACAATAATGTATTCCTAAATCATACACACCTTCCAATATGCCAGGGAACATGACAATCTTTTCTTCTGTGTAATTAAGATCGGTTCCAAAAGAGGAATCTTTCCTGGGCATACAGCGCAAAAGGTTTCCTGTGGAATGAGGTGCCTGGGCAGTGTCTCCATGTTCTGTGTTGAACAAGCATCCTTTGGCAGGACAGCAGGACAATTTCTTGTTGTTCAGCAAGTAAAGGACAATTGCAGTCAAAGCATTTCTGTCAGGTGGATATAGAAGACTTTCCTCAGTACTGTGCACATCTTGAGAACCAGATTCTGCAAAGGTGTCAAACACATCAATGTCTGTACATCTGACTTTTAGGAAAAGTTCAGGACAAATCTGATTCAAGTGCCATTTTGCAATGGACTTACGAGGACATGAGTTCCTTGACTGAGAGCAGGTTTCCTCAAATCCAGTCCTGGAGGGCCACTGCCCTGCAGAGTTTACCTCAAACGCTGATCAAGTTCACCTACCTGTGATTTCATGACCTGCGTCCCAATGTTCATACTACAATGTTCAATGTTAATGCACAACAAATGGCTTCATATCACCACATCGCGTCTGCACTATAAACGAGCTGCACACTGCACGATTGACATGCATCATCACTAAAGTTTATAATTGCATTTCTTTAAGTTTGCCAGTATTTAAACTATTCAGCACTCGTGCGCTCTCCAGTGTGCACTCTCAACAATTGCCCCATTGTAAAAACAAAAATACATAGCATGATCAAACATTTAATTACATATTTTTTGGGGAAAAAAAGTCTAAAAATTCCCCCCTCCACCACTCAAAAAAAAAAAATCCTCCCTCCCACAAGAATCATCTAAGAGGGGAATTCACCCCTTTTTCAAAAATGAAACTCAGGACCTGAATGAATGTCTGTAAAAATCCTGATTGGAGAATCACTATAAATAAGTGTACATATTAAAAATAACCCTTTTTTTATCATGTAGATAAAAACAGAGATAAAACATAAAACATCTAAAGCATAGAGGGACACTCTGTTAGGAGAAATCACGCCCGCTCCCTGAGAAAGTCAACATTTAAATTTTCTTTAATAAAAATAGAGACGCCAGAATTCTCCATTACATTCTGTTGTGCTCCTATGCACACGATGTTCAAATATGTTGTGCTATGGTATGCTGAGGAAATCTCTCTCTCGCTCGCTCGCTTTGAAGGGCCTTTTTATATAAAAAAAAGAGCTTTATGTGCCTTTTTCGGTTTGCTTGGAGGCATATGTAAACTGCAGTAATAAAATAACTTGAAATTTTCAACATCTTTTTACATCATTTATGTTTGCACAAAATTATAGAGAGTAGTATGGATAACTGTATTGATAAGTATCGTATCAGTATCGATAAAATGTAAACGATACCCATCTCTACCCCAGAATCGATCGCAAAATCCACCGAGGGGGGCCCCTCCGGGAACACTTGCTGAAAAACGTACTCGGTTACTATCGTAACCTCGGTTCCCTGAGATACGGAACGAGTACTGCGTCTTGCTAAAGACGCTATGGGAAAAAGCCTTTTTTCTCCTTTACTGAAGCCTTATTCAATCACGCAGTGAAACTGCACGATCATTGGTTCATGCAGTGTGTGAACCAATGTGTCAGCAGCGGAGCTGTACGAGCCTATGGCGACGGAGCCCGCCAGATCCCGCCAGAATGGGCGGGGTTATCTGGCTATATAATCGGCTGTCTCGCCATAGGATCCTCAGGTTTACTTTGACTGAAGCGACGAATGAGTCGTGCAGCTACCTGGCACGGCAAAGTACGCGGTACTCGTTCCGTATCTCAGGGAACCGAGGTTACGATAGTGACCGAGTACGTTCCCTATCGATACTCCACTCGTACTGCGTCTTGCTAAAGACGCTATGGGAACACAATTCAATCACGCCGTGCTATGGTAGAGGAACGACTGTGTAAAATACCTCCATAAGCATTCCATGCTCAGAGGGAAGTAGTATACTCGGGCTAAAGCGAGCTGAGCTCATAGAGGTCACGCTCGGCCCGGGTCATTCCATGTATTCCTCACATACTCAGCACTTTCAGGGCTGAGATATGTAAGGAACCCATCAGAGAGCTTGAGTGCCCGTGCAGTCAAGAGTTCTCCGTTAGGGTTGTTCCCACCACGTAAGTCATACTCATCTAAGCAGATAGGACCCTGGCCTGCAAGGCCGGTACATCCAGCATATAAAACTTTGCAAATGTGGGCACGCGAGGCCCAGCCGGCCGCCACACAAATGTCTGTAATGGACACACTGCTAGACCAGGCCCATGACGAGGCAATGCCTCTAGTCGAAATGGCTCGTACTTCAATGGGGCATTGAAGGCCCAAGGAAGAGTAAGCCAGCGTAACGGCATCCACTATCCACTTAGAGAGTCTCTGCTTCGTGACCGGAAGCCCTTTGGCGCGGTTACCGAAGCTAACAAAGAGCTGTTCCGTGCGCCTGAAGGAGGCGTAACGCTCAAAGTAGATCCGTAGGGTTAAGTAGATCCTCTAACAGGGCATAACAAAATTAACTCCCGGTCCACCTCGGAGGGAGGAAGCGCGGAGAGTGTGATGACCTGAGCTCTGAACGGAGTGGAAAGTACCTTAGGTACGTATCCATTCCTTGGTTTTAGGATGACCTTGGAGTCGTTTGGCCCAAATTCCAGGCAGGCAGGGCTCACAGAGAGCGCCTGCAGGTCTCCTACTCGCTTGACTGACGCTAGTGCTAGTAGCAGAGCAGTCTTCAGCGACAGTGACTGAAGGTTCGTGGACTGGAGCGGCTGAAAAGGAGGTCCCCTCAGGGCCCTCAGCACAGTGGGTAAGTCCCACGTAGGGACAGTAAGGGGCCGAGGCGGATTCAGCCTCTTGGCACCCCTCAGAATGCAGACAACAGCATTGTTCCTGCCCACTGATTGGCCCGCAATAGGGGCGTGAAAGGCCGCTATAGCCGATACGAACACCCTGAGTGTGGAGGGAGAGCGTCCTTTATCCAGCAGTTCCTGCAGGGAGGACAGAATCACCGCCAACTCAGAAGCAGGGGGGTCCTCACCGCGGTTAAACACCATTCGGAGAAATCGCCCATTTAAGAGCATAGTGGCGTCTCGTAGACGGGGCTCTAGCCTCAGAAATGGTATTTAGCACTCGCTCTGGGAGGCTGGTAAGCTCCCGTTGAGCGGCCAGAGGTGAAGCGCCCACAGTTCGGGACGAGGGTGCCACAATAAACCGTTCGCCTGAGAGAGGAGGTCTCGTCTCAGGGGCACGGGCCAGGGGGCTGCGGTTAGCAGCTGGGTCAGCTCTGACATCCAAGGCTGGTTCTCCCACAGGGGGGCCACCAACAAGACCTTGTGTCGTTGATCCCTGATTCGCCTGATGACCTGAGGAATCAGAGCGATCGGAGGGAATGCATAAAGGAGGAGGTTGGGCCAGTCGTGGGCCAACGCGTCCTTGACCTTCGAATAATAGGCTGGGCAGTGAGAGTTGTCTTTGGAGTAGAAAAGGTCTACTTCGGCCTTGCCAAAGATTCTCCAGATCATTCTAACCGTCTGCGGATGGAGCATCCACTCTTCTGAGGGGACGTTGCTCCGTGATAACACATCCGCTCCTTGGTTCAATCTGCCCGGCAAATGTGCTGCTCTCAGCGAGCACAAGTTGAGCTGAGCCCACTCCAGAAGTCACTCTACCATAAGGAAGAGGCGCTGCGAGGAGAGACCTCCCTGGTGATTTACGTAGGACACCACAGACATGTTGTCTGAGCGGACCAGCACATGTCGTTCCTTTAGCTCTGGCAGGAAAAACTGGCAGGCTCGACACACTGCTAGCATTTCTAAGCAGTTGATGTGGAGGTTCCGCTCCGCCTTCGACAAAAGGCCAAAGGTCGGTTTGCCTTCGCACAGCGCCCCCCCCCCAACCATGTTGGAGGCGTCTGTCGTGACAACTTTCCTGCTGCAGACCATCCCTATGGTCACACCCTTTCTGAACCATCGTGGGTTCTTTCAGGGGGCCAGGGCCGTTACACAGGCCTGGCTCACCCTGATGTGTAGGCGACCGTGTCGCGGAACCCGTGGTTTCAACCAGCGCTGAAGGGGCCGCATGCGAAGCAGGCCCAACTGTAGCACCGGCGATGCTGCTGCCATGAGGCCCAGCATCCTCTGAAACGCTTTGACGGGGCGAGCGGTGCTGCTCTGGAAGGAGGCTGCGAGCTTTTGAATGGCCAGAGCGCGTTCCAGCGCTAGCACAGCTCTCATCTGAGCCGAGTCCAAAACTGTTCCCAGAAACGACACCCATCGGCTGGGAAACAGCGCGCTCTTGGCAAAATTGACCCTGAGCCCCAGGCATTCTAGGTGGCTGAGGAGGAGGGCTCTGTGTGAGAGTAGTTGTACCTCTGACTGGGTCAGAATGAGCCAGCCGTCGAGGTAATTGAGAATGCGGATTCCCATCTGCCTGAGAGGGGAAAGAGCCGCGTCCATGCACTTCGTAAAAGTGCGTGGGGCCAGGGACAGTCCAAAAGGAAGGACCGTGTACTGATAAGCCACTCCCTCGAAGGCGAATCTCAAGAATCGTCTGTGATGGGGGGTCTATCTGGACGTGAAAGTATGCGTCTTTCAGGTCCAGGGAACAGAACCAGTCCTCTGAGCGAATTTGCGCGAGGATCTGCTTCAGTGTGATCATCCTGAACGACCTCCTCATGAGGGCGCGATTCAGGCGTCTGAGATCGAGGATGGGCCGGAGGCCGCCATCCTTCTTGGGAACGAGGAAGTAATGGCTGAAAAAGCCTGATTCGCTCTGAGCTGGAGGAACCATTTCTATGGCTCCTTTTTCCAGCAGCGTCATCACTTCTGAACGTAGAACGTGAGCATTCTCGCCGTCTACAGAATTGGAGACCACGCCGCTGAAGCGCGGGGGTCTGCGAGCGAATTGGAGTGAGTAACCTCGTTCTATTGTCCGTATAACCCATTCTGACACTCCGGGGATGGCCCTCCAGGCCTTGGCCCGCGTGGCAAGGGGCTGGATAAACTCGAGCGATCGACTGCTCGTGAGAGGAGGAAGAGGAAACCCATAGCCTCATTCTATTATCCTTGTATCCCACTCTGACAATCCGGGGATGGCCTGCCAGGCCTCGGCCCGTGTGGTCAGGGGTTGAATTTGTTTCGAGTGGCAGGCCGCCTAGCAGGGACCTGAAGCTCGTGATAAGAGGGAGAGGAATGTGCTCTCTTTTGAAAATGTTTGTGTTTTATTTCCTTACAGCGATCAGTTGTGTGGGTGCTTTTTGAAAGGGCCCAGTGTTCACAACAGTATTACCACAAACTCATTGCCATGGAGGGGCCATCTTCACTAAAGAAGGCGAGCCGAGATCAAAGAGTGAAACGCGGGGCTGCGCTGGCGTAAATTCACTCAAGCTTGATCGCTCGAACCCTTCCCCGAGATAACTGGGAGAGTAGAAACACTAGAGCAGGGGAGGCGTGGCCACCTTCATTGAAGAAAGGGACCATGAGGCAGCAGGGACAGACTGACGCTTTCATAATGAAAGTAGCGCTGGCAGATCAAAGAGCTGCAAGAGGCGCTAATCCTTGTTGTAAACACACTGGCAGATCAAAGACTGTACGCAGAGTGCGGGGCTATGCCGGCGCGAAAAATCACTCAAGCCTTTTTTTTTTTTTTTATCCGTCTCCTTCTCCGAGGTGACTGGGAGAAGAGAAACGCGAGAGGCGGGGCCGCCCAGTGCTGCATGTTACAATGTGCACAGAAGGATTGAGCCACTCAATGTAATGAGAGGCGCTAATCCACATGTGCTGGCAGATCAAGCGCTGTATGCAGAGTGAAACACACGGGGCTATGTCGGCGCGAAAAATCACTCAAACCTGATTGCTCAGCCTCGCGAGCTGCTGTTCCTGTCTCCGAGGTGACTGGGAGAAGAGAAGCGGGGGAGGCGGGGCCTGCTACATAGAGGACTGCGAGCAAATCAGGGCAAAGCCCGGCTTTCGGTGAAAGCAGGCTGCCTGTGCGAGCGCCGTCTCAGTGACGCACACACATAGCTTTCCACTCCGGTTCGCCAAAGAGAATAGAACCGCTCAATGAAGGAGGAGCTCTGATTCTCACATGTGAATACCGGCGGATCAGAGCGCTACAGGAAGCTCCGTGGCTCTGATGTTTCATTCTCCGAGCTTTGCTGAGAGAGGAGAAACGGGAGAGCGGAGGTGCCTCCACAGAGGTGGACAGCGAGCGGGAAAGCGAGACTCATACTCGAACGAGCATTCCGTCTCGGTAAGCGCACAGTCAGTGCGTGGACGAGACCCAGACAGACGGCGCGCGCTCATTGCTCTTCTGCATCGTGCAGGATTCCCTGCACGAGCCATACTCGCTGTTGCGGCACTTGCAACAACGCCGAGAAATATGCATTTTTATAGCACTCACCGGATGGCGGCAGCGAACAGACCGGGGCTTCTGCGGGGCTGGAGCGCGGTGAAAGCGGCATCTCAGCTGGCAGGAGGTCTCTGGCTCAGCGGCGAGGCGTGTCAACGGCGAGGCGGCTTCTTGGGATCAGCGAAGGCGAGATGTCGTCGCTGAAGGAGAAGAAATCTGAGGATCCTATGGCGAGACGGCCGATTATATAGCCAGATAACCCCGCCCATTCTGGCGGGCTCCGTCGCCATAGGCTCGTGCAGCTCCGCTGCCGACACATTGGTTCGTTTTTAACACACTGCGCGAACCAATGATCGTGCAGTTTCACTGCGTGATTGAATAAGGCTTCAGTAAAGGAGAAAAAAGGCTTTTTCCCATAGCGTCTTTAGCAAGACGCAGTACGAGTGGAGTATCGATAGGGAACACTAAACGCGCCCCTTTAGCAGCTGGAAACCTATATCAGGTAAGAATGGGACCAAATTCCAACTCCAAAACTCTAGAAACTCATAACCTCGATGCCTAGACATCTTCAAACTGTTTTGAAACGAAGAGGAGATGCTACACTATGGTAAACATGCCCCCGTCTCAACTATTTTGAGACCTGTACCAAAATCAAATCACTGTCAGTGCTTCTGTGAATTTAGAGAGGGTACTTTGCCTTCATGCACATCCCAAATAGCACACGTACGTCTGCAAGATGTCTGTTAAAGATCTCTTGATCTGGATAGCATCTGCTGTCTATAAATGTCTGACAGACGTCTTCCAGATGTCAGTTTTACATACATTCTAAATCATAAACATCTTAAAGACATCTAATAGACGTCTGTTTAACATCTAAAAGGAAACGTCCTATAGACACATTGCAGATGAGCAAACACTCTAAAAAAATACGTCTTCCAGATGTAAATGCAGATGTCAAATAGACATCTCCGAGATGTACGTGTGCTATCAGGGATCTATTCTGACATGACATATATTTTGTCCAGCCCATATTTCTGATTATCACAATGTCATTGCAATTTTGAAAGAATCATCCGGGCGACCTATTTTTTAAGTCTCGCCAACCACCCGAGAGTCGCGCCCCAGGGTTTGAAAGCCACTGCTCTACAGCCTTGTAATTCAATGTATTTTTGCTCCCATATCTCCAACAACTAACGTTGTTAATAAATTAATATTGATAATAAATAGTTTGAGCAAGGTGCCGCTGTCGGGGGAGTCAAAAAATAACTACGTCATCATTAGGTTTGCCAATTAACTTCAGAAATGGAAAATAAGGTACAACTGCAATTCTTTATAAAATAAGGGACCGAATAAGGGAAGCTCGAAATATTTGTTCTGTACCATAATGTATGCCTGCAGTTAAATAGTTCTCAGAAATCATCCCCTTTGTTTTGCTTAACCTATTTATGTACAATAATTCTAAAAAGAATTTTAACGTCATACAAAAAAAATGACATTGGCCTGAGTAAATTGTACATTTTACGTAGTAATTTAGGAGGTGAAAATACTGTGACATTACATACAAATGGCATGAAATTTTAAAACATAACTGAAGGTCTATGAAACATCAGTCAATAAAGCATTTTTTTTTTAAACAATGGCACTTAATTTTAAGAATACGCTTGAAGTAATTTGTTTTAATTTTTATAGCTTTTTTCTCTCGTGTGTGTGTGTGTGTGTGTGTGTGTGTGTGTTGAAGCTATTGATCAATTTGACTATCATTGTAAGTTAATTACTTTAGTATTTGGAAGTTTGGGTCATGTGCACAAGAATGTGATTAAAGGACTACAGTTGGGTGGATTGCAAAAAAAAGATAGTAAAGACTTGCAAAATTCTGTTCAGTGTCAGCCATTATAGGGAGTATGCAAATATGGAAAGCGGTTTCCTCAACTAAACTAAAATGACAGAGGTTGTCAAACGGCTAAAAGCTGAATGTGCTAATGTCATCAGGGCCGAAGATGAAAGACCATCCAAATCGTCAAGCACTCAGTCAACAGAAGCACCATCATCAACCCAACAACCCACATCAAGCTCAAGTTTTTATTTAATTATTTTTTAATTATTGTATTTTATAATTGTCGATATGTCTTATATTCAGTCAATATACATGGACAGTCACTTCCAATCAAATATTTTTCTCCTCACACTTCTTAGGTGGAAACCTTTGGCTTCTGTTGGACAGTGCTGTAGACCAGAGCGAACAAAGTTCAAATGCCACTTCTGATGCGATCTGACCTTACAGAGACAAACATACAAAGAGCTGAAGATCCACTTGAATACTGGAGAATTTAGAAACATCTCTACCCCCATCTATGTACTGTACATTGGCATTACAGTTTCTTTGTACCCTGGCCTCCTGTACCATGTGAAAGAGTGTTCTAAGAGGAAATACTGTCTAAGAGGAGAAAAAGACTTAGCCCCAACACTGACAAGTTTTATCTCTCAATAAAAATAATTAAACACCTTTTCACCTTTCTGTCATTCCATACAGTTACACAAGCACTATCATTGCCAAGTCTCATACGCACATTTAACAACAGATGATCCTATCACACAATGTCCTTATTCACTATGTGTGTGTGTGTAGAGAGCAGGGCCGTCCCAGGTGGTGCCCTAGGCCAGATTTTAGATTTCTGCCCCCCACTAAAAAAATTCAGAAAATGCAGATTTTTCTAAACGTTACTATGATATAACATAAATGCTGATAAGTATTAGCATAAATAAGCAGTAAATAAATTGTGATAATAAATAAATGCGCCTGAATCTGTTAAAACATTGAAGAGACCTGACATGAGTTATAGCCTACTCCCAAACAGAAAAATGCAACCCACAACAAGTAGCCTACTTATTACAACAAAGAAAAACGTGAGCAATATGAAATGGCTAAAGTAGTCTAACAGACAACAAAGGCAACAAAATAAAGGCTACATTTTGTAATGTATTTGTAGATGTTAGCCAGATAGCTAGCTAGTTAGTCCAATTACTAAACCTATATCAGTCCTTCTGCAGCAATGTAGGACGATATTGAAGTTGGAGGAGAAAATGAGATGGGAGTTTTTCGACATACATGAACTGGAAAAAAACAGAGTTCACGCAGAGCTAGACAAGAGGAGCGTTTGAGGTATATACATTGTCATTTTTTTTAGAAAATAACCAATTGTTATGCTAGATAAGACCCTTCTTCCTCGGCTGGGATTGTTTAGAGCCCTTTGAAGCTGCATTTATTAACAAACAAACTAACAAAGAATATTAACTACTGCAACAATTGGCTATTGCACATTGTTAGTTAATGTTAGCCTGCTTTAACTAATGTTAACAAATGGGACCATATTGTAAAGTGTTACCTATTGTTCTTTCGTTCATTTGAACAATCTTTTGCACTCTAATCTTGAAACACTTGTTTACTTTATATTTTTGTGTATTTTTAATAAAGTCAGGAGGACAACACTTTTTTCACTTTTTATAAATTATATATTGTGATAAAAAAAATCAAATAAAATACAGTGACAAAAGCTTCAATGACTATTGTGAAAATTTTATACCGTCACATACCTAATGTACATACAGTTTAATAGCTCTATAACTAATATATATACATAATTAGCCTATTCAATAGCGTCTGAAGCAAAATTATTTAAAAATCTTGTGTACTTTCTGCATTCTGATTAATTAAATAGTTGTGCTTGTAAAATGTCTCTTTATAGCCCCTTATTAAGCTAAAACACCTAATTTGAAAAATTTGCATTGCGCCCCTACAGTTTTTTAATGCGCTCTGAAATTTTTTAATTTAGGAGCACGTGTTCCTTGGAAAAAGGTAAGCGTCAAGCCCTGCACTTCACATGTCATCAAGGGTTTCTGGTTGGGAAACACCCAAATCTTTTTGTTGACAGTGACATTTTTCATGCAGTTTTTGATAGCATCACCAAGAAACTGAAGCTGTTCTGAGGAAAAACAGGTGAACTTTTTTTCTTAAGAACATTTCACAACCGTACAAGTCAGCCATGTTCTTCTGGATAATCTGCAATTTACAGCAGCATCGGTTATTAAACATTATTGCACAGTCTTCTAGACTTCTGTTGAAATTCAAGGCAACTTATGTGGCAATAACCCTTTGGTCTTTTCCTACTTTGAAACCCGTTCAAGTAGCTATCTTAAAATTAAAAATATGAAAAATTAAAATAATAATAACAATAATGCCATTGTATTACTAATGTCGAAGTGCTTGTAACATTAGAAGCAACACATTGATATTTTCACAACATTTATAAAACTAAAAAAAAGATGGCCAATCAAAGATGGCCACTGAGTGATATGACTTGCCTTGAAAGGAATTTGGTACTTAACCAACATTATTTCAAGTCAGAAGTAGGCCTACAGTACGTCATGAGGCTCAGTACTAGTAGTCCATTTACGAAACTAAGTACGCTCGAGCCACATCACCACGAGTGCTCTTCACAGAAAGCGCACCCAAACAGGAACGGGAACGTTTGAAAGCAGCCGCCCGTCAGCGGGTACCTGATTGAGTTGCTACTCTGTACTACCAGTGTTGCAGAAAGACTCTTATCGTTACATTTAGAAAATTTCAGTATCGACTGAGGGGGTCCATTCCCTGGATACTAGCCGTTGGACGGTTTCTTCTATGAAAGGCACTTTGATGTTCGAAACTCTCCGTGAAGGCTGCATTAGAAGAGTGGTGCCACTGGCTGGATGGTTCTGACCCTCTGTTTCAAGTAATCACCGACCACAAAATCCTCGAATACATCAAGGGGGCAAAAGCGATTCAATTCACAAAAAGTCCGATGGCCACTCTTCTTGACAAGATTCCAATTCACAGTCTCCTACCGCCCTGGCAGTAAGAACAGCAAAGTTGATGCTCTTTCCAAAATGCGCCCATATAACCACCTACTGTCATCATGGCACCCATAAGCTGGGACATCATGGAAGAAATTCAAAGAGCACACCTGAATGTCCTCCAACCAAGCATTATGTACCACACACTCAGCGCCAAAAAGGATTCAGTGGATCCACACCACCCTCAGCAGAGGACACCCTGGCATCCAAAGGACTACAGCCTTGGTACGTAACTCGTTCTGGTGGCCTTCACTCACCAATGATGTTACGACATATGTTAAGGCATGTCAAGTTTATGCACAGTCTAAAACCCCCAGAGAACTATCAGCCGGCCTTCTACGACCACTGCCTATCCCTCTGAGACCCTGGTCCCACCTGTCCGTCAACTTCATCACCGATCTGCCAAACTCCAATGGGTATACCACCATTTTTCTAATCACTGCAGTAAGTCATGCAGATTAATCCTTAAAAAAGGTCTAACCCACTGCTATGGAGACTGCTAACATCCTTTTCCACCACGTTCTCTGGATCTGTGGCCGACCAGAAGACACAGTGTATGATCGGGGACCCTAGTTCACCTCCAGAGTCCGGCAGGCTTTCGGCAAGCAGCTAGATATCAATCTCTGTGCCTGTCAGTGCCCTTTAGCCATGAGTATATTCACAATATACCGTATTGCTTTATTCTATTATGATTAGGATCTCTGCTTCCATTGTGACAAAAGTTTTCTCTCTTCTTCAGTGCCTGGGGATGTGAAGGATTCACAGAACCTGTAATTGATGCATCACGAAAGGAAGCCTTAGCCCGCTTGTGTTATTTGCTGTGCTTTTTATTTCTCTGGGTTGCACGTTACAATACAATTTAGAAGGGCTACAATACTTGTGCATGTTGGGTATTTATTCACATATATATATATCTATACAAACATTTTGGGAGACGCTAATCACCCACTGGTAAATTAATTCCATCGAGTGGAGCAGACTTGAAAAATGTGAACAAAAGCATTAATTTCTTTCACCATGGCAATTCTTTTCAGAAATTCACCTGTAAGAACCAATTTCCCTTGGAAACTTTGTTTCTTAAGAATATTTTCACGACTGAACAAGTCAGTCATGTTCTTCAGAATCACACGTAACTTAGAGGTGGGTGTTGGGGGGATGGGTAGCCAGGTCAACTGTGTGATATATAAGTGAGAGCCCTGTGAAGTTTCTTTAAAGATCTGTTCTGATCTCATCAGTCAAACAGCCGTGTCTTCTACAACGTTTTCTGGTAGGGTGATCATTTATTCATCTGGAGAAAATCTAGAAAATTTGATAATTTAACATTTAGTCTTTTCCTACTTTGAAATGCAAGCAGGAAAGTATAATAAGTAGCTCATATGGAAAAATAATAATAATGATGATAAAATGATATGTTAAAAACTGCATTAATGCTTTTGAAGTGCTTTCAACATTTTAGATCTAAAATCATGTTGTTTCGTGACAAAGATGTGTGTGCCAAGAAATAAAATGTAGAGAAATATGCATTTTAGACTTCATAAACGAAATGATTACTACAGAATTACATATTAAAAGCAATAACTAAACATACGTTTTGTTTGTTTGTTTGTTTTGTTTCTTCAGAATTTTATCTGTTTCTTCGGTCCCAAAAATACGGAAGAAAACAAAATGGCAAATGGTCAGCAAATAACAAAGCTCAATGTCTCCACCTGTAAGGAAGAGGAGAATGAAATGAGAGCTCAGGGTTATCAGCTCATCGATGTTAACCTCAATCAAGGTCTTTGTGCAAACCAGGTCTTTCTTTGGTACAAGAAAGAGTGTGGCAACCGACCTGTGACCAGGATCCAGTTTTCATTCGATTTCAAAATGAAATCTGGTCTGGTTGATGCTGGCTATGAGCAGGTCAACCGAGATCTGAATGCAGGAACTCGTGGAGATCATATCTTCCTGTGGTACTTCTACGGCAGCACTGAATACGACATTCCAATTGTGGATCTCATGGTAACCACAGACCCCCAACAAGAGCCTGCTCTTCTGCGTGATGGCTGGGAGAGACTGGGCTGTGATCTGAACCGTAATGCAGGAGGAAACGTCATCTACCTGTGGGCAAAGAGAGAGAAGCCGAGCTATATCTTTGAGATCAAAGCATCAGTTGACTTCTCTTCCGACCAGTACCTGTTTCAGCTGGGCTACACTCGTGTGGATGAAGACACCAATCGTAATGCCGGTGGAAACTACGTCTTCCTCTGGTATCGGCGCACGACCGATAAGAGCAAAGCTCTCACTGCTCTTGACGTAAGCACCTCCCTCCAAGAGGAAATAAATCTTCAAAAGAAAGGCTTTGAAGTGCTCAGTGTTAATCTCAACAAAGGCACCAGTGGAAAAGATGTCTTTGCATGGTACAGGAAAGAAGGATGTGCATTGCAGATCCAAGCCATCGTTCTGCTGATCAACCCTGAGGCCAGAAAGGAATATCAGAATGCTGGTATCAAGATTGTTGGCAAAAATCTGAACGACGGCAACAGCGGCTGGATAATATACTTGGCCTACCTGTAAAAGCACACAATCATGCTGTCATCACAGGGTCTTTTTTCAGTTTTCCAAACTGGTTGCCCTGTATGGCAACTATAAGCACAATTGTTTCGAATGCATGACATTATTGTCACTCTTTAAAGCCGATTGTAACCGTGGCTGTTGTAATACGCTCAACCACACACAGTTTATTTGGCCTTTGTGTTTATGTTATACTACATGATGAAATAAAGTCAACTTTATCCACAACAAATGCTTTGGTGAGGTTTTCACACGTCTCTTTGGGAAACTCCTAGCAGCAAGTTATACTGCATGCACTGTTCCCTCGTTACATACTCATACTCCAGGGTCATAATACTACAACATTATGTAGACAACAAGACTTAAAAAAAGACACTACAAAATAAATTCAGTTATGTTTTATCAATACAACTGAACTGAAAGGTTTTTGGTCTTCTTTGATATGTGTTTTCCAGAAAGGTACTGTATGATCATTTCACCAGGAAACTGAAGTTGTTCTGAAAAAAAGAAGATGAAGAAAAAAATAAAATAATTGTTGTTCATTTGATGTTAATATATTAGGCGTTTCTTTTGCCTTATCCGCACATTTTAGAACAAGTCAATCCTTGAAATTAATTCAAAAAGGTAAATGTAACAGGCAGAAAAACAAACAAACAAACCCAAATACAAAGCATTAAAAAGTGGTGGTCTATAAACGATTCATAAATTATTATAGCTTTGTTCACTTGAAGTCAACATCTGCTAAATGATAAATAACCAAACCGGTTTTATCAGCTCCACAAGGTGGCAGACACATTTTGCTTTGGATTGTGCTGCTATATGTTTTTAAAGCTTTGCCTTAGGGCTGCACGATATTGGGAAAATACGCGATATTGTTGTTGAATATTGCGATAACGATATTTCTTGCGATATAACATTTCCCTAGAGAAATGCTATTTTTTTATTATTTATATATGTAATGATCATACTAAAATAAACAGCTAACGGATATTCTTCGAAGGGCAGAGCCCTTGAAGTGTGTTCTTTTAAGGGTGTAAGGCATTACTGTCTCGTATAAGCGTTTGGAACTGACCAAACGTTATCCTTGACAACGCCTCGCCTGCGTGCAGCATTCAGCGCTCCAACAGTTGTTGCAAATTTTATTCAAATACTGTCTAATTGGGGTGGTGATGGCGCAGTGGATAAGACACATGCCTTTGGTGTGAGAGACCCGGGTTCGAATCCGGTGTGAGACACCAATGTGTCCCTGAGCAAGACACTTAACCCCCTAGTTGCTCCAGAGGCGTGCGACCTCTGACATATATAGCAATTGTAAGTCGCTTTGGATAAAAGCGTCAGCTAAATGAATAAATGTAAAATGTAATTGTGTCTTATTTACTATTAAACTTTTTCAATCTTTACTTGCTTAAAGCTGCTAACAATACAGTCTTAAATTATATTTCTATCACTGACGAAAATATTTTGCATCACATAAAAACAAAGACAAATTGAATTAGCTTATTCTACTTACGTTTGTAAAGTCAAAATAAACTGCAACTTTGATCAAGTGAAGATCGCATGTTCACAAACGGAAATCACTTCCTGTGAAGTGACCATGGCATGTTCCCTTCGCTAACGGACTTCTGGAAGGGCCCTTCGTGAAGGGATTAAGATGTTCACCTTCGTTTGGAACGTCCTTACAAATGGCGTCCTCTTCCCGAAGTGCCCTTCAAGGGCACAAAAAAGCCGTTTGGAATTCTCCCTTAGACTTTAAAACACTATGAATGACTGGAAACCTCTGCAGATATTCTTATTTCTGGTTTGCTGATACCATAGACCTGCAAACACAAAAACTACTCTCAAACATTACGTTTTCTTCACATGTAACCACACAATCATCAAGACCATCTTAAAGCAAGAGAATATTTTAAACAAAATATTTCCTTGCCTTGCCTGTTTTTTTTTATAAAAATAAATATTACACAAAAATTTGATTAAAAAAAATGCTATTAAACAAAGTATACAGGCCTTAAATAAATTGGTATATAGTGGAAATACTAACATCTTGTCAACATCCACATAAATAAAATAAGTATTAACATGTGAACATTAAGTAATAACATGTAAACCTATGTGTAGGAGCCGCATTTGAGTTTATTTTTGGTTTCATAATTTACTTATAATTGTCTTTTCTATTGCATTTGAGTGGTACACCTTCTACAGCCAGAGAGGGCGCTATCCTATAAGTTGGAGCATGAAGCGTAGAAGGGGGGACAGAAGGAGAAGGCGTGCCAGCAGATACAGGCCGTTTCTCAATATGCGTACTTGTCTGTACTTGTGGACTTGTGAAACGTCATCAGTCGCTGCCCAAGTACTGTTCCAATTCAAAGTTCACATCTAGCCAAGTCCAGTTCAAATCCCCGGATGTGTTCTTGATCCGCCCCTTTTACCGAGGATGCATCGAGAGGTGACTTGTGCGGACTTGATACGGGCCATAACCCAGAATTCAGTTCGTCCTCCCGTCCTCGAGAGTTCGTTCTTCCGAGTCGAACTTGGCAAGTCCAAACTCGAAAGGACGGAAGTCCAGACTCTGCGAACTTGGTATTGAGAAACGGCCACAGTCTTTGACCTCGGCCTGGATCTGTGTTACTGGAGCTTGGCCTGTATGAGAAAGCTAAACTCCAAGCGCTACAAAGGAATGTTTAAAGACATTTAAACCAGTTTTCATTTTTGTTTTGTACTTTATATTTTTTGCAATAAATACCGACAAACATTCAACGACAACACTCTTGGATTTTCTTGGATTCGGCCTGTGAGTCTGACCCTGTACTCGCATTCTCCAGGTGGTTGGAAACAATAACAGGGGTTTATAGGAAAAACCCAACATTGTTTTTGCCACTACACTATGTTTTAGCACAATGCGATGCCAAATGTGCTTAACTGTGAAAGCTATTTTATTCCAGGGTTTTTTTTGCCAGGAAAACTAGCATATTGACTTTGGTAGGTTTCAAACATGTGCGTTGGCACGTCACAACATTTCCTGATGTACTAAAAAGTCTCTCTCTGAAGGCGAACTACTTGCTGGTATACAGAGATACTTCCTGGCTAGTGCTAGCGTAGAAGTCCACTTGGCGCAGCTCGGAGCTCACTGTCTTCACACAAGTGTCGTACATCTGTGGAATTGCAACATGAGAAAAATCATTTCTCGATGGCAACTGATATCTTCAGTCCAATATGTTAATTAGACCCACAAAGCCTTCTTTGCTCACGGTGTTAACAGGCATCATGTCTTTAGCAAAAAGCGTGTGATAGCATCTGTTATAGCATTTGTAATACTTTGATAGATGGTTGTCTGTACGGCTCCCTTATTGTTACTTGGCTTTTCGTTAGCAGTTTTGGTAGATTCGGCCTAACGTTTTCGGAAGTCTTCATATAGCTCCCTGTGGTTGTGTTCCAGATGACTGTGGAGATTAGTTGTATTTCCTCGCACCTGAGTACATCTCTGATTTAATTTGTCTGTATCAATCTAACAGGTCTGTGCGGTCAGATGATCAGTTAAACCTTATGGTTCCTCCATCTCGCTTAAAATGCAAAGGTGATCGGGCTTTCTCTGCTGCAGCTCCCAGGCTTTGGAATGACATTCCGTTGTCTGTTAAATCATCTCCTACACTTAGTGCTTTTCAAATTGCGCTAAAAACTCACCTGTTTTCCTTAGCATTTGGAAATGTTTTGTAAATTGTTGTTGTTTGTTTGCTGTTAGACAGACAGACACACACACACACACACACACACACACACATGTTGGTTTTAGTGGTTTATGGGGACTCTCCATAGGCGTAATGGTTTTTATACTGAACAAACTGTGTGTGCTATTGCCCTACACCTAAACCTAGCCCTCACAGGAGACTTTGTGCATTTTTAGATTTTCAAAAAAACACCATTTAGTATGTTTTTTAAGCCTCTTGAATTACGGGGACATAGGCAGTGTCCTCATAAACCACCTTCATATTGTAATACCTCTGTCATACCCATGTCATTATACAAATTTGTGTCCTCATAAACCGCATAAACATGCACACACACACACACACACAGACACACACACACACACACACACAGAGACAGACACACACACACACACACACACACACACAGACACACACACACACACACACACACACACACACACAGAGACAGACACACACACACACACACACACACACACACACAGAGACACACACACACAGAGACAGACACACACACACAAACATACACGTCTATGTTACTAAGAGGGGACGGTCACACTACACTGACCAAGAGGGGACGAGGGTTTCTGCTTATTTTGAAGAAACAAAAGTCACATACAACATTTTCTTTTAAGGCCTTTTTTTCATAATATAACTGAAAATAAGCACTTTTTTTTTTTTTTTTTAAACACATGCCAAGTGGGGGCTCTCAGTGACTTCTACCTATCCAAGAGGGGACCTTCATAGACTAAACCAAAACACTTCTCAATGTATGAATGCAATCATATGTATGTATATATATGCACATATGATTGCATTCATACATTGAGAAGTGTTTTGGTTTTATTTTCAAGCCCAGAAGATATCTGCAGGTTATTTATTGATTTAATGACCATTTATCATTACTGTCTGAATATTTGTGCAGCAGTGATAATGTGTAAATGTTCAAAAGTTTAGAGTTGCATGGAAATAAAGTCAGATTGTGAAGAAAGACTGTATGCCAGCAGTCATATATATGACCTAGGAACACATCTAACTCTGCAAAATCAGGACGTGCCTGGTTTTACAGCTATTAGACTGTAGATAATACTTTTGGGAACAAAAGGGAGCTTTGACGTACAAAAAAAAAAAAAACTTGCTGATTTAGAATATGCTGTTTAACTTGTGTGAAAATAAACATGAAGTAGTGTTACTGTTCATCAAAACACGTAGGTCCCCTGTTGGAGGGTTAATTGTGACATTTGTTTTGCAATTGAATGCTAACTTTGAAAAAGTTTAGTTGGCTTAATTACAAAATTAATGTTACAATTAACATATATTGTAACATTTGTATAATCAACATTGCCATTGCATTCAGAAATAGTGAGAATGTGAAATATGTTTAATATCAAGTCAAGCAAACATACATCGCTCTGCACCATCCAACAGGGGACCATTTTCCTTTAATTTAGTTAAATCACTGCTACATGCACAGACCTGTTTCTGTTTAGCATGTACAGATTTGCTTGTGTGGAAAAAGCCATGGAATAACATTGCTTTTGACTGTTCAACAATTAACAATTAGTTTTAAGGTAACACTTTAGAATACTGATCCTTTGTTAATGAATAACTACACAGGAACAATTCACTAATGCACTATTAACATTGTAGTAACTACTAATACCTAACAAGAAACTATGATTAGTGATTTAGTAAGTAATAGAGCTCAGTTGAAACTGGTAGTTCACTATTAGCTAATCAATAACTACTATTTGTTTTATATATCCTGAAGAACTACTGTATACAGGTTCATAATTAATGTGAATTATGCATAATGTATAATTAATTCTAAAATGAATATGATGGTAACCCACTAGTAATAACTCAAGAATTATCTAATTATTTTAAAGGAACTACTAACTACTTGGATCAGTATTCTAAAGTGAAAAGCATCATAACTCCCTAATACTGACTGACGTGATTTAAAGCTTTTGAGATATATGTAAGGTTTTGGATAGTAATGACTCAAGTGTTACTACATCCTTCTGAAGAAACTACTAATTATTTGGATCAGTATTCTAAAGTGAAGATCACGGTAACCCACTAGTAATGATTTAAGTGTTACCAAATCTAGCAAAATGAATTACTAACCAAAACCTTACAAAAACCTTAAAAGTTTACACTGACTTCAGTAATTACTAGGGAGTTATCACAATCTTCACTTTAGAATACTGATCCAAATAATTAGTATTTCCTTTAGAAGAATTTGGTAATACTTGAGTCATTACTAGTGGGTTACCATGAGCTTTACTTTAGAATTAATTATTCATTATGTATTATTCATATTAATTATGAACCTGTATACAGTAGTTCTTAGGGAGGTATGAAAAAATAATAGTTACTGATTAGCTAATAGTGAACTACCACCTTCGACTAAGCACTATTACTTACTAATTCATTAATCAGAGTTTCTTGTTAGTTACTAATAGTTACTAGAGTGCCAATATTGCATTACTCATGCGTTCTTGTGTAGTTATTCATTAATAATGGAACAGTATTCTAAAGTGTTACCAGTTTTAAGATGCAATATCACACTACAACAATTCAGTGAGGTTCAATTAATTAAAAATGACATGAACTTAACATTTATACATAATAAATCTGATTGGAAAGTCTGTTAGTGAATTCTTTTGACTTTGGAAATCTTTGTTGCATTGCATACCAATGCTGGCTGTTAAAAATGGGAAAACACTTATTGTGTTGCTTGCCTGTAACTCAAAACATACAGAAGATCTAAAGTAACTGATTTTGTTCAAGTGAAGAATATTTTTTAACATGACTTGATTCACCATTTCTTGCGTCACAAATTTGACATCAAACTTTGCCATACGGAAATGTAATATATGTGCATATACGAAATACCCCCAATTTCATATATTGACATATAAGTCTACCAAATACAAAAATATATGTTTATGTATGTATAATACATTTATTGCCATATATGGAATGTATATAATTATTAATATATGTGAGATATATGTCTTTTGTAATTATGCGTTATATACAAATTGGACATATATGCATACAAATTATTTACATATATGTGACGTGTCACTTATATATGACAATCATTTAATTATGAAATATATGGTTTCATATATTTGATCTTTTAATATGTGATCTTTGATCTTTAAAATTATCTTTTAATTTACATTTATTCATTTAGCTGACGCTTTTATCCAAAGCGACTTACAATTGCTATATATGTCAGAGGTCGCACGCCTCTGGAGCAACTAGGGGGTTAAGTGTCTTGCTCAGGGACACATTGGTGTCTCACACCGGATTCGAACCCGGGTCTCTCACACCAAAGGCATGTGTCTTATCCACTGCGCCATCACCACCGACATCACCACAACCTTTTAGTGATGTTTTATTAACAAATTTCGGGAGGAGCACGCGCGGATAATTAACACGGCCAATTCACCATCAGCAATCACTCAGTCTATCCCATCAGCCGAGAGAGAACTTCTATAAATAGACCAAGCCATCTTACCTTCATTCTCTCTACAGTTTTCAGCATCCCACCTCCACCCCAACTCCTCACCATCAGCCCGCTCCTACCCCAGCGTGGGGAGGAGCTCGGGGGGGAGCGCTCTGGGTCCGGGCTAAATGCCGAGCTCGGACCCCTCTCCCCGGACAGGAGGAGTGCCCCGGGTTCGGGAGTAATTCACAGAGCTCGGAGCCCTCTCCCCGGACAGCACGCCAAATACGCATAAACCTTAAACTCTGTTCATTATACGCAAGGGCGAACTCGTGAAATACAGGTTGTATGCATCTACAAAGTTGCAGTGCATTGCATATTTCATGCCTTAAGCCTAAAATGTTAAATGGTGCAATAAGCTACAAAAAGTAACATCTATTCCAAGTCTTTATTTAATTAGAACAATCTTTAACAAATTAAACAATCTTATTGAGCTGCACAATCAAAAAGAAAAAAAAAAAAGAAACATTTACATATACAGGTCCTTCTCAAAAAATTAGCATATTGTGATAAAGTTCATTATTTTCTGTAATGTACTGATAAACATTAGACTTTCATATATTTTAGATTCATTACAACACAACTGAAGTAGTTCAAGCCTTTTATTGTTTTAATATTGATGATTTTGGCATACAGCTCATGAAAACCCAAAATTCCTATCTCAAAAAATTAGCATATTTCATCCGACCAATAAAAGAAAAGTGTTTTTAATACAAAAAAAGTCAACCTTCAAATAATTATGTTCAGTTATGCACTCAATACTTGGTCGGGAATCCTTTTGCAGAAATGACTGCTTCAATGCGGCGTGGCATGGAGGCAATCAGCCCGTGGCACTGCTGAGGTGTTATGGAGGCCCAGGATGCTTCGATAGCGGCCTTAAGCTCATCCAGAGTGTTGGGTCTTGCGTCTCTCAACTTTCTCTTCACAATATCCCACAGATTCTCTATGGGGTTCAGGTCAGGAGAGTTGGCAGGCCAATTGAGCACAGTAATACCATGGTCAGTAAACCATTTACCAGTGGTTTTGGCACTGTGAGCAGGTGCCAGGTCGTGCTGAAAAATGAAATCTTCATCTCCATATAGCTTTTCAGCAGATGGAAGCATGAAGTGCTCCAAAATCTCCTGATAGCTAGCTGCATTGACCCTGCCCTTGATAAAACACAGTGGACCAACACCAGCATCACTGACTGTGGGTACTTGACACTGGACTTCAGGCATTTTGGCATTTCCCTCTCCCCAGTCTTCCTCCAGACTCTTGCACCTTGATTTCCGAATGACATGCAAAATTTGCTTTCATCCGAAAAAAGTACTTTGGACCACTGAGCAACAGTCCAGTGCTGCTTCTCTGTAGCCCAGGTCAGGCGCTTCTGCTGCTGTTTCTGGTTCAAAAGTGGCTTGACCTGGGGAATGCGGCACCTGTAGCCCATTTCCTGCACACGCCTGTACACGGTGGCTCTGGATGTTTCTACTCCAGACTCAGTCCACTGCTTCCGCAGGTCCCCCAAGGTCTGGAATCGGTCCTTCTCCACAATCTTCCTCAGGGTCCGGTCACCTCTTCTCGTTGTGCTGCGTTTTCTGCCACACTTTTTCCTTCCCACAGACTTCCCACTGAGGTGCCTTGATACAGCACTCTGGGAACAGCCTATTCGTTCAGAAATGTCTTTCTGTGTCTTACCCTCTTGCTTGAGGGTGTCAATGATGGCCTTCTGGACAGCAGTCAGGTCGGCAGTCTTACCCATGATTGCGGTTTTGAGTAATGAACCAGGCTGGGAGTTTTTAAAAGCCTCAGGAATCTTTTGCAGGTGTTTAGAGTTAATTAGTTGATTCAGATGATTAGGTTAATAGCTCGTTTAGAGAACCTTTTCATGATATGCTAATTTTTTGAGATAGGAATTTTGAGTTTTCATGAGCTGTATGCCAAAATCATCAATATTAAAACAATAAAAGGCTTGAACTACTTCAGTTGTGTTGTAATGAATCTAAAATATATGAAAGTCTAATGTTTATCAGTACATTACAGAAAATAATGAACTTTATCACAATATGCTAATTTTTTGAGAAGGACCTGTATAACTGATCAAAACACTGAACAGGCATAAGAAACAGAACATCAACCAATTGTAGTGGTTCAGCTAAAGGTCTACAGATTTGTATTCCCACAGCTTGGGTAGTTTTTGGTTTATTGCCATCCCGAAGAGGCCCCCGGTGAAGAAATTTCTGGATCACTGCATCTGGAAGAAATTAGTAAAAGTTAGGTTTTTATAATATAATAACAATAAATTGATTTACTAGGCCCAGAATTACATTTACACTTAAATGTATAATATAAAAAATCTAATTGTCTGAACCCTATATGTAATTCAGGAAGTGCTCAACATTTAAAAACAATTTTTAACTTTGGTAGTGTTGGGTCGTACAGTAAACTAAACTTGATTTTAGTCAATATGGTGTTAAAATATATACATTTAATCTGTTTAAGTCTTGCAATCCAACACTGTACCAGTTTAATTTTGCTTTTAAATTAGAACTGTGCCTATGTCTTAAAGTGTTAACTACATATGAGAAATACACTACTCACAAAAAGTTAGGGATATTTGACTTTCAGCTGAAATTTATGAAAAATGTAAAAAGTTCATGCTACAGTGATATTATATAAAAGTAGGGCATTTAAGAAGAAGCATGGAGTGGTAATATTTTTCATCTCAAAGTATTTATTGAAACAAAAGCTAAAAACAGTGGTGGGTATACCACAACAAAAAATGTGGCATGAGGCATGGCATCCCACTCTTCTTGAAGGGCTGCCCTCAGGTCACTGAGGTTCTGGGGTGCGGGGTTACGACCCTCTGCACGACGACTTTTTCTACGAGGTTTTCTATGGGATTCAGGTGTAGAAAACGTGCAGGCCACTCCATTTGAGGTACTCCAGCCTCCAGCAGCCGTTCCCTGATGATGCAACCTCGATGAGCTGGGGCATTGTCGTCCATGAAGTTTAAATCAGGCCTGTGTTGCTCATGCAGAGGCACAATGACTGGATTAATGATGTTATTTAGGTAGTATTGGCTTGTCACTACCATTCACAAGGTGTAGGGCAGTTCTGTATTCTGTATGACAATAACCCAGCTCATTGAGGTCACATCATCAGGGAGCGGCTGCTGGAGGCTGGGCTACCTCAAGTGGACTGCACTTTCTCCAGACCTGAATCCCATAAAAAAACCTGTGGGATCAGCCGAGTCGTCGTGCAGAGGGTCAAAACCCTGCACCCCAGAACCTCAGTGACCTGAGGACAGCCCTTCAAGAAGAGTGGGATGCCATGCCTCAGCATACAATAAGTCGACTTGTGAACAGCATGAGACATCGTTGTCAAACTGTAATTGATGCTCAAGGACACGTGACAAGTTATTGAGACATTGATATGTTTGTTGTGGTATAGCCACCACCATTTGTTTGAGATGAAGAAATTACCACTGCATGCTTCTACTTAAATGCCCTACTTTCATGATATAATTTCACTGTAGCGTAAACGTTTTACATTTTCCATAAATAACTTTGTGTGAGTAGTGTATATTGAGTATTAAAACAAAATTATTTAAAAGATTTTAAAAGGTTTTATTTAAAATTTAAAAGATTATTTAAAAGACTGTATAATACTAATTATGTAATAATTATAAGTTGTAGTTGTAAAATATTCCCAGATACCACTTGATCTGAGCTCCACCTTCTTAAGGACAAGACAGAACAGCAACAAAGCACAGCCTACATGCCCATGCAAATAAAATGCCTCTAGAGACATGAAGAATTATACTATATTAACCCAAGTTTTCAATGACAGAGTTCACAACTAAGGTTACAATTTCGTTTGCTATTTAGCAACAATGAAATAAACAGTAGACGTTTTATAATAACGAATGAGGGCATCGTTTTGGCCTGGAGAAAAGAAATTAAAAAGGGTAATTGATTTGTTTACATGTACAGTATATTGCAGATGTTAGTTTTGGTTTCAGTAAAATATGTGACCTTTTCTGGGTAGATGCTCCATCATTCACATCACTGCCATCCACAATTTGCAGGTTCAGCCTCCACTTCTATTTTCTGAGAAATTCTGGACTGATTACCTTTTCAAGGGACACAAACAGGAAAAGCATAATTATCAGCAAAGATATGAACAAAATTGACTACCGTAGGTTAACCATATTTTCAAAAACCCAAAGTCACATCTTTTATTGTACTGTACCTTTATGTAATATGCACATGTATGTGCTTATGCACTCATCACAGACATGTCTCTGACATGTCAATGTACTTGGTGTAACATAACCAAGGACAGTACTGTATGAATTCAATGTGTTTGAGTTTGTGCAACTTTATAGACTAGACTACATCTCAGAGATAAACATTATAACGTAATTTTGCTCCATTACTTTTTTCAGAGAGCTTTAATTAATTTTCAAATGTTGCATTGCTGTAACGGAACTGCAGGACACAGAGGTAAGTGAAATAATCAGTGCATTTATTACAGACGTGGATTGCACACAGCAAAGGTGAAAGTCTTCAACACAGGTGAGTATCCCTTCGTGGAGAGGATGTGACAAGTATGCAGTGATTCTGATATAGTCTCTTTGTTTTGGCAGGTCCTGGGTGAACAGGAAAGCCAGGGCGATAGGGAGTAGCGGTTGTCCAAGCCAGCCACAGGAATCTGATCGCGGAGAAGCTGAAGAGGAACAAGGCAGAGGGTAAGTATAACAGGTAGGTATTTCAGGTAGTATACTCAGCTTGATGCTTCGTACAACGTCGGTCCTTGTAGTAGTAACAACAGGCTTTGCAGTGTGGTAACTTCAAGATCGGACAAATGCGGTGACTGAGGTGAGTGCTTTTATCCAGTTCAGAATGATGATGGTGACGAGGATCAGGTAAGCATGATTATTAATGATGTGCAGGTGGAAGTGATCAGTGAAGGTGACGACGGGCTATTCTGTGACAATTGCTTATCCAGTGAAAACAATGAGCTTACAGTAACTCTATCCAGTAACTTAGTATAGTTCAAATTAACTTTAACGCGAGCAAATGGCAAAACACATCAATGCAGCTGCAACGTTAACCATAACATCATATTTAAAACACTGACAGGGAAATTTGAAACTGATCTGTATAGGGACAGAGGCTCTTTCAGTCCAAAACAATCATAAAACACTTAGTTCCTATGTAATATTAGCATATGAATTTTAATAAAGCGTGGAGTAAATCAGTGTAAATTACCTGCACCGCTGCAGCTCATTCAAGGGCATTTCATCCAGTGCTCCACTCAGCGATGTTGGTCTGTCTTCGTGCCCGTCAATAAAATCATTGTCGTATAAACTTTATGCTGGCACATTCGTTTTCCTTCCACTTGCTAAGAAAAACATTTTAACGTAGACAACTGTGTTTAGCTGCAGCCATCGCTCAGACTCTGCCGTTAGCGCGGGTGTGTGTGTGTGTTTGAATTTTGGCGCATACGCAGAAGCGGTATTGTGAGGTTCATGCACAATCGCGCTGATTCGCACACGTACAAAAAAATTTTAAAAAATTTTAAGGCAACCAGCTTTTAGCAGACTTTGAACTGAGTTCTCTCAACTTATTATTCTTATTTTAAGTTGGCTCAACTTAAAAAAAAAAAAAAATGAAAGTTCCATACAGTTTTTCTTTGGTTTGGTAAGGTTTGGGGTGGGGGGTGGGGTGGTCCATGTTTCAGGAGGTAGGGGTTTGCATGGGGTTTCAGAGGGGGGCGGGGTGGTTTGAGTTCAGGGCTCTCACAGCCTGGGGGAAAAAGCTGCTGTTGAGCAGTCTGGCGGAGCGGGCTCTGATGCTCCGGTACCGTCTTCCTGATGGTAGGAGCTGGAAGAGACTGTGGGAGGGATGGGTGGAGTCCTTCACGATGCTGTTGGTTTTGCTGGAGCATCGTGTAAGGAAGATGTCCAGGATGGAGGGGAGAGGGGCACCGATGATCTTTGCAGCTGTGTTCACTGTCCGCTGGAGGGTCTTGCGGTCAGCAGCACTGCAGTTCCCGTACCAGACAGTGATGCTGCTGGTCAGCACACTCTCAATGGTGCCTCTGTAGAATGTGGTGAGGATGGGTGGAGGGAGACTTGCTCTTTTCAGACGGCGGAGAAGGTGTAGACGCTGTTGTGCCTTTTTGGAGAGTGACATGGTGTTGGTGGTCCAGGTGAGATCCTCTGTGATGTGCACCCCCAGGAATTTAGTGCTGCTGACTCTCTCCACAGTCGAGCTGTCGATGGTCAGTGGGGGGTGGTCAACGGAGTTTCTTCTGAAGTCCATCACAACCACCTTTGTCTTCTCCACATTGAGGGACAGATTGTTTGTGCCACACCATTCAGCCAGATGTGGCTCAGCGAGGTGTTGAAGATATCTGTTAGGACATCTGTCAGCTGTGCAGCACAGTCTCTCAGAACACGGCCAGGTATGTTGTCAGGACCCGCAGCCTTGCGTGGGTTAATCCTAGATAGGGTCTTCCTTACGTCGGCTGGAGACAGACAGAGCGCCCGGTCGTTGGGAGGTGTGGGCAGTTTTTGTGCAGGTGTGTCATTCTGCATTTCAAACCGTGAATAAAAGTGGTTGAGTGCATCGGGGAGGGATGTGTCCTCATCACAGGCCTGTGGCGGGGGCTTGTAGTCAGTGATGGTCTGAATGGCTTGCCACAGGCTCCGTGTGTCTCTGCTGTCTGTGAAGTGGTTGTTGATTTTTTGGGCATATGACCGTTTTGCTTTTTTGATGCCACAGGACAGATTGGCTCTTGCTGTTTTGAGGGCTGCTTTATCTCCTGATCTGAATGCTTCATCTCTGGTCTTTAGCAGCCCACGAACCTCTGCTGTCATCCATGGCTTCTGGTTTGCACGTGTGGTGATGGTCTTGGTGACTGTCACATCATCAGTGCACTTTTTGATGTAAGCAGTCACAGTTTCAGTGTACTCATTCAGGTCTGTGTGGTTGTTGTAGGTGGCTGCCTCTTTAAACATGCTCCAGTCTGTGTCCTGGAAGCAGTCCTGCAGTGCTGAGGTGGCATTGTCTGGCCATACTGTGATCTGCTTTTCAACCGGTTTGGTGAGTTTGAGAAGTGGTCTATATGCTGGGATTAGCATAACAGTGATGTGGTCGGAGTACCCGAGGTGGGGGCGGGGTTCAGCCTTGTAAGCATTCTTAACTGTTGTGTAAACAAAGTCCAGTGTGTTGTTTCCCCTTGTTGCCAAGTTCACATGTTGGTAGAACTTTGGCAAAACTGTCTTTAAGTTTGCGTGGTTGAAGTCACCGGCTATGATGAAAAAGCCGTCTGGGTTTTTTGTTTGTTGTTCACTGATGGCGCTATACAGTTCACGAAGCGCGTCCTTAGCGTTTGCACACGGGGGGATGTAAACCGCAACGATAACAATGGCCGTGAACTCCCGCGGCAGATAGAACGGTCGACACTTCACAACCATAAACTCCACCAGCGATGAACAGTGTTTTGATAATACCGCAGCATTGTTACACCAGTCTTTGTTGATATACACACACAAGCCACCTCCGCGTGTCTTACCAGACAGTGATGAATCTCTGTCCGCTCAGAAGTTGGTTAGCCCGTGCAATTGAATGGCGGAGTCCGGGATGTTGTCGTTTAGCCATGTTTCGGTGAAAACAAACACGCAACAGTCCCTTGCCTCATGCTGTGTAGATCGACTGAGTTGAATTAAGTCCAGTTTGTTTTCCAGATAGCGAACGTTTGAGAGCATGAGTGTTGGAAGAGCCGGCCTTGAGGGGTTAGCTCTTAGCCTAGCTCGTATACCTCCGCGCTTACCACGCTTCCGTCCTCTCTCACACCGCTTGCGACGCTGCCTTGTGCGGGTAGCGTCAGTAGGCGAGGCCGCGGTCTCGAAGTCCGGCTCCAGCAGTAAACAAAGGCCTCGTAGCTTCTCAGTAGCCGCCTGCGATGTTCGTATGCGTTGCTGATATCCAAAAGACTTTGGCGATCATAGATGAATTCTGGGGTGATTTCCTTAAGAGTTAGCGGTAAACTGACACTATTTGGAGACGAACAGGCGACATTAAACGACATAAAAGCACCGTCTTTGGGACCCGGAGCAGCCGCAGCGATCGATCGCGCCGCCATCTTCCTAGATTTGTTTACTTGATTCATTTACTTGATTTGTTCAAGTTGATTTATTTATGTATGATTTGTGTTAATGTTATATTGTTTCTATTTGTTTATGGGTTATCAGAAACCAACAATTACCAGCACTTGGTATCAAAGAAATGTCTACTCCTACATGTTGAGAAATAAACTGGAAACATGAGATTGACGACTGAATGAGTTTTAATGGATTCACCATTCCGGTAGCAATAGCCAAACCAGCCTAAAAATCCTTTCAATTTTGTACATGGTCATTCGAGCCGGAATAGGCTGCTAGAATGGATACTGAGGATGACTGTGTAAGACCTAAACGTTCATCTAGGATTGTAAAGCCTCCAAGATGGCAGCAAGATTATGTGATGGCTCAGTCAAATCTTTCGATTCATCCAAGAGGGCAACTGGCACAAGAGCCAGAGGATTTGAGTCAGCAGGTTACATCACAAGGAGTTTCCATTACTGCAACTCAAAACGAGGTGAAGTCTTTATCTGAGGAGATTAAGCAGATGAAGGGAATGTTGTTGGATATGGGACAAATGATGAAGGATATGCAAAGGAAAAGATCTTCATCTTCTACTAGCTCTGAATGCAGTTCGAATGAAGAGTCCTTTGTTCCAACCCAACTGAACCAACAACATGAGGTAAACCTCGGAAATCCTATGGTGGATGAGTTGAGTGAACGTATACGTCAACATGGAATTAAGCAGGGAAATGTGTCTTCTATGCCACCAAAGTTTAGTGAACCAATTACCATGCCTCCGTCTCAGGATGTGCCGCTTGTCTCTCCAATGCCTATTTTATCCGTACCTATTGCTACAGAGATACCACCACAGCTTTCTAATCCATGTACCCCTATTAGACCTTCCTTTCGTCCCATAGACAACCTTAGGTTCCAATCTGCTGTGGATCCTGATGTAATGGGTGCAGGTTTGACTCAGCAACGTAATGGTCTACCATGGCTATCTTCAGTCAGTCATCAAATTAATTCAGGGTTTGATTCCAGTGATCAACAAGTAGGAAGGGATCAAAGCCTTTTTCCAGCTGATCAAATGCAGGGAAATGTGTTCCTTATGCCTGGGAATCCATGGATGCCTCCAAGTTGGCTGCCGCCCCCCCTCTATCCAAGTGGAGGACTAAGGCATCCAAACCTGCCTGATTTTCCTTATCCAGTGTCGTATCCATCTCTTGGCCAATACACTTCACTTAATTGTGATCCATTGAGAGCTGCAACATTGCATCCAAGAGATATATTAGTTGGACATCCCTATGCATATCTTGGTAATCCTCATCAAATTTCCTTGCAACATCAAACTGGAACAGTAAGGGAGCAGCAAGCTAATCCTTCCACTATGTCTATCTCGAATCCTTTCACCTCCAGAGATATCATTGCTTAGAGATATCAAACATCTGCACTTCCTCCAACTGGAGTACAACAGATGGTACTTGATCAGTGTAGGCCCATTCCGACAGCAGTGACGGTGCCTCAGACAAAGATGCCTGCTTCACAGCCCTCAAGGTCAGCCCTTATTTAAAGACTTTCATTTCCGTATTTGAAGAGTGATGACCCCTATGAGTTTGCCATGTTGAACATGGCTTTGAAGAATTTGATGCCCTTAGAGGAAACTGAGCAATATAAGTATCACATTCTTCTGGATCATTTGAAGTTTGATGCAGCCCGACATTTAGCCTTGGCTTATGCCTATCATTCTCAGCCTTACACTACTGCTTTGAAGGCTCTCCAGAAATGGTATGGCCAACCCCATCAGTTGGTGCTTCGGGAGATTGCTGCTATTAAGAACTTGTCAGCTGTACGATCAGGAGATCCCGATGGGTTTAGTCAATTTGCTCTACGAGTTCAAGCTCTTGTTGGCATGCTTCAGTCCTGGGATCATGAAGGAGCAAAAGAGTTATTCTGCGCATCACATGTCCATCAATTGCTTAGTAAGCTTCCAGCCCAGCAGGTCGCTAGTTTTGCAAGATATGCTAAAACTACTCGACCAGATGAGCCCTATGACTTGGTTAGTTTCTCTGTTTGGTTGGAAGAGGAATCAGAATGTCAGAATCTAGCTGTCCAAGTATTTGAACAATCAAAGGGTGTGAAGTCCCAGATAAGAGAAGGGAGGCCTACCAAGTCCCAATTTCAGTCAGCTGCTTTCCTTCATAGGGTAAGTCCAGAAGTAAATGTACCCACTCAGAAAAGGAAAACTGAAATTATTAGATCACAGGAAAGGAATGAGGGCCGTAAACCATCTTGTACCTACTGTTGTCATACTGATCATCATCTTAGTCAATGTTCTGAATTCCAGAATCTTGATACAGCAGCAAAACGGAAGTGGATTGCTGATAACAATCGTTGTTGGAGATGTGGTTGGGCCCATAGAGCGTTTAGTTGTGACCTGCAAAGAAAATGTCCAAAATGTCAGAATCGTCACCTAGGAATATTGCATGATGTGAATGTACACAAACCTGATTCTGGGATATATTATTTGAGCAGACCAAGTGGTCTTAACTCTGTTCTTTTGAAAATTGTGAAGGTAGTTCTGAGCCATCAAGGAAAGACGTATGCCATATTAGATGACGGTTCAGAAAGAACCATGCTTATGTCTTCTGCGGCAGAATTTTTAGGTCTTCATGGGGCGGCAGAGTCATTGGTTATTCGAACCATCCGGCAAGGCTCAGAGACAATTGAAGGTGCAAATGTTTCCTTTTCAATTTCGTCAGCTGATCATAAGTAGAGTAAATACCAAATACGAGGAGCTTTTACAGCTCAAATGCTTGATCTACCTGAGCAGACTTACCCAGTGCAGATGCTCCAGCGACGCTATCAACATCTAAGAGGCATCCCTCTGGAAGAGTTTCAGAAGGTGAAACCTCTGTTATTAGTGGGAGCTGATTATCCTCATCTTCTTTGTTCTTACATTTCGGTCCTCCTGGAAGTCCAGCTGCTTTACATACTCGCCTGGGGTGAACATTGCAGGGACCGACTTCTTTAGGTGAGAAGACTAATTCAATCACGCAGTGTTTCTTCCAAGCTTCACTGTCCATGGATCAGTTGCACCAGGATGTGGAGAAATTATGGAAAGTTGATGTACTTCCTTTCTCTCCAACTCCGAAGCATGCCCTGCGTTCTAAGGAAGATAAGGAAGCTCTTGAGTTCTTGGAACGGGAAACAAAGTGTGAAGAAATTAATGGAATTAGAAGATATGTGACTCCTTTACTGCGAGCTAAGAATGCACCAGTAATTAAAGTACCATCCGAGGCAGTAATGCCAGCTTTGCGTCGACTGGAAAGACAGCTGGCTAAGGATCCAGATCGTGCGCTTATTTATGAGCAAGAGATTCAGAAACTCGTTGAAGCTGGATGTAGGAGCCATTTTGAGTTTAATCTAAATTTTTGTGCTATTGGAGCACTGGTATATTTTGTTAGATTTAGGGTCCTTTATTTTGTAGGGACTTTTAGTTTGACGGTTGGTGAGAATGTTTTAAGTTAAAGATGGCCGCCTCTCACCTTTCTAAAAACAAAAGAACAAGGAAGCTGTTGGAACGTATTAAGCATACAGTTCTTTACAATGCTATTGAAATGCTATTGAAACACTATTGGAACACTATTTGGACATTATTTTTGATATTAAGTTGTGCCTTTTTTGACCACCATTTTTCAACCACTTACCAATCGTTTGTTGGATTACTGGAGTCCATGCTTTGTCTGAACCAACCTACTTACCTGCCTGCTGCCTGCCTTGCTCTGCTTACCTGCCCTGTTTACCTATCTGCTGGAATCCGATCTCATCCACCTCAAAAAAGGTACAATTTAAGTTTCTCTGTGTTGGATAGCTTGTCAAAGAAGCTAAGCAATACATCCCAGCTAAGAGTGGTCCGCCACTACATTAAGTAAAGAACTTTGCAATCGTTTACACTGCTTCACAATCAAATTGTTTGGAACCCATGGAAGCATTTGTTTGACTGATATTGAAGCGTAAAAGTTTTTTTTTTTTTTTTTTTTTGATACTTTGGAGTTGACAAAGTTTTGGATCTTTTGAGAATTTACCTTTCAAGTTCACTATTGGAGTGCATTATCGTTTATTACTGGATTTGCTACTGGAGCGGTCAATGATTTTTTGTTCACGCATATGAAAGCTTAAATGAATCTTTTTGTTGTTGTTCTCAAAAAAGCTAAAATATGGCTGATGACAAACTTAAAGAGCTTTGCGCAACGCGCAGAGGAAAACTTGGCGTGTGTACATGTAAAATGAATGAATTAAAGGAATTATTGAAAGGTGGAGATATTGAAGCCGTTGACACAGGCATTGAACATCTCCATGTGGCATTGGATGAATTTAAAGATGCGCATCAATCTGTGCAAGTGCTGTATGAGGAAAAGGAAAAGAAAAGTGACAATGATGATTGGTACCAACCAAAGATGCAAACCTTTGAAACATTTTTGAATGAGGTAGAAATGTGGAAGAATGCTCAAAGCTATGAACCCCAAATTGTGGTGTCTCCTCTAGACAGTATATCCATTGTGGCAGCACGTGCCAGTAAAGTAGAACATTCACGTTCTGGTGCCAGTGTTGCCTCAAAATCTTCGTCAGTGTCTTCCGCCCGTTTAAAAGCTGAAGCTGAAAAGGCAGCTCTATTGCAACGTACTGAAGGACTGAAGAAAAACACGCCTTGGAAATGGAAAGAATTAAAGTGCAAAATACAATGGAAAGAGTTGAACTTGAAACAGAGTTGGCTGCAGCTAATGCAAAAGTGCGAGTGTTACAGAGCATTGATGCTGAATCTATGAACTCTAAACTCATATTGACAGAAGTTTCAGAATTGCCAGGAGATGGCATGAATGCGTATCTGGAGAGCAATTATGACAGAATCAAGGAACATGTTCATCCAGAATCCTCACCAGTGGAATATGCCAGAATCTCTACTGTTCCCAAAACACCATTGCAAAAGGTTTTAACACAGGATACAAGACCATGGAGGTCACAAAGGCCTGTTCAGACCTTACAATTGAATCCGACCAGTCAAGCAGCTGCAGGTACTTCCTTTCCATATGCTCCTTTAAGCTCAGATACCAGCAACCTGGGTGCTGTTGTTGATCTTATTGCACAGCAACAGAAAATGACTTCACTTCCAACTAGGCATCTACCCATGTTTAGTGGTGAACCTCTGAACTTCAGACCATTTATGCAGGCATTCGAACACTGTATTGAGAGAAACACCAGCAATAGCCAAGACAGACTGTATTACCTTGAACAGTACACCTCTGGCCAACCTAAAGAGCTGGTCAGAAGTTGCCTTCATATGGATGCAGATAGAGGGTATGCAGAGGCAAAACGGCTATTGGAACTTCATTTTGGAGATGAATATAAAATTACTAATGCTTATATGGATAAAGCCTTAAATTGGAATAATATCCCATCAGACAATGGAGAAGCTCTGTACAGTTATGCTCTTTTCCTCCGTGGATGCTGTAATGTAATGCGCACCTTAAGGTACATGGATGAGCTGAACCTTCCATTAAACCTGAGGCTTCTAATCTCCAAGGTGCCTTACAAAGTGAAAGAAAAATGGAGATCACATGCTTTTGACATCAGGGAACGAACAGGAACAAGAGCCACGTTTGCCGATCTTGTCTTCTTCCTGGAAAGGCAGGCCAGGATTCTACAAGACCCAGTCTTTGGTAACCTCCAAGACGGCTCCTCAAACAGAAGGCCACCAAAAACAGCCGCTAACAGTAGCAAGCCAATGAGTTCCATGCAGAAGAGCAGAGGGAGCAGTTTTGCCACAACAGTATCGGTTGCACCAAAGAACAACACAGAGAGCACAATGCAAGTATCAAATGTGCCCAAAAACAGTTCATCAAAACTCTGTCCTGCCTGTAATGGTGAGCATGAGATTGTGTCATGTCAAGAGCTGATGAAGAAGTCTCACAACGCTCGAGTTGAGCTGCTAAAGACTAAAGGTGTCTGCTTTGGTTGTCTTGCTAAAGGACACATGAGTTTGACTTGCAAAAATAGACAAACCTGTTCAATTTGTTCAAAATTACATCCCAGTATCTTGCATATACCTCAAAATGTAATGAAAGAGTAGGGTAATGCAGGTCCTACACACAAAAGGGCAGTGAGCAGTGGGTTGGTTTCACTGAAAAGAGAGGCACTTGAATGTAGTGATAAACATTGTACACTTGCAATAATACCAGTTCAAGTCAAAATGAGTAATTCAAATCACGTAGTTCAGACATATGCTTTCCTTGACCCAGGGAGTTCCGAAACATTTTGCACAGAACAACTTAGGAGGAACTTGAATGCTAATGGGAAACATCAGCAAATACTTCTGCGCACTATGGGGCAAAAGAAATCTGTTAACAGTCTGGTAGTCAAGGGCCTGGAAGTGTGTAGCTTGGAAGGAAAGGAATTCATAAAATTACCTGAAGTTTACACTCAGCAGGAAATTACAGTCAACAGGGAACATATCCCCAGACGAGAAGATATTCGAAAATGGCCCTATCTTCAAGATGTTGATATTCCCAACATTAATGCTGGGATTGACCTTCTGATTGGGATTAATGCACCCAAATTGATGGAACCTTGGAGAATTATCAATAGCCAGGGTAATGGACCCTTTGCTGTTAAAACACTGCTAGGATGGGTGGTGAATGGACTTCTCCACAATGAGGATGCATGCATCAACAAGCAAGGTCAGAAATATATTCATGCACATCTGATTTCTGTTGATAACCTGAGTGAACTTTTGATTCAGCAATACAACCATGATTTCCCAGAAAAGTGTTTTGAGGAAAAGAAACAAATGTCGGTGGAAGACCACAAATTCATGCAGATAATAGACAGCTCTGTTGAATTAGTGGATGGACATTATCAATTGCCTTTGCCATTCAAGAAGGATAATCCTATGATGCCAAACAACCGTCACATGGCAGAGCAACGAGCATTGTCTTTAAAAAGAAAGTTTCAAAGGAATCGTGACTTTCATAATGAGTATAGGGCATTTATGGAAAAGGTCCTATCATGCGGACATGCTGAACTTGTACCCCAAGACCAGTTGATGCAGGAAAATGGAAAATGGTGTGTTTCACCCAAGGAAGGGGAGCTTGCGTGTGGTATTTGACTGCTCTGCAGCTTATCAGGGTGCCTCACTGAACAATGAACTCATTCAAGGTCCCAATCTTACAAACAGCTTAATTGGGGTCTTAGTCCGTTTTCGTCTTGACAACATCGCTATCATGGCTGATGTGGAGAAAATGTACCATCAAGTAAAGGTCCCATCTCATCATGTGAATTTTTTGCGCTTCCTTTGGTGGCCAAATGGGGACGTTAGTCAGCCACTGAAAGAGTACAGGATGATCGTACATCTTTTTGGCGCAACATCATCAGCTAGCTGTGCAAGTTATGCTTTAAAGAGGACAGCTGAGGATAACAAGGGGTGCTTCTCAGCTGATGCAACTAGCACAGTCAAGAACAACTTCTATGTGGATGATTTGTTGAAGGTGGTGGACACAGAGGGCCATGCCATTAGACTTTGTAAAGAGCTGAAATTACTCTGTGCAACTGGAGGCTTTAAATTGACCAAATGGATTAGAAACAACAGAGCTGTATTGGCCTCCATTCCAGAACCTGAGAGGGCCAAGGACATAAAGAATCTTGACCTTGACATAGAAGATTTGCCAGTGGAAAGAGCTCTCTGTGTGCAGTGGTGTGTTAAGGAAGACACTTTCACATTCCAGGTGAACATAAAGGAGCGTCCATGCACCAGACGTGGGATTCTGTCTATGGTCAGTTCTATATATGACCCACTTGGATTCCTTGCACCTCTCACCTTTCCGGCAAAACACATCTTGCAAGAGTTGTGCAAGCAGAACATTGGAAGGGATGAAGAATTGCCAGAGGTCCAGGCTCAAGCCTGGAAGCAATGGTGGCAAGATCTTCCAAGAGTGAGGGAGTTCAAGGTCAACCAATGCCTTGTACCAAACAACTTTGGAGATGTCAAAACAGCACAGATGCACCACTTCTGTGATGCGAGTGACCTTGGGTATGGAACAGTTACCTATCTTAGACTGACTGGCAGCAAAAAGGTCCACGCCACCTTTATAATGGGAAAGGCCAGAGTTGCTCCCTTAAAACTGATGACCACACCACGAATGGAGCTCACTGCTGCAGTTTTGGCCGTACGAATGGACAAGATGCTATCTGAGGAGTTGCATATGGAATTGGAAAAGTCTCTGTTTTGGACAGATAGCATGACTGTTCTAAGGTACATCCGGAATGAAAGCAGAAGATTCCTAACCTTTGTGGCAAACCGTGTTAATGTCATCAGAAGTGGGTCAGATGTCTCCCAATGGAAGTATATAGCCACAAAACTCAATCCCGCCGATTACGCCTCCCGGGGACTACATGTCAACATATTCTTGAAAAGAACAACATGGATCAGTGGGCCAGACTTTCTGAAGGAACCATCTCATTGCTGGCCAGAGCTTCCATCTGAACCCATTCTGTCTCCAGATTAAGAAAAGGAGTTGTCACTGTCAATGTTGCTGTGAAGGAAAACTGTGATGCCACTACTTACCTCATGAATTATTTCTCAACTTGGATGGGGCTTAAGAAAGCTGTGGCATGGTTCCTGAGGTTCAAGTCTGTTCTGTTGAAATTACTTAAGAATGGCAAGAAAGATCTAAACAGACATATCATGACCACAAGAAAAGGAAAACATGAAAAGACAGGTCCATATGTACTATCAATCAGTGATCTAGAGGATGCTGAGGTCGCAATCTTACAGTTTTGCCAAAGGCAGGGATTCCCACAAGAAAGGGCCTGTTTGCAGAAAGGCATGCAAAATATAAACAGAAACAGCTCCATCTACAGGCTAAATCCTCTTCTGGCCAATGGTATCTTAAGGGTTGGTGGACGTCTGAGTAAAATGGCAATGCCCACTGAGCAGAAACACCCTGCTATTCTCCCTAAGGACCATCACGTTTCCAAACTCTTACTTCAGCACATCCATCAAGAAGTTGGACACAGTGGAAGAAATTTCATGCTCTCCAAACTCAGACAAAGATATTGGATTCCTTGCGCCAACACTTTGGCCAGAAAGGTAGTTTATGAATGCACCAGGTGTAGAAGAATCAAGTTGAGTGCAGGTGAACAAAAAATGTCAGACTTGCCAGTTGACAGGTTGACCCCTGACCTTCCACCCTTCACGCATGTAGGGGTCGATTATTTTGGGCCATTAGAGGTAAAACGAGGTCGCAGCATTGTAAAACGGTACGGCGTGATTTTCACATGTCTTACCAGCCGTGCTATACACTTGGAGGTTGCACATTCACTTGATACTGACTCTTGCATTCATGCATTCAGACGTTTCATTGCCAGAAGAGGACCAGTGTCCGAGTTGCGGTCAGATAATGGAACAAACTTTGTTGCAACTGAAAAGGAACTAAAAGAGTCCTTGAAATCTTGGAACATGCAACAAATTGAAAAAAGTCTGCTCCAAAAGGGAGTGAAATGGACATTTAACCCTCCCCATGGTGCCCATTATGGAGGGATATGGGAGAGGTTGATTCGCATGATCAAAATGATGTTACGGTCAGTCACCAGCCAGCAGTATCTGGATGATGAAGGCCTTCAAACAGTAATGTGTGAGGTTGAGGCCATTCTCAATAGCCGTCCACTCACGACTGTTTCTGATAACCCAAATGACTTGGAGCTGTTAACGCCTAATCATATACTGCAGCTTAAGGTGCAGCATGTTTTACCTCCAGGTTTGTTCGTGAAAGAAGGTTTTTATACCAGACGTCGCTGGAGACAGATCCAGTACATTGCCGACTTATTTTGGAAACGCTGGGTTCGAGAGTACCTCCCTCTTCTGCAAACACGGCAAAAATGGTCTCGGGTCAGACGTAACTTCTGTCCAGGAGACGTCGTGCTAGTAGCCGATAGCACAGCACCGAGAGGATCATGGGTGCTGGCTAGAGTCACTGAAGCCTTCCCTGACTCCAAAGGCTTGGTCCACAGTGTACGGCTTCAAACCAAAACAAGCCAGCTTGAAAGACCTATCAGTAAGATCTGCTTGCTAGTAGAAGGCCAGCAACCTAAAGCTGAGTGAGACCTGAATGAACTTGCGCACGTGCACACATTATCGTACATATGCATACACTGAATCTTTGCATTCATTTATCCTTGTGAATAATGCATAATGAGTTTAAGGGAGTAATATATGGCTCCTTGTAAAATTACATTTAGTTAGTTATAGCTTGCTTCCTGCAATAGCTATAAGGGGCCGGCTATGTAGGAGCCATTTTGAGTTTAATGTAAATTTTTGTGCTATTGGAGCACTGGTATATTTTGTTAGATTTAGGGTCCTTTATTTTGTAGGGACTTTTAGTTTGACGGTTGGTGAGAATGTTTTAAGTTAAAGATGGCCGCCTCTCACCTTTCTAAAAACAAAAGAACAAGGAAGCTGTTGGAACGTATTAAGCATACAGTTCTTTACAATGCTATTGAAATGCTATTGAAACACTATTGAATCACTATTGAACACTATTTGGACATTATTTTTGATATTAAGTTGTGCCTTTTTTGACCACCATTTTTCAACCACTTACCAATCGTTTGTTGGATTACTGGAGTCCATGCTTTGTCTGAACCAACCTACTTACCTGCCTGCTGCCTGCCTTGCTCTGCTTACCTGCCCTGTTTACCTATCTGCTGGAATCCCATCTCATCCACCTCAAAAAAGGTACAATTTAAGTTTCTCTGTGTTGGATAGCTTGTCAAAGAAGCTAAGCAATACGTCCCAGCTAAGAGTGGTCCGCCACTACACTGGATGTGTGAAGAAGCTGGAGCCTAATGAGATTGAATTCAGTGATGAAGCTTGGTATATTCCTCACCATCTTGTGGAACATAATGGCAAGCATCGTGTGGTATTTAATTGTTCCTATCAGTATCAAGGTGAGAGTTTGAATGCATATTTGTTACCTGGACCAGTGTTGGGTCCTTCCTTGATTGGAGTCCTACTACGGTTTAGAGAACATCCAGTTGCTATCAGTGGAGACATCAGGTCTATGTTCCATCAAATCCCCCTCTTGACTTTTGATTCATCACTGTTACGTTTCTTATGGCGAAATATGAGAAGAAATGAAATGTTTATGAATGGCAGGTTTTGCCATTTGGTGCTACTTGTAGCCCTTGTTGCGCTACGTATGCTCTTCAGAAATGTGTGCAAAACCTTCCTGCCGAATTTCAAGATGTCCAATCTTCTGTTTTGCATTCCTTTTATGTGGATAATTATTTGCAAAGTTTCCCAACGAGTCAAGAAGCAAAAAAGATGCTCATGGATTTGCGTTCTTTGTTAGCTGAAGGTGGGTTTGAAATTCGGCAATGGGCCAGTAATAAAATCCCTGTGGTGAGCCATTTACCAACTGATGCACGTTCAGTAGACACTGATCTATGGTTGAGCCGTGACTGCACCGATCCATGCGAGAGTACACTTGGATTGAGTTGGTACTGCTTGCAGGATACCTTGAGTTATAAGCATCGTCCAGTGGAGTATGATGTTCTAACGTTACGTGCTTTGTATCGAATACTTGCTCGTCAGTATGATCCACTGGGTTTCATCATTCCATTCACGACACGAGCTAAAATTCTTTTGCAACAGTTATGGATGAAGCCTACCAGAGAATGGGATGATCCAGATATTCCAGAAGGAATAAGGGTAGGCTGGTTTGCATGGGAAAATGAGTTACCTGATCTGGTTAGAATCCAAGTACCACGGTGGTATGGTCCAAGAAAGAACTGGGGAGATCCAATTAGAAGAGAGCTTCATATATTCTGCGACGCATCTGAGAAGGCGTATGGCTCAGTTGCCTACATGCGACTGATTAGTGGAGATGGTCAGATTTCTGTTTCTCTTGTCATGGCTCGTTCAAGGGTAGCACCAAAGAAGACCATTTCTATTCCTCGTTTAGAACTGTGTGCTGCTCTGACTGGAGCTCAGCTAGCAAACTTGTTGCAACAGGAACTCACTTTGGATATCGAAACAGTGACATTATGGTCCGATTCTACAACTGTGTTGACTTGGATCCAGTCTGAATCCTGGCGGTACAAGATCTTTGTGGCTAATCGCATCACAGAGATTCTTGAATGTACTAGACCGGATCAATGGAGATATGTTGACACTGCAAACAATCCAGCAGATGACATCACTCGAGGCAAGAAGCTTTCTGAATTGTCTGCTACAAGTTCTTTGTTTCAAGGACCTACCTTTTTACACTTGAACTCTCAGCAATGGCCAAAATTGCCAGCTTCAAGTCCGGATGAGGTTGGTACAGAACTTAGAAAATCTTTGTTCTGTGGACTTAATCGGGTACCAATAAACTCCCCAGCTTCTGATATGCTTCAATTTAATACCTGGTCAGAGTTGATTGCAGCGACCAGTTGAAACTCTCTCTCTGGTATTTGGAGACGACACTAAACCTTTCCAAACTCAAGCAGAATTGCATCTCCTGCGTCAAGCCCAGATGGAGGATTTCCCTGAGGAATATAAACTGCTTAAAGATGGTCATGAAGTTCCTCGACAAAGCCGTTTAGTTCACTTGGCACCCGAGTTTGATCCAGTGACTGAGCTGATAAGAGTGGGTGGACGACTCCATCAAAGTGAAGATTTGGATTCTGAAGCTATACATCCAATTGTTTTAGACCCAAAGAATCATATTACCAAACTTTTAGTTGCTGACTTTGATTAAATTTTGTGTAATTCAGGACCACAAAGAGTGTTCGCCCATCTTCGTCGGAAATACTGGGTTTTGAGAGGGCGACAGTTAATAAAGAAAATTCAGAGGTCATGTCTTGAGTGTAGGAAATGGAAAGGTATGCCCTCAGTCCCCAGAATGGCTGATCTACCGGTGTCCAGACTACGATTGTATAAGCCTCCCTTTTGGTCAACGGGTATGGATTGTTTTGGGCCTTTAAGCATCAAAATAGGTCGCCGTCATGAGAAAAGGTGGGGCATTATGTTTAAATGCCAGACAACACGGTGTATTCATTTGGAGCTACTTTCTGGTATGGACACAGATAGTTTCCTTCTGGCTTTGCGAAGGTTTGTAGCTCGCCGAGGTCGGCCCTATGAAATATTGTCTGATCAAGGGACTAATTTTAAGCGAGGAGAAAGAGAACTTCGGACAGCATTTTCTCAGCTTAGTCCCTTTTTTTCGGGAGATGCTTGCCCTCCAACAAATTAAATTCTCCTTTAATCCACCATACTCTCCCCATTTTGGAGGTACTTGGGAAAGAGAGATACGGTCTGTTAAGACAGCGTTACAAGTGGTTCTGGGAACACAAGTTGTTTCTGAGGAAGTTCTGTATACTGTGCTTGTTGAAATTGAGGAGTTGTTAAACTCAAAACCTCTTGGCTACGTATCTTCGAATATTTCAGATCTTGATCCCATTACCCCAAATATTTTATTGATGGGGCGGCGAGATGCATCTCTCCCGCAAGTGATGTATGCAGATTCAGAGCTACTTACCCGTAGAAAGTGGAGACACAGTCAAGTTCTTGCAGATCGATTCTGGGCCAGTTTCATTAAGGATTATCTTCCGAATCTTCAGATTCGTCAAAAGTGGAAATTTGATGGAAATCCTATTGTGCCCTTGACAAAGGTTATGATTGTGGACCCCCAGCTTCCTCGTGGACGCTGGCTGGTAGGGACCGTTAGCAAGACTTTATCAAGTTCTGATGGGAGAATCAGAGTTGCTGAAATTCTGAGTGATGGGAAGCTTTAAGTAGTATGAATAGTACAGTACAGTAGTATGAATTTACAGTAGTATGAATTTTCTTGTATGCAAATGTTAACACATTTGGGGGCGGCTGTAGAAAATTATACTGTGACCTGATTGGTTGACTGAGTCGTGATAAGATCACCTGTGGCCTTTTATTAATCAAGCCTCTGTTTGTGCGAGAAGCCTCTCTACTCACATGGCCTGTGTGGAATTGTTGTGTTGATGACAATGTAAGTTTCTTTTGATTTACTTGATTTGTTCAAGTTGATTTGTGTTAATGTTATATTGTTTCTATTTGTTTATGGGTTATCAGAAACCAACAATTACCAGCACTTGGTATCAAAGAAATGTCTACTCCTACATGTTGAGAAATAAACTGGAAACATGAGATTGATGACTGAATGAGTTTTAATGGATTCACCATTCCGGTAGCAATAGCCAAACCAGCCTAAAAATCCTTTCAATTTTGTACAGTGAGCCAAAAGTGCCGTAGCAATGAAAGCGAAATTAACTGATTTTGTTCAAGTGAAGAATATTATTTAAAATCACTTAACCAAACTTACATTTGCACCGTAAAATCTTATATTTATAAGTTAAATATAAGCAGAAAGTGTTACCTTTATGGTAAGATTTGCAAGATCAGTTAGCTAGGGAAATATGGTACCTGACTCAGATGATAAAACATTTTAACATTGGCAGTTGTTAAAAGCACTTATTGCACATGTTGACTTGTTGCATTGGAACACACACACACACAATGAACAAGAAACTTTAATGAAATCAAGGCAGAATTTATTTAAAGTGCACACACACTCCTAATGGTGTGTGGGATGGTTTTCCAAGTGATTCGCCCCCACCCCTTACGGTAGTGCAGACTTTCCACCGTCAGTGATGAGTGGCTACAGGTATACAATAATAATATCAATAACATTATATAATACTATAAATAATTATTTCTATAGTACTTTTCAAATAAGCAGCGTTTTGCTTTGTGTAAAATAACAATGAAAAAAGACAAATTAAAGTTGGTAATAGATTGTATAAATAAAACTAAAAATGAAAATAGTAACAATAATAATAAATTTGTGCAATTTTAAAGTGGCTTAAGTCAAAGTCATAGCTAGGCATTTAAAAACTGAGAGGCCCAAACAGAATAGGCTTTGTTGCTTAAAATGTTTAGACATGTATCTAAAACCAGCTGTAGTCAATAATTTCAATGCTATGACACACTGATGCTCATTTGGGTTGCACAATATTCCCCAGAAACGTGAAGTGTTGGTGCATAAGGAAAGGAGTGTGACTCGTACAGGTGGTTTATCAAGCCCACTCACCTGTGTGGAGCACACTCAGAATTGGCCAACGTTTTCTCAGAAATATGGGTTGTTCGTAAGGTGTGTGGTGCATCACGAGCTCTCAGTATTGTGACATTCAACATTGATACTCCACATCGCAAGCTCTCAGGGATATAGGGCCCGATACTGTTGACCCAAATTTCTCTTCATCGAAGTTATTCTGTTGCGCACAAAGTATTTAACTGCTTTCCAATCTCTTCCATTATCCTTTAAAATCTTGTTTTCATTTAAGCATTTTTCACAGTCCACTTTTCCAGGAGCCTTCATTTCTTTAATGTTGTTCTTGAAATAGTGTTCTATGACTTTCCTCTCTGTTCCTGACCAGGGCTTTCTGGGTTTTACTATTTCTTTTAAAAAAAGGAGAAGAGAAAGAAATTTAGTTATTAAATATATGAGGGAATGAATAAGCTAAATTTAAAGTTGAAAACATAATACACCATGGTCAATTCTAAAAACAAATGTCAAGATCTTCTGTATGGTTTATAGTGAATGGAATAACATACCTTTTTGATTTAATGGCAGTTGTGGATTACTCGTATATCCAACTGCCTCTCCTGAGGCTGAAGTCTTTCCAGAGTTAAGAGCCCTTATTTCAGAAGGATCGTCCTCAGTATCAGAATTTTCTGAAACCACATAGAGAACAACACTTCAAATGGCAGAATAAATCAAAGCCATGTTGCATTTAATGTATAGAATTTTTAATTCTTATGTCAAAAATTCAAAATAAAAACTTAGCCTCTTGACTTGTCTGTTTTTTAGAATGAACATCCTCTGACTCTGAGCTGGAGTCCTCTTCAACTGTAACAAAATGATTAAATACTTATGTAAATCACATTATGTAAAACTGAAAAAGTTTTAAGCAAGTACAGAGCTTTTGCCTTGTTTAAAAAGAACAATACACAGAAATCATTTACTTACAATTTATGTTAGGCGTTATGTCCTCCAGAGATTTTCCTTGAAATTTGCTGATTCCGTTTTGCAAGGCAAAAATAATTCTGCTCACTTTTGCCATTTGCAACGTTTCTTCAAGGAGTCTATAAAACTCCCTGAAGAGTGACATCAATGTCATGTCCCATAAATGTGGCAAGCTGGTCAAGTTCGTGTGTTTTTAAGTTGAGTAACTGAGATACTGTGGCAACATGTTTTCTCAACTTAGTGGAAGTGATGTTCTCTGGATGTTTAGCCCCACAGCTTTTGGCATATCGCTTTAAGCTGTCACATCCACGCATGTTCTCTTGTGATCTATAATCAAATTACTGTAAATATGTAGGGATTACTAGGGGAAATCCCAGCGTCTTCTCTAGTTTTAATTAGAAGTTCCACTGATTCCTTTACATTTGCTGGTAATAGTATTGGCACTTTCCGACCTCTCTTCCCTCGTACCTCTACTCTGGTGAGATTCTCACATAGTTTCTTCTCAAAACGTGATAGGCTCTCCAAAATTTCATCCTGCATATTGGTTTGGTTTCTCTGCACATATGTTGTAACCTCCATCCTAGAAACCTCACCTTCACGACGTCGATTGAACAAAATTAGCTGTGCCAGAGTCACTTGGGAGAGATCACTCCACGACCTTTGGGATGGATGGTCAATGAGTGCTTTTTTGTTGACCTCCTCGAGGCACTTTAAATGATTCTGAAGCTTCCTGATGTCTTCTGCTAGAGGCAGAATTTGCGGGCTATTCTATTTTTTCTGGTATAATGTTTTTAGTGCATTTGATGACACATGGATTGTCCATTCCAGTTCAATTAACTTACTAAAGTGCTCTGCTCTTCCCTTTAAAGCTTCGTCCTCTTGGCGTAAAGCCTCCCCCTGCAAAATATGTGACACTTTAACAAGGGAATGTCGTAGTTTCAGTGCTGTTGATGGAACTGAAAATCTGTTTGTCGATTCATCAAATCCAGTCATCTTTTTCACAGCTTCAAGTACTGTGTTAAACTTTGCTGGGTTGATCAAGTCCTTCAAAGCAACAATGTCCTTATCAATGGCTCTTGCCACAAGAAGTAGTCTGGCAAGTTCCCTCATCTTATTTCTAATATCGGCCCGGTGTCGTCCAACTTCGCCATTTTTTAGAAACATTCTCTCACCCAGTGATAGACTTAATGAGTCCGATTTTATCACCAGGGAACAGCTTGCCTGAACCTTCCGCCTCCCCGGCATATTCTCTCTTACTTGTAATTTGCAACGCTTATGGTGTCTCCAGAGGTCTGTTTTGACATACATAGCAAAGCAAAACTTGCAAGGCAGATAGTCAGTTGCTGTTGACATATACATTGCTTGCCTTTTTGGTATGACCTCCCCTTTTCCAGTGGATAGGACTGCACTATTATGGTGGTAATTTCCCATGTTCCTTACTTTTGTTAATAAAAGATTTTCCATGGGTGAGCCTTGCTTATATGACAGGGCCTTTGCAATTTCAACTTCTCCAGAATGTTTCTGTTTGAGATGTCTTGTGATTTTTGCATAAGGCTTCTCACAGTAAAGACCGACATTCTTTTTGTCATAGATGCGTTGGTTAGGTGTGTTTGAGGACATTTTCACTTCGATCATGTGTTGATCATGTGTTACAGACATAAACAGAGCAATAAATAATTAATGACTGATTCATTTAACTCAGATTACACATTTTTTAAAAGTTCTTAATCACATTACATTTAAGGGCACGTGTTTCTTAAATACAAAGTGACATTTAAAATAACTTGTATGCCAATTCATGAACACGCTATCTTTGTAGACCATACCTGCATGGCTCCAGCAGTTTCTCTAGCTTTGCCAACTTCTCATATTCAGCATTTGTTGGGAGGGCCAGATTGTGCTTCTGCTGAGACAGCGTTGTGTGCAGTGCGTCTCTGTTGCGCCTCAAGCGCTTGATCATCTCAAGGGTGGAATTCCACCATGTTGGAACATCTTGCACGAGTGGCTCCTGAACTTGTCGAATTCGTGGTGTCGTGGTAATTAATAGGGTAAGTAATTAAATTAAATTATGTAATTTAAAATTACATAACGTAGCCTACCTAAAGCGAAGGAGTGAAGTTCCCAGCTGGCATCGATGAGGTGTACAGTAACGCCGAGGTAGTTTTCGTTGTTGACAGATGTCCAGTGGTCCCCAGTCAGTGCTACACACCTCGCCTCTACCATCTTCTCATCTTTTGCGGCTTTCTCTGCGGCGTGCTGGTCATGTATTCTCCTCATGATAGTTCGCCTCGCAGGTAATTTGTAAGATGGGTCACCTGTGGCCGCCTGGAGAACAAGCTCGAGCCCATCATCTTCAACCACGCTGATGAGCCGGCAGCTGATAGCAATCCACTGAGCGAGGAGATTAGTTAGCTTGGCTGATAGAGCTGTGCTGACGGGCTTGCCTCGGTTGCACTCAAACATAGTAGTTTGACGACGACTCTTCCCCTGCGCTACATCAGTGCTTGGCCCGGCATCTTCTGCATTAGCTAAGGGATGCTTTGCGTTTAGGAGACTGGAATAACTCCTACAGTAAACTAATTCCGCATTGCACAAGGTGCAAACAACCTTAGTCTTGTCGAGGTTTCCATTGGGAAGCTTCTTAAAAATAAAATTTCCCTGAAGCAAACACACGAAGACTCGTTCTCGCCCCCTACAGTGCAATTCGGCTAGGTATACATCCGCGCTAAAATATCAAGGTGAAAGTCATCATAGCTTGCGTAGTATAGACCCAGCTCCCAACCCAACTTTGAGAATAGATTAACGGCGATATTTTTCTTTTTAATCGCCCGATAAGAGTCTCACGTTAACGCCGATAACGGCCCACCACTAATAAAAACAAACATTTCAAGCTAAAAAGAGACTCAAGTAAAAACCGTGTTTTATTTTTATTAAGGAACAAACATGTTACTAAAGCAAAGCAAAACAAAACATTGATCATTAATCATAAATTAACAAGTATTCAACATTTATTTAACACATCATAACGTAATGGTTTTTATACTGTACAAACTGTATGTGCTATTGTCCTACACCTAAACTTAGCCCTCACAGGAGACAAAAAAACTCACTCTGTATGATTTATATGCATTTTGAAAAGTGGGGACATGGGTCAATGTCCTGAAAAGTCACCTTCACCTTGTTATACCTGTGTCATTATACAAATTTATGTCCTCATGTCACAAAAACGCACACACACAAACACACACACACACACACACACACACACACACACACACAGACAGCATTCAGGAAGGTCAGCAGTTCAGATAGCTAGTTTTCAAACTTTTTCCAAAATCAAGTATGATTTAAAGGCATAAAATTGCTTTACATCTGGTAAGCTTTTATTCAGGCTTTAGTTTCATATCAGTTGTGTTCTAACAAAGTTATTAATCGATGCTCATTGTTTTATAAGATTTACTTTTAGTACTTCTACGAAGGGTCATGATACTTTTACAAGTCTGATAAATATGTGATGAATGCACGATGAAATGATAATCAGCTTACCTATTAAGTTTGATGCAATGTTTTTAAAAAAGAGATTTGATTTATTTTTAAAAACAACTAAACCAGATAAAAGATTATTCTTTCTTTTAGACAAACCTACATTTAAAATGATTTGATCTTAAAATTGTTTGCTCTTATTTTCTAAGTTCCAATAGATGAACCTTCTTATCCCAACAAAGAAAGCATTTTACATTCATTCAACATATTTTATTCAATATTTTTGCACAAGTATCGTGGTTTCAAGAGACCAAACCACTAAGAAAATTGCCATATGAATACAGATAATTCTGCTCGTGGGCATTTGACAGTGCGCTGTGTAATTAACGCATTAATTTCCATAAAAAGTAGCTAAGTAACGTAATTAGTTACTTTTTTAGGGAGTAACGCAATACTGTAATGCATTACTTTTAAAAGTAACTTTCCCCAACACTGTATGTGTGTGTGTGTGTATGTATATGTGTGTATATACACATATATATGCTGTATATACACACACACACATATATACATATTATATATATATATATATATTTACATTACATTACATTTAGTCATTTAGCAGACGCTTTTATCCAAAGCGACTTAAAAATGCAAATCAAGACCAACAAAAGAGCAACAACATGCAAGTGCTATGACAAGTCTCGGTTAGACTGACGCAGGAGCAAATAAACAAAGAAACAAATTAAAGAACAAATAAACTAACGCAAGGAACTGGGGCTCACCAGTAGTAAGGCAGGCTAAAGACTAGGCCTTCCAGAGGCCCACACATTTCCCCAAAAAAGAATCACTCGCACAGAAGTGAATTCCACTCAAAAATATGAAAAAGGAAAACTGCAAAATTTGAAAATGACTCCCACACCAAAAAAAATAAAGAAAAGCACAATTCAAGCTGATATAACACTACAACACAATTAACAAAAAGAAGAAAAAGACTATTTTGTTTGTTTGTTTATTTGACAAAATTTAGAACATTATATAAAAAGTCCAAAAAAAGACTAGTTCATACACATTTCAAAATAATGTCGAGGATAAAATACACAAAAAAGCCATTCGGCTTATTTCCATTGTGGTCCTCAAATATCTCAAAAATTGTCGAACAAAACATAAATGGAGTGCAAATACACATCAAATTCAGAAACTCATCGCCCACACTTCAGAAAACATCAATGATAAAACAACCATTTTTTAACTTCCCTTCTAAAAATACTTTCTTCTTGTATATACCCAGGTAATTTATTCCAAGCAACAGAACTAGTATATAGAAAATAATTTTTCCCCATTTCACTCTTAAACCTACAAGGATATATATAATTTCTATCAATTCACAAATCAATTTGACAAATTCTGTTCTTCAAGGAAAAGAAAAAAGAAGAAAAAGAAAAATGGAAACCCAACATTTAAACCTGGAACACTAGCTCCAAAGTCAAGCACCACAATCAGTTTAAACTACTAAAATGGTACCAGTTTGTACACTAGGAGCACAATTATCTTATTTCACCAGGAATACGAAACAAACACACAAAACAAAACAAAAAAAAGACTTAAACAGCAAGCAACAATTGCAAGTTAGAAACCCGCAAAGGACGGGACACTGCAGCACCCCACAAGCACGCTGGCAAGCAAGCTGCAGAACAAAACAAGAAGAAAAAAACAACAACCTCAAAGCAAAACAGTAGCATTGAAACGTCCGAACATGCAACAACAGACGCGCTGATGCACAGATTTATAACTAAAATAAAACAAACAATGGAACATGAGCAGAACAAATTTCTGTGTAAATCGTTCGTAAAGCCATTCTGACGTAAACTTTCGAATTCATGAAAATGTTAATATTTTCAAATTGTTAGTTGGTACAAAATAAATGTACACCTGGGGCTCGTTCTTCGTACGTCGCTAACTCAGTTAGCTGGATTTGATTGTTGACGATTTGGCATGATCTTGGATTGTTTGGTTCTTCGACGCTCATCCTGGACTTGCTGTCATAGCAACAGGTGCGCAAGCTTAAACCTGCTCGGGAGCAGGCTTATTTCATGTAAACAGGATTAGATCGCGGCTTTATAAGCGGAGGAGATAGGGAAGTCTGTCGCAGCCATGTCTTGCCCGTTTTTACGAGAGCAACCTGTTGCGGAAGGTGCGAGGATAATTCACAGAGCTTTTAGAATTAATCGCGTTTTGCGACACAGACAGGATCCATTAGCACAGCGCGATAGTGTACTTTTTGAAAGATATCGTTTTTCACGTGAGGGTGTCATTTACATAATAAACTTGTTAGAACCTCATATTAAAAGTTCTACTCGTCGGAGTCGGGCTTTAACCACAGCACAAACTGTGTGCATCGCGTTGAGATTCTTTGCGTGTGGCACTTTCCTGTACACTATTGGGGATGCGGAGAACTTGGCCAAAAGTGCTGTCTGTCGTGCCATTCGTAAAGTTTACCTGGCGCTAAAGCAGTTTTTAGGTGTTTTTGTAGTCTTTCCAAGCCACTTAAGACCCCAAGTTGTAAAACAGAGCTATTTCGCAATTGCAGGTACATTCTACTTGTTAATGAAGATCGTATGAATATGACCACACTAGTAAATATAAATCGATTGTCCCCCAGGCTTCCCTAATGTGATTGGTGCCATAGACTGCACACACATTCATATCAAGGCCCCACCAGGCCCCAAATGAAGGGGATTTTGTGAACCGAAAGGGGGTTCACATTATAAATGTGCAGGTGAGTTAAGTATAAATATTCTTAATATTTTATATTGGTAATATATACAATGTATTCCATAAGTATGCAGTTGATTGACTACAATGTCTTAGACTCTAGGTGTCATATCACAAATGTGGAAGCCAAATGTCACAGTTATGCACATTATTTGAACGTGGTAAGGATATTAATGTCATGCTCACTGTATTACACACACTTATTGTGGGCCTAACAGAACTGCATTTTACCATTGTACAGGTGATTACGATGGGATCCTGGTTGGAGACAAGGGCTACGCCTGTAGGCAGTATTTTATGACTCCATTCCCTGGACCACAAACCAGTTACAATGCAGCTCTAGCCAGGACAAGGGCACGCATTGAAATGACCTTTGGGCAACTAAAGGGAAGATTTCAGTGTCTGAAAAGTCTGAGGGTTGCACCTGACAGGGCATGCGGCATTATTGTCGCATGTGCTGTATTACACAACATTGCCACCATTAGAAAGGAGAGGACCCCTGTGGTGGAACTGCAGCCTGATGATGACCTCCAGCCAGTGCACTTGGATCAACCTAGTGGCAGAGCTACACGGGACAGGATTGTGGAACACCATTTTTGAGAATAATTTAATAAAAATTAAGACAAATAAATAAAAAGACAAGGCAAATATGGATTCAATGATTTTTATTAGTTGTTCTTTGAGAAAAAATAAAATAAAATTAGGGTCATCTTTTGCCTGTAAAGAGATATTGTTATGCAAGGTCAACAGTAGTGCTCTGAAATGTGAAGTGTTTTAGTACTTACTCTGAAGTTCCTTTTGCAGCAACTCTATTTCTAGAGCAATTTTCTTCTTCATTAGCTCTTGGAGCTCCATTTCTCCCCTCAGTTTTTGTTTTTTTTAAATGCAAATATTCAACCTTTTGCTGTAGGCTACGTTTATAGAGGGAACGGATGTCACCCTGTGCCATTTGCAGAGAAAATAAATTGAATTAATTAAATTAAAACTGAAAGTAAAAAAACAATGCAACACTGTCCACCTCTGTATCAGTTCTCTGTGCAGACTCCCTCTCTGCAGGCCTCTGTGCAGACTCCTGCAACTCATATTGCGGTCAAAAATATAAAGGACATTAGTTGATAAGTTTATAGGGTATGTTATATAGTGCATTTTTATGTGTAGTTATGCACGTACAGGTACTTCCTCCAAAGGACACTCATCCGAGAGGGTCTCTTCACTGCCCTGTGCAATGAAAATAAATGGTATGACAAAGTGATACGGTGTCTCCACTATTGATATTGATTTCACCATTGAGAAAAACAAAAAAAAGGACAAGTCCACTGCACATGCTTCAGCCACCACTTGCATGGGAACAGGTAAAAGTGTGGGTGTGTTATGTAAAACTGCACAGAAATAGAGAAAGAAATAAAAATTAATTACAATGAGGTACACAGGAAAAGAAACATAGAAACTTTTTAGTTATTATTTTAGTTAATTATTACCATTTTGTAGAATATTCTTGTATTTCACCTTTACTTGTTCCCAATTTCTAGTGGGTCCTGTGGAGGCTCTAATATGAAAGATTAAAGTATGAAAATGTTTAATGTACATATACTGTAATAACTGATTGAAAACCTCTAACACAATCACTACTTACGCATTTAATTTGTCTGCAACTTTTTGCCAGCCCTCTCTCCTGGCTTTTGCAGCCTTTGAGGTGTTCCCTGTCGTTTTTATTAAATTTTGGAACTCCCCATAGCCCTCCATCAAGAGTTCTTGTTCTGCCGCAGAGAAAAAGTGGGCGCGCTCTTTGGCCATTGTGGGCAACCAATAACAGCGTTGCTGATCAGTGTTTCTACTATCGATACATATCCCCTTTTAAACCAGCGTAGTTATCTAAGATAACTCAATCCAGCGATACTAATCATCAACAACAGGTGTGTTCGAAGGCCGGATCATGATTAGCACGATGAAATCATCTCGGATGTCTCATTTGATCTCGGATGTTTTAAGCAACGTACGAAGAACGAGCCCCTGCTCCCTACCACGTGTAAATAAAAACATTGTGTTCTTGATGACACTGAATTTTGATGCACTTGTCACGGTTCACTAATCCATTGCTTTCTCCTCGTCTCGTGTCAGTGTTGTCATGTTGTGTGTAGGTGCTTGTGGGCGTGACCTGCCCATCACCGCTGATTTGTCTCGGCTGTGTCTCGTTTGCAGCACCTGCTGCAGCTCATCATCTCAGCTACTTATACTCACCAGTTCTTCTAGCCGTTGCCAGATCGTTGTTGATGTCTTCCAGTGTGGTCACCTGTTTCCCGTTCCTGTTGGCGTTCTCTGTTCCGGATCACTCAGCACTCACAGATTATCTCTTCACTTCGGCCATCTGTGTGTCCATCACGGTTCCTGCGTCATCACCATCATCCTGTGTTTCCACCTGTGTTTCCGTCTGGCTTTTAATAAAGCTCTCGTTTCCCTCGCTACTGCTTCCTGAACCTTTTTACGACGTGACAGCACTTCATTTACCCTCTTTTGGAATGTTTTTTATTTGATAACCGTAAAACTCAGTGCTCCTCACTGTCACTATTTACCCAGCTGTAAATACAGGACGGGTGAGACAAATAGCGACCAACCATCCTACTTGTACAATGACTGCCTACAGCAATGGAGAAGTCAATATTACTGGTTACTGCTTTTTTATATCCAGTAGTTCTTAAAAATTAGATACTAGTAATACGTTGCTGCTATGGATATTCCAAATCATAGCAACTAAAGTGTCTCGAAACTGCAACTGAAGTGTCTTTTTGTGCACGAAAACGTTTTCAAGCGCCACAAGCAGGTCATTTTAAGAGTGCCTGACTTTTTTAAGCTGGCTAAAAACTCTTTGGTGGACACACGTTATTCAATATTTATTGTTCGGCATATGGCCTATTAGTCATTTTTGCATTTATGCAATATACTGGAGCCAAACCTGAGAAAGTAGTCCAGAATATTCCACTGTGTTCCTGGACACGCAATTTGCGTAGCTGTAATTCATAGTTGGGGATTATGCTAATTGTGAACGAGCGTGCACGAGCGCCCTATTTACGAATGATTGGAATTCATTAACATACACGTTTAACTATCAAATCAAAAGTTTTCATTGACACTCTATCTACAATCTCAATTAGGCGTGTCAATGGTCCATTTGAGAGATAGATGGCGGTCTGAGAGATAGAGATAGAGTCTGCGATCCACCGTAAAGCAAGAAGAAGATAAGTCACGCGCCGGCTGTTGTGTGAACGTGCTCAGGACAGTTGGACATTGCATTGGATCAGAGGTAAAAAAAACTATATAAATACTGTTCCATTTCTTGCACAGAACAATCGTTTGGTGTTTTTAGACCTCATTAAATTGTCACGAGCCGCAGGGTTTAATTTGGTCTTGTCTGTGTATGGTTTTTTTTTTTTTCTCAGAGCCGTGGGTCCCATTGACTGGCATTATATGACTGACAGACTGCAATGGTTTGAGTTAAAAATCTTTGTCTGTGTTCTACTGAAGAAGCAAAATCACCTACATCTTGGATGCCCCGGGGGTAAGCAGATACACATTAAATTTTCATTTTTGGGTGAACTATCCCTTTAAAGTTCATCTTAAGCATATCCTAAAGAGCACTTAACATACTTAAAGTTGCTCCAAAATAGCACATTTATTATGCACTTAGATATAGTAAAATAAAAATATAATAAATACATACAGTAGATATCTGTATAGCTTAAGTGTATTTCTTTTTTTACCTGGGTATGCTTGTTTATAAAGTCTTCAACTATCCAAATACTTACATCAAAGACTCTTTAAAATAATGATTAAAATGGTATGTGATAAAAACATGCAAGTCACATGTTTATTAAAATAGGATGGGTGCATTAAAGTTGTGAATAAGTGAAGATTACCTGTACAGACTGTCTCAAGAACAGGCAAAGTTACAGATGCATCCCTCTGCCCATTCCTGGCATCGGTAAAAATGGAAGGAAAATAATTATGTATTAGCCATGGGATCACTGTAGGCTGTAATTTAACTACATGTAGGGCCTGTGCTTATGAAATAAACCTGAGAAACAATAATGTATTCCTAAATCATACACACCTTCCAATATGCCAGGGAACATGACAATCTTTTCTTCTGTGTAATTAAGATCGGTTCCAAAAGAGGAATCTTTCCTGGGCATACAGCGCAAAAGGTTTCCTGTGGAATGAGGTGCCTGGGCAGTGTCTCCATGTTCTGTGTTGAACAAGCATCCTTTGGCAGGACAGCAGGACAATTTCTTGTTGTTCAGCAAGTAAAGGACAATTGCAGTCAAAGCATTTCTGTCAGGTGGATATAGAAGACTTTCCTCAGTACTGTGCACATCTTGAGAACCAGATTCTGCAAAGGTGTCAAACACATCAATGTCTGTACATCTGACTTTTAGGAAAAGTTCAGGACAAATCTGATTCAAGTGCCATTTTGCAATGGACTTACGAGGACATGAGTTCCTTGACTGAGAGCAGGTTTCCTCAAATCCAGTCCTGGAGGGCCACTGCCCTGCAGAGTTTACCTCAAACGCTGATCAAGTTCACCTACCTGTGATTTCATGACCTGCGTCCCAATGTTCATACTACAATGTTCAATGTTAATGCACAACAAATGGCTTCATATCACCACATCGCGTCTGCACTATAAACGAGCTGCACACTGCACGATTGACATGCATCATCACTAAAGTTTATAATTGCATTTCTTTAAGTTTGCCAGTATTTAAACTATTCAGCACTCGTGCGCTCTCCAGTGTGCACTCTCAACAATTGCCCCATTGTAAAAACAAAAATACATAGCATGATCAAACATTTAATTACATATTTTTTGGGGAAAAAAAGTCTAAAAATTCCCCCCTCCACCACTCAAAAAAAAAAAATCCTCCCTCCCACAAGAATCATCTAAGAGGGGAATTCACCCCTTTTTCAAAAATGAAACTCAGGACCTGAATGAATGTCTGTAAAAATCCTGATTGGAGAATCACTATAAATAAGTGTACATATTAAAAATAACCCTTTTTTTATCATGTAGATAAAAACAGAGATAAAACATAAAACATCTAAAGCATAGAGGGACACTCTGTTAGGAGAAATCACGCCCGCTCCCTGAGAAAGTCAACATTTAAATTTTCTTTAATAAAAATAGAGACGCCAGAATTCTCCATTACATTCTGTTGTGCTCCTATGCACACGATGTTCAAATATGTTGTGCTATGGTATGCTGAGGAAATCTCTCTCTCGCTCGCTCGCTTTGAAGGGCCTTTTTATATAAAAAAAAGAGCTTTATGTGCCTTTTTCGGTTTGCTTGGAGGCATATGTAAACTGCAGTAATAAAATAACTTGAAATTTTCAACATCTTTTTACATCATTTATGTTTGCACAAAATTATAGAGAGTAGTATGGATAACTGTATTGATAAGTATCGTATCAGTATCGATAAAATGTAAACGATACCCATCTCTACCCCAGAATCGATCGCAAAATCCACCGAGGGGGGCCCCTCCGGGAACACTTGCTGAAAAACGTACTCGGTTACTATCGTAACCTCGGTTCCCTGAGATACGGAACGAGTACTGCGTCTTGCTAAAGACGCTATGGGAAAAAGCCTTTTTTCTCCTTTACTGAAGCCTTATTCAATCACGCAGTGAAACTGCACGATCATTGGTTCATGCAGTGTGTGAACCAATGTGTCAGCAGCGGAGCTGTACGAGCCTATGGCGACGGAGCCCGCCAGATCCCGCCAGAATGGGCGGGGTTATCTGGCTATATAATCGGCTGTCTCGCCATAGGATCCTCAGGTTTACTTTGACTGAAGCGACGAATGAGTCGTGCAGCTACCTGGCACGGCAAAGTACGCGGTACTCGTTCCGTATCTCAGGGAACCGAGGTTACGATAGTGACCGAGTACGTTCCCTATCGATACTCCACTCGTACTGCGTCTTGCTAAAGACGCTATGGGAACACAATTCAATCACGCCGTGCTATGGTAGAGGAACGACTGTGTAAAATACCTCCATAAGCATTCCATGCTCAGAGGGAAGTAGTATACTCGGGCTAAAGCGAGCTGAGCTCATAGAGGTCACGCTCGGCCCGGGTCATTCCATGTATTCCTCACATACTCAGCACTTTCAGGGCTGAGATATGTAAGGAACCCATCAGAGAGCTTGAGTGCCCGTGCAGTCAAGAGTTCTCCGTTAGGGTTGTTCCCACCACGTAAGTCATACTCATCTAAGCAGATAGGACCCTGGCCTGCAAGGCCGGTACATCCAGCATATAAAACTTTGCAAATGTGGGCACGCGAGGCCCAGCCGGCCGCCACACAAATGTCTGTAATGGACACACTGCTAGACCAGGCCCATGACGAGGCAATGCCTCTAGTCGAAATGGCTCGTACTTCAATGGGGCATTGAAGGCCCAAGGAAGAGTAAGCCAGCGTAACGGCATCCACTATCCACTTAGAGAGTCTCTGCTTCGTGACCGGAAGCCCTTTGGCGCGGTTACCGAAGCTAACAAAGAGCTGTTCCGTGCGCCTGAAGGAGGCGTAACGCTCAAAGTAGATCCGTAGGGTTAAGTAGATCCTCTAACAGGGCATAACAAAATTAACTCCCGGTCCACCTCGGAGGGAGGAAGCGCGGAGAGTGTGATGACCTGAGCTCTGAACGGAGTGGAAAGTACCTTAGGTACGTATCCATTCCTTGGTTTTAGGATGACCTTGGAGTCGTTTGGCCCAAATTCCAGGCAGGCAGGGCTCACAGAGAGCGCCTGCAGGTCTCCTACTCGCTTGACTGACGCTAGTGCTAGTAGCAGAGCAGTCTTCAGCGACAGTGACTGAAGGTTCGTGGACTGGAGCGGCTGAAAAGGAGGTCCCCTCAGGGCCCTCAGCACAGTGGGTAAGTCCCACGTAGGGACAGTAAGGGGCCGAGGCGGATTCAGCCTCTTGGCACCCCTCAGAATGCAGACAACAGCATTGTTCCTGCCCACTGATTGGCCCGCAATAGGGGCGTGAAAGGCCGCTATAGCCGATACGAACACCCTGAGTGTGGAGGGAGAGCGTCCTTTATCCAGCAGTTCCTGCAGGGAGGACAGAATCACCGCCAACTCAGAAGCAGGGGGGTCCTCACCGCGGTTAAACACCATTCGGAGAAATCGCCCATTTAAGAGCATAGTGGCGTCTCGTAGACGGGGCTCTAGCCTCAGAAATGGTATTTAGCACTCGCTCTGGGAGGCTGGTAAGCTCCCGTTGAGCGGCCAGAGGTGAAGCGCCCACAGTTCGGGACGAGGGTGCCACAATAAACCGTTCGCCTGAGAGAGGAGGTCTCGTCTCAGGGGCACGGGCCAGGGGGCTGCGGTTAGCAGCTGGGTCAGCTCTGACATCCAAGGCTGGTTCTCCCACAGGGGGGCCACCAACAAGACCTTGTGTCGTTGATCCCTGATTCGCCTGATGACCTGAGGAATCAGAGCGATCGGAGGGAATGCATAAAGGAGGAGGTTGGGCCAGTCGTGGGCCAACGCGTCCTTGACCTTCGAATAATAGGCTGGGCAGTGAGAGTTGTCTTTGGAGTAGAAAAGGTCTACTTCGGCCTTGCCAAAGATTCTCCAGATCATTCTAACCGTCTGCGGATGGAGCATCCACTCTTCTGAGGGGACGTTGCTCCGTGATAACACATCCGCTCCTTGGTTCAATCTGCCCGGCAAATGTGCTGCTCTCAGCGAGCACAAGTTGAGCTGAGCCCACTCCAGAAGTCACTCTACCATAAGGAAGAGGCGCTGCGAGGAGAGACCTCCCTGGTGATTTACGTAGGACACCACAGACATGTTGTCTGAGCGGACCAGCACATGTCGTTCCTTTAGCTCTGGCAGGAAAAACTGGCAGGCTCGACACACTGCTAGCATTTCTAAGCAGTTGATGTGGAGGTTCCGCTCCGCCTTCGACAAAAGGCCAAAGGTCGGTTTGCCTTCGCACAGCGCCCCCCCCCCAACCATGTTGGAGGCGTCTGTCGTGACAACTTTCCTGCTGCAGACCATCCCTATGGTCACACCCTTTCTGAACCATCGTGGGTTCTTTCAGGGGGCCAGGGCCGTTACACAGGCCTGGCTCACCCTGATGTGTAGGCGACCGTGTCGCGGAACCCGTGGTTTCAACCAGCGCTGAAGGGGCCGCATGCGAAGCAGGCCCAACTGTAGCACCGGCGATGCTGCTGCCATGAGGCCCAGCATCCTCTGAAACGCTTTGACGGGGCGAGCGGTGCTGCTCTGGAAGGAGGCTGCGAGCTTTTGAATGGCCAGAGCGCGTTCCAGCGCTAGCACAGCTCTCATCTGAGCCGAGTCCAAAACTGTTCCCAGAAACGACACCCATCGGCTGGGAAACAGCGCGCTCTTGGCAAAATTGACCCTGAGCCCCAGGCATTCTAGGTGGCTGAGGAGGAGGGCTCTGTGTGAGAGTAGTTGTACCTCTGACTGGGTCAGAATGAGCCAGCCGTCGAGGTAATTGAGAATGCGGATTCCCATCTGCCTGAGAGGGGAAAGAGCCGCGTCCATGCACTTCGTAAAAGTGCGTGGGGCCAGGGACAGTCCAAAAGGAAGGACCGTGTACTGATAAGCCACTCCCTCGAAGGCGAATCTCAAGAATCGTCTGTGATGGGGGGTCTATCTGGACGTGAAAGTATGCGTCTTTCAGGTCCAGGGAACAGAACCAGTCCTCTGAGCGAATTTGCGCGAGGATCTGCTTCAGTGTGATCATCCTGAACGACCTCCTCATGAGGGCGCGATTCAGGCGTCTGAGATCGAGGATGGGCCGGAGGCCGCCATCCTTCTTGGGAACGAGGAAGTAATGGCTGAAAAAGCCTGATTCGCTCTGAGCTGGAGGAACCATTTCTATGGCTCCTTTTTCCAGCAGCGTCATCACTTCTGAACGTAGAACGTGAGCATTCTCGCCGTCTACAGAATTGGAGACCACGCCGCTGAAGCGCGGGGGTCTGCGAGCGAATTGGAGTGAGTAACCTCGTTCTATTGTCCGTATAACCCATTCTGACACTCCGGGGATGGCCCTCCAGGCCTTGGCCCGCGTGGCAAGGGGCTGGATAAACTCGAGCGATCGACTGCTCGTGAGAGGAGGAAGAGGAAACCCATAGCCTCATTCTATTATCCTTGTATCCCACTCTGACAATCCGGGGATGGCCTGCCAGGCCTCGGCCCGTGTGGTCAGGGGTTGAATTTGTTTCGAGTGGCAGGCCGCCTAGCAGGGACCTGAAGCTCGTGATAAGAGGGAGAGGAATGTGCTCTCTTTTGAAAATGTTTGTGTTTTATTTCCTTACAGCGATCAGTTGTGTGGGTGCTTTTTGAAAGGGCCCAGTGTTCACAACAGTATTACCACAAACTCATTGCCATGGAGGGGCCATCTTCACTAAAGAAGGCGAGCCGAGATCAAAGAGTGAAACGCGGGGCTGCGCTGGCGTAAATTCACTCAAGCTTGATCGCTCGAACCCTGGAGCTTGCATTTCTTCCCCGAGATAACTGGGAGAGTAGAAACACTAGAGCAGGGGAGGCGTGGCCACCTTCATTGAAGAAAGGGACCATGAGGCAGCAGGGACAGACTGACGCTTTCATAATGAAAGTAGCGCTGGCAGATCAAAGAGCTGCAAGAGGCGCTAATCCTTGTTGTAAACACACTGGCAGATCAAAGACTGTACGCAGAGTGCGGGGCTATGCCGGCGCGAAAAATCACTCAAGCCTTTTTTTTTTTTTTTATCCGTCTCCTTCTCCGAGGTGACTGGGAGAAGAGAAACGCGAGAGGCGGGGCCGCCCAGTGCTGCATGTTACAATGTGCACAGAAGGATTGAGCCACTCAATGTAATGAGAGGCGCTAATCCACATGTGCTGGCAGATCAAGCGCTGTATGCAGAGTGAAACACACGGGGCTATGTCGGCGCGAAAAATCACTCAAACCTGATTGCTCAGCCTCGCGAGCTGCTGTTCCTGTCTCCGAGGTGACTGGGAGAAGAGAAGCGGGGGAGGCGGGGCCTGCTACATAGAGGACTGCGAGCAAATCAGGGCAAAGCCCGGCTTTCGGTGAAAGCAGGCTGCCTGTGCGAGCGCCGTCTCAGTGACGCACACACATAGCTTTCCACTCCGGTTCGCCAAAGAGAATAGAACCGCTCAATGAAGGAGGAGCTCTGATTCTCACATGTGAATACCGGCGGATCAGAGCGCTACAGGAAGCTCCGTGGCTCTGATGTTTCATTCTCCGAGCTTTGCTGAGAGAGGAGAAACGGGAGAGCGGAGGTGCCTCCACAGAGGTGGACAGCGAGCGGGAAAGCGAGACTCATACTCGAACGAGCATTCCGTCTCGGTAAGCGCACAGTCAGTGCGTGGACGAGACCCAGACAGACGGCGCGCGCTCATTGCTCTTCTGCATCGTGCAGGATTCCCTGCACGAGCCATACTCGCTGTTGCGGCACTTGCAACAACGCCGAGAAATATGCATTTTTATAGCACTCACCGGATGGCGGCAGCGAACAGACCGGGGCTTCTGCGGGGCTGGAGCGCGGTGAAAGCGGCATCTCAGCTGGCAGGAGGTCTCTGGCTCAGCGGCGAGGCGTGTCAACGGCGAGGCGGCTTCTTGGGATCAGCGAAGGCGAGATGTCGTCGCTGAAGGAGAAGAAATCTGAGGATCCTATGGCGAGACGGCCGATTATATAGCCAGATAACCCCGCCCATTCTGGCGGGCTCCGTCGCCATAGGCTCGTGCAGCTCCGCTGCCGACACATTGGTTCGTTTTTAACACACTGCGCGAACCAATGATCGTGCAGTTTCACTGCGTGATTGAATAAGGCTTCAGTAAAGGAGAAAAAAGGCTTTTTCCCATAGCGTCTTTAGCAAGACGCAGTACGAGTGGAGTATCGATAGGGAACACTAAACGCGCCCCTTTAGCAGCTGGAAACCTATATCAGGTAAGAATGGGACCAAATTCCAACTCCAAAACTCTAGAAACTCATAACCTCGATGCCTAGACATCTTCAAACTGTTTTGAAACGAAGAGGAGATGCTACACTATGGTAAACATGCCCCCGTCTCAACTATTTTGAGACCTGTACCAAAATCAAATCACTGTCAGTGCTTCTGTGAATTTAGAGAGGGTACTTTGCCTTCATGCACATCCCAAATAGCACACGTACGTCTGCAAGATGTCTGTTAAAGATCTCTTGATCTGGATAGCATCTGCTGTCTATAAATGTCTGACAGACGTCTTCCAGATGTCAGTTTTACATACATTCTAAATCATAAACATCTTAAAGACATCTAATAGACGTCTGTTTAACATCTAAAAGGAAACGTCCTATAGACACATTGCAGATGAGCAAACACTCTAAAAAAATACGTCTTCCAGATGTAAATGCAGATGTCAAATAGACATCTCCGAGATGTACGTGTGCTATCAGGGATCTATTCTGACATGACATATATTTTGTCCAGCCCATATTTCTGATTATCACAATGTCATTGCAATTTTGAAAGAATCATCCGGGCGACCTATTTTTTAAGTCTCGCCAACCACCCGAGAGTCGCGCCCCAGGGTTTGAAAGCCACTGCTCTACAGCCTTGTAATTCAATGTATTTTTGCTCCCATATCTCCAACAACTAACGTTGTTAATAAATTAATATTGATAATAAATAGTTTGAGCAAGGTGCCGCTGTCGGGGGAGTCAAAAAATAACTACGTCATCATTAGGTTTGCCAATTAACTTCAGAAATGGAAAATAAGGTACAACTGCAATTCTTTATAAAATAAGGGACCGAATAAGGGAAGCTCGAAATATTTGTTCTGTACCATAATGTATGCCTGCAGTTAAATAGTTCTCAGAAATCATCCCCTTTGTTTTGCTTAACCTATTTATGTACAATAATTCTAAAAAGAATTTTAACGTCATACAAAAAAAATGACATTGGCCTGAGTAAATTGTACATTTTACGTAGTAATTTAGGAGGTGAAAATACTGTGACATTACATACAAATGGCATGAAATTTTAAAACATAACTGAAGGTCTATGAAACATCAGTCAATAAAGCATTTTTTTTTTAAACAATGGCACTTAATTTTAAGAATACGCTTGAAGTAATTTGTTTTAATTTTTATAGCTTTTTTCTCTCGTGTGTGTGTGTGTGTGTGTGTGTGTGTGTGTTGAAGCTATTGATCAATTTGACTATCATTGTAAGTTAATTACTTTAGTATTTGGAAGTTTGGGTCATGTGCACAAGAATGTGATTAAAGGACTACAGTTGGGTGGATTGCAAAAAAAAGATAGTAAAGACTTGCAAAATTCTGTTCAGTGTCAGCCATTATAGGGAGTATGCAAATATGGAAAGCGGTTTCCTCAACTAAACTAAAATGACAGAGGTTGTCAAACGGCTAAAAGCTGAATGTGCTAATGTCATCAGGGCCGAAGATGAAAGACCATCCAAATCGTCAAGCACTCAGTCAACAGAAGCACCATCATCAACCCAACAACCCACATCAAGCTCAAGTTTTTATTTAATTATTTTTTAATTATTGTATTTTATAATTGTCGATATGTCTTATATTCAGTCAATATACATGGACAGTCACTTCCAATCAAATATTTTTCTCCTCACACTTCTTAGGTGGAAACCTTTGGCTTCTGTTGGACAGTGCTGTAGACCAGAGCGAACAAAGTTCAAATGCCACTTCTGATGCGATCTGACCTTACAGAGACAAACATACAAAGAGCTGAAGATCCACTTGAATACTGGAGAATTTAGAAACATCTCTACCCCCATCTATGTACTGTACATTGGCATTACAGTTTCTTTGTACCCTGGCCTCCTGTACCATGTGAAAGAGTGTTCTAAGAGGAAATACTGTCTAAGAGGAGAAAAAGACTTAGCCCCAACACTGACAAGTTTTATCTCTCAATAAAAATAATTAAACACCTTTTCACCTTTCTGTCATTCCATACAGTTACACAAGCACTATCATTGCCAAGTCTCATACGCACATTTAACAACAGATGATCCTATCACACAATGTCCTTATTCACTATGTGTGTGTGTGTAGAGAGCAGGGCCGTCCCAGGTGGTGCCCTAGGCCAGATTTTAGATTTCTGCCCCCCACTAAAAAAATTCAGAAAATGCAGATTTTTCTAAACGTTACTATGATATAACATAAATGCTGATAAGTATTAGCATAAATAAGCAGTAAATAAATTGTGATAATAAATAAATGCGCCTGAATCTGTTAAAACATTGAAGAGACCTGACATGAGTTATAGCCTACTCCCAAACAGAAAAATGCAACCCACAACAAGTAGCCTACTTATTACAACAAAGAAAAACGTGAGCAATATGAAATGGCTAAAGTAGTCTAACAGACAACAAAGGCAACAAAATAAAGGCTACATTTTGTAATGTATTTGTAGATGTTAGCCAGATAGCTAGCTAGTTAGTCCAATTACTAAACCTATATCAGTCCTTCTGCAGCAATGTAGGACGATATTGAAGTTGGAGGAGAAAATGAGATGGGAGTTTTTCGACATACATGAACTGGAAAAAAACAGAGTTCACGCAGAGCTAGACAAGAGGAGCGTTTGAGGTATATACATTGTCATTTTTTTTAGAAAATAACCAATTGTTATGCTAGATAAGACCCTTCTTCCTCGGCTGGGATTGTTTAGAGCCCTTTGAAGCTGCATTTATTAACAAACAAACTAACAAAGAATATTAACTACTGCAACAATTGGCTATTGCACATTGTTAGTTAATGTTAGCCTGCTTTAACTAATGTTAACAAATGGGACCATATTGTAAAGTGTTACCTATTGTTCTTTCGTTCATTTGAACAATCTTTTGCACTCTAATCTTGAAACACTTGTTTACTTTATATTTTTGTGTATTTTTAATAAAGTCAGGAGGACAACACTTTTTTCACTTTTTATAAATTATATATTGTGATAAAAAAAATCAAATAAAATACAGTGACAAAAGCTTCAATGACTATTGTGAAAATTTTATACCGTCACATACCTAATGTACATACAGTTTAATAGCTCTATAACTAATATATATACATAATTAGCCTATTCAATAGCGTCTGAAGCAAAATTATTTAAAAATCTTGTGTACTTTCTGCATTCTGATTAATTAAATAGTTGTGCTTGTAAAATGTCTCTTTATAGCCCCTTATTAAGCTAAAACACCTAATTTGAAAAATTTGCATTGCGCCCCTACAGTTTTTTAATGCGCTCTGAAATTTTTTAATTTAGGAGCACGTGTTCCTTGGAAAAAGGTAAGCGTCAAGCCCTGCACTTCACATGTCATCAAGGGTTTCTGGTTGGGAAACACCCAAATCTTTTTGTTGACAGTGACATTTTTCATGCAGTTTTTGATAGCATCACCAAGAAACTGAAGCTGTTCTGAGGAAAAACAGGTGAACTTTTTTTCTTAAGAACATTTCACAACCGTACAAGTCAGCCATGTTCTTCTGGATAATCTGCAATTTACAGCAGCATCGGTTATTAAACATTATTGCACAGTCTTCTAGACTTCTGTTGAAATTCAAGGCAACTTATGTGGCAATAACCCTTTGGTCTTTTCCTACTTTGAAACCCGTTCAAGTAGCTATCTTAAAATTAAAAATATGAAAAATTAAAATAATAATAACAATAATGCCATTGTATTACTAATGTCGAAGTGCTTGTAACATTAGAAGCAACACATTGATATTTTCACAACATTTATAAAACTAAAAAAAAGATGGCCAATCAAAGATGGCCACTGAGTGATATGACTTGCCTTGAAAGGAATTTGGTACTTAACCAACATTATTTCAAGTCAGAAGTAGGCCTACAGTACGTCATGAGGCTCAGTACTAGTAGTCCATTTACGAAACTAAGTACGCTCGAGCCACATCACCACGAGTGCTCTTCACAGAAAGCGCACCCAAACAGGAACGGGAACGTTTGAAAGCAGCCGCCCGTCAGCGGGTACCTGATTGAGTTGCTACTCTGTACTACCAGTGTTGCAGAAAGACTCTTATCGTTACATTTAGAAAATTTCAGTATCGACTGAGGGGGTCCATTCCCTGGATACTAGCCGTTGGACGGTTTCTTCTATGAAAGGCACTTTGATGTTCGAAACTCTCCGTGAAGGCTGCATTAGAAGAGTGGTGCCACTGGCTGGATGGTTCTGACCCTCTGTTTCAAGTAATCACCGACCACAAAATCCTCGAATACATCAAGGGGGCAAAAGCGATTCAATTCACAAAAAGTCCGATGGCCACTCTTCTTGACAAGATTCCAATTCACAGTCTCCTACCGCCCTGGCAGTAAGAACAGCAAAGTTGATGCTCTTTCCAAAATGCGCCCATATAACCACCTACTGTCATCATGGCACCCATAAGCTGGGACATCATGGAAGAAATTCAAAGAGCACACCTGAATGTCCTCCAACCAAGCATTATGTACCACACACTCAGCGCCAAAAAGGATTCAGTGGATCCACACCACCCTCAGCAGAGGACACCCTGGCATCCAAAGGACTACAGCCTTGGTACGTAACTCGTTCTGGTGGCCTTCACTCACCAATGATGTTACGACATATGTTAAGGCATGTCAAGTTTATGCACAGTCTAAAACCCCCAGAGAACTATCAGCCGGCCTTCTACGACCACTGCCTATCCCTCTGAGACCCTGGTCCCACCTGTCCGTCAACTTCATCACCGATCTGCCAAACTCCAATGGGTATACCACCATTTTTCTAATCACTGCAGTAAGTCATGCAGATTAATCCTTAAAAAAGGTCTAACCCACTGCTATGGAGACTGCTAACATCCTTTTCCACCACGTTCTCTGGATCTGTGGCCGACCAGAAGACACAGTGTATGATCGGGGACCCTAGTTCACCTCCAGAGTCCGGCAGGCTTTCGGCAAGCAGCTAGATATCAATCTCTGTGCCTGTCAGTGCCCTTTAGCCATGAGTATATTCACAATATACCGTATTGCTTTATTCTATTATGATTAGGATCTCTGCTTCCATTGTGACAAAAGTTTTCTCTCTTCTTCAGTGCCTGGGGATGTGAAGGATTCACTGAACCTATAATTGATGCATCACGAAAGGAAGCCTTAGCCCGCTTGTGTTATTTGCTGTGCTTTTTATTTCTCTGGGTTGCACGTTACAATACAATTTAGAAGGGCTACAATACTTGTGCATGTTGGGTATTTATTCACATATATATATATATATATATATATATATATCTATACAAACATTTTGGGAGACGCTAATCACCCACTGGTAAATTAATTCCATCGAGTGGAGCAGACTTGAAAAATGTGAACAAAAGCATTAATTTCTTTCACCATGGCAATTCTTTTCAGAAATTCACCTGTAAGAACCAATTTCCCTTGGAAACTTTGTTTCTTAAGAATATTTTCACGACTGAACGAGTCAGTCATGTTCTTCAGAATCACACGTAACTTAGAGGTGGGTGTTGGGGGGATGGGTAGCCAGGTCAACTGTGTGATATATAAGTGAGAGCCCTGTGAAGTTTCTTTAAAGATCTGTTCTGATCTCATCAGTCAAACAGCCGTGTCTTCTACAACGTTTTCTGGTAGGGTGATCATTTATTCATCTGGAGAAAATCTAGAAAATTTGATAATTTAACATTTAGTCTTTTCCTACTTTGAAATGCAAGCAGGAAAGTATAATAAGTAGCTCATATGGAAAAATAATAATAATGATGATAAAATGATATGTTAAAAACTGCATTAATGCTTTTGAAGTGCTTTCAACATTTTAGATCTAAAATCATGTTGTTTCGTGACAAAGATGTGTGTGCCAAGAAATAAAATGTAGAGAAATATGCATTTTAGACTTCATAAACGAAATGATTACTACAGAATTACATATTAAAAGCAATAACTAAACATACGTTTTGTTTGTTTGTTTGTTTTGTTTCTTCAGAATTTTATCTGTTTCTTCGGTCCCAAAAATACGGAAGAAAACAAAATGGCAAATGGTCAGCAAATAACAAAGCTCAATGTCTCCACCTGTAAGGAAGAGGAGAATGAAATGAGAGCTCAGGGTTATCAGCTCATCGATGTTAACCTCAATCAAGGTCTTTGTGCAAACCAGGTCTTTCTTTGGTACAAGAAAGAGTGTGGCAACCGACCTGTGACCAGGATCCAGTTTTCATTCGATTTCAAAATGAAATCTGGTCTGGTTGATGCTGGCTATGAGCAGGTCAACCGAGATCTGAATGCAGGAACTCGTGGAGATCACATCTTCCTGTGGTACTTCTACGGCAGCACTGAATACGACATTCCAATTGTGGATCTCATGGTAACCACAGACCCCCAACAAGAGCCTGCTCTTCTGCGTGATGGCTGGGAGAGACTGGGCTGTGATCTGAACCGTAATGCAGGAGGAAACGTCATCTACCTGTGGGCAAAGAGAGAGAAGCCGAGCTATATCTTTGAGATCAAAGCATCAGTTGACTTCTCTTCCGACCAGTACCTGTTTCAGCTGGGCTACACTCGTGTGGATGAAGACACCAATCGTAATGCCGGTGGAAACTACGTCTTCCTCTGGTATCGGCGCACGACCGATAAGAGCAAAGCTCTCACTGCTCTTGACGTAAGCACCTCCCTCCAAGAGGAAATAAATCTTCAAAAGAAAGGCTTTGAAGTGCTCAGTGTTAATCTCAACAAAGGCACCAGTGGAAAAGATGTCTTTGCATGGTACAGGAAAGAAGGATGTGCATTGCAGATCCAAGCCATCGTTCTGCTGATCAACCCTGAGGCCAGAAAGGAATATCAGAATGCTGGTATCAAGATTGTTGGCAAAAATCTGAACGACGGCAACAGCGGCTGGATAATATACTTAGCCTACCTGTAAAAGCACACAATCATGCTGTCATCACAGGGTCTTTTTTCAGTTTTCCAAACTGGTTGCCCTGTATGGCAACTATAAGCACAATTGTTTCGAATGCATGACATTATTGTCACTCTTTAAAGCCGATTGTAACCGTGGCTGTTGTAATACGCTCAACCACACACAGTTTATTTGGCCTTTGTGTTTATGTTATACTACATGATGAAATAAAGTCAACTTTATCCACAACAAATGCTTTGGTGAGGTTTTCACACGTCTCTTTGGGAAACTCCTAGCAGCAAGTTATACTGCATGCACTGTTCCCTCGTTACATACTCATACTCCAGGGTCATAATACTACAACATTATGTAGACAACAAGACTTAAAAAAAGACACTACAAAATAAATTCAGTTATGTTTTATCAATACAACTGAACTGAAAGGTTTTTGGTCTTCTTTGATATGTGTTTTCCAGAAAGGTACTGTATGATCATTTCACCAGGAAACTGAAGTTGTTCTGAAAAAAAGAAGATGAAGAAAAAAATAAAATAATTGTTGTTCATTTGATGTTAATATATTAGGCGTTTCTTTTGCCTTATCCGCACATTTTAGAACAAGTCAATCCTTGAAATTAATTCAAAAAGGTAAATGTAACAGGCAGAAAAACAAACAAACAAACCCAAATACAAAGCATTAAAAAGTGGTGGTCTATAAACGATTCATAAATTATTATAGCTTTGTTCACTTGAAGTCAACATCTGCTAAATGATAAATAACCAAACCGGTTTTATCAGCTCCACAAGGTGGCAGACACATTTTGCTTTGGATTGTGCTGCTATATGTTTTTAAAGCTTTGCCTTAGGGCTGCACGATATTGGGAAAATACGCGATATTGTTGTTGAATATTGCGATAACGATATTTCTTGCGATATAACATTTCCCTAGAGAAATGCTATTTTTTTATTATTTATATATGTAATGATCATACTAAAATAAACAGCTAACGGATATTCTTCGAAGGGCAGAGCCCTTGAAGTGTGTTCTTTTAAGGGTGTAAGGCATTACTGTCTCGTATAAGCGTTTGGAACTGACCAAACGTTATCCTTGACAACGCCTCGCCTGCGTGCAGCATTCAGCGCTCCAACAGTTGTTGCAAATTTTATTCAAATACTGTCTAATTGGGGTGGTGATGGCGCAGTGGATAAGACACATGCCTTTGGTGTGAGAGACCCGGGTTCGAATCCGGTGTGAGACACCAATGTGTCCCTGAGCAAGACACTTAACCCCCTAGTTGCTCCAGAGGCGTGCGACCTCTGACATATATAGCAATTGTAAGTCGCTTTGGATAAAAGCGTCAGCTAAATGAATAAATGTAAAATGTAATTGTGTCTTATTTACTATTAAACTTTTTCAATCTTAACTTGCTTAAAGCTGCTAACAATACAGTCTTAAATTATATTTCTATCACTGACGAAAATATTTTGCATCACATAAAAACAAAGACAAATTGAATTAGCTTATTCTACTTACGTTTGTAAAGTCAAAATAAACTGCAACTTTTATCAAGTGAAGATCGCATGTTCACAAACGGAAATCACTTCCTGTGAAGTGACCATGGCATGTTCCCTTCGCTAACGGACTTCTGGAAGGGCCCTTCGTGAAGGGATTAAGATGTTCACCTTCGTTTGGAACGTCCTTAAAAATGGCGTCCTCTTCCCGAAGTGCCCTTCAAGGGCGCAAAAAAGCCGTTTGGAATTCTCCCTTAGACTTTAAAACACTATGAATGACTGGAAACCTCTGCAGATATTCTTATTTCTGGTTTGCTGATACCATAGACCTGCAAACACAAAAACTACTCTCAAACATTACGTTTTCTTCACATGTAACCACACAATCATCAAGACCATCTTAAAGCAAGAGAATATTTTAAACAAAATATTTCCTTGCCTTGCCTGTTTTTTTTTTTATAAAAATAAATATTACACAAAAATTTAATAAAAAAAAATGCTATTAAACAAAGTATACAGGCCTTAAATAAATTGGTATATAGTGGAAATACTAACATTTTGTCAACATCCACATAAATAAAATAAGTATTAACATGTGAACATTAAGTAATAACATGTAAACCTATGTGTAGGAGCCGCATTTGAGTTTATTTTTGGTTTCATAATTTACTTATAATTGTCTTTTCTATTGCATTTGAGTGGTACACCTTCTACAGCCAGAGAGGGCGCTATCCTATAAGTTGGAGCATGAAGCGTAGAAGGGGGGACAGAAGGAGAAGGCGTGCCAGCAGATACAGGCCGTTTCTCAATATGCGTACTTGTCTGTACTTGTGAAACGTCATCAGTCGCTGCCCAAGTACTGTTCCAATTCAAAGTTCACATCTAGCCAAGTCCAGTTCAAATCCCCGGATGTGTTCTTGATCCGCCCCTTTTACCGAGGATGCATCGAGAGGTGACTTGTGCGGACTTGATACGGGCCATAACCCAGAATTCAGTTCGTCCTCCCGTCCTCGAGAGTTCGTTCTTCTGAGTCGAACTTGGCAAGTCCAAACTCGAAAGGACGGAAGTCCAGACTCTGCGAACTTGGTATTGAGAAACGGCCACAGTCTTTGACCTCGGCCTGGATCTGTGTTACTGGAGCTTGGCCTGTATGAGAAAGCTAAACTCCAAGCGCTACAAAGGAATGTTTAAAGACATTTAAACCAGTTTTCATTTTTGTTTTGTACTTTATATTTTTTGCAATAAATACCGACAAACATTCAACGACAACACTCTTGGATTTTCTTGGATTCGGCCTGTGAGTCTGACCCTGTACTCGCATTCTCCAGGTGGTTGGAAACAATAACAGGGGTTTATAGGAAAAACCCAACATTGTTTTTGCCACTACACTATGTTTTAGCACAATGCGATGCCAAATGTGCTTAACTGTGAAAGCTATTTTATTCCAGGGTTTTTTTTGCCAGGAAAACTAGCATATTGACTTTGGTAGGTTTCAAACATGTGCGTTGGCACGTCACAACATTTCCTGATGTACTAAAAAGTCTCTCTCTGAAGGCGAACTACTTGCTGGTATACAGAGATACTTCCTGGCTAGTGCTAGCGTAGAAGTCCACTTGGCGCAGCTCGGAGCTCACTGTCTTCACACAAGTGTCGTACATCTGTGGAATTGCAACATGAGAAAAATCATTTCTCGATGGCAACTGATATCTTCAGTCCAATATGTTAATTAGACCCACAAAGCCTTCTTTGCTCACGGTGTTAACAGGCATCATGTCTTTAGCAAAAAGCGTGTGATAGCATCTGTTAATTCCTTGTGGCGTTTCGACGTTTTTCTGTAAGGCGTTGCATTTGTAATACTTTGATAGATGGTTGTCTGTACGGCTCCCTTATTGTTACTTGGCTTTTCGTTAGCAGTTTTGGTAGATTCGGCCTAACGTTTTCGGAAGTCTTCATATAGCTCCCTGTGGTTGTGTTCCAGATGACTGTGGAGATTAGTTGTATTTCCTCGCACCTGAGTACATCTCTGATTTAATTTGTCTGTATCAATCTAACAGGTCTGTGCGGTCAGATGATCAGTTAAACCTTATGGTTCCTCCATCTCGCTTAAAATGCAAAGGTGATCGGGCTTTCTCTGCTGCAGCTCCCAGGCTTTGGAATGACATTCCGTTGTCTGTTAAATCATCTCCTACACTTAGTGCTTTTCAAATTGCGCTAAAAACTCACCTGTTTTCCTTAGCATTTGGAAATGTTTTGTAAATTGTTGTTGTTTGTTTGCTGTTAGACAGACAGACACACACACACACACACACACACACACACACATGTTGGTTTTAGTGGTTTATGGGGACTCTCCATAGGCGTAATGGTTTTTATACTGAACAAACTGTGTGTGCTATTGCCCTACACCTAAACCTAGCCCTCACAGGAGACTTTGTGCATTTTTAGATTTTCAAAAAAACACCATTTAGTATGTTTTTTAAGCCTCTTGAATTACGGGGACATAGGCAGTGTCCTCATAAACCACCTTCATATTGTAATACCTCTGTCATACCCATGTCATTATACAAATTTGTGTCCTCATAAACCGCATAAACATGCACACACACACACAGAGACAGACACACACACACACACACACACACACACACAGACACACACATACACACACACACACACACACAGAGACAGACACACACACACACACACACACACACAGAGACACACACACACAGAGACAGACACACACACACAAACATACACGTCTATGTTACTAAGAGGGGACGGTCACACTACACTGACCAAGAGGGGACGAGGGTTTCTGCTTATTTTGAAGAAACAAAAGTCACATACAACATTTTCTTTTAAGGCCTTTTTTTCATAATATAACTGAAAATAAGCATTTTTTTTTTTTTTTTTTAAACACATGCCAAGTGGGGGCTCTCAGTGACTTCTACCTATCCAAGAGGGGACCTTCATAGACTAAACCAAAACACTTCTCAATGTATGAATGCAATCATATGTATGTATATATATGCACATATGATTGCATTCATACATTGAGAAGTGTTTTGGTTTTATTTTCAAGCCCAGAAGATATCTGCAGGTTATTTATTGATTTAATGACCATTTATCATTACTGTCTGAATATTTGTGCAGCAGTGATAATGTGTAAATGTTCAAAAGTTTAGAGTTGCATGGAAATAAAGTCAGATTGTGAAGAAAGACTGTATGCCAGCAGTCATATATATGACCTAGGAACACATCTAACTCAGCAAAATCAGGACGTGCCTGGTTTTACAGCTATTAGACTGTAGATAATACTTTTGGGAACAAAAGGGAGCTTTGACGTACAAAAAAAAAAAAAACTTGCTGATTTAGAATATGCTGTTTAACTTGTGTGAAAATAAACATGAAGTAGTGTTACTGTTCATCAAAACACGTAGGTCCCCTCTTGGAGGGTTAATTGTGACATTTGTTTTGCAATTGAATGCTAACTTTGAAAAAGTTTAGTTGGCTTAATTACAAAATTAATGTTACAATTAACATATATTGTAACATTTGTATAATCAACATTGCCATTGCATTCAGAAATAGTGAGAATGTGAAATATGTTTAATATCAAGTCAAGCAAACATACATCGCTCTGCACCATCCAACAGGGGACCATTTTCCTTTAATTTAGTTAAATCACTGCTACATGCACAGACCTGTTTCTGTTTAGCATGTACAGATTTGCTTGTGTGGAAAAAGCCATGGAATAACATTGCTTTTGACTGTTCAACAATTAACAATTAGTTTTAAGGTAACACTTTAGAATACTGATCCTTTGTTAATGAATAACTACACAGGAACAATTCACTAATGCACTATTAACATTGTAGTAACTACTAATACCTAACAAGAAACTATGATTAGTGATTTAGTAAGTAATAGAGCTCAGTTGAAACTGGTAGTTCACTATTAGCTGATCAATAACTACTATTTGTTTTATATATCCTGAAGAACTACTGTATACAGGTTCATAATTAATGTGAATTATGCATAATGTATAATTAATTCTAAAATGAATATGATGGTAACCCACTAGTAATAACTCAAGAATTATCTAATTATTTTAAAGGAACTACTAACTACTTGGATCAGTATTCTAAAGTGAAAAGCATCATAACTCCCTAATACTGACTGACGTGATTTAAAGCTTTTGAGATATATGTAAGGTTTTGGATAGTAATGACTCAAGTGTTACTACATCCTTCTGAAGAAACTACTAATTATTTGGATCAGTATTCTAAAGTGAAGATCACGGTAACCCACTAGTAATGATTTAAGTGTTACCAAATCTAGCAAAATGAATTACTAACCAAAACCTTACAAAAACCTTAAAAGTTTACACTGACTTCAGTAATTACTAGGGAGTTATCACAATCTTCACTTTAGAATACTGATCCAAATAATTAGTATTTCCTTTAGAAGAATTTGGTAATACTTGAGTCATTACTAGTGGGTTACCATGAGCTTTACTTTAGAATTAATTATTCATTATGTATTATTCATATTAATTATGAACCTGTATACAGTAGTTCTTAGGGAGGTATGAAAAAATAATAGTTACTGATTAGCTAATAGTGAACTACCACCTTCGACTAAGCACTATTACTTACTAATTCATTAATCAGAGTTTCTTGTTAGTTACTAATAGTTACTAGAGTGCCAATATTGCATTACTCATGCGTTCTTGTGTAGTTATTCATTAATAATGGAACAGTATTCTAAAGTGTTACCAGTTTTAACCTTTTAATACAGGTTGTATGCATCTACAAAGTTGCAGTGCATTGCATATTTCATGCCTTAAGCCTAAAATGTTAAATGGTGCAATAAGCTACAAAAAGTAACATCTATTCCAAGTCTTTATTTAATTAGAACAATCTTTAACAAATTAAACAATCTTATTGAGCTGCACAATCAAAAAGAAAAAAAAAAAAGAAACATTTACATATACAGGTCCTTCTCAAAAAATTAGCATATTGTGATAAAGTTCATTATTTTCTGTAATGTACTGATAAACATTAGACTTTCATATATTTTAGATTCATTACAACACAACTGAAGTAGTTCAAGCCTTTTATTGTTTTAATATTGATGATTTTGGCATACAGCTCATGAAAACCCAAAATTCCTATCTCAAAAAATTAGCATATTTCATCCGACCAATAAAAGAAAAGTGTTTTTAATACAAAAAAAGTCAACCTTCAAATAATTATATTCAGTTATGCACTCAATACTTGGTCGGGAATCCTTTTGCAGAAATGACTGCTTCAATGCGGCGTGGCATGGAGGCAATCAGCCCGTGGCACTGCTGAGGTGTTATGGAGGCCCAGGATGCTTCGATAGCGGCCTTAAGCTCATCCAGAGTGTTGGGTCTTGCGTCTCTCAACTTTCTCTTCACAATATCCCACAGATTCTCTATGGGGTTCAGGTCAGGAGAGTTGGCAGGCCAATTGAGCACAGTAATACCATGGTCAGTAAACCATTTACCAGTGGTTTTGGCACTGTGAGCAGGTGCCAGGTCGTGCTGAAAAATGAAATCTTCATCTCCATATAGCTTTTCAGCAGATGGAAGCATGAAGTGCTCCAAAATCTCCTGATAGCTAGCTGCATTGACCCTGCCCTTGATAAAACACAGTGGACCAACACCAGCATCACTGACTGTGGGTACTTGACACTGGACTTCAGGCATTTTGGCATTTCCCTCTCCCCAGTCTTCCTCCAGACTCTTGCACCTTGATTTCCGAATGACATGCAAAATTTGCTTTCATCCGAAAAAAGTACTTTGGACCACTGAGCAACAGTCCAGTGCTGCTTCTCTGTAGCCCAGGTCAGGCGCTTCTGCTGCTGTTTCTGGTTCAAAAGTGGCTTGACCTGGGGAATGCGGCACCTGTAGCCCATTTCCTGCACACGCCTGTACACGGTGGCTCTGGATGTTTCTACTCCAGACTCAGTCCACTGCTTCCGCAGGTCCCCCAAGGTCTGGAATCGGTCCTTCTCCACAATCTTCCTCAGGGTCCGGTCACCTCTTCTCGTTGTGCTGCGTTTTCTGCCACACTTTTTCCTTCCCACAGACTTCCCACTGAGGTGCCTTGATACAGCACTCTGGGAACAGCCTATTCGTTCAGAAATTTCTTTCTGTGTCTTACCCTCTTGCTTGAGGGTGTCAATGATGGCCTTCTGGACAGCAGTCAGGTCGGCAGTCTTACCCATGATTGCGGTTTTGAGTAATGAACCAGGCTGGGAGTTTTTAAAAGCCTCAGGAATCTTTTGCAGGTGTTTAGAGTTAATTAGTTGATTCAGATGATTAGGTTAATAGCTCGTTTAGAGAACCTTTTCATGATATGCTAATTTTTTGAGATAGGAATTTTGAGTTTTCATGAGCTGTATGCCAAAATCATCAATATTAAAACAATAAAAGGCTTGAACTACTTCAGTTGTGTTGTAATGAATCTAAAATATATGAAAGTCTAATGTTTATCAGTACATTACAGAAAATAATGAACTTTATCACAATATGCTAATTTTTTGAGAAGGACCTGTATAACTGATCAAAACACTGAACAGGCATAAGAAACAGAACATCAACCAATTGTAGTGGTTCAGCTAAAGGTCTACAGATTTGTATTCCCACAGCTTGGGTAGTTTTTGGTTTATTGCCATCCCGAAGAGGCCCCCGGTGAAGAAATTTCTGGATCACTGCATCTGGAAGAAATTAGTAAAAGTTAGGTTTTTATAATATAATAACAATAAATTGATTTACTAGGCCCAGAATTACATTTACACTTAAATGTATAATATAAAAAATCTAATTGTCTGAACCCTATATGTAATTCAGGAAGTGCTCAACATTTAAAAACAATTTTTAACTTTGGTAGTGTTGGGTCGTACAGTAAACTAAACTTGATTTTAGTCAATATGGTGTTAAAATATATACATTTAATCTGTTTAAGTCTTGCAATCCAACACTGTACCAGTTTAATTTTGCTTTTAAATTAGAACTGTGCTTATGTCTTAAAGTGTTAACTACATATGAGAAATACACTACTCACAAAAAGTTAGGGATATTTGACTTTCAGCTGAAATTTATGAAAAATGTAAAAAGTTCATGCTACAGTGATATTATATAAAAGTAGGGCATTTAAGAAGAAGCATGGAGTGGTAATATTTTTCATCTCAAAGTATTTATTGAAACAAAAGCTAAAAACAGTGGTGGGTATACCACAACAAAAAATGTGGCATGAGGCATGGCATCCCACTCTTCTTGAAGGGCTGCCCTCAGGTCACTGAGGTTCTGGGGTGCGGGGTTACGACCCTCTGCACGACGACTTTTTCTACGAAGTTTTCTATGGGATTCAGGTGTAGAAAACGTGCAGGCCACTCCATTTGAGGTACTCCAGCCTCCAGCAGCCGTTCCCTGATGATGCAACCTCGATGAGCTGGGGCATTGTCGTCCATGAAGTTTAAATCAGGCCTGTGTTGCTCATGCAGAGGCACAATGACTGGATTAATGATGTTATTTAGGTAGTATTGGCTTGTCACTACCATTCACAAGGTGTAGGGCAGTTCTGTATTCTGTATGACAATAACCCAGCTCATTGAGGTCACATCATCAGGGAGCGGCTGCTGGAGGCTGGGCTACCTCAAGTGGACTGCACTTTCTCCAGACCTGAATCCCATAAAAAAACCTGTGGGATCAGCCGAGTCGTCGTGCAGAGGGTCAAAACCCTGCACCCCAGAACCTCAGTGACCTGAGGACAGCCCTTCAAGAAGAGTGGGATGCCATGCCTCAGCATACAATAAGTCGACTTGTGAACAGCATGAGACATCGTTGTCAAACTGTAATTGATGCTCAAGGACACGTGACAAGTTATTGAGACATTGATATGTTTGTTGTGGTATAGCCACCACCATTTGTTTGAGATGAAGAAATTACCACTGCATGCTTCTACTTAAATGCCCTACTTTCATGATATAATTTCACTGTAGCGTAAACGTTTTACATTTTCCATAAATAACTTTGTGTGAGTAGTGTATATTGAGTATTAAAACAAAATTATTTAAAAGATTTTAAAAGTTTTTATTTAAAATTTAAAAGATTATTTAAAAGACTGTATAATACTAATTATGTAATAATTATAAGTTGTAGTTGTAAAATATTCCCAGATACCACTTGATCTGAGCTCCACCTTCTTAAGGACAAGACAGAACAGCAACAAAGCACAGCCTACATGCCCATGCAAATAAAATGCCTCTAGAGACATGAAGAATCATACTATATTAACCCAAGTTTTCAATGACAGAGTTCACAACTAAGGTTACAATTTCGTTTGCTATTTAGCAACAATGAAATAAACAGTAGACGTTTTATAATAACGAATGAGGGCATCGTTTTGGCCTGGAGAAAAGAAATTAAAAAGGGTAATTGATTTGTTTACATGTACAGTATATTGCAGATGTTAGTTTTGGTTTCAGTAAAATATGTGACCTTTTCTGGGTAGATGCTCCATCATTCACATCACTGCCATCCACAATTTGCAGGTTCAGCCTCCACTTCTATTTTCTGAGAAATTCTGGACTGATTACCTTTTCAAGGGACACAAACAGGAAAAGCATAATTATCAGCAAAGATATGAACAAAATTGACTACCGTAGGTTAACCATATTTTCAAAAACCCAAAGTCACATCTTTTATTGTACTGTACCTTTATGTAATATGCACATGTATGTGCTTATGCACTCATCACAGACATGTCTCTGACATGTCAATGTACTTGGTGTAATATAACCAAGGACAGTACTGTATGAATTCAATGTGTTTGAGTTTGTGCAACTTTATAGACTAGACTACATCTCAGAGATAAACATTATAACGTAATTTTGCTCTATTACTTTTTTCAGAGAGCTTTAATTAATTTTCAAATGTTGCATTGCTGTAACGGAACTGCAGGACACAGAGGTAAGTGAAATAATCAGTGCATTTATTACAGACGTGGATTGCACACAGCAAAGGTGAAAGTCTTCAACACAGGTGAGTATCCCTTCGTGGAGAGGATGTGACAAGTATGCAGTGATTCTGATATAGTCTCTTTGTTTTGGCAGGTCCTGGGTGAACAGGAAAGCCAGGGCGATAGGGAGTAGCGGTTGTCCAAGCCAGCCACAGGAATCTGATCGCGGAGAAGCTGAAGAGGAACAAGGCAGAGGGTAAGTATAACAGGTAGGTATTTCAGGTAGTATACTCAGCTTGATGCTTCGTACAACGTCGGTCCTTGTAGTAGTAACAACAGGCTTTGCAGTGTGGTAACTTCAAGATCGGACAAATGCGGTGACTGAGGTGAGTGCTTTTATCCAGTTCAGAATGATGATGGTGACGAGGATCAGGTAAGCATGATTATTAATGATGTGCAGGTGGAAGTGATCAGTGAAGGTGACGACGGGCTATTCTGTGACAATTGCTTATCCAGTGAAAACAATGAGCTTACAGTAACTCTATCCAGTAACTTAGTATAGTTCAAATTAACTTTAACGCGAGCAAATGGCAAAACACATCAATGCAGCTGCAACGTTAACCATAACATCATATTTAAAACACTGACAGGGAAATTTGAAACTGATCTGTATAGGGACAGAGGCTCTTTCAGTCCAAAACAATCATAAAACACTTAGTTCCTATATAATATTAGCATATGAATTTTAATAAAGCGTGGAGTAAATCAGTGTAAATTACCTGCACCGCTGCAGCTCATTCAAGGGCATTTCATCCAGTGCTCCACTCAACGATGTTGGTCTGTCTTCGTGCCCGTCAATAAAATCATTGTCGTATAAACTTTATGCTGGCACATTCGTTTTCCTTCCACTTGCTAAGAAAAACATTTTAACGTAGACAACTGTGTTTAGCTGCAGCCATCGCTCAGACTCTGCCGTTAGCGCGGGTGTGTGTGTGTGTTTGAATTTTGGTGCATACGCAGAAGTGGTATTGTGAGGTTCATGCACAATCGCGCTGATTCGCACACGTACAAAAAAATTAAAATAAAATAAAAATTGTTGAGCCAACTTAAAATTTTAAGGCAACCAGCTTTTAGCAGACTTTGAACTGAGTTCTCTCAACTTATTATTCTTATTTTAAATTGGCTCAACTTAAAAAAAAAAAAAATAAAAAAAAAAAATTAAAGTTCCATACAGTTTTTCTTTGGTTTGGTAAGGTTTGGGGTGGGGGGTGGGGTGGTCCATGTTTCAGGAGGTAGGGGTTTGCATGGGGTTTCAGAGGGGGGCGGGGTGGTTTGAGTTCAGGGCTCTCACAGCCTGGGGGAAAAAGCTGCTGTTGAGCAGTCTGGCGGAGCGGGCTCTGATGCTCCGGTACCGTCTTCCTGATGGTAGGAGCTGGAAGAGACTGTGGGAGGGATGGGTGGAGTCCTTCACGATGCTGTTGGTTTTGCTGGAGCATCGTGTAAGGAAGATGTCCAGGATGGAGGGGAGAGGGGCACCGATGATCTTTGCAGCTGTGTTCACTGTCCGCTGGAGGGTCTTGCGGTCAGCAGCACTGCAGTTCCCGTACCAGACAGTGATGCTGCTGGTCAGCACACTCTGAATGGTGCCTCTGTAGAATGTGGTGAGGATGGGTGGAGGGAGACTTGCTCTTTTCAGACGGCGGAGAAGGTGTAGGCGCTGTTGTGCCTTTTTGGAGAGTGACATGGTGTTGGTGGTCCAGGTGAGATCCTCTGTGATGTGCACCCCCAGGAATTTAGTGCTGCTGACTCTCTCCACAGTCGAGCTGTCGATGGTCAGTGGGGGGTGGTCAACGGAGTTTCTTCTGAAGTCCATCACAACCACCTTTGTCTTCTCCACATTGAGGGACAGATTGTTTGTGCCACACCATTCAGCCAGATGTGGCTCAGCGAGGTGTTGAAGATATCTGTTAGGACATCTGTCAGCTGTGCAGCACAGTCTCTCAGAACACGGCCAGGTATGTTGTCAGGACCCGCAGCCTTGCGTGGGTTAATCCTAGATAGGGTCTTCCTTACGTCGGCTGGAGACAGACAGAGCGCCCGGTCATTGGGAGGTGTGGGCAGTTTTTGTGCAGGTGTGTCATTCTGCATTTCAAACCGTGAATAAAAGTGGTTGAGTGCATCGGGGAGGGATGTGTCCTCATCACAGGCCTGTGGCGGGGGCTTGTAGTCAGTGATGGTCTGAATGGCTTGCCACAGGCTCCGTGTGTCTCTGCTGTCTGTGAAGTGGTTGTTGATTTTTTGGGCATATGACCGTTTTGCTTTTTTGATGCCACAGGACAGATTGGCTCTTGCTGTTTTGAGGGCTGCCTTATCTCCTGATCTGAATGCTTCATCTCTGGTCTTTAGCAGCCCACGAACCTCTGCTGTCATCCATGGCTTCTGGTTTGCACGTGTGGTGATGGTCTTGGTGACTGTCACATCATCAGTGCACTTTTTGATGTAAGCAGTCACAGTTTCAGTGTACTCATTCAGGTCTGTGTGGTTGTTGTAGGTGGCTGCCTCTTTAAACATGCTCCAGTCTGTGTCCTGGAAGCAGTCCTGCAGTGCTGAGGTGGCATTGTCTGGCCATACTGTGATCTGCTTTTCAACCGGTTTGGTGAGTTTGAGAAGTGGTCTATATGCTGGGATTAGCATAACAGTGATGTGGTCGGAGTACCCGAGGTGGGGGCGGGGTTCAGCCTTGTAAGCATTCTTAACTGTTGTGTAAACAAAGTCCAGTGTGTTGTTTCCCCTTGTTGCAAAGTTCACATGTTGGTAGAAAAGCTGTCTTTAAGTTTGCGTGGTTGAAGTCACCGGCTATGATGAAAAAGCCGTCTGGGTTTTTTGTTTGTTGTTCACTGATGGCGCTATACAGTTCACAAAGCGCGTCCTTAGCGTTTGCACACGGGGGGATGTAAACCGCAACGATAACAATGGCCGTGAACTCCCGCGGCAGATAGAACGGTCGACAATTCACAACCATAAACTCCACCAGCGATGAACAGTGTTTTGATAATACCGCAGCATTGTTACTCCAGTCTTTGTTGATATACACACACAAGCCACCTCCGCGTGTCTTACCAGACAGTGATGAATCTCTGTCCGCTCAGAAGTTGGTTAGCCCGTGCAATTGAATGGCGGAGTCCGGGATGTTGTCGTTTAGCCATGTTTCGGTGAAAACAAACACGCAACAGTCCCTTGCCTCATGCTGTGTAGATCGACTGAGTTGAATTAAGTCCAGTTTGTTTTCCAGATAGCGAACGTTTGAGAGCATGAGTGTTGGAAGAGCCGGCCTTGAGGGGTTAGCTCTTAGCCTAGCTCGTATACCTCCGCGCTTACCGCGCTTCCGTCCTCTCTCACACCGCTTGCGACGCTGCCTTGTGCGGGTAGCGTCAGTAGGCGAGGCCGTGGTCTCGAAGTCCGGCTCCAGCAGTAAACAAAGGCCTCGTAGCTTCTCAGTAGCCGCCTGCGATGTTCGTATGCGTTGCTGATATCCAAAAGACTTTGGCGATCATAGATGAATTCTGGGGTGATTTCCTTAAGAGTTAGCGGTAAACTGACACTATTTGGAGACGAACAGGCGACATTAAACGACATAAAAGCACTGTCTTTGGGACCCGGAGCAGCCGCAGCGATCGATCGCGCCGCCATCTTCCTAGATTTGTTTACTTGATTCGTTTACTTGATTTGTTCAAGTTGATTTATTTATGTATGATTTGTGTTAATGTTATATTGTTTCTATTTGTTTATGGGTTATCAGAAACCAACAATTACCAGCACTTGGTATCAAAGAAATGTCTACTCCTACATGTTGAGAAATAAACTGGAAACATGAGATTGACGACTGAATGAGTTTTAATGGATTCACCATTCCAGTAGCAATAGCCAAACCAGCCTAAAAATCCTTTCAATTTTGTACATGGTCATTCGAGCCGGAATAGGCTGCTAGAATTGATACTGAGGATGACTGTGTAAGACCTAAACGTTCATCTAGGATTGTAAAGCCTCCAAGATGGCAGCAAGATTATGTGATGGCTCAGTCAAATCTTTTGATTCATCCAAGAGGGCAACTGGCACAAGAGCCAGAGGATTTGAGTCAGCAGGTTACATCACAAGGAGTTTCCATTACTGCAACTCAAAACGAGGTGAAGTCTTTATCTGAGGAGATTAAGCAGATGAAGGGAATGTTGTTGGATATGGGACAAATGATGAAGGATATGCAAAGGAAAAGATCTTCATCTTCTACTAGCTCTGAATGCAGTTCGAATGAAGAGTCCTTTGTTCCAACCCAACTGAACCAACAACATGAGGTAAACCTCGGAAATCCTATGGTGGATGAGTTGAGTGAACGTATACGTCAACATGGAATTAAGCAGGGAAATGTGTCTTCTATGCCACCAAAGTTTATGAAGTACCTATGACAGCAGTGGAAGGAGTCGAGAGGCGAGTGAACAAACATCTCCGCAAGTGGCTCGGAATCCCACCAAGCTTCACGTCAGTAGGGTTATACACCAGGTCTGGTCAGGTACAACTACCCCTATCATCAGTGGTGGAAGAGTTTAAGGTGGCAAAGTGCCGGGTTGTGATGATGTACCAAGACTCCAGGGATGAAAAAGTCAGAAGAGCAGGCGTCACTACGAGATCAGGACGCAAATGGGTGGCTGGCACATCAGTGGCGCAAGCTGAAAGCGCATTGAAGCTGAAGGACATCATCGGGAACCCATGCATAGGGAGGCAAGGACTCGGTTCCACTCACTTCCAGCAGTGGGGAAAAGCAGACCCAAGGCAGAGGAGGGACATGATTCAAGCTGAGGTCCGACACCTGGAGGAAGAAAGGCGCAGATCTAGGGCCGTCGAACTTGGAGCACAAGGTGCCTGGACAAAGTGGGACCTGCCGAAGCGGAAGATCACGTGGCCTGAGATCTGGAGACTGGAGCCCTTTCGTATCTCTTTCCTGCTCCGTTCAGTGTACGACACCCTTCCATCACCAACAAACCTCCACAGATGGGGAATGAGGGAGGACCCATTGTGTAGGCTATGCGGAGGGAGGGGAACAATGGCGCACATACTGGCAGGGTGCAAAACAGCTCTTAGCCAAGGAAGATACAGGTGGCGCCATGACAAGGTCCTCAGTGCACTGGCTGACATCTTGGAGCGGGAGAGGCAGAAAAAGCGCCAGACCAGTACAAGGCCGGCGACATCCATTCAGTTCATTAGAGAAGGGGAGAAACCACCAGCCCCCAAGAAGATAAAAAAGAGCCTCTTGCAAGCAGCACAATCCTGGGAGATGAGGGTGGACCTGGGAAGGAAGCTAGTCTTCCCCCAGGTTGTGCAAACATCGCTGAGGCCGGACGTGGTCTTATGGTCCGAGGAGGCAAGGAAGATAATCTTGATTGAACTGACGGTCCCGTGGGAAGACGGGTGCGAGCAGGCCTATGAGCGGAAAGCCACCAAGTATCAGGACCTTGTTGAGCAGTGCAGGGCCAAAGGGTGGCAGACCTGGCTATTTCCGGTTGAGGTTGGGTGTAGGGGTTTCCCGGCGCAGTCTGTGTGGAAGTCACTCACAGCTCTGGGTATAGCAGGAAGGGAGAGGAAGGCAGCTGTTCGTAGGTTGGGTGAGGCAGCAGAGAGAGCGTCTTGCTGGCTCTGGAGTAGGAGGGAGGAGTTGAGCTGGGGGCCAGGAGGAGGTGGGCAGTGACTGGCCACCACTGCCGACCCGCCAACTGGAGGGTGTTGTGGTCCAGGGTCGAAACACCCTGTGAAAGTTGGACGCCACCTGACGACATCTCCTCTTGGCTGAAAGCTACAGTTATGCAGTACAGCCAATAACTGAGTTAGACAGCATCAGTATAGATGTATCCAATAGTAGTGAACCAATTACCATGCCTCCGTCTCAGGATGTGCCGCTTGTCTCTCCAATGCCTATTTTATCCGTACCTATTGCTACAGAGATACCACCACAGCTTTCTAATCCATGTACCCCTATTAGACCTTCCTTTCGTCCCATAGACAACCTTAGGTTCCAATCTGCTGTGGATCCTGATGTAATGGGTGCAGGTTTGACTCAGCAACGTAATGGTCTACCATGGCTATCTTCAGTCAGTCATCAAATGAATTCAGGGTTTGATTCCAGTGATCAACAAGTAGGAAGGGATCAAAGCCTTTTTCCAGCTGATCAAATGCAGGGAAATGTGTTCCTTATGCCTGGGAATCCATGGATGCCTCCAAGTTGGCTGCCGCCCCCCCTCTATCCAAGTGGAGGACTAAGGCATCCAAACCTGCCTGATTTTCCTTATCCAGTGTCGTATCCATCTCTTGGCCAATACACTTCACTTAATTGTGATCCATTGAGAGCTGCAACATTGCATCCAAGAGATATATTAGTTGGACATCCCTATGCATAGCTTGGTAATCCTCATCAAATTTCCTTGCAACATCAAACTGGAACAGTAAGGGAGCAGCAAGCTAATCCTTCCACTATGTCTATCTCGAATCCTTTCACCTCCAGAGATATCATTGCTTAGAGATATCAAACATCTGCACTTCCTCCAACTGGAGTACAACAGATGGTACTTGATCAGTGTAGGCCCATTCCGACAGCAGTGACGGTGCCTCAGACAAAGATGCCTGCTTCACAGCCCTCAAGGTCAGCCCTTATTTAAAGACTTTCATTTCCGTATTTGAAGAGTGATGACCCCTATGAGTTTGCCATGTTGAACATGGCTTTGAAGAATTTGATGCCCTTAGAGGAAACTGAGCAATATAAGTATCACATTCTTCTGGATCATTTGAAGTTTGATGCAGCCCGACATTTAGCCTTGGCTTATGCCTATCATTCTCAGCCTTACACTACTGCTTTGAAGGCTCTCCAGAAATGGTATGGCCAACCCCATCAGTTGGTGCTTCGGGAGATTGCTGCTATTAAGAACTTGTCAGCTGTACGATCAGGAGATCCCGATGGGTTTAGTCAATTTGCTCTACGAGTTCAAGCTCTTGTTGGCATGCTTCAGTCCTGGGATCATGAAGGAGCAAAAGAGTTATTCTGCGCATCACATGTCCATCAATTGCTTAGTAAGCTTCCAGCCCAGCAGGTTGCTAGTTTTGCAAGATATGCTACTCGACCAGATGAGCCCTATGACTTGGTTAGTTTCTCTGTTTGGTTGGAAGAGGAATCAGAATGTCAGAATCTAGCTGTCCAAGTATTTGAACAATCAAAGGGTGTGAAGTCCCAGATAAGAGAAGGGAGGCCTACCAAGTCCCAATTTCAGTCAGCTGCTTTCCTTCATAGGGTAAGTCCAGAAGTAAATGTACCCACTCAGAAAAGGAAAACTGAAATTATTAGATCACAGGAAAGGAATGAGGGCCGTAAACCATCTTGTACCTACTGTTGTCATACTGATCATCATCTTAGTCAATGTTCTGAATTCCAGAATTTTGATACAGCAGCAAAACGGAAGTGGATTGCTGATAACAATCGTTGTTGGAGATGTGGTTGGGCCCATAGAGCGTTTAGTTGTGACCTGCAAAGAAAATGTCCAAAATGTCAGAATCGTCACCTAGGAATATTGCATGATGTGAATGTACACAAACCTGATTCTGGGATATATTATTTGAGCAGACCAAGTGGTCTTAACTCTGTTCTTTTGAAAATTGTGAAGGTAGTTCTGAGCCATCAAGGAAAGACTCTGGAGACGTATGCCATATTAGATGACGGTTCAGAAAGAACCATGCTTATGTCTTCTGCGGCAGAATTTTTAGGTCTTCATGGGGCGGCAGAGTCATTGGTTATTCGAACCATCCGGCAAGGCTCAGAGAAAATTGAAGGTGCAAATGTTTCCTTTTTAATTTCGTCAGCTGATCATAAGTAGAGTAAATACCAAATACGAGGAGCTTTTACAGCTCAAATGCTTGATCTACCTGAGCAGACTTACCCAGTGCAGATGCTCCAGCGACGCTAACAACATCTAAGAGGCATCCCTCTGGAAGAGTTTCAGAAGGTGAAACCTCTGTTATTAGTGGGAGCTGATTATCCTCATCTTCTTTGTTCCAAAGAGCGAATACATTTCGGTCCTCCTGGAAGTCCAGCTGCTTTACATACTCGCCTGGGGTGGACATTGCAGGGACCGACTTCTTTAGGTGAGAAGACTAATTCAATCATGCAGTGTTTCTTCCAAGCTTCACTGTCCATGGATCAGTTGCACCAGGATGTGGAGAAATTATGGAAAGTTGATGTACTTCCTTTCTCTCCAACTCCGAAGCATGCCCTGCGTTCTAAGGAAGATAAGGAAGCTCTTGAGTTCTTGGAACGGGAAACAAAGTGTGAAGAAATTAATGGAATTAGAAGATATGTGACTCCTTTACTGCGAGCTAAGAATGCACCAGTAATTAAAGTACCATCCGAGGCAGTAATGCCAGCTTTGCGTCGACTGGAAAGACAGCTGGCTAAGGATCCAGATCGTGCGCTTATTTATGAGCAAGAGATTCAGAAACTCATTGAAGCTGGATGTAGGAGCCATTTTGAGTTTAATCTAAATTTTTGTGCTATTGGAGCACTAGTATATTTTGTTAGATTTAGGGTCCTTTATTTTGTAGGGACTTTTAGTTTGACGGTTGGTGAGAATGTTTTAAGTTAAAGATGGCCGCCTCTCACCTTTCTAAAAACAAAAGAACAAGGAAGCTGTTGGAACGTATTAAGCATACAGTTCTTTACAATGCTATTGAAATGCTATTGAAACACTATTGAATCACTATTGAACACTATTTGGACATTATTTTTGATATTAAGTTGTGCCTTTTTTGACCACCATTTTTCAACCACTTACCAATCGTTTGTTGGATTACTGGAGTCCATGCTTTGTCTGAACCAACCTACTTACCTGCCTGCTGCCTGCCTTGCTCTGCTTACCTGCCCTGTTTACCTATCTGCTGGAATCCCATCTCATCCACCTCAAAAAAGGTACAATTTAAGTTTCTCTGTGTTGGATAGCTTGTCAAAGAAGCTAAGCAATACGTCCCAGCTAAGAGTGGTCCGCCACTACATTAAGTAAAGAACTTTGCAATCGTTTGCACTGCTTCACAATCAAATTGTTTGGAACCCATGGAAGCATTTGTTTGACTGATATTGAAGCGTAAAAGTTTTTTTTTTTGTTTTTTTTTTGATACTTTGGAGTTGACAAAGTTTTGGATCTTTTGAGAATTTACCTTTCAAGTTCACTATTGGAGTGCATTATCGTTTATTACTGGATTTGCTACTGGAGCGGTCAATGATTTTTTGTTCACGCATATGAAAGCTTAAATGAATCTTTTTGTTGTTGTTCTCAAAAAAGCTAAAATATGGCTGATGACAAACTTAAATAGCTTTGCGCAACGCGCAGAGGAAAACTTGGCGTGTGTACACGTAAAATGAATGAATTAAAGGAATTATTAAAAGGTGGAGATATTGAAGCCGTTGACACAGGCATTGAACATCTCCATGTGGCATTGGATGAATTTAAAGATGTGCATCAATCTGTGCAAGTGCTGTATGAGGAAAAGGAAAAGAAAAGTGACAATGATGATTGGTACCAACCAAAGATGCAAACCTTTGAAACATTTTTGAATGAGGTAGAAATGTGGAAGAATGCTCAAAGCTATGAACCCCAAATTGTGGTGTCTCCTCTGGACAGTATATCCATTGTGGCAGCACGTGCCAGTAAAGTAGAACATTCACGTTCTGGTGCCAATGTTGCCTCAAAATCTTCGTCAGTGTCTTCCGCCCGTTTAAAAGCTGAAGCTGAAAAGGCAGCTCTATTGCAACGTACTGAAGGACTGAAGAAAAACACGCCTTGGAAATTGAAAGAATTAAAGTGCAAAATGCAATGGAAAGAGTTGAACTTGAAACAGAGTTGGCTGCAGCTAATGCAAAAGTGCGAGTGTTACAGAGCATTGATGCTGAATCTATGAACTCTAAACTCATATTGACAGAAGTTTCAGAATTGCCAGGAGATGGCATGAATGCGTATCTGGAGAGCAATTATGACAGAATCAAGGAACATGTTCATCCAGAATCCTCACCAGTGGAATATGCCAGAATCTCTACTGTTCCCAAAACACCATTGCAAAAGGTTTTAACACAGGATACAAGACCATGGAGGTCACAAAGGCCTGTTCAGACCTTACAATTGAATCCGACCAGTCAAGCAGCTGCAGGTACTTCCTTTCCATATGCTCCTTTAAGCTCAGATACCAGCAACCTGGGTGCTGTTGTTGATCTTATTGCACAGCAACAGAAAATGACTTCACTTCCAACTAGGCATCTACCCATGTTTAGTGGTGAACCTCTGAACTTCAGACCATTTATGCAGGCATTCGAACACTGTATTGAGAGAAACACCAGCAATAGCCAAGACAGACTGTATTACCTTGAACAGTACACCTCTGGCCAACCTAAAGAGCTGGTCAGAAGTTGCCTTCATATGGATGCAGATAGAGGGTATGCAGAGGCAAAACGGCTATTGGAACTTCATTTTGGAGATGAATATAAAATTACTAATGCTTATATGGATAAAGCCTTAAATTGGAATAATATCCCATCAGACAATGGAGAAGCTCTGTACAGTTATGCTCTTTTCCTCCGTGGATGCTGTAATGTAATGCGCACCTTAAGGTACATGGATGAGCTGAACCTTCCATTAAACCTGAGGCTTCTAATCTCCAAGGTGCCTTACAAAGTGAAAGAAAAATGGAGATCACATGCTTTTGACATCAGGGAACGAACAGGAACAAGAGCCACGTTTGCCGATCTTGTCTTCTTCCTGGAAAGGCAGGCCAGGATTCTACAAGACCCAATCTTTGGTAACCTCCAAGACGGCTCCTCAAACAGAAGGCCACCAAAAACAGTAGTAAGCCAATGAGTTCCATGCAGAAGAGCAGAGGGAGCAGTTTTGCCACAACAGTATCGGTTGCACCAAAGAACAACACAGAGAGCACAATGCAAGTATCAAATGTGCCCAAAAACAGTTCATCAAAACTCTGTCCTGCCTGTAATGGTGAGCATGAGATTGTGTCATGTCAAGAGCTGATGAAGAAGTCTCACAACGCTCGAGTTAAGCTGCTAAAGACTAAAGGTGTCTGCTTTGGTTGTCTTGCTAAAGGACACATGAGTTTGACTTGCAAAAATAGACAAACCTGTTCAATTTGTTCAAAATTACATCCCACTATCTTGCATATACCTCAAAATGTAATGAAAGAGCAGAGTAATGCAGGTCCTACAGACAAAAGGGCAGTGAGCAGTGGGTTGGTTTCACTGAAAAGAGAGGCACTTGAATGTAGTGATAAACATTGTACACTTGCAATAATACCAGTTCAAGTCAAAATGAGTAATTCAAATCATGTAGTTCAGACATATGCTTTCCTTGACCCAGGGAGTTCCGCAACATTTTGCACAGAACAACTTAGGAGGAACTTGAATGCTAATGGGAAACATCAGCAAATACTTCTGCGCACTATGGGGCAAAAGAAATCTGTTAACAGTCTGGTAGTCAAGGGCCTGGAAGTGTGTAGCTTGGAAGGAAAGGAATTCATAAAATTACCTGAAGTTTACACTCAGCAGGAAATTCCAGTCAACAGGGAACATATCCCCAGACGAGAAGATATTCGAAAATGGCCCTATCTTCAAGATGTTGATATTCCCAACATTAATGCTGGGATTGACCTTCTGATTGGGATTAATGCACCCAAATTGATGGAACCTTGGAGAATTATCAATAGCCAGGGTAATGGACCCTTTGCTGTTAAAACACTGCTAGGATGGGTGGTGAATGGACTTCTCCACAATGAGGATGCATGCATCAACAAGCAAGGTCAGAAATATATTCATGCACATCGGATTTCTGTTGATAACCTGAGTGAACTTTTGATTCAGCAATACAACCATGATTTCCCAGAAAAGTGTTTTGAGGAAAAGAAACAAATGTCGGTGGAAGACCACAAATTCATGCAGATAATGGACAGCTCTGTTGAATTAGTGGATGGACATTATCAATTGCCTTTGCCATTCAAGAAGGATAATCCTATGATGCCAAACAACCGTCACATGGCAGAGCAACGAGCATTGTCTTTAAAAAGAAAGTTTCAAAGGAATCGTGACTTTCATAATGAGTATAGGGCATTTATGGAAAAGGTCCTATCATGCGGACATGCTGAACTTGTACCCCAAGACCAGTTGATGCAGGAAAATGGAAAAGTGTGGTATATTCCACACCATGGTGTGTTTCACCCAAGGAAGGGGAGCTTGCGTGTGGTATTTGACTGCTCTGCAGCTTATCAGGGTGCCTCACTGAACAATGAACTCATTCAAGGTCCCAATCTTACAAACAGCTTAATTGGGGTCTTAGTCCGTTTTCGTCTTGACAACATCGCTATCATGGCTGATGTGGAGAAAATGTACTATCAAGTAAAGGTCCCATCTCATCATGTGAATTTTTTGCGCTTCCTTTGGTGGCCAAATGGGGACGTTAGTCAGCCACTGAAAGAGTACAGGATGATCGTACATCTTTTTGGCGCAACATCATCAGCTAGCTGTGCAAGTTATGCTTTAAAGAGGACAGCTGAGGATAACAAGGGGTGCTTCTCAGCTGATGCAACTAGCACAGTCAAGAACAACTTCTATGTGGATGATTTGTTGAAGGTGGTGGACACAGAGGGCCATGCCATTAGACTTTGTAAAGAGCTGAAATTACTCTGTGCAACTGGAGGCTTTAAATTGACCAAATGGATTAGTAACAACAGAGCTGTATTGGCCTCCATTCCAGAACCTGAGAGGGCCAAGGACATAAAGAATCTTGACCTTGACATAGAAGATTTGCCAGTGGAAAGAGCTCTCGGTGTGCAGTGGTGTGTTAAGGAAGACACTTTCACATTCCAGGTGAACATAAAGGAGCGTCCATGCACCAGACGTGGGATTCTGTCTATGGTCAGTTCTATATATGACCCACTTGGATTCCTTGCACCTCTCACCTTTCCGGCAAAACACATCTTGCAAGAGTTGTGCAAGCAGAACATTGGAAGGGATGAAGAATTGCCAGAGGTCCAGGCTCAAGCCTGGAAGCAATGGTGGCAAGATCTTCCAAGAGTGAGGGAGTTCAAGGTCAACCGATGCCTTGTACCAAACAACTTTGGAGATGTCAAAACAGCACAGATGCACCACTTCTGTGATGCGAGTGACCTTGGGTATGGAACAGTTACCTATCTTAGACTGACTGGCAGCAAAAAGGTCCACGTCACCTTTATAATGGGAAAGGCCAGAGTTGCTCCCTTAAAACTGATGACCACACCACGAATGGAGCTCACTGCTGCAGTTTTGGCCGTACGAATGGACAAGATGCTATCTGAGGAGTTGCATATGGAATTGGAAAAGTCTCTGTTTTGGACAGATAGCATGACTGTTCTAAGGTACATCCGGAATGAAAGCAGAAGATTCCTAACCTTTGTGGCAAACCGTGTTAATGTCATCAGAAGTGCGTCAGATGTCTCCCAATGGAAGTATATAGCCACAAAACTCAATCCCGCCGATTACGCCTCCCGGGGACTACATGTCAACATATTCTTGAAAAGAACAACATGGATCAGTGGGCCAGACTTTCTGAAGGAACCATCTCATTGCTGGCCAGAGCTTCCATCTGAACCCATTCTGTCTCCAGATGACCCTGAATTAAGAAAAGGAGTTGTCACTGTCAATGTTGCTGTGAAAAACTGTGATGCCACTACTTACCTCATGAATTATTTCTCAACTTGGATGGGGCTTAAGAAAGCTGTGGCATGGTTCCTGAGGTTCAAGTCTGTTCTGTTGAAATTACGTAAGAATGGCAAGAAAGATCTAAACAGACATATCATGACCACAAGAAAAGGAAAACATGAACTGGATGTGTGAAGAAGCTGGAGCCTAATGAGATTGAATTCAGTGATGAAGCTTGGTATATTCCTCACCATCTTGTGGAACATAATGGCAAGCATCGTGTGGTATTTAATTGTTCCTATCAGTATCAAGGTGAGAGTTTGAATGCATATTTGTTACCTGGACCAGTGTTGGGTCCTTCCTTGATTGGAGTCCTACTACGGTTTAGAGAACATCCAGTTGCTATCAGTGGAGACATCAGGTCTATGTTCCATCAAATCCCCCTCTTGCCTTTTGATTCATCACTGTTACGTTTCTTATGGCGAAATATGAGAAGAAATGAAATGTTTATGAATGGCAGGTTTTGCCATTTGGTGCTACTTGTAGCCCTTGTTGCGCTACGTATGCTCTTCAGAAATGTGTGCAAAACCTTCCTGCCGAATTTCAAGATGTCCAATCTTCTGTTTTGCATTCCTTTTATGTGGATAATTATTTGCAAAGTTTCCCAACGAGTCAAGAAGCAAAAAAGATGCTCATGGATTTGCGTTCTTTGTTGGCTGAAGGTGGGTTTGAAATTCGGCAATGGGCCAGTAATCAAATCCCTGTGGTGAGCCATTTACCAACTGATGCACGTTCAGTAGACACTGATCTATGGTTGAGCCGTGACTGCACCGATCCATGCGAGAGTACACTTGGATTGAGTTGGTACTGCTTGCAGGATACCTTGAGTTATAAGCATCGTCCAGTGGAGTATGATGTTCTAACGTTACGTGCTTTGTATCGAATACTTGCTCGTCAGTATGATCCACTGGGTTTCATCATTCCATTCACGACACGAGCTAAAATTCTTTTGCAACAGTTATGGATGAAGCCTACCAGAGAATGGGATGATCCAGATATTCCAGAAGGAATAAGGGTAGGCTGGTTTGCATGGGAAAATGAGTTACCTGATCTGGTTAGAATCCAAGTACCACGGTGGTATGGTCCAAGAAAGAACTGGGGAGATCCAATTAGAAGAGAGCTTCATATATTCTGCGACGCATCTGAGAAGGCGTATGGCTCAGTTGCCTACATGCGACTGATTAGTGGAGATGGTCAGATTTCTGTTTCTCTTGTCATGGCTCGTTCAAGGGTAGCACCAAAGAAGACCATTTCTATTCCTCGTTTAGAACTGTGTGCTGCTCTGACTGGAGCTCAGCTAGCAAACTTGTTGCAACAGGAACTCACTTTGGATATCGAAACAGTGACATTATGGTCCGATTCTACAACTGTGTTGACTTGGATCCAGTCTGAATCCTGCCGGTACAAGATCTTTGTGGCTAATCGCATCACAGAGATTCTTGAATGTACTAGACCGGATCAATGGAGATATGTTGACACTGCAAACAATCCAGCAGATGACATCACTCGAGGCAAGAAGCTTTCTGAATTGTCTGCTACAAGTTCTTTGTTTCAAGGACCTACCTTTTTACACTTGAACTCTCAGCAATGGCCAAAATTGCCAGCTTCAAGTCCGGATGAGGTTGGTACAGAACTTAGAAAATCTTTGTTCTGTGGACTTAATCGGGTACCAATAAACTCCCAGCTTCTGATATGCTTCAATTTAATACCTGGTCAGAGTTGATTGCAGCGACCAGTTGAAACTCTCTCTCTGGTATTTGGAGACGACACTAAACCTTTCCAAACTCAAGCAGAATTGCATCTCCTGCGTCAAGCCCAGATGGAGGATTTCCCTGAGGAATATAAACTGCTTAAAGATGGTCATTAAGTTCCTCGACAAAGCCGTTTAGTTCACTTGGCACCCGAGTTTGATCCAGTGACCGAGCTGATAAGAGTGGGTGGACGACTCCATCAAAGTGAAGATTTGGATTCTGAAGCTATACATCCAATTGTTTTAGACCCAAAGAATCATATTACCAAACGTTTAGTTGCTGACTTTGATTAAATTTTGTGTAATTCAGGACCACAAAGAGTGTTCGCCCATCTTCGTCGGAAATACTGGGTTTTGAGAGGGCGACAGTTAATAAAGAAAATTCAGAGGTCATGTCTTGAGTGTAGGAAATGGAAAGGTATGCCCTCAGTCCCCAGAATGGCTGATCTACCGGTGTCCAGACTACGATTGTATAAGCCTCCCTTTTGGTCAACGGGTATGGATTGTTTTGGGCCTTTAAGCATCAAAATAGGTCGCCGTCATGAGAAAAGGTGGGGCATTATGTTTAAATGCCAGACAACACGGTGTATTCATTTGGAGCTACTTTCTGGTATGGACACAGATAGTTTCCTTCTGGCTTTGCGAAGGTTTGTAGCTCGCCGAGGTCGGCCCTATGAAATATTGTCTGATCAAGGGACTAATTTTAAGCGAGGAGAAAGAGAACTTCGGACAGCATTTTCTCAGCTTAGTCCCTTTTTTTCAGGAGATGCTTGCCCTCCAACAAATTAAATTCTCCTTTAATCCACCATACTCTCCCCATTTTGGAGGTACTTGGGAAAGAGAGATACGGTCTGTTAAGACAGCGTTACAAGTGGTTCTGGGAACACAAGTTGTTTCTGAGGAAGTTCTGTATACTGTGCTTGTTGAAATTGAGGAGTTGTTAAACTCAAAACCTCTTGGCTACGTATCTTCGAATATTTCAGATCTTGATCCCATTACCCCAAATATTTTATTGATGGGGCGGCGAGATGCATCTCTCCCGCAAGTGATGTATGCAGATTCAGAGCTACTTACCCGTAGAAAGTGGAGACACAGTCAAGTTCTTGCAGATCGATTCTGGGCCAGTTTCATTAAGGATTATCTTCCGAATCTTCAGATTCGTCAAAAGTGGAAATTTGATGGCAATCCTATTGTGCCCTTGACAAAGGTTATGATTGTGGACCCCCAGCTTCCTCGTGGACGCTGGCTGGTAGGGACCGTTAGCAAGACTTTATCAAGTTCTGATGGGAGAAGAAGAGTTGCTGAAATTCTGAGTGATGGGAAGCTTTAATTCATCCAGTCAGCCGTTTAATTGTTCTTCCTGAATTGATTGATGATGGTGATAGTACAGTAGTATGAATTTTCTTGTATGCAAATGTTAACACATTTGGGGGCGGCTGTAGAAAATTATACTGTGACCTGATTGGTTGACTGAGTCCTGATAAGATCACCTGTGGCCTTTTATTAATCAAGCCTCTGTTTGTGCGAGAAGCCTCTCTACTCACATGGCCTGTGTGGAATTGTTGTGTTGATGACAATGTAAGTTTCTTTTGATTTACTTGATTTGTTCAAGTTGATTTGTGTTAATGTTATATTGTTTCTATTTGTTTATGGGTTATCAGAAACCAACAATTACCAGCACTTGGTATCAAAGAAATGTCTACTCCTACATGTTGAGAAATAAACTGGAAACATGAGATTGATGACTGAATGAGTTTTAATGGATTCACCATTCCGGTAGCAATAGCCAAACCAGCCTAAAAATCCTTTCAATTTTGTACAGTGAGCCAAAAGTGCCGTAGCAATGAAAGCGAAATTAACTGATTTTGTTCAAGTGAAGAATATTATTTAAAATCACTTAACCAAACTTACATTTACACCGTAAAATCTTATATTTATAAGTTAAATAGAAGCAGAAAGTGTTACCTTTATGGTAAGATTTGCAAGATCAGTTAGCTAGGGAAATATGGTACCTGACTCAGATGATAAAACATTTTAACATTGGCAGTTGTTAAAAGCACTTATTGCACATGTTGACTTGTTTCATTGGAACACACACACACACAATGAACAAGAAACTTTAATGAAATCAAGGCAGAATTTATTTAAAGTGCACACACACTCCTAATGGTGTGTGGAATGGTTTTCCAAGTGATTCGCCCCCACCCCTTACGGTAGTGCAGACTTTCCACCGTCAGTGATGAGTGGCTACAGGCATACAATAATAATATCAATAACATTATATAATACTATAAATAATTATTTCTATAGTACTTTACAAATAAGTAGCGTTTTGCTTTGTGTAAAATAACAATGAAAAAAGACATATGAAAGTTGGTAATAGATTGTATAAATAAAACTAAAAATGAAAATAGTAACAATAATAATACATTTGTGCAATTTTAAAGTGGCTTAAGTCAAAGTCATAGCTAGGCATTTAAAAACTGAGAGGCCCAAACAGAATAGGCTTTGTTGCTTAAAATGTTTAGACATGTATCTAAAACCAGCTGTAGTCAATAATTTCAATGCTATGACACACTGATGCTCATTTGGGTTGCACAATATTCCCCAGAAACGTGAAGTGTTGGTGCATATGGAAAGGAAAGGAGTGTGACTCGTACAGGTGGTTTGTCAAGCCCACTCACCTGTGTGGAGCACACTCAGAATTGGCCAACGTTTTCTCAGAAATATGGGTTGTTCGTAAGGTGTGTGGTGCATCACGAGCACTCAGTATTGTGACATTCAACATTGATACTCCACATCGCAAGCTCTCAGGGCAATAGGGCCCGATACTGTTGACCCAAATTTCTCTTCATCGAAGTTATTCTGTTGTGCACAAAGTATTTAACTGCTTTCCAATCTCTTCCATTATCCTTTAAAATCTTGTTTTCATTTAAGCATTTTTCACAGTCCACTTTTCCAGGAGCCTTCATTTCTTTAATGTTGTTCTTGAAATAGTGTTCTATGACTTTCCTCTCTGTTCCTGACCAGGGCTTTCTGGGTTTTACTATTTCTTTTAAAAAAAGGAGAAGAGAAAGAAATTTAGTTATTAAATATATGAGGGAATGAATAAGCAAAATTTAATGTCAGTAATCCAGATTTGACAAAGTTGAAAACATAATACACCATGGTCAATTCTAAAAACAAATGTCAAGATCTTCTGTATGGTTTATAGTGAATGGAATAACATACCTTTTTGATTTAATGGCAGTTGTGGATTACTCGTATATCCAACTGCCTCTCCTGAGGCTGAAGTCTTTCCAGAGTTAAGAGCCCTTATTTCAGAAGGATCGTCCTCAGTATCAGAATTTTCTGAAACCACATAGAGAACAACACTTCAAATGGCAGAATAAATCAAAGCCATGTTGCATTTAATGTATAGAATTTTTAATTCTTATGTCAAAAATTCAAAATAAAAACTTACCCTCTTGACTTGTCTGTTTTTTTAGAATGAACATCCTCTGACTCTGAGCTGGAGTCCTCTTCAACTGTAACAAAATGATTAAATACTTATGTAAATCACATTATGTAAAACTGAAAAAGTTTTAAGCAAGTACAGAGCTTTTGCCTTGTTTAAAAAGAACAATACACAGAAATCATTTACTTACAGTTTATGTTAGGCGTTATGTCCTCCAGAGATTTTCCTGGAAATTTGCTGATTCCGTTTTGCAAGGCAAAAAGAATTCTGCTCACTTTTGCCATTTGCAACGTTTCTTCAGGGAGTCTATAAAACTCCCCGAAGAGTGACATCAATGTCATGTCCCATAAATGTGGCAAGCTGGTCAAGTTCGTGTGTTTTTAAGTTGAGTAACTGAGATACTGTGGTGTAACCAGTTGGGAAGAGAAATAATTTTATTGTATTCTTTGTGATGAACTTCCCAAAACTTATTTTCTGTGGAGCCAAAAGACAATTGTTATGTATTAAACGCCTATAAGGGTCATTCTGTGTTTTTGCGTGTAGGAACTTTAATTATGGTGTTTTGTGCAAATGGGACTCTTATCTGTGTTACGCGCTATGCCTTTGGGGAGTGCGGGAGTTACGTCAGCCTCAGACCGCAATTGGATGCTGGCGAGGCAAGACGCAAAAAGTTTCTCCTTATCTCCCGGTTGTTCTTGGTACGTTTAACAGTGTTCATTTGACTAAAGTTAATCTAATTCTAAACTGAATGTGTTCTGAATCGATTTTGAGTATGTATATTTGTATATTATGAGATTTATGTGAGTTTTACGTGAATTTTATCTGACGCACGTGGAGATAATCAATCGGTGGTTTGTGCAGTGTGTGACGCTGAAAGAGGATAGCGTGGAGAATGGTTTTTCTGATTAAGTGTCCCATGTGTTCCAGGTATGTTCAGTTCTTTAATTCAAACAGTGAAAAGTGATTTGAATGATAATGTATGTGAACTGGTTTTGAATGTTTTATTATTTTTCTCTTTCCCCTTATTCTGAAAAACATTCTATTGCTTCACATTTGGATTGTGCACCTAATACATATCTCTATAGTGTCGTTGTGAATGTGCATGATATTTTGGGGAATGTTTGTTTGCTGGTTCATGCGACCATTAATCTTATACATCATTAATTGTTGATAATGCATGTGAAAAGAACAACATACAACCAGTAACTTTATTTCAATTTCTTTATTTCTTATGTTTTAATGTATTGCACGATGTTAACATAAAATTGTTGTAATTGTCAGCCTCAGACCGCAATTGGATGCTGGCGAGGCAAGACGCAAAAAGTTTCTCCTTATCTCCCGGTTGTTCTTGTGTGTGACGCTGAAAGAGGATAGCGTGGAGAATGGTTTTTCTGATTAAGTGTCCCATGTGTTCCAGGATTAATAAATGGAAGTGATGTGAAACCGTCCCTGCCATCTCTGGTGTGAAGTTTCTTATGTGCAGATCTGGAACTGCTACATAAAACTGGTGCCGTGACCTCCTAGGATACAACCGATCAGCCGCCGCCGATCACCGGGGTTTGACCATCTACGTGGGATTTTCACTGTAACTTCCTGGATTCAGCGAGCCGGCCACAGTTACTTGCCAGGTGTCAAACAGAGTATCGCGTCCTGCTTTCCAGTGTCAGATAATTAACTTCTCTCATCTCAATTACATTCAATTTTTCCTGACATTCTGAGACATTGACTTTTGAATCGGACCCTGAATCATTAAGACATTGAAAAAATTTATTGCGTTTATACAAGTGATCAGTACAGACAGTAAGATGTATAACATGTCTACACCAGTCCTGGGGAGGGGTAGAGGGTTAATCAGTACAGATGGTGTTGTGAGACGTAAGGAAAATGATCAACCTTGTAATGTTAATCAGCGTTACTCACAAGAGGGGGAAAACATTAATTCTGGTGCTTCTTTTACTTCTGCTCCTATCATTGATGATTCTAGGCTGCAGTTAACAGATCTCATTGAAGAGCTGGGTAGCCAAATTGGCGACAGTATTTTGGATAGGCTTTTAGCCGTTCGTAGTCCTACTCTGGGGCATCAGACCAGCCCCTTGACAGTTAAAAGTGAGCATGCTAGCACTTCTCTTGACCTATCTAGGTTTAATCTGATTGTACGATCTGACAATAGAGAACCTCCCATTTTCCGTGGTGATGGTACAGACAAACACTCTGTTCATGAATGGATAGAGTTAATGGAGGTATACTTACGAAAGTGTGACTGTCCTAAAGCAGAGCATTCCAGTGAGGTTCTGAACCACCTTTTGGGTAGAGCTAAGAACGTAGTCAAAGTAGGACTAAAAAGTAACCCCTCACCTGACATGGTTGTTACCCCTGAAGTTATTTACAAAATTCTTCTACGCTATTTTAGTGAAAGCCCAGAGTCTTGTCTTCCACTGGCAGACTTCTATTCTACACTGCCATATGCCAAAGAAAGCCCTGTCGACTACTGGGTCCGTCTTAATAATGCAGCCGAAATTGCTGATAATCACCTGCAGACACAGGGTAGTCAAATGAAGAACATCTCGCAGGAAGTCGCGATGATGTTTATTAGAAATTGCCCTGATGATGGACTTTCTAATGTGTTTAGATACAAGCCTGTTACCAAGTGGTCATCAGCAGAGGTGCAAGAAGTCATTGATGAGCATCAAAGGGAGTCGAGAACAAAGAAACTGCACTCTCACTCTCCTCCTGACCGCTTGTTTCAAGTAGCGACTGCCGTTGTCAGCCATCCAGAAACGACTCCTGTGGATAACACTGCGGTGAACACAGCAGCATGCATTCCCAGTACCCAGACCACAAAGCCTGAGACTACCACAGCGCCTCCACACACGGCCTTGACTGACACTGGCACATTAGAGTGGGTGCTCAGCATGCTGGAAAGGGTTCTTGAGCGCACTAATATACAGGCTGCCCCTGATAGACCACAGTTACGCTCTTGGTCTCATCCATCCAGATGTCGTGTCTGTGGTGAGAGAACCCATTCAACACGGTCGCATTGCATGTCAGAGAAAAGATGTTTGATTTGTCTAGAAGTTGGTCACCAGCGCAGTACCTGTCCTAGAAGGAGTGCAGAGTCTGTCAGCCATGCCCCGATTCAGGGAAACTGACACACCCGCACTGGGGAGGGGGCAGTGCGGGTGAAGGAATTCAGACCCTCCAAGAAGATGCATCAAGGTCGACGTGCAGGTCAGTGACCAGTGATAATGTAGTTCTGTTTCAGAATGTGGCCCAGCTGGCACGAGCAGACAGCCTTTTCTACACTGATGCTTTAGTCAATGACGCCGTTCCTCTAAGAGCCTTGTTGGACAGTGGCTCTATGGCCTGCACTATCAGTGAAGTTGCAGTGTCCCGTCTACTTGATGCAGGATTGACTCTGGATCCGTGTGAGATGCAAGCCAATGTTATGCTGGTTGGATGTGGCGGAGTTCAGGTTGTGCCGAAGTGTATGTACCAGCTGAAGATGAGAGTGTATGAGTATGAAGTCAGTGTACCTACGCTGGTTGTTACGGGACAACGAGACGAGTTGATACTAGGCACCAACGTTCTTAAATTTATCTTGAGTCAGTTTAAGCAGAACCCTACGTACTGGCGTGTTGTAAATAGACCTGAATCGACAGAAGAGGCAGAAGCTGAGCAGTTCCTTAACATGCTTTCTGGCCTTAATAGATGGAGAGGTGATGAGATGCCTGATGTCATTGGAATTGCCAAGCTGGTTCAGGCTGTCACGTTGCTGCCAAAGCAGGAGCACCTGGTGTGGGCCAAGCTGCCTCCTACAGCACCTATTTCCGAAGGCAGTGCGGTGTTAATTGAACCTACCAAGTCGCCAACCCATAAGAAGGATATCATAGTAGGACGTGTGGTGGTTTCTATGACTGCTGACAGGTGGGTGCCAGTTAGAATGCTGAACCCATACGACAAGCCCATCACTCTGAAGAAAAATTCCAGGGTAGCCAACGTTTCTCCCTGTGTGGCATTGGAGGATTTGGAAACGGATGTGGAGCGACCCTTCGAGACTGTAAAAGCCCAGAGTCAAGCTGTGCATAATGAAACGCATGATCCAGACTTGCGTGACATTCTGCTGAAGATGGGATTGAGCGACTTGGACATTGACTCTTGTGAAGTGTCATCTCAGTGGAAAGGTCAGCTACTGAGCTTGGTTCAGAAGTATGAACATGTATTCTCAAAGCACAAGCTAGACTGTGGGAGAGCAAAAGACATTGTGCATCACATCCATCTCTCTGACAACCGGCCTTTCCGTTTGCCTTATCGGCGTGTGCCTCCAGGGCAATATCAGAAACTACGCCAGGTATTATCAGAGATGGAAGAGCGGGACATCATTCGCAAATCCAGCAGCGAGTGGGCCTCTCCCTTGGTTCTCGTGTGGAAGAAGAGTGGAGATCTCAGAGTCTGTGTTGATTATCGTTGGTTAAATTCACGCACTATAAAGGACGCACACCCTCTTCCTCATCAAGCCGATTGTCTCGCTGCTCTGGGAGGGAATACGTTGTTCAGCGCAATGGATCTCACGTCTGGCTTCTACAACGTCCCTATGTGTGAGGACGACAAGAAACTGACAGCATTTACCACTCCTCTAGGGCTTTACGAATTCAATCGTCTTCCGCAGGGACTGTGCAACAGCCCGGCGAGTTTCATGCGGCTTATGATGAGTATATTTGGTGACCAAAACTTCCTTACCCTGCTGTGTTATTTGGACGATCTCCTAGTGATGGCTCCCTGTGAAGAAAAGGCCCTGGAAAGGTTGGAAATGGTCTTCGAGAGATTAAATGCTCACGGGTTGAAGTTGGCACCCAAGAAATGCTATTTCCTTAGACGGAGGGTCAGGTTTCTCGGCCATGTTGTGAACGAGCACGGTGTTGCAACTGATCCCGACAAAATTGCAGCCATTACCACTATCACTGAAAAGGACCTCATGATGGATGACGGAGTTTCACCTTCCCCTAGGAAGATCAAATCCTTTTTGGGTATGGTCATGTATTACCAACGGTTCATCCCCAATTGTTCCAGTATTGCCAAACCGCTCTTCACATTGACTGCAGCAACCAAAGGAAAAAAAGGTTATTCAAGAGGTGGTGCTGTCTTCAGGAAGCTCAGCTCGATAGATTGGACTAAAGAATGTGCCCTGTCCTTTGAACAACTTAAGTCAGCTCTTCTGAACTCTGTAGTGTTGGCGCACCCTGACTTCACCCGTCCATTTATCCTCTCTACGGACGCCTCACTGGATGGAATAGGGGCAGTATTATCACAAGTCCCGGTAGGGGAGTCCAAGGCGCGGCCAATCGCCTTTGCAAGTAAGGCGCTTACTCGAGCTCAGTCTAACTACCCGGCGCACCGTCTTGAATTTCTTGCATTAAAATGGTCTGTCTGTGACAAATTTAGCCATTGGCTAAAGGGGCACTCTTTCACAGTCTGGACAGACAATAATCCATTGACTTATATTTTAACAAAGCCGAAACTAGATGCGTGCGAACAGAGGTGGGTGGCTAAGTTGGCCCCGTACACATTTGACATCCAGTATATACCCGGCACCAAGAATGTGGTTGCTGATGCACTGAGCCGTCAACCGTTTGTCCCTGGTCATGTGAGCCATAGACTTGTGGCTGAACCCTACGATCGCCTGCTGGGACAGTCCGAACTGTTACATGAAGAAACGGTACAGGATTCGTTTAGGCTCAGTGCGAACAGCCAGTATGCTGGACATCCATTAGAGCAATATTCATTGTCTTCTGATCAAGTTTCTGCTGTCTTCGAAGCTCATACGAAGTGGGAAATGGGAGCAGAAGGTAGAGTACTTTCCTGGCTTACTCAAGAAACCCAACGGATGATGCCTGCTGGTCAGAACCCCTTACCTGTCTACTCTTTGGATGAGCTTCGAGAGAAGCAAGAAGGTGACCATGTGCTCTCGAGAGTTCTTCTTTATGTGTGCCGAGGTAGAAGGCCGTCTCGGAGAGAAAGAGCCAAGGAACCTTACAAGGCACTGAAACTGTTGAAGCAATGGGACAGATTGAAGCTGTTGGATGGCATACTATACCGTGTCTGCAAAGATCCAGTGACTAAGTTTACACGTTACCAGTTCATAGTTCCTGATTCTCTGATCAGTGAAGTCTTGTGTGGCATCCATGACGAGGCAGGCCATCAAGGCCAAGGAAGAACACTGTCTTTAGCTAGACAGAGATTTTCATGGGTTGGGCTGGAGAACGATACCCGAGATTATGTGAAACGCTGCCAACGCTGTGTGGTCAGCAAAACCCCTGAACCAGAGGGAAGAGCCCCTTTAGAAAGTATTCGAACTGTCAGGCCATTGGAACTAGTCTGTATAGACTTTTGGTCTGCCGAGGATTCTTCTGGCAAGAGTGTAGACGTTCTTGTGGTAACGGACCACTTTACAAAAATGGCAAATGCATTTCTGTGCAAGAACCAATCAGCATCTCAAGTCGCTCGTCACTTGTGGGATAAGTTCTTTTGTGTTTATGGATTTCCACAAAGAATTCATTCAGACCAAGGGGCAAACTTTGAAAGCAGGCTGATCAAGGAACTGTTGCAGATTGCTGGCATACAGAAGTCACGAACCACGGCATACCACCCAATGGGCAACGGCCAAGTCGAGAGGTTTAATCGCACCTTGGGTAATATGATCAGGGCGTTACCCCCGAGAACCAAACAGGACTGGCCGCAAATGCTGCAAACCCTGACATTCGCTTACAACAGTACTGCTCATGAATCAACTGGCTTTGCTCCGTTTTTCCTCATGTTTGGTCGTATTCCCAGATTGCCCGTCGATTTGATGTTCCAGAGTGTGGATCGTGATAATAACGTCACAGACTATGATCAGTACGTGAGGAAACTGAAAGATAATCTCAAGGAAGCTATGTTAGTTGCTCAGGCCAACAACACCGCGAGTCAACAACGGCAAACTGACTATTATAACAAAAACATCAAAGGACGAGACATTGAGGAAGGTGATTTTGTGCTGCTCGCCAACAAAGGGGAGCGTGGACGGCGCAAGCTAGCCGACAGGTGGGACTCAACATTGCATGTTGTGGTATCTGTGGATACAAGATGTCATACCTACCGTGTCAAAAACACTCGGACCAATCAGGAGAAGGTGGTTCACAGGAATCTGCTCTTACGAGCTAACTTCTTACCCATTGAAGAGAGGGAAGGCTGTCTAGAACCAATCTCTGATGTATCAAACTCGGATTATGAAACTGATGAGTCTGTGATTGATGCTACTTTTAATGGATCAGAGGACGTTGGTAATGAAGTTGTTGGACCAGTTCACCCCCCAGCTTGTTCAGTCAGTTCATCAGTGGAAGAGGGAACGAGAGATCTACGTTCTAGTGCAGGATTTGAGGATGTCCTTGATGGTTCAGTTCTCGGAAGTGAGAATCGAGAAACTGTTCAGAGTTCTGAGCCTAACGCTGCTTATACAGATGTGGATGAAATTGAACATGACATGACAGAGTCAGTACCGTATGACAGAGTCCCTGAGGAGATCGTTCAGCCTCCTTCTGCAACAGATCACTCCGTAAGGACGAGGGCTGGCAGATTGGTAAAACCAGTTAATAGACTTATTCAAATTATGACCCAGAAAACCCTCCTGCGTAGCCCCTCGCTCAGCATTCTCTGGTCAAAAGCTTCTTAAGTAATGATTAAAAATTCCCCTTCGGTGTTATTCATCTGGGGTATTGTTTGAGTGTGATCATTTTAAGTATCTGTGAAGTAGTGTTTATGGCACTTTTCTTTCGCGGGCAGACACTTGAGAGTCTGGCCAACTTTCTCTTGTCGCTCTCCCAGTAAGTTGGGTAACACATATGTTGCATGAAGATACTAGTTTTGAATGAGTGTGATCACATCCCCAGTGTCCATTAGTCACTAGTATTAGACTAGTTTTGTGAAGTTCAGGGGGGTGAATGTAACCAGTTGGGAAGAGAAATAATAATTTTATTGTACTCTTTGTGATGAACTTCCCAAAACTTATTTTCTGTGGAGCCAAAAGACAATTGTTATGTATTAAACGCCTATAAGGGTCATTCTGTGTTTTTGCGTGTAGGAACTTTAATTATGGTGTTTTGTGCAAATGGGACTCTTATCTGTGTTACGCGCTATGCCTTTGGGGAGTGCGGGAGTTACATCAGCCTCAGACCGCAATTGGATGCTGGCGAGGCAAGACGCAAAAAGTTTCTCCTTATCTCCCGGTTGTTCTTGGTACGTTTAACAGTGTTCATTTGACTAAAGTTAATCTAATTCTAAACTGAATGTGTTCTGAATCGATTTTGAGTATGTATATTTGTATATTATGAGATTTATGTGAGTTTTACGTGAATTTTATCTGACGCACGTGGAGATAATCAATCGGTGGTTTGTGCAGTGTGTGACGCTGAAAGAGGATAGCGTGGAGAATGGTTTTTCTGATTAAGTGTCCCATGTGTTCCAGGTATGTTCAGTTCTTTAATTCAAACAGTGAAAAGTGATTTGAATGATAATGTATCTGAACTGGTTTTGAATGTTTTATTATTTTTCTCTTTCCCCTTATTCTGAAAAACATTCTATTGCTTCACATTTGGATTGTGCACCTAATTCATATCTCTATAGTGTCGTTGTGAATGTGCATGATATTTTGGGGAATGTTTGTTTGCTGGTTCATGCGACCATTAATCTTATACATCATTAATTGTTGATAATGCATGTGAAAAGAACAACATACAACCAGTAACTTTATTTCAATTTCTTTATTTCTTATGTTTTAATGTATTGCACGATGTTAACATAAAATTGTTGTAATTGTCAGCCTCAGACCGCAATTGGATGCTGGCGAGGCAAGACGCAAAAAGTTTCTCCTTATCTCCCGGTTGTTCTTGTGTGTGACGCTGAAAGAGGATAGCGTGGAGAATGGTTTTTCTGATTAAGTGTCCCATGTGTTCCAGGATTAATAAATGGAAGTGATGTGAAACCGTCCCTGCCATCTCTGGTGTGAAGTTTCTTATGTGCAGATCTGGAACTGCTACAGTGGCAACATGTTTTCTCAACTTAGTGGAAGTGATGTTCTCTGGATGTTTAGCCCCACAGCTTTTGGCATATCGCTTTAAACTGTCACATCCACGCATGTTCTCTTGTGATCTATAATCAAATTACTGTAAATATGTAGGGATTACTAGGGGAAATCCCAGCGTCTTCTCTAGTTTTAATTAGAAGTTCCACTGATTCCTTTACATTTGCTGGTAATAGTATTGGCACTTTCCGACCTCTCTTCCCTCGTACCTCTACTGTGGTGAGATTCTCACATAGTTTCTTCTCAAAAGGTGATAGGCTCTCCAAAATTTCATCCTGCATATTGGTTTGGTTTCTCTGCACATATGTTGTAACCTCCATCCTAGAAACCTCACCTTCACGACGTCGATTGAACAAAATTAGCTGTGCCAGAGTCACTTGGGAGAGATCACTCCATGACCTTTGGGATGGATGGTCAATGAGCGCTTTTTTGTTGACCTCCTCGAGGCACTTTAAATGATTCTGAAGCTTCCTGATGTCTTCTGCTAGAGGCAGAATTTGCGGGCTATTCTATTTTTTCTGGTATAATGTTTTTAGTGCATTTGATGACACATGGATTGTCCATTCCAGTTCAATTAACTTACTAAAGTGCTCTGCTCTTCCCTTTAAAGCTTCGTCCTCTTGGCGTAAAGCCTCCCCCTGCAAAATATGTGACACTTTAACAAGGGAATGTCGTAGTTTCAGTGCTGTTGATGGAACTGAAAATCTGTTTGTCGATTCATCAAATCCAGTCATCTTTTTCACAGCTTCAAGTACTGTGTTAAACTTTGCTGGGTTGATCAAGTCCTTCAAAGCAAAAATGTCCTTATCAATGGCTCTTGCCACAAGAAGAAGTCTGGCAAGTTCCCTCATCTTATTTCTAATATCGGCCCGGTGTCGTCCAACTTCGCCATTTTTTAGAAACATTCTCTCACCCAGTGATAGAATTAATGAGTCCGATTTTATCACCTGGGTTACAGCATCTTATGTCATGTCTTCAATAATTTTTTGAAGTCCGCTAGAAATGGTTGAGTCCATGGGCAACAACAGGGAACAGCTTGCCTGAACCTTCCGCCTCCCCGGCATATTCTCTCTTACTTGTAATTTGCAACGCTTATGGTGTCTCCAGAGGTCTGTTTTGACATACATAGCAAAGCAAAACTTGCAAGGCAGATAGTCAGTTGCTGTTGACATATACATTGCTTGCCTTTTTAGTATGACCTCCCCTTTTCCAGTGGATAGGACTGCACTATTATGGTGGTAATTTCCCATGTTCCTTACTTTTGTTAATAAAAGATTTCGCATGGGTGAGCCTTGCTTATATGACAGGGCCTTTGCAATTTCAACTTCTCCAGAATGTTTCTGTTTGAGATGTCTTGTGATTTTTGCATAAGGCTTCTCACAGTAAAGACCGACATTCTTTTTGTCATAGATGCGTTGGTTAGGTGTGTTTGAGGACATTTTCACTTCGATCATGTGTTGATCATGTGTTACAGACATAAACAGAGCAATAAATAATTAATGACTGATTCATTTAACTCAGATTACACATTTTTTAAAAGTTCTTAATTACATTTAAGGGCACGTGTTTCTTAAATACAAAGTGACATTTAAAAGAACTTGTATGCCAATTCATGAACACGCTATCTTTGTAGACCATACCTGCATGGCTCCAGCAGTTTCTCTAGCTTTGCCAACTTCTCATATTCAGCATTTGTTGGGAGGGCCAGATTGTGCTTCTGCTGAGACAGCGTTGTGTGCAGTGCGTCTCTGTTGCGCCTCAAGCGCTTGATCATCTCAAGGGTGGAATTCCACCATGTTGGAACATCTTGCACGAGTGGCTCCTGAACTTGTCGAATTCGTGGTGTCGTGGTAATTAATAGGGTAAGTAATTAAATTAAATTATGTAATTTAAAATTACATAACGTAGCCTACCTAAAGCGAAGGAGTGAAGTTCCCAGCTGGCATCGATGAGGTGTACAGTAACGCCGAGGTAGTTTTCGTTGTTGACAGATGTCCAGTGGTCCCCAGTCAGTGCTACACACCTCGCCTCTACCATCTTCTCATCTTTTGCGGCTTTCTCTGCGGCGTGCTGGTCATGTATTCTCCTCATGATAGTTCGCCTCGCAGGTAATTTGTAAGATGGGTCACCTGTGGCCGCCTGGAGAACAAGCTCGAGCCCATCATCTTCAACCACGCTGATGAGCGGGCAGCTGATAGCAATCCACTGAGTGAGGAGATTAGTTAGCTTGGCTGATAGAGCTGTGCTGACGGGCTTGCCTCGGTTGCACTCAAACATAGTAGTTTGACGACGACTCTTGCCCTGCGCTACATCAGTGCTTGGCCCGGCATCTTCTGCATTAGCTAAGGGATGCTTTGCGTTTAGGAGACTGGAATAACTCCTACAGTAAACTAATTCCGCATTGCACAAGGTGCAAACAACCTTAGTCTTGTCGAGGTTTCCATTGGGAAGCTTCTTAAAAATAAAATTTCCCTGAAGCAAACACACGAAGACTCGTTCTCGCCCCCTACAGTGCAATTCGGCTAGGTATACATCCGCGCTAAAATATCAAGGTGAAAGTCATCATAGCTTGCGTAGTATAGACCCAGCTCCCAACCCAACTTTGAGAATAGATTAACGGCGATATTTTTCTTTTTAATCGCCCGATAAGAGTCTCACGTTAACGCTGATAACGGCCCACCACTAATAAAAACAAACATTTCAAGCTAAAAAGAGACTCAAGTAAAAAACCTGTTTTATTTTTATTAAGGAACAAACATGTTACTAAAGCAAAGCAAAACAAAACATTGATCATTAATCATAAATTAACAAGTATTCAACATTTAACACATCATAACGTAATGGTTTTTATACTGTACAAACTGTATGTGCTATTGTCCTACACCTAAACTTAGCCCTCACAGGAGACAAAAAAACTCACTCTGTATGATTTATATGCATTTTGAAAAGTGGGGACATGGGTCAATGTCCTGAAAAGTCACCTTCACGTTGTTATACCTGTGTCATTATACAAATTTATGTCCTCATGTCACAAAAACGCACACACACACACACACACAGGCAGCATTCAGGAAGGTCAGCAGTTCAGATAGCTAGTTTTCAAACTTTTTCCAAAATCAAGTATGATTTAAAGGCATAAAATTGCTTTACATCTGGTAAGCTTTTATTCAGGCTTTAGTTTCATATCAGTTGTGTTCTAACAAAGTTATTAATCGATGCTCATTGTTTTATAAGATTTACTTTTAGTACTTCTACGAAGGGTCATGATACTTTTACAAGTCTGATAAATATGTGATGAATGCACGATGAAATGATAATCAGCTTACCTATTAAGTTTGATGCAATGTTTTTAAAAAAGAGATTTGATTTATTTTTAAAAACAACTAAACCAGATAAAAGATTATTCTTTCTTTTAGACAAACCTACATTTAAAATGATTTGCTCTTAAAATTGTTTGCTCTTATTTTCTAAGTTCCAATAGATGAACCTTCTTATCCTAACAAAGAAAGCATTTTACATTCATTCAACATATTTTATTCAATATTTTTGCACAAGTATCGTGGTTTCAAGAGACCAAACCACTAAGAAAATTGCCATATGAATACAGATAATTCTGCTCGTGGGCATTTGACAGTGCGCTGTGTAACTAACGCATTAATTTCCATAAAAAGTAGCTAAGTAACGTAATTAGTTACTTTTTTAGGGAGTAACGCAATACTGTAATGCATTACTTTTAAAAGTAACTTTCTCCAACACTGTGTGTGTGTGTGTGTGTGTGTGCGTGTGTGTGTGTGTGTATGTATGTATGTATATGTGTGTATATACACACACACACACATATACATATTATATATATATATATATTTACATTTACATTACATTTAGTCATTTAGCAGACGCTTTTATCCAAAGCGACTTAAAAATGCAAATCAAGACCAACAAAAGAGCAACAACATGCAAGTGCTATGACAAGTCTCGGTTAGACTGACGCAGGAGCAAATAAACAAAGAAACAAATGAAAGAACAAATACAAATAAACTAACGCAAGGAACTGGGGCTCACCAGTAGTAAGGCAGGCTAAAGACTAGGCCTTCCAGAGGCCCACACATTTCCCCAAAAAAGAATCACTCGCACAGAAGTGAATTCCACTCAAAAATATGAAAAAGGAAAACTGCAAAATTTGAAAATGACTCCCACACCAAAAAAAATAAAGAAAAGCACAATTCAAGCTGATATAACACTACAACACAATTAACAAAAAGAAGAAAAAGACTATTTTGTTTGTTTGTTTATTTGACAAAATTTAGAACATTATATAAAAAGTCCAAAAAAAGACTAGTTCATACACATTTCAAAATAATGTCGAGGATAAAATACACAAAAAAGCCATTCGGCTTATTTCCATTGTGGTCCTCAAATATCTCAAAAATTGTCGAACAAAACATAAATGGAGTGCAAATACACATCAAATTCAGAAACTCATCGCCCACACTTCAGAAAACATCAATGATAAAACAACCATTTTTTAACTTCCCTTCTAAAAATACTTTCTTCTTGTATCTCTTGTATATACCCAGGTAATTTATTCCAAGCAACAGAACTAGTATATAGAAAATAATTTTTCCCCATTTCACTCTTAAACCTACAAGGATATATATATAATTTCTATCAATTCACAAATCAATTTGACAAATTCTGTTCTTCAAGGAAAAGAAAAAAGAAGAAAAAGAAAAATGGAAACCCAACATTTAAACCTGGAACACTAGCTCCAAAGTCAAGCACCACGATCAGTTTAAACTACTAAAATGGTACCAGTTTGTACACTAGGAGCACAATTATCTTATTTCACCAGGAATACGAAACAAACACACAAAACAAAAAAAAAAAAAGACTTAAACAGCAAGCAACAATTGCAAGTTAGAAACCCGCAAAGGACGGGACACTGCAGCACCCCACAAGCACGCTGGCAAGCAAGCTGCAGAACAAAACAAGAAGAAAAAAACAACAACCTCAAAGCAAAACAGCAGCATTGAAACGTCCGAACATGCAACAACAGACGCGCTGATGCACAGATTTATAACTAAAATAAAACAAACAATGGAACATGAGCAGAACAAATTTCTGTGTAAATCGTTCGTAAAGCCATTCTGACGTAAACTTTCGAATTCATGAAAATGTTAATATTTTCAAATTGTTAGTTGGTACAAAATAAATGTACACCAGAGGGGCTCGTTCTTCGTACGTTGCTTAAAACATCCGAGATCAAATGAGACATCCTAGATGATTTCATCGTGCTAATCATGATCCGGCTAATTGGGTTCTTCGAACACACCTGTTGTTGATGATTAGTATCGCTGGATTGAGTTATCTGAGATAACTGCGCGTTCATGCGCTGGTTTAAAAGGGGATATGTATCGATAGTCGAAACACTGATCAGCAACGCTGTGTCACGTATCCTGTGGGTGTGCCCTGGTTGGCCACCAGATGTCACTGTCTTGTCTGAGCACATGGGTTTGTGTTGTGATTGTTCCATGTGTTCCCCCGGTTGATTGTTTGACCCCGCCCTCCTTGTTATTCCCTAATTGTCTCAGCGTGTACACCTGGTGCCTCCTCGTTTGTCTCCTTTAAATGATCCTGGTGTTTGCAGTCCTGTTCGGCCACGTTGTCATATGTTCTTGGTGCAGTAAGTCATGTCTGTTTTCTAGTCCTCGTTTTTGCATTGCTCTGTCAGTCTGTTTTTCCCCTCGGGGTAATTTATGTTTCTGTTTTGTTTCTTTTTATTATTAAAACTTCACCATTCCCCTGCACTTGAGTTCTCGCCTCATTCTCTGCACGTATCATGACAGAACGTGGCCGACTACAGAGAACTCAGCGGGGAATGGATTCATACCATCCTCCAGCCCCTAACGGGAGGAACCCCCTCTGCCAACGCATCCTCCAGGTCAGGAAGCTGAACGCCATCCGTCAGAGGGGCACTGAGGTGAGGATGTTTGCCTGGACGTTCTGTGAGGCAGCAGAGGGTTTGGGCTATAATGATGTGGCTCTCAAGGACTTTTTTAATAGAGCCCTTGAGGAACCCCTCGACGTGTGGAGGATGGGGGAGCTGGACCACCTGTCGTTTGATGAGTTTGTGGAGTTTCTGGCGTGTTCCTCTACGGGAGTGGCTTGTGTGCCGCGGGCGGTGCCCGCTCACAGCGCTCCCGAGGCGGCGGTGCCCGCTCACAGCGCTCCCGAGGCGGCGGTGCCCGCTCTCAATCCCCTAGTGGTGGCCGAGGATGCCGCAGCGGCGCCCCGCTCCCGGAGACGGAGGAAGAGGCGGAGGAAGGCCTTCTCCGTCCCACAAGGCCAGGAGGCTACCCAGGAGCTCACTGCTGGCCAGGAGGTCGTGCCAGAGCCAGCCAAGCGCCTCGCCCTGCCGGCGCCACCCAAGCGCCTCGCCCTGCCGGCGCCACCCAAGCGCCTCGCCCTGCCGGCGCCACCCAGACTTCTTGGCCTGCCGGCGCCACCCAAGCGCCTTGCCCTGCCGGCGCCACCCAGACTTCTTGGCCTGCCGGCGCCACCCAAGCGCCTTGCCCTGCCGGCGCCACCCAAGCGCCTTGCCCTGCCGGCGCCACCCAGACTCCTTGCCCTGCCGGCGCCACCCGAGCTCCTCGCCTTGCCGGCTCTACCCGAACTTCTCGCCCTGCAGGCTCCACTCGAGCTCCTTACCCTGCCAGAGGCCGTTCCTGAACTCACTGTCTGCCCTGTCACGGCCACAGAGACCGTTCCTGAACTCACTGTCTGCCCTGTCACGGCCACAGAGACCGTTCCTGAGCTCACTGTCTGCCCTGTCACGGCCACAGAGGCCGTTTCTGAACTGACTGTCTGCCCTGTCACGGCCACAGAGGCCGTTCTTAGACTCACTGCCTGGCTTGTCCCTCCGGCCCCACCCTGGCCGTGCGCTGGGGTTCCTGTTGGGCCGGAAACCCCCTGGTCCGTCCCTCCGGATCCGTCCTGGTCTCCTGCTCGGCCTTGGTCTGCGGGCCCCCTGCCTCTGCACGGGCCTGGCCCACCATCCCTCCCCCTGATCTGTCTCTTGCCCACCTCCCTTCTTGACATTTTGTATTTTCATTTTTCATGTTTTTGTGTGTTCTTAGTGTTGCAGGTGGAGCATCTGGGAGCTGCTCCTTTGTTGGGGGGTAGTGTCACGTATCCTGTGGGTGTGCCCTGGTTGGCCACCAGATGTCACTGTCTTGTCTGAGCACATGGGTTTGTGTTGTGATTGTTCCATGTGTTCCCCCGGTTGATTGTTTGACCCCGCCCTCCTTGTTATTCCCTAATTGTCTCAGCGTGTACACCTGGTGCCTCCTCGTTTGTCTCCTTTAAATGATCCTGGTGTTTGCAGTCCTGTTTGGCCACGTTGTCATATGTTCTTGGTGCAGTAAGTCATGTCTGTTTTCTAGTCCTCGTTTTTGCATTGCTCTGTCAGTCTGTTTTTCCCCTCGGGGTAATTTATGTTTCTGTTTTGTTTCTTTTTATTATTAAAACTTCACCATTCCCCTGCACTTGAGTTCTCGCCTCATTCTCTGCACGTATCATGACACGCTGTTATTGGTTGCCCACAATGGCCAAAGAGCGCGCCCACTTTTTCTCTGCGGCAGAACAAGAACTCTTGATGGAGGGCTATGGGGAGTTCCAAAATTTAATAAAAACGACAGGGAACACCTCAAAGGCTGCAAAAGCCAGGAGAGAGGGCCGGCAAAAAGTTGCAGACAAATTAAATGCGTAAGTAGTGATTGTGTTAGAGGTTTTCAATCAGTTATTACAGTATATGTACATTAAACGTTTTCATACTTTAATCGTTCATATTAGAGCCTCCACAGGACCCACTAGAAATTGGGAACAAGTAAACGTGAAATACAAGAATATTCTACAAAATGGTAATAATTAACTACATATGTTGTTCTTAGTCTTTTTTTGTTTTTGTTTTAAACGACTGTGAAATTATGTGCTTGTTTATATCAGCAACTAGGAAAGAGGCAGAGCAAAAAAAAAACGTTTTTAAAAAAACATCAATGATAAATTTTAAAAAAACGTTTTAAAAGGTTTTTAATTCACTTTGTATAGGTTACTGTAAAATAATTGGTAGCTACCTTGCATTTGGTCAAGTCAAGTCACCTTTACTTATATAGCGCTTTTTACAATGCAAATTGTGTCAAAGCACTGCACAATATCAAAAGAAAAAATCCAAATGTCAGCTACACCTTTCAACTGGTAAATCTTGAGTAGTGCTGAATTGCATTGACATGAAAGGAAGGCAGTTAAACCTACTTTGAGTAAATGGGGGGGGGGACTAAAAAGTTTCTATGTTTCTTTTCCTGTGTACCTCATTGTAATGAATTTTATTTATTTTTTTCTCTATTTCTGTGCAGTTTTACATAACACACCCACACTTTTACCTGTTCCCATGCAAGTGGTGGCTGAAGCATGTGCAGTAAGTGGACTTGTACTTTTTTTTTGTTTTTCTCAATAGTGAAATCAATAGTGGAGACACCGTATCACTTTGTCATACCATTTATTTTCATTGCACAGGACAGTGAAGACACTCTCGGACGAGTGTCCTTTGGAGGAAGTACCTGTAAGTGCATAACTACACATAAAAATGCACTATATAATATACCCTATAAACTTATCAACTAATGTCCTTTATATTTTTGACCGCAATATGAGTTGCAGGAGTCTGCACAGAGGCCTGCAGAGAGGGAGTCTGCACAGAGAACTGATACAGAGGTGGACAGTGTTGCATTGTTTTTTTTTTTACTTTCAGTTTTTTTTTGTATGCGTTGAGTCTAATTTATTTTCTCTGCAGATGGCACAGGGTGACATCCGTTATAAACGTAGCCTACAGCATAAGGTTGAATATATTTGCATTTAAAAAAACAAAAACTGAGGGGAGAAATGGAGCTCCAAGAGCTAATGAAGAAGAAAATTGCTCAGAGTAAGTACTAAAACATTTCACATTTCAGAGCACTACTGTTGACCTTGCATAACAATCTCTTTTCAGGCAAAAGATGACCCTAATTTGTTGTTTTTTCTCAAAGAACAACTAATAAAAGTCATTGAATCCATATTTGCCTTGTCGTGTTTTTCTTTCTTTTTTTTTTTTGTCTTAATTTTTATTAAATTATTCTCAAAAATGGTGTTCCACAATCCTGTCCCGTGCAGCTCTGCCACTAGGTTGATCCAAGTGCACTGGCTGGAGGTCATCATCAGGCTGCACTTCCACCACAGGGGTCCTCTCCTTTCTAATGGTGGCAATGTTGTGTAATACAGCACATGCGACAATGTCGCATGCCCTGTCAGGTGCAACCCTCAGACTTTTCAGACACTGAAATCTTCCCTTTAGTTGCCCAAAGGTCATTTCAATGCGTGCCCTTGTCCTGGCTAGAGCTGCATTGTAACTGGTTTGCGGTCCAGGGTTGGGGTCAGGGAATGGAGTCATAAAATACTGCCTACAGGCATAGCCCCTGTCTCCAACCAGGATCCCATCGTAATCACCTGTACAATGGTAAAATGCAGTTCTGTTAGGCCCACAATAAGTGTGTGTGTGAGTAATACAGTGAGCATGACATTAATATCCTTACCACGTTCAAATAATGTGCATAACTGTGACTCTCTGAAAATTCTTGAGTCGTGCACCGATCCTGGCCATTTGGCTTCCACATTTATGATATTACACAGTCACACACCATCTAAGACATTGTAGTCAATCAACTGCATACAGGGAACAGAACCAGTCCTCTGAGCGAATCATGTGATCATCCTGAACGACCTCTTCATGAGGGCGCGATTCAGGCGTCTGAGATCGAGGATGGGCCGGAGGCCGCCATCCTTCTTGGGAACGAGGAAGTAATGGCTGAAAAAGCCTGATTCGCTCTGAGCTGGAGGAACCATTTCTATGGCTCCTTTTTCCAGCAGCGTCATCACTTCTGAACGTAGAACGTGAGCGTTCTCGCCGTCTACAGAAGTGGAGACCACGCCGCTGAAGCGCGGGGGTCTGCGAGCGAATTGGAGTGAGTAACCTCGTTCTATTGTCCGTATAACCCATTCTGACACTCCGGGGATTGCCCTCCAGGCCTTGGCCCGCGTGGCAAGGGGCTGGATAAACTCGAGCGATCGACTGCTCGTGAGAGGAGGAAGAGGAAACCCATAGCCTCATTCTATTATCCTTGTATCCCACTCTGACAATCCGGGGATGGCCTGCCAGGCCTCGGCCCGTGTGGTCAGGGGTTGAATTGGTTTCGAGTGGCAGGCCGCCTAGCGGGGACCTGAAGCTCGTGATAAGAGGGAGAGGAATGTGCTCTCTTTTGAAAATGTTTGTGTTTTATTTCCTTACAGCGATCAGTTGTGTGGGTGCTTTTTGAAAGGGCCCAGTGTTCACAACAGTATTACCACAAACTCATTGCCATGGAGGGGCCATCTTCACTAAAGAAGGCGAGCCGAGATCAAAGAGTGAAACGCGGGGCTGCGCTGGCGTAAATTCACTCAAGCTTGATCGCTCGAACCCTGGAGCTTGCATTTTGTTCCCCGAGATAACTGGGAGAGTAGAAACACTAGAGCAGGGGAGGCGTGGCCACCTTCATTGAAGAAAGGGACCGTGAGGCAGCAGGGACAGACTGACGCTTTCATAATGAAAGTAGCGCTGGCAGATCAAAGAGCTGCAAGAGGCGCTAATCCTTAGTGTAAACACACTGGCAGATCAAAGACTGTACGCAGAGTGAAAAACCACTCAAGCCTTTTTTTTTTTTTATCCTTCTCCGAGGTGACTGGGAGAAGAGAAACGCGAGAGGCGGGGCCGCCCAGTGCTGCATGTTACAATGTGCACAGAAGGATTGAGCCACTCAATGTAATGAGAGGCGCTAATCCACATGTGCTGGCAGATCAAGCGCTGTATGCAGAGTGAAACACACGGGGCTATGTCGGCGCGAAAAATCACTCAAACCTGATTGCTCAGCCTCGCGAGCTGCTGTTCCTGTCTCCGAGGTGACTGGGAGAAGAGAAGCGGGGGAGGCGGGGCCTGCTACATAGAGGACTGCGAGCAAATCAGGGCAAAGCCCGGCTTTCGGTGAAAGCAGGCTGCCTGTGCGAGCGCCGTCTCAGTGACGCACACACATAGCTTTCCACTCCGGTCCGCCAAAGAGAATAGAACCGCTCAATGAAGGAGGAGCTCTGATTCTCACGT